>NC_090931.1:4301949-4910190 GCF_040938575.1 Ambystoma mexicanum | reverse complement strand
GGAATTGATACACAAGTGTTTCAGAGCGTGAAAGTCAGAGTGAGAAATGGGAGCGAGACGGTAGGAGGTAACACTCCATTACTGGCGGTCAAGGCTAGGGTGGAGTCGCCTAGTGAATGTCTAGCCTAGACAGCCTCTTTGCCCCAGAAAGTAATAGGGCCTGCCCTACGCGTCACAGCAAAGGAGTTTGTGGTGGGAAGTAAAAGTCTGGTTGGTCATCTCCCGGGGAAGGTAACTCATGAAAGTGGAACCATACTGAACTTGTCTGAGAAAGCAGCAAAGATTGCACAGTGAGCAAAAATCTTCTCCCGGACTAGGAGTATTTCGGATTTGTCATCTTCCAAAAAAAAAAAGGAACATTATAGGGCAGTGTGAAGGGTGCTTGAGCGCCCGACAAATGGTATGAGCAGTCATTCTGAGAAAGGGGAAGGTATTGGGGGAGGGGGGTATCATATGTGAATGGGCGTTTAAGCCGGAGAGAAGTTGAGAGCGTTAGGACTATGGATGTAGAAGCATTATTGAATCCGGGGATGAAGGGAACTTTTGGTGAAACGCCAACAGACCCAAAGGGGTTACCAACAAGCCCAAGGACCATCTATACAGATGGAAAGGATTGTTGAAGGATCCCTCCCCTCCACAAACTAAGGGAAAGAGAATTCTGCCTACGGTGGAACGAGGGGAGGAGTGCAGGGCTCTACAGCTGCCTTGAGGGTCACAGTGATAGTGACAGATTACAGTATCCACCTAGGAAATCCAAAGGGGAATCCACTTCCCTATCCAGGGTTGCCAAGGAAAGTCAGCCAATCCTAGCAGGGGGCGCGAAGGGAAAAGTGTTGGTCCTGGAACATTTGTTTGCAATACCTGAGGAGGTCCGCATTAATCGTTCTAACGTACTGAGATTGCCACATAAAATTCCATATCTACGCCTGATAAGTTCGAGTGATATAAAGAGTATTCCTCCCCGACATTAGCCGAGGGGGCCTATACATATGGTTATAAAATCCAAATTGGTGGTGGATTTGGTACTGGCAGAGCTTGACTCTGTCCAACACCCTGGTTAGGATTTATATGGCTGGGAAGATAGAAGGGTTGTAAGAGGAAGATTAGACTGCCCGTTTTGAGAGGGAATATGAACAAGGGTTGAGGCTACCACCGAGGGTGGTCTGTGGTGTGAATGAAATGGTGAGTCCTACGTCTGAACAAGGAGGAAAAAGGGTGACAGTATCAAGGCCTTTGGGAGACTTATGGACATGGCTCCCATCATCCTTTATGGGTGGCGGGAAGGCGATGTGTGAGAGAGGGATGGGACTCTAGCACAAGAGGTGGTTGGACAGCCCCCCATCATCAGTTAGTTTGAATTCTAGGGGCTTTAATAGATTGCTAAATAATGAACATATGACGAAGGCCGATGTGCCATTGCTTCAGAACTATGGTTGTGCGAGGAGGTGTCACTGGATGGATATACAATCATCCAACAATTGGCTATGAAAAAAAAAAAAGCGGCGGGTAGGCCCTCAGGGGGTCTGTTAATAGCAGTAAGGAATACACTGATTAAGACCCTGAGGGTGCCCTTGCATCCAACAGATGGGATATTGGCGAGTATAGTAGAATTTAATAATATCTTGGACGGGGGTCCAAGGTTACTGATAAATGTGTATAATAATCCAAAAAGTAACAAATTACTGCATTCCCTGAATAAGCTATCTGAAATATTGGAAGATTTCCTTTGTGGTTAAGGAGGGGTTCATGTGATAATGGGTGGCGATTTCAATGCAGTCTGCATTGAACTGGAAGGTAATAGTCAATTAAACCAACGAGGTGGAATTGAATGTGCGGTGGCCCAGGAAATATCTGTTTGTAAAGAAGAAATGATTGGGCGGGTTAAAGCAAGTTTTCAAAAACAGGTATAAATCGTATCGATATTACTGGTCCGATTTGGAAGTAGAGGAAACACTGCGAATTGTGCTCAGTAAGGACTCCCAACGTTTCTGGGGGGTCATTAATAACCTGGTTCAGCCCATGGACGGTAAACTGGGTAATCCAATTTCATGGGGAAATTATTTTGAACAGATTTGTAGGGAGTCGGTTAACAGTTCCAGATATATCCATTCCAAGCTCATGATGCCTGAATATTGGGGTTGCAGAGAAAGAGGAAGTTATTAAGTAGTCCTCTAACTCTAGGGCGGCAGGGCTTAAGGGACTTTCCAACACGACCCAAGCTTAATTCTGGGGTATGGGCAGTGATTCTGGTTTTTCTTTTGAACTACTTTTTATTAAAAAAGGATATGCCTAGTACTTGAAGACTATCCGAATTTTAAGAAAGGCCAACGGAACAATCAGTCAAATTATTGTCCAATATCATCGCAGGACTCTTGAGAACAAAAGATTTGCTTGCTTGGTCCTGCGGGAACTGGAGGCTTGGGAATTCGCAGTGGCCCACTTAAATCCTAAACTGGTTTCAGAAGAGGTATTTCCACTTCTCTGAGAGGATTGGTAATCTCATGTATCCAGGAACAAGCGTGGCAGAAGTTGGGCGGGCAAGTATTTGAAATGGCCATCAGTTTTTCGATGGCTTTTGATAACGGTTAATCGGTCACATCTTTGGACAAAGCTTGAGGCCTGGGGCTTGCTGCATTCCCATTTGGCAATATTGGTGCAACTGCACAGTGAGACGGTGATGCAGGTGAGGCTGAACAGGCAGTGAGCTTCTCGTCACATAGGGGGCTGAGACAGGGTTGCATACAAGCCCCTTGTCTGTTCAACCTTTACCTGCCAGATTTGGGGGAATGGTTGTGCAATACCAGTTTTGTCACTCCTAAGCTTGGAATTTGCGGGTTTCTGATCCAACTTACGGGGACTATGTTATTCTGTTGGACTCTGTGCTAATGGGGCTGCAGGGATTGGCCAAGGCAGTGGAATCACAGGCAGAGTTAAATGAGCTTCAGGTAAACTGTGCCAAAGCAAGATTCGGCACAAATTCCCCAAAACCCTTAGGTTTTCATGGTCAATGTGTGGTGAAATTCTGACCCCAAAAACAAATCGTTTGGGTTCTCAATAGACTCTGGCCCAAATAAGGGAGCATTTCCGGGGAAGCTCAGATCTAAAGCAGAACAATTGGCCGCTCAGTTGAAGAGAATTCAAGTGAAATATTGTAAATTCCCTCTTGTGCCAGCTTTGAAATTCTAATGTAAGGGATAGAAATAGAATTTTTTTTTGGAACTTGAATGGAAAAAATTGAGGGCATTATTTGGAAGAAGGCGATGACACTGCCAAACTGTCTGCCAATTGCTGTACCTCTCCTAAAATGAGGGTTCAATTCGCTGACATACACATTTAATTTATTTCGAAAGCCCTGACGCAATACAGGCTTATTTTAAACCCTCCATTAGATAGCCTGTATAATGATCCGAGTGTCGCTCACGAAGGGCATAGGTGTGCCCCGTTGGCCACATTTGGGGGAGGAGAGGAGCTCATCCTTGAAGAATGTTATGCAAGTAGGGAATTGCTGGTCACTAACCCTGGTAAGGCCAAGTTGAAGGAGAGAGCTTGACTGGTGCAATACATTAGATAAAGTAGTCACGCATAAATTGTATAAACCCGTCCGGAACATTCCAAAGCCCTTGGGATATGTTCCCCTGTATCCGAGAAGATTGCCAATTCATATTGGCAAGAGGAATTTCTCAGATTACACCTAAATCTACCATTAACTGGTGAGATTAGGAAGGTTAGAAATAAGAGGTAGCTGGCAACTGGGTGGGTCCTTCAATGCTCTGCAGACCAGAGGGCACATGTTGGCCGAACGCAAAGCACTTCCTGCGCAGCGACGGGCTTAATAAATAAGATTTGTCTGGCATGTAGAGCGTGTGAACAATGATGTGTTATTTTCAAGGTTGATCAGTGGAGAGTAAACACTTAACTTTAGAAGCACTGAAATTGCTTTTTCTGGCGGGTATAGTGAAATCCTCCTATATATTCTATTGGGGTGAACTGCATGCTAATTTGCAAGAAATTAATTTGTTTTTTCTAGTTTTTAGTGGTGGCTGTAATATTATTGAAGCAAACTAAATGATTGTAGAATAAAAAGAAATAAATCTCTATATAATTATGCATTTGTACGGAGAATGAATTGTGATTTATCAAATTTTAGACATTAACTGATTTCCCCTTTGCATTGTTTTTTCTGTGTCTTCTATAGTGTGTGTTTCAATGTTTTGTGGAAGGTCGACTAGTTTCAACCAGTATCACAATATAAAAATTTAAGAATTATCAACCAGACACATGTAATCTAGAGAAACGCATAGTGAAGGGAGAAAAATGTAAACTATTCCCTGTGGAAAGATCCGTCGGTTACTGTTCCTCAAACGTACGTCTTAAGAACAAAAGAAGTGCAAAAGCAACAACTGGCCAATGGGGAGTATTGAACTAGTTTGGGGCAGGTTCAAAAAAGGTCGCAGGCGCCCCCTCTCTCGAAAGAACACAGCATGATAACCTGTTCGGTAGTTTGGGACAGGTGTAAGGAGGTTTGAAGAGTCAAGTATTCCATGTCGGAATGATACAAATACACAGATGCAAATTACAGAAAATAAAGAACAAAAAAGAAATGGGATCATAACAGAAGGAGAGGGACAAGTGAGTTTCTACCGCCAAAAGGAACCAGATGACTGCATACCCACAGCAAGCAACATAGGACAAAATATTGGAAGACAATGAGGAAGGGGAATAGATTATAAAAGCATGAGGTGCCTCAAACGTAAACCACAATGCTGTGTACCTTCAACTGAACCTCAAACTCAAGCCCCCACCACACAACAGAAGACCCAAAACCTGGTAACAACTGCGATGGGTCAGAAAGGTGAGACGGACACAAAGGTATAGTTTTCTCACAAGTTGCCATTTTTTATTAAATGAAAAGGGGTGAGACAAACGCCCATCTTTCCCTAACCTAACAAGCATGTACCTGCCTAACAAACAAAGGCTAAAGAAAAATGATCTAGTGTCCAAAATGTATCCGACCCTCGCACTAACATACACACCAAAATACTACAAGGTTTGTTTGGGCGGTCTTAAATCCCACAAAATAACATATCAATTTGAATTAAAAAGTTGTAAACAGTAATCCTTGGGACCAGGGTTGTGTTGCTTTCCCCTGGATCAATTCAGGAATAGTTGGAACAAAGTTCAGTTTAAAGAAAGTTCTGTACAATAACAAAGTTCCATTCAGTGTAGCATACCAATTCTTTTTCGTCCAATGTATCCTTTCACTTGACAAAGTAATCATCTCTCTTCCAAATGATTGCTCACAAATCAAAGCAACAGTTAATGTTTCCACAACCTCCAGCTTGGAAAAACAAGTCTTTTCCTTCCAAATACCTCCTCCTTGGTATAAGAAAACGTTTCTCCGCCAAGTATTAATTCACAAATCAAGTGTTCTTTTCTCAAAAGGCCAGGCACTTGTTAGCACCTCATACTTCGTCATCATAAGAAACTTAAGTCAGGATGGTTTCAACAATCACTTTCTCAAATGCAACAGTTTATCAAGACACGATGGAGTCAACGCTTCTTTTCCACCATAGTACTTTAAATCATCATCTTTCTGGCATACTCGCTGCCATGCCAGG
The DNA here is from genome assembly GCF_040938575.1 of Ambystoma mexicanum. Taxonomy (NCBI): domain Eukaryota; kingdom Metazoa; phylum Chordata; class Amphibia; order Caudata; family Ambystomatidae; genus Ambystoma; species Ambystoma mexicanum. The sequence goes on along the minus strand of NC_090931.1, from coordinate 4,904,572 downwards.
ACCAACTACAATTGGGCCCTTTCCTGGATTACTCTCCTGCCAGGATAGAACTACTGCTACAATGTGTACTCTGTGGCAATGCTTGTTTCCAGCTCTCCCATAAATGAGGAGATTTGAACCAACAACTGCGGTGGCTCGGAGGCAGTGCTGGAGGGTGGCAGGGTCAGCAGGTACCTGGGCCAGTAGGACAGAGGGGGCCAGGTGCACGGTGCCGAGAGAGAACAGATCAGCAAGGGGGGGGGCGAAGGCAGAAGCAAAGAGGAAGGTCTTGAGGTGCTTCCAGAGCTGTAGATGGTTCACCTCAAGTTTCAGAGTGGTGGGGAGGCTGTTCCAGAGGGAGGCCCCAGCCAATGAGATCAACCCCCAGCTCATTTCTTTGAAAGTCGACTGACCCTGAGGGAGTTGGAACTAGAGGGTCGAAGAGCTCAAGAGGGGAGGTATTTGCAGAGGGATAGCTGAAGATATTTTGGACCCAGGCCTCAGAAAGCCTTGTATACAATGCAGAGGGTTTTGATGTAATCCTTGCATCCACTGGGAGCCAATGGAGAGATTTCAGAGCTGGAGAGATGCGATCCCAGGGCTTGAGGCCAAGGACAAGTCTTGCAGTCCTGTTTTGGATAAGTTGCAAAGGTCAGAGAGCGGAGGCAGGAGGCAGTTACAATAGTCCAACCTAGAGAGAAACAGAGCTTGGGAGACAGTGAGCTTCTGGGGGAAGGAGAGGAAAGGCAGAGTACCGCTGAGGAGGTGCAGTAGGAAGTTTATAGACACATCAGAGATGTGGGCGGAGAAGGAAAGTGTAAAGTCAAAGATGAGCCCGAGGTTCTTAGCCTCGCAGGTGGCTGTAGGAGGGCGGCCAAGGGAGGCCGGCCAGAGGGTGAGGGGAAAGGATGGTGAAGGTGTGCCGATGAGGAGGATCTCTGTTTTGCTGGCATTCAGACAAAGATCGCTGGCAGCACACCAATCTTGAATGGCAGTTAGGCAATCAGAAATGAGGTGGCTGAGGGCAGCCTGAAAATGCGTCGAGTGTCGCCAGCGTAGCACTGGAAATTTAAGCCGAAAATGGCAATGCAGTGGGCGAGAGTTGCCAGGTATTGGTTGAAAAGCCAGGGCAAGAGGTTAGACCCCTGGGGAACACCACAGGTAGAGAGGAAGATAGATGAAAGGAAGGACCCAAGTTGGACATGGGAGGGCCGATCAGAGAGGAAAGAGGTCATCCAGGTCAGAGCCTGATCAGTGATACCCAGGTTATCACGGAGACTGTTAAGCAAGATGGTATAGTTTACTGTGTCGAAGGCAGAAGAAATTGAGTAGGATGAGGATAGAGGGAAGGTTGGAGAGCAGATCTTCACAGATTCAAATGAGCACCCACGTGGCACCGGACTACTCCGTTTATGGTATCTGTCTTGGCTTCAAAAGTTCAATCACTCATCTGCTGATTAATTATATTTGTGTCGCTTGTCACATACGCTTCACACACTGTTCTCTCCGGTTTTCTCTATACAATGTTGCCACTTGCAACCTTGGCTTCAACACATTCTGGTCATCAGTCTCCCCAACTCACCAGCCATGCTGACTTCACAGGCGCTGCTTTGTTGTGGGAGCCAAGGACAGTACCACAGAGGCAAACTATCCTCCCCACCTTGGCTATCAACGCGAGAGAGCCCCGGGGACCTCTAACACCCAGTGCAGGTTTCTTCAGCTTTGATTCAAGGTCTTACGTTTCATATTCGCAAAGACTCATGAAAGGAACTGTCCTTCTCTGAAAAGAGAAAGGGCACTTGCTTCCTTGTAACTCTCGTCGGTCTTTCCGTCTTTCTCCTTGTATTAAACTGCCATCTTGGAACTGCTGCTTCCTTGTGTGCTTTGCCTTAATCAGTGTGCTTCTATGTGCCGCCTTTCATCCATGTGGGAAAGTGTGATGGAAGCCAGGTGTGTGATGATCAGTAATTGCCCGTCCCTGCCTGACCATGCATTGGAACAGGTCAGGCTTACGGCTCCGGTGTTAGCCCTTTTTCTCTCACGGTGAGCTGTCCCTGAGAAAGTGTTTGTGTCGGAAAAGGATGGGGGTGGGGGGTTGAGTTACTAAGTATCCTGCCTTGAAGGATGGGGAAAAGGTGTTGCAGGGAAGGGGATACCGTGTCTCGTTGTCCAGTGTCCCTCTGCCACCCCCCGAAAACTCCTCATCCAGGTGATCCTCCCGCACTGGTCCACCCCCAGGAACAGGATTCAAAAGCGAGGGCCATGTCCTGGCCACCTGGATGACAGATCCTCAGGGAGTAGCGGGTGAGACACCTTCAGGTTTCACACAATATTTCCAACGAGCAAGATGAGGAAGACTGAAGATGAAACAGAATACGAAATCCAAAATTCTGACCAAACACAAACGAAAAAAAGGGATGAATAAATGCCAGCATGTTTATACTAATAAAGATAATTGGTTGTAAAATAGGACTAACCTCACGAGTAGGAGAAAGGAATTAAGGTCCATCGAGACCCGGGACTTTGAGAAATGATCTGCAGAGAGCACACAAAAAAGGGCCGGCGGGTGATAGTGGAGTATTTTTTATAATTTTTCATAGGCCCCTGTATGTACAAGCCATTGGCAGAGCAGCACTGCAGCCGTGACCGGACGTAAAATTGATGCAGAGGATGTTATGAAAGATTGAAAGAGTCGAAAATCGCCACATGAACATGAGCCTGTCCGAGCCTTTAATAGATGCCCAAAATATAGTGGTCATGACACCAGCCAAATGGGCACTGGCGCAGGCCCAGCAGGTGGCACACTGGCAGTGTTCCAGGTCAGGAAAGAAAGCGGAAACCAAACCACTTCGCGCCAAGAGACCAGGGATGCTCTTACTCCACTAGGCAGACAGATCCAGAGCATTCACAGGACTAGATTCCAAAATGGCGTACCAGTTACATTTAGCTTCGGTCTTCTGATGGGGGAGTGGAGAGAGAGAGTCCGGTGTCCCATTTGCCTACACCTAAAATTAAGCATTCATTCAAAAAGAACCAATCACATGAGCAAAGTGAATCAACCACATACGCAGGCCATTTGGTATTGGCTTGGCCCAGTCGGAGGTGTCCAAGGATAATAAAACCATGTGCAGGAATACCAGTGGTGCAGTGTTTGAAGATTGCAGAGGAGGCCGGCAGATGGACGGCACAAAGAGGAGGAGGCTTGAGAAGAAGAGCTGGAGGAGATGGAGAAAGCAGCGAAGGGGAGATAAGAGTTGATCATGAAGGGAGTGGAGGAACATCAGATGAGTATCAGGAGGAGGGGAAAGCATGGATCATCATCAGGGAAGAGGTTGGCAAGAGGCTCAATTCTGTGCCCAAGAAACCAAATCTAGAGGAGGTGTTCAACCTTAAATGAAAAAGGCTTAAACCAGAGAGAGCGGGTGGAGGAATGAGCACTTGGCAAGAGGTGCAGCTAGAGAGTTGGAGAAGGAAGAGAGAAAGGAGCTACTAAAGCCTCTAAGGAATCAGCAGGTTAGGAGAAAAGGGGTGGGCCAGTCCTCAAAGCAGACCACCAGTGGAAGAGCTAAGGTGGTCCTGACAGGCTGAAAGTCATGGGAACTGCTGGCAAAAAGTCAGGGGGGGGATTGCGGGCAGCTCTGCTGCTTCATCCTTGGACTCTCAACCTTTGTGGACTTTAGATTGTGCTGCCTGTGTACTGAGAGTAACTCCTCTTTAGCATCCCCAACATTTCTTTATAGCTAGCAACCTATACTGTTTTAAAAGGATGTTTTCCATCAATATATTTTAGGTTTGATGTAATACTTCAATGGGTCTTCATGTACTATTGGGGCAGCCTCAAACAACTCATCCAGAAATCTAAATTTCCCAACCTTCGCAAAAAGTCTGATACAGCGGCCGAGCACCTCTCACAGTGATGTGTTAATTCGCTGGGTTCCCCGTCTATAGTGTGCATTAGTCTGAACAAGGGGTTTTAGAGAAGGAGGGTGTACAAGAGACAGAAAGGCAGTCTCCCAACCAGAACCACCAACATGCGTGCGCATCCTCTCGGCCACATAGGCAGCACCACCGCAAAGGGTAGATTTTCTTCCAAAGGACTATGAATTCTTAGCCATCCTTAGATCAGGAGCAGCAGCGCTTGCTTTTGCGGCATATTGTGGTGTAGCAGATATTAGAGCAGATCCTATCCACAGAAGGGCTGCATCTTATTTTCAGGGAACAAAATGAGCTTCTACTTTATTTGTTACTCGCCCAGACCCAAAGGTATCACGGCGAGGTTGCAGACAGCGTACAAACATTTCTTATACAGTGTTACATATCGATGAACAGTGATAGCGATAGCGATTCAGATTAGAAGCTACTAATACGGACATTATAGGATGCTAAGACATACATATAGGTGGTAAGAACATCATTTAAGGTTGCAGTTAAGTCTGGTGTATTCTGGTGCCCAGGCGTCAGTATGTATTCAACAACCAGGTTTTCAGGGCTTTTCTGAAACCTAATAAGGTATCCTCGTTTTTGATGCTGAGTGGTAGTGCATTCCAAAGAGTTGGGGCTAGGACTCTGAAGCGGCTTCCTCTAACTCACTTATATTTGTATTTTGCTATTTCCAAGAGCGCCAGATTATTGGATTGTAGGGTTCTGCATGAGGTTTTTTCCATGATACCATTATTAAGATAGCTGGGGGCTTTGTTCAGAATGCATTTATGTACAACAGATAATGTTTTGAAAATGATTCTGGCGTCAATGGGCAGCCAGTGGTTTTCTCGCCTAATATTGGAAATGTGGTCGGATTTCTTTATGCCTAGAGCCGCTCCGAGGGCTTTGTTCTGCATAAGTTGTAGCTTGCTGATATTTGTTTTGGAGGTTCCTAGTAAAAGGGCGTTAGTTAGAATCAGCGCTCTAACCAGAGTGATGAGTTTGTAGGAGTGAGGAACTGGCGACCGAGAGCGATGAGTTTAGCTGTGTAAACTGTGGAGGAGGAGAGGGCTGAACTAGGTTTATTCATAGTGAGATTGGCTTCTATATGTACTCCAAGAGTTTTGACTTGCTTGAGTACTGGGATCCGGGTCCCATCAATGTTAATATGCGAGTAGTCTGGGTGGAGGGTACTTCTGTTTTGCGAGCCTTCAATGATAACCTGAGTTTTCTCATCATTGAGACAGACGGTTCAAAGCCATCCAGTTCTGAATGATGGCATAGACTTTAATGGTCTGGGTGACTTGGGTGTAGTACCCCGTGATGAGGATCTGAGTGTCATCTGCAAAGTTTGTGTAGATGACGCCCATATCGTCTAGTGCTGAGAATAGGAGTTTAGTATAGGCGTTGTAGAGGGTGGGAGAGGCGCAGGATCCCTGGGGAACTCCTATGAGGACCGGTATGGGATCAGCAGCATTGTTTCCAATGGCAATTCTGGATGTTTGTTCAGCTAGAAAGGATTTGAGACAGAGAGTGGCGTTGTTTGAGAAATTAAAGTATTTTTTTAGAGTTTCGCAAAGTTTGTCATGGTCTACAAGGTCGAACGCTGCAGATAAGTCCAGCAACAGTAATGTAGCCATTTTTCCGGTGTCTCTGATGGTGTCCATTTGGCTTTTCAGATCTGTGAGAGCCGTTTCTGTACTATGGTTGGGCCTAAACCCGGATTGTCTAGCCCCTAGTAGGTTATTTTGTTTGAGGTGGGTTTGTATTTGATTATATGCTAGTTTGTCGATTTTAAGAAGGAAAGGGACGGTAGTTATGGGCCGGTAGTTGGTAGGGGTTAGTGGATCTAGATTAGGTTTTTTTAATAGTGGTGTGACCCACGCTTCTTTCATGCTGGCTGGGAGTAAATTGGAGTTAAAGGAAGAATTCACAAAATTGGTGATGATAGGGGTGAGGGTGGTGGCACAAAGTTTGACAAGATGTGCTGGGAAGTGGTCTTCTTTGCAGTTAGAAGCTTAGTTTAGCTATTGTATTTAGAACTACTTCTTGGGAAATTGGTGCGAAATTGAACATAGGAGTGTGGTCTCCTATGGGCTTAGTGATTGGGTTCCAGATAATATGTTTATCCGCTAGTAGGTTTCTTTTAGAGATCATTTTATTTTGTAGAAGATTGATTTTGGTGGCAAGGGCATCTTGAATAGTGGTGCACCATTCTTTACTTGGTTGAACCGGATAAATGACTGGGATAGGGTTTTCCAACTCTTTGAGAATGGAGAATAACTCTTGAGTCTGAGGATGCATAACTGATCCTGGTATTAAGTGCATCTACTTTGTGTGCAATGATGGCTGCTTTGTAAATTTTATTTTATGAAATGAATGCTTCAGCGGCTTCTGTCGTGTGAGTTTTGTTAAAACTGTGTTCAAGCGACCGTTTATTTCGTCTGAGTGAAACTAAGTCATCGTTGAACCAGAAAGATTTGCATCCTTGCGTCTAGTTTTAGTGACACATGGGGCTAGGGTGTCTATTGTATTAGTAAGGCATTTATGATAAAAGTCCGCCAGGGCACAGGGATTCTCATTGTTGATACTTTTGTGTCATTGAGGGTGTTTATTAGCATTGGGTTAAGGTTTTCTGCCGAGAGTTTGCGGATATTTCTAGTTACATAGGATTCCACTGTGGTGGGTTTGGGAGAGTCTGGTTCGTTACATGCGATAGAGAAGTTTACACTATGATGGTCTGACCAGGATAGTGTGTTAATGGAATGTATAGTTACGACGGTATTGAGCGGTAGTATCCAATCTAACGTTCTCCCTTTCGCATGGGTGGGTGCGTTCGCGAGTTGTGTGAAGGACATGTCTTTCAGTGCACTATGTAGTGCTTCTGCTTCATGATCTTGGGCATCGTTGAATCCCAGATCCAGGTCACAAAGGACTATGCTTTTGTTTTGGGTTTGACGAGTGGTGTTAATAAAAGAGATGCATCTAATTCAGGCTGTGAATTAGTGTTGGGGGCTCTGTAAATAGTTACTAGGTCGATAGTGGTTTTGAGGTTGGTTGCTAGTTTGGCTAGGAGGATTTCGTACCCGTCTAGGTTGTCAATGGGGCAGGCTCTTATTTTGAGCTGGAATTTAGCAATAATGGCTACTCCCCCCACCCACTGATTTCGTTCTGTCAGTCCTGATGATAGTATAATATGGAGGAATGGCAATGGCGAGTGTTGGTCCAGAAGCTTGACAGAGCCAGGTTTCAGTCACTATGAGTAAGTCTAATTGTTGCTCAATAATATAGTCATGTATTTCAATGGCATGGGCGGCTATGGAGCGAGCATTAATGAGCGCTGCTTTGAGGGCATGGGGGTGGCGCTTGGATAGCGGGTGTTGACCATGTGTTAATAGCCTCAATGGAGGTGGTTAGTGGATTGGATATGGTGGTCATTTCGTTTGGTTTTTCTTGGTGGCTGGTGGGTGTACCGTACCTATAGTGGTGGGTGTGGCCGGGGCAGCTCTGCTAAGGTGGTTTATACTTTGAGTCCTAGGGGTTCTGTTCTTGTTCAGTGACGGCATCAATTTATATTGCTTAGCTTTGGTATTACCCCAATTAGGACACGGTAGGGTAATGAATGTCCGTGAACTGAGTCTAAAGCGTCTAGATGCCCCCATTACCGGACAAGTCATTTTCGATGAGATATTGGTTTGGAATGTGTGTGGATTGGGAACAGTCTGGTTTTTGGACATTACTAGTGTCCGTTTGGATGTTAGACTGGTGATTGTGTTGTGGGAAGGGGTTGGTATGTGGTAGGAAGGGAGTGGGGCAGGGGATAGGGTGGTGGCGGGGCATGCTGCTCTGAGAAGGCCATTTTTATAGGTAAGGAAGTGGGAACCTGTGCATGGCACATTGCACGGTAGAATACAGAAAGGGAACATCGTGATCAATGGCCAACCTTGCATGGTTTAGCAGAATTAGACTAGGCACAATAGGCTCGGTCAGATTAGGCACAACAGGCTAGTTCAGGTGAAGCACAACAGGCTAGTGCCAATTTGGCACAACAGGCTAGTTCAGGTGAAGCACAACAGGCTAGTTCAGGTGAAGCACAACAGGCTAGTTCAGCTGAAGCACAACAGGCTAGTTCAGCTGAAGCACAACAGGCTAGTTCAGCTGAAGCACAACAGGCTAGTGCCAATTTGGCACAACAGGCTAGTTCAGCTGAAGCACAACAGGCTAGTTCAGCTGAAGCACAACAGGCTAGTTCAGCTGAAGCACAACAGGCTAGTGCCAATTTGGCACAACAGGCTAGTTCAGGTGAAGCACAACAGGCTAGTTCAGGTGAAGCACAACATGCTAGTTCAGGTGAAGCACAACAGGCTAGTTCAGGTGAAGCACAACAGGCTAGTGCCAATTTGGCACAACAGGCTAGTTCAGTTGAAGCACAACAGGCTAGTGCCAATTTGGCACAACAGGCTAGTTCAGGTGAAGCACAACACGCTAGTTCAGCTGAAGCACAACAGGCTAGTTCAGTTGAAGCACAACAGGCTAGTTCAGTTGAAACACAACAGGCTAGTTCAGGTTGGGTGTAACAAGTTGGTTCAAACGGAGGACATAATCTAATGTGGCTATGCACCGTAGGCTGGTACTACAAAAGGCTGCGATAGTTTCCGGCATATTTGGCTAAAACATTTAGGCATGGGTGTTGGGTGCAAAGGGCAGGCTCAACCTAATGTATTAGGTTAATACCTTAGGTGGTGCATAAGGTGATTATACAGACAAGTACTATAGGCATTGGTTTGGCATGTGATGAGCAGCAGGCCTAATATGAATGCATAGGTGGGAACGGTGCACAGTCAATGAATGCAGCATGAGAGAGGAGTGTTCTCTATGTGTTGGTATTTGCAACAATCGTGCCGATTACTCACAAAATAGTTCGCCCTTGAAGGTAGGCGTAGGTGCTGATCTTAACAGAGTTGATAGATCAAGGGTTTAGAACGGAAAGAGGTGAGGCGAAGCAGCGGCTCACCGTGGCGAACAGGGGCAAACGGGGCCTTAGGTGCCCTTTGGTGATGCCGGCGCTTCATAGATAGTGGCAAGAGGCACGAGGATCAGAAGCGGCCTCTGTAACGCTATACGGCTGTGAGGTGCGGCTTAATCCTTTCGTTTTGCACGCACGGGCACGTTTAGAGGTACTTTCCTCCAACCTCGCTTTCCCTCAGTGTGCGGACTGAATACGCGCCAAGTCCTTGTCTCCCGCGGACAGTTAGAATCTGAAGCCGAGTTTGAAGCTGTATTTATCGGGCCATGGGAGCCGCGAGAGCTGGGAGCCCGTAAAACACGTGAGGCCGGCTTGTGGGGGGGCTTGGAAGAGCATTGAGCTCTGCCCGTAGACTGTGGTGCTGCGCAGTCCCCGAGCTCAGTTGAGCCACTGATTAAAGGTAAGCTCGGAGTATACGCCCTGCTTCACGAGGCACTTGGAATGCATTACTTATAGTGGATAGTGTACATAACACTGATTTAATACAGTGAGAACTTGCTTTCTTTTTATTATCACTGTGGATATTTCCATACGCAGTACTTCAGTAATCACTGGCATCATTGCCTAGAGATTAGGGTGGCCGGATTGCTGTGTACTATTACGATATCTCTGCTTATTGCATTTTAACTTGACTGCAGTACTGCGAGCCTTGAAAGCTCTTACTGCCTTGTGTTCTTATTTAATTGCAATCAGGAGACTGCGGAGGTGTTAATACCCTCTTTGATCCTGGTTAGTTTTAAAGTATAATCGGCTTAAAATGGCAACTACTAAATCCCGATATAATTTAAAGCAGGGCAACAGCACAAAGGAAAATTATGTGCCCGTTGTTAAAGACCCCAAGCCTGCTCAGGAGGGGGAGCAATCTGACAAAGGGACCATACCTGCACTGTTCAAAAGAATTCCACCTAAAACAAACATACCTGCTATCGAACCTCTACGAGAGCCAAGCAATTTTAACGGGACCCAGTCAATGGAGTTCTCCAACTATGAGGATATCGATAATAACTCCCTGCTGAATCTGTGCCCGTCTATCCAAAAATCAATGACCCCTCACCAGGAGGTGGTGGTGCAGTCAATAATGGTGGTCAGCTAGTCGAAGCTCAGGTATTATGTCCTGCTGATACAAGCTCTGATAACAAATGAAGGCATAACTCCCTCTCAAGTTGGAGATCTATCGTCACCTCCCTCCGATACCCAACCATCTGTTTCAGGAAGGGACCGATTATCGGCTTCACCCAACCTGTATATTGATCTAGAGGGGTCAGTTGCGGCATAAGATATTCCTCACACCCAAGCAGCTTCAATTGCTGAACTCCAAGCTTCGATGACTACTATGCAATTTGCCTTAAAAATTCTTCTTAAACTCTGGGGTAGAATTCATGTAAACCCGGTCTTGCACCTTGGTCTTCCGGACCCCAGAATTCCATCCTCACCCGGAACTAGCAGCCCCTGAAGAAAATTCTATAACTGAAGTCCCCCCTACCAACCAAGAAGATGAACCTATGGAGAAAAAGGAGGTCCCTGTGTCCAGGAAGCAACGAAGACTGACCAAACGGTTAGAGAACCAAAAAGCTCCTGTGATTATAGCCTCCCCACTCCCAGCGACTGCACCCGGGCCAATGAAATCCAGAAAAGCACGAAAAAGAGCACGTAGATCAAAGAAGCGTCGGAACATACAAGCAGGTACACTAACTAGTTGGATTTTACCTGATAAATCTAATTATCTTTCGTATGCTAGTAGCAACGATCAAGATCCTGGGATCTTCTACTTATTCAGAAGAAAGAAACATTTACTGAAGTCCCCACCAGTTCGAAACAAAATGATAAAATAAATTGCACTGAACCAAAAATATGCATTATTAAAACCTGGAATCAAAAGGCTGCAGATAAATGGCAGACCAAATCGCAAGTAATGGCTAAATTACACCTAATTCAACATCTGCGCGTTATACATTCTGAAGACTTTTCCTTCATGCAACCTCTCAAAGTGTCTAATCCCAATATTACTGCATTACATTGTGAAGTTCAGGATAGCATTGAATTGATCCGCGCTCATAAAATTAGTCTATCACAAGTGGGCCTAGGGGTCGATGTAAATAAAGAAGATGAGGATCCACTGATTCCAAGTGCAGATAAGTCCAGGAAGTCTAATCAGACTTCAATACCAAATCTTCCTATTGGCAACAAGGCACAACTAAGTGATATCCAGAACACTTTACCAATGGTTCTCCAGAAGCAATGAACTTGCTCTCTTCTGTCTTGGAACACTCGTGGCTTTACCCATCTTCTTACCACCCATGGCTCTCTTTGGTGTATTGATGCACAAGATTTCTTTCGACTCCAGGAGACATGGCTTGTGACACCTATGTTTATGGATGGCTATACTATACATCACTGTTTAGCTAAGAAAGGTCCTAGGGGGCGCCCCGATGGCGGATTAATGACTGGAGTGAAGCACATCTTTCCCAGTATAAGAATAAGTACCAACTAGGAGGATTATATCTGTGCAATTGAAGTGGTAGTAGGGACGGACACTACATTGGTAAAAGTACTTATAATCAATATTTATAACCCCCCTGGTGCTAAACATCGAGATCTGATTCAAGAAGCACTGCACGATTTAATTAGCAAATGGAGAACAGCCACTGGCTCTAACTGCCATCTGTGCTGGTGATTTTAACTGTTATATCACTGGCAATGGGGGAACTGCTAACAACAATCGCTTATACCAATATAGCAGAATGGAGACTGTTAAAGAGGACGCTGAAGGTGAATACTGACGATTATTTTTCAAATGTTGGGATTTGGAAATTATGAATGGTCGAACCCATAGTGAGACCAGGAAAGAGCACCTGGCATCAGGGACCGCATCAGAGTGCAATTGATTACATGTTTACCAGTGCAGAAGTTGCTTCTGTGATCAAGGACATGGCCGTCACTCAGTCCATGGAGTGACCACAATCCACTGATTTTGACTTTTGATGCTTCACCTCCTCTCCCTGGGAATACCTACACTGGTGATTGAACTGTAAACTATCCTGCTAGTCGGATTATATGGTCTGATAATATGCTTAAGGCTCGTAGGGTAACGGGCCAATGGAACATTGATATTGAATCAGAATTCGGTTCCATGCCGGCCGAAGAAATCGAAAATTGGATAGTCGGTCCAGCATGCTATGAGTAGACGCCCTCAGACATCGAAGGATAAGTCCTCCCATTCCCCATTTGATAAAGAGAATTTACGATGCGAAACGAAAACTTAGGGAGAGATTCAGAAACTTAGGACTACTAATTATTCCTTGAACGTTATTGCCCTCAATACCAGAAAGTTGAAAAATAAATACCATACCTGGCTAAAATATTATTTAAAAAAACCTTCAACTGGGCAATTGGTGTAAAACAGTGAGCGTGCTCTGCTCTAGAAACTACCGTAATATTTGGGCTATTCTAGGCGGAGCAAAGAGTAAAGGGAGTACCCCTACGCTGAACCCAATAGGTGGGCAGGAATGGGTTTCTTTCCTTGAAAATCGTAATAATTGTGATGCTGGATTTTTAGAGTCGCCTGGACATATCTCTCCTGTATGCTCCCCTTTTACTGTTACCATTGAGGATCTATTAAGCAATATTAAGAATCTAAAAGCGTCACGAGCACCGGGCCCTAATGGGCTTTCCAACGCAGTCATAAAGAGTAATCCTTCATTTTGGGCAAACTTAATGAAGATACTGTTTGAAAAAGTGATGGCAGACGGTAAAATTCCGATTACATGGCAAAGGGCCATTTTGATACCAGTCTTTAAAAAGGGTAATAGACTGGACCCGGCTAATTACCGTCTCCTATCAATGCTTGGCAGCACTGGAAAACTGTTTGCCGCTTTTTTACTAAAAAATCTACAAGCATGGGTAGAAAAAAATGGGGATTTTAGACCACTTTCAGTGTGGCTTTAGACCGGGCTACTCAACGGCTCATAACTTGCTAGTTATGGATTCTCTTCGGAATCAAGCACTGCCCCCCAATAATCCACCTCTTTATGCTCTCTATGTCGATTTTAGGGCCGCTTTTGACAGTTAATAGAGCATTACTGTGGCATAAACTTAAAAGTTGGTCCTGTCCCCCCTTTTTGATCTATTACCTAGAGCTCCTTCATACAAATACCACAGTACAGTTGCGTCTTGATACTCTGGGCAATTTAACACCTCCAGTTATACAGCGTAGGGGTGTTAAACAGGGCTGCGTTACTGCTCCCCTGTTGTACAATCTTTTTGTCTCGGACATACCCGAATATTTCCAGGGTGTATGGAATTGCCCCCCGAAAGTCGGTAAAACCAGGTACACGATCTTGGCTTACGCCGATGATATTGTGATATTTGATCACACATTTAGTGGACTCCAGAGGTCAGCTGTCAGATTATGGCAGTATGCAGAGGCCAATGAATTAACCATTAATCAGAACAAAACTGAAGTACTACTGTTTACAGCTGGTAGAGTAGCACACCCTGCTATGCGTGTAGGTATTTTTGAAATTAAATACACACTCATATAAATATCTAGGAGTAGAGTTTGATAGTAGGGGGAATCATACACACTGCATCCAGGCACGAAAGGTTAAAGCAGCCCAGCTTACAGCCTTGATATGCAGATTTACTCAGGAGCAGAGTGGTTACTCTATTTGGGGTGCAAGACAACTCTATGTGCAGTGCTTTATACCTATGGTTATATACGGTCTTGAAGCATTGAACAACATGAATTTAGATTGGCTTCAGATACTGGAGGGGAAATTTTGGAGACGCATACTAGGCCTTTCTCAATGTATACCGATGGCAATATTGCGACTTGAATTGGGGCTTCTTTCCTTAAAATCGATAGTGCTGCGTAAGAGAGCCGAGTTATACATTAAGATTAAGAACAATCCGACTAATCATCTTCTGAAACGCGTAAATGAGGCCATGAGAAGTAATAAGCAATCTAAACTGGAGAAAGATATGTTAATCCTTAGTGAGGTAAGCGGCTGGTCCCCTAGTTGGGACCAAGACAACCAAACGATGTTTTACCTCTCGCTTTGGGATTGGCAGGAGAATTGTGCGCATCTGGCTTCATTAAGTAGCTATAGTTTTGTGACCTATGTTCTTTACACCTTTAAGAAGAGTCAACTGTACCTTAATCTCTGGCCTTCCCCTGCGCTGAGACACTTTATTCTACTGATGCGTATTAATTGCTTACCTACTTTAACAACTCGACCTTGGGATAATGTGTCTCGAGATTCCATAAGAAACTGTAGATTATGTGGTATTGCATCTAATCCTGAGACTGAAAGACAGGTGCTAACTCAGTGCCCAATAATGACACATTATTATTCCAAGTATCTTGGAATTTATGTACATAATATCGAACATATGAGATCTAATGAGTTCTGGTACTATTGTATTAATACACTTAATCCGAAGCTCCATATTGCACTTTTTAACATCTGGAATATTGCAAGAAAACAAATGAGTGGCAGTGATTAGCAGGAGATATTATACCTCTTATTGATTCTACTGTTCTGTCCTAGTTAAGATGAAGTATTTTCCTTTGAATTATGCATTTTAAGATTGAGTGATTTGCCGATTAATGTATCTGTTTTCTTCTTTTACTCACTATTGCACTTATGAAGTACCATATAATCACACTAGAAAACTAGCTGAACTGATTATGCGTCATTTAATTAATTGATGTACTAATTATTAAGTAAGAAGTGTAAATATCTTGTATCAAGATTGTTTATCAAATGTGTCAAGTTTTAAAAGTATTTTTAAACTGTATCACATTATAATAAATAAGATTGTGGCAAGGCTCTAGAAAGGTCAGTACAGAGCTTCAAGCACTGAATGAGAGATTTGCCATGATTGCTTTTCGAAAACCATCACAGATTTCCAAATTTGGCACAAACAAATGGACTTTTGCCAACTAATACTGTAGTGCAGGGGTCTTCAAACTGTGAGACTGGCCTCCCGAGGGGCCCCCAAAAGATGTCCAGTGGGGTTTGGGGGGGGATGGAGAGGCGACTGGATCAAGGGTCTTCCAAAATGGAGTATAGCGACTGCTATTAATACAAAATGTAATCAAATATGGCATCTGGAGGAGCCAGGCAACAAAATATTCAGGGTGGGCTCAGCAGAAAACGCTTTGCATAGCACTGCTGTATGTGTGCATGTGGACACAGGGGGGTAAGTGGCTTAAAACTTTACTTGTATGCCTGTGCTACCAGATGGGTGCCTTTTACAAGTAATCTAACATAGTAATGACAGAAGAAAAAGAAAAAGAAAACTTGCTCAGGTTTTTGAAAAAGAGACAAATTCTACTCAATCCATGATTGTAAGCCTGAAGGAAACATGTTATACAGGCATCTGTTCTCTGAATTAGTTTCAGTAAATAGAACATATGTTTTCAGTTGCTGGGTGAAGGCAAATACTGTGCCCCGTTGACATGCCTTTGTAGCTTAGGGCCGGCTATCAAGCCCCGGCTCACAAAATGGTTCATTGCTCCTAAACAAAGTGCAATAGTGGAAATGCTCACAAGTGCAGTAGGCAAAAAAACAACTAATATGGCTAAACAGATCAATTACTTACTCTCCATAAGCGCCTTCACCCAGAGTCTGCACCAGATCCCAGTCTTCCACAAACGGCACTGCCATGCTTCATATGTGCACCGCAAGTGTTGTACTCTGCAACAAAAAACATTTTGCTTCATTAGGGAAAATGGAGTGCATCTTGTCCAGCATTTAAACAGGGAGGTAAACAAGTGTCCACAATTCACATGAGCATGTGATCTTGAAACATGCGTTTGTAAATCTTAGCCCACTTCAAAATTGCTTTACTCCTCTTTTGCAGAGGGTTGATGTATCAGATAAGATTAAAGGCAAAGGGCTGCATCTAAATAAGGCAGCCTCAAAGTCAACAGTCAGGGACCTCCCACCCCCTGCTCAGAGTTAAAATTGGACTGCCTCCAACATAAGGTTGCAGTTTTCAATTATAAGAGACTTATATTAGGCAAGCAATAAGTACATTCAATTGCTAGAGGTTTCTGAAGATAATACCAGCATATAGGTAGCAACTGTATTGGTGCCGCTCCAAGCAATGTTATGTAGCTACATATTGCGGAGGAATCTACATGAATTATGCCAGATCGACCAGTGGTCTGCAACTAGAAAAAGTGCTGTTGAAGTATCTGGATGCTCAGAGATATAGTGCCACTCAATGTGCCTAGATGCTAACTGTAATTCGAGTGAATAACAGCGGGGGGAGTAGGCAAGAAGATTTGGAGAAACAGATACTGTTTCCCCAAGCAGCAGGTGCCGCCACCACACCTTGCAGCATTAGCTCCTTGGCGCCTTCCGTGTGCAACTTCAAGACAGGTGAACACGGATCACGGGGAACCACTGCAGCAGTCGTCATGGTCCATGCTGCGGTTTGAAACAAACCCTGGAGGCCTAAATCGTGGCTCTGCTTGGTAATAAATACCTGCATTCCCCATGGAAAATCCTGGGACATCCATTCTTTGATTTGGGCCAAACTTTGTATGTGCATGTGCAACCATCCAAGCCACGCCTGAACAATTAGACACTACACTAGCCCCTGACTACTGAAAACTGACCCTTGGCGAGTAAGAATTGGCCTTCTAGTTGCAGGTGGAGAATTGGGGGTGGGGGGGCAGCATTAGCTTGCAACTTGAAATGTGCCAGATTCAAGCACTGTGAGGAACCCGAGGGCGTCTCACTTTTAGAATAGGAGGATATTTCCTTATTCGGGGAGGGTAAACACATCAACCCCCAGTAATATTTCAGAGAAATATCAGGCAAGTCGTGCATACTTCCACTCAGTCACACCACTCTAGTACTGGGACAAGGGAGGAGACTAGGAGTTTCACACACCAACATTCATTTACACCACTTGGTACTGAGATGAGTAAGAGAACTGCAGAGGAAGACTATTACGAAGGTTAGGCATGTCCAGAAAATAGAAGTATTTGTGGTCAGGCAATTGAAATCAAGGACTTGCACCTGCAACCAGTTAACAGGTCACAGGTACATAAAAGGTGGGACCACCAGCGGGCTGGGAGAAACCGGCCTGGCCGAAACAGGCCTGATAAGGGAAGAAACCTACCCAAGAAAGAGCTGCGAGGAGGTTCCTGCCTGGAAGACAAGACACTGGCTGCTGCAGAGGAGACACTAACGCCAGGGACCGAGCGGGCTGTGAGATGGTCAGGACCACTAGTGTCTCCTTTGCCTTGTGCCCACAGGCAGAGCACGTTACACTCCTAAGTACTGCAGGGCCCTGGTAGCGTCTGCAAGTGAAGAGCAGAGCTACCAGCAACACGCAGCGAGGTTCGAGGCGGCAATCACTGCTCACTGGGCTCCCGAGAAGTGAACATGGAGCCGAAGGAGGCTGGAAGAAAGGAGATAGGACGCCCAGAGGAGCAGTCAAACACTGACGAGTGAAATAAAAGGAAAAACTCGGACCATGGCGCTCCCGGAGGTAGAGCTGTGTATATGGCAATGCCGAATTAACAGAAACATGTAACAAGTGATGGTGAACACAAAGTGAGGGGTTTGGATATCAAACAAGATGCAAATTATAATTAAATGAACTTGAATGCGAAGCAAGTATGACTTAATTATAGGAAAGTTCTGATGAGCCGGCAAGTGAAATGAAAACAAGTGTGAAACATAAGTAATGAACAATTATGAATTAAACGTTTTGAACCACGTGAAAAAGCAAGTGATGAACACTTATTGTGAAAGCAAGGTGGAAGCGAGTGAGCACCACGGAGTGAGTTCTGTGGAAAACGCTTTGTGACAAAGCCATTCGTCTGGCAAGGAGAATCAGAAGAGGACGTAAACCCATGACATTGGTACAGAGAAGGGAACCTGTTTTAGCAATAAAACCCAAAGACTACAGAAGAATATTAGAGTGCCAAAGGTTATCGTTTGCGTGACGTGTGGTCCAACAACTGCGCCTAGACCGAGTGAACCCCAATTAGAAATAACCAAGAGAAGTACAGATGAAGAAACCACCTCTCACATCAGGGTTGCTGGAGTGGAAGAAAGAGCAATCTGTATGAACTATTGACAGTTTGAAGGATTGCAAAGTTGCATTGGAACTGTTTTGAAAACCAACAGACTAATTGTAGAAGTTGAATCCTTGAGGAGAGGAACCTCAAAGCCTTTTGACACTTGAATAGGATTGCTGAAGTGAATGAAAAAGAAAGCAATCTGTATGAACTACTGAAGAGCCTGAAGAATTATAAAGTTGACCTGGAACTGGTTTTGAAAACTAGGAGACTTGAACCGATAGTAAGTTTACAAGCTGGAAGAGCTGACATCTTGGGGAAGGGAACGCTGAGGCCTTTTGGAACCGTTTTGAACTAGGGGATGGGGAGCTGGAAAGTAAGCCCAGAGCTGGAAGAAGTTCAGTGTTGCCGACATCCCTACACATTGTTTAGCTTTAGTTGAGAGGGGAAGTACAGGTTTTGGATGCAGACTTAAGTTGAAATTACTGACTAGGACTACCCAGAGTTTTAGGACGTTTTAGCATAGGGCAAGTTAGGCCTTACACTATCCTGACATTAGAGTTGTCTGTGTCTTGCTGCTTCATGATGCCTTCATAGCACAAACCACATAGTTAAGGAAAAATCATCCACTGGAAGGTTACATTTGCATTAAGCTGCAAATATAACTTGAAAGGATCAGAGAAAGTGCCAGCCCTTGAGACGACATGTTAAGGCTCTGGGTGGTGAGAACGACTTAAAGGAATGTAATGTGAACGGTTCCATGTGTTAATATCCCTGCAAAAATATTGCCATACAAAAATATTACCATATTTTTGCGGCGATATTAAGTCATGGACCCTGCGGGGGACACTCCTGCAACCCCCATAATTTTTTTATTAGAGTGGGGGACATCCCTGCAACCCCATGTCCCAATAACCCCACAAATTATCCCCACTAAAATACTCCTCACCCCCCCCTACTCCCGCCTCGACCATATATCTGGCGATATTATTGGTGGGGATAATATTACCTGATACCATGTGAACAGTGGTGGACTGCTTGTCGGTATGTGGATGTTGCCTTGTCATCTGCAGGTGCCTTCTGCAGTGGGGGCGTAGAGTAAGGGGAGTGGCATTATTTTGGATTGTGCATCCAGTTATACAAGGTGAAGGTGTACTTTTCCTGTGTGCACGTATAGTGTACTCTGGTGGAAGGTGTCTTGGTTGTTAGAGGGGTAGTAAATGGCAGTGTTCCTTTGTGATGGAGGAAGGAGGTGTGGATAGGGCCTAACATGTAGGTGCCTGGAATCTGTTAGCATGCAGACTGGTTTCAGGCATTCCATATAGCTGCTGTTCAAGAGAGGCTTGTTTCTTGGCTGGCACCAAAGTATCTGTTGTATCTTAAACTGCACATTCCCTACTGAAAGCGCCATTTTCTTTACCTCAAAGTCTACAGGGGTGATTCAGATGCCCAAGGTACACCACTGGTAAAATGACAGGGGAGGTGGATCCTGGATCAGTGTGTGATGAGATGTCTGTGCATGCCAAATTTGGTTTCCAAGGTATTCTTTGAGGAGATGGCTGCAGCCTTGGGTAATTTTAGCCTGTACAGATGTAATTCAGAGTGGAGACTTAGCAGGTTCTGAATACTACGGTAAAACCACTCAAACAGTGGTCCACAGCCACAGATTGAGTGCATCGTAGCTTTGTGGCGTACATTTCGCCCTGGTTAAAAAGACAGCTTACGTTCTATTCTCCTCCCCAACCCCCAGGAAAGAATTGACTATTTTTTGTATCCAGACATTTCGCCAACTGGTTATATAACAGTGCGACTCTACTGGAAGCACTCAACGCCTCCCTCTCAGCCTCCATCGACCGGCATGCTCCTTTGACATAACGCACATGCAAACCGAAACAGTCAGCACCCTGGTACACGCAAGAACTCAAGCTCAGCAAGAGAGTCATCAGGAAACCAGAGAAAACCTGATGCCGCTCCAGGACAGCATCGGACCTAGTGCTCCTCAAGGAACTCCAAGCAACCCGCCGACAACTAATCAACACAGCCATGGCATTCTACTATCAGAGCACCATAGCCGAAGCAGACAAAAAAAGCAGAGCCCTCTTCAAAGCGACCAAGCACTGCGTAAACCTGCTGCCCGACCCTGCCATATCACACACTGTCGAAAAATCCACGGCCATCAACACCTTTATCAACAAAATCAGCAAGATTTGCCAGCACATAGACACCAGACCTGCATCCAGACCCACCTCACGTACCTCCTTGCGAAATCGCAAACACCCTGGACAACATTCAAGACACTCTCGACAGAGGGCCTGGTAGAAACCCTGGCCACCCTAAAAGCCACATCGTATACGGACAACATCCTCCCAGCAGCCATCCTAAAGACCCTCCCCAGAGAAGCTCTCCTTCCCTAACTGGAGATCATCAGCTCCCTAACTCAAGGCATCTTCCCATAGACCCTAAAAAAAAAAAAGGACACATCCTCCCTCTACTAAAAACAACCACTCTGAATCCCCCAGCGCCCAATCACTCATCTTCCTCCATCACCCATCTTCCCTTCATAGGTAAGATTGAGAAAGTAGCCGCACAACTGCAGCAACACATCAACACCAACAAGCTCCTCCAAACCTACCAATCTAGGTTCAGACCCATATGCAGCACAGAGATAGCAACAATACAGGTGGCCGACAACGCCCTAAGCATCCTTGATGACAGCCCCACCCCCCCGCCTCCTTGTTCTCCTCAACCTCTCGGCCACTTTCGACGCAGTAGACCACAAGGTGCATGCTGACACCCTACATAAGCCCATGGGGACCCGCAACCTTTCCCTATGCTGGTTCAAGTCCTACCTCGCCAACCACCAGCAGTTCAGATGGACTTCTCTAGATCACTGATGCTACCTGTCACATGTGGAGTCCCGCAGGGCTCCATCCTCTCCCCAGTTATCTTCAATCTATACAAGGAAGTTATTTATAGGTGTTTTCACTTTTTGCGGAAACACTTATTGAAAATCTCTTCCAGTTTTAGTTCATCTCTCTGTGTGCCCCATGTGACCCACTGCACATATGTGCTTGGGGAAATGGCAGCACATCGAACAGGCACAGTAGGCACGTTTAAGGCAAGCCACTCTGTGCCGGTCCTGGCCCCAGTGGGCCTAGGGACCCCTCGTCTTTCAGTGACCCACTCAGCCAGGCAAGGTTATTCACGGGAGACACTTTGCAGCCTGGCTCCACAGGGGACCTGATGCTAGGCTAAATGGGCCCATTCTCGGAGCCCAATATGCCAGTCATGGTGTCGGACTGTTCCCCGCTCTATGGCCTTCTTTGTAACGCCCATTCCCAAGTCCGCCATAAGTCAGAGATCTACGAGCTCCTGGAGACTTATTCCACAGATCACCTTTGTGTAACAGATGTGGCCGACAGATGGCTCAGCCCTGGATCTTTATCATACTCTTCCACATCAGTTCACCATTTCGCATGCCGACCGTGCCTAAGAGCACCCGGAAGCAGGGCGGTGCTAATTTTCAAGAGCCAGCTTCAGTGTTTAGTGGTTCCGCTCCAGCAAGAGATTAAAATGGAGCATCTGTTTATGCTGCAGTCTTTTTCTCCTAACGTCACAAATTTCCTCATGGTTTATCGTCCCCCGCACTTTGATTCTGCTATGCTAATGTTGATGCAGCTTTGGAACTGAAATTGCCCCGCCTGACCATTCTTGGCGATTTCAATATGTGGCCGGATGATCCTTTGGACAGTCATGCTGCTAATCTATTTACTCTCCTCTCTGACCTTCAGATGTCGCAACTGATGTCAGACCCAAAGGGGCACACCCTTGATTTAATTGTGGCAGAGGCTAACAGCATTGCTGTTCATACTGCTTTCTCGGTAGTCTGGTCAGATCATTCCGTTATCCCCTTTACGCTTTGGATCTCTGGCTCCAGAGCGATGGCCAGACCAGCTCGTTCCTCTTTTCACTCATGGTGCCAAGTAGCTCTGGCCTGTTTGGCCAGCTCGATTAAGACCCATTTTGCGGCTGCTAGTTCCAAGTCTTGTGTGGGTCCACTATCTGCTCTCTACTTGTGTCATGAACCCTCTCGGTTGGCGATGGATGCCGTTGTTACGGCTTCGCCGCCATTAAACACTGCCACCTCGTTGTTCACGTTTCCCCGTTTACGGTCTAGTGTTTTCCTCTGTTCTTTCCTCTCGCCTATTTACTTCCTGCTACCCATGGTTCCTTGCGTTGCAACCGTCTCCTTTCGTTTTCACGGTGAGACGCTTTCAGTGCTTTTCTCTCGCTCGCCTCTTTCCTCCCCTTTCGGGGGTTTCCTCCTGTTTCTCTCCTCCCTCTCTACCTCCCTGGCGGCTCCCTTTCGCCGGTTTCTCTCTGCTTAAGCTTCTCGGCGTTTACCTGCTTTCTGCCTGTGTTCTTTTCCTCCGGTTGAATCTTCGCATTGTTTTCCTCGAGGATTCCCGATGCAATTGAATTCTACGACAACATATCTCATCGCAATACACGGCCAGCAGTTCTACCGCGACACAGGGGTTTTTTTCCGCCTTCGGGCTTTTTCCCCTTACATACGGGACCGGAGCCGAGGTGGTAACCAATTCAGAGTTCCACCACAGCTTCGTCCCGTGTCAGAACTCTAACAACGAAGAGTAAAAAGGATTACCTTGCCCACCGACTCAGCGTCGGAGCGTCAGACCCGGAAGACTCAGGTGAGGAGAGTGGTGCATCGGGTGGGAAAGCGGAGCATTTGGACGATACCCCTACGGTAACTTCAAGTCATACACAAGGTTGTGACAACTTGGCCCTTAAACCTAGCAGCCGACTACCTTGCCATAGACAGGCAGCTCAAGAGGCCTCAGAAGGTGTCGGCCCACTGGTTTACCAAACACCTGCACTTGCTTATATCACAAGCACGTCGAGCGCAAGTGGCGCCGGAGTTATTCGGAGTCTGACAAATCTCTTTAGAAAGCTCACTGGCTTGTGTATCAAAAGCTATGAAGGAAGCCGCTTTCTTCTCTAAATCATATTCGTGAAGTTCTTTTTGCTGTTGTGCAGGAGCTCGCTCAGACCACCATGAGTACATCCAAGTTGTTCGGTTCACAGGCTCTCTGGTATGCTCTCCGACTGCAATGTCAGAAAGATTGAGGATTGGTCTGGATATTCTAGCTTCCAATTATGCAGAGAAGCCGCCCAGTTTCTGTGCTGCTGTCTCTTCCCCCCCCCCCCCCATCAACTCCTCTTTTGTTTCTTTCCCTATGGCCGAGCAGGTTCAAGTTTTTCAGGCTATTAGCCTACTTAAATCTGCTTCTCCACTTGACCCAGTCCCCCTTCGAGTCCTGAAATCCATTGGTCCAGAGCTGCTTACTGGACTGGTAACCAGTCACTACAGACTGGTACCATTTGGGGGTTCCTGAAGCATGCACTGGTTACCCCCTTGCTCAGAAAGCCTTCTTTGGACCCTGCAGTAACCACAAACCTCCGCCTGTCAGTTTCTTGAGTCTATTGTGATGCCCCAATTGAGAGCTTGCCTGGAGTCCCAGCTCATGTTGGAACCTTTTCCATCTGGTTTTCGCCTCCTTATGGGGGACTCAGGCTGTACTGGTGACTTACCGACAATCTACTCTCTGATCCTTGATCAGGGTGGAATTAGTGTTCTCGTATCACTTGACCTCTCTGCAGCGTTTGACACCATTGACCACGCTATTCTAGTCAACGCCTCAAGGAGATGGGAATTGGCAGCTGTGTCATGGAATGGTTTTTGTCTTTTTTATCTGATAGAACTTTTCCCTTTTCTTCTGCCCCGGTTCCCCTTACCTGCAGCATCCCTCAGGTATCAGCATTTCACCACTTCTGTTGAATATCTGTATGCTCTAGCTGGCCAAACTCACCCATGCTCATGGCCGAAGGCACGCAAATTATTTTGTGCTATTATCATGATCAGACAGCAGCTACTCGTTTGACATTGGGGTTTGGATGTGTACAAATTGGCTCAAGCTCAATGCAGACAAGACCAGAGTGATGGTAGTGGGAGCTGATCCCTTGGAGGGCTTTGCCTGGTCCACAGTCTTTTGGCCGTCTGCCTTGGGCCCACTTCCTACCCCTGCTGCTATGCTAAAGAATGTGGGCATTACCATTGCTGCCACCCTCTACGCCGCCCCCTCAGATCAAGGTGAGATGTAGTGCTGCCCCCTTCATGCTTCACCTCCTGAGGAAGGTCGTCCCTTTTGTGCCCGCTGATCTCCGTGGCCTGGTGGTTTCCACATTTGTCATGGGGAACCTGGACTTTTGTAATGCAACCCGTTTTGCTCAGCCCCAAACCCTTCTACACCGTTTGCAGATTGGCCACATTCTGCACACTCGTCTGGAGATGGGATGGGATTGCCTAAATGTGGTAGAACCTCAAAAGGTGCTCCAGAAGCTGCACTGGCTCCAGACTGTCAGCAAGATAAAATCAAGTGTCCGGTCCATCGGGCTCTGCATGGCCTGGGAGTTAGCTTTCTACGCCAGACAATCAAGTGTTATTGCCCCTCCCAGAATATTCACTCCGCTGGCCAAGTCTTGCTCCAGGTTCTGCATTTTTCTAAATCTACAGTTGGGAGGGGAAAGGGGGTGAGGGGGTTAGGCCTTCTCGGTAGCGGCTCCTGGGTTATGGAATTCCCTCCCCATGGAAGACCGAGGACCGTCTACACTTCCGAAAAGCCTTAAAAACATTCTTGTTTAATCAGTAACTGGTGGGGGCTCCCCCCACCCTGCCTTCCTGCCTGTTGTCGCGCCTCTCTTTAGTCAGTGGCCCTCTGCTTAGCGCCAGGATGCAATCGGGCCACTGTCATGCTTTACATGTTATAACAATACATAACATTTAGCCACTGGGAGCCCTCCTAGCCACACAACACATCCTCACCCACCAATATGCCGCTGACGACACACAGCTACACCCCAAGATCGACTCCATCAAGGACATCCATAAGCTCCAAACCTGCCTCTCGCTGATCCAGTCTTGGATGTCCAGTGCATACTTGAAGCTCAACCCCTCCCAGACTGCATTCCTACTCCTCACCAACACTGAACAACCAGACATACAAACCTAGCTATCAACCATGAACTCTGAGGGCTTCACACCCTAGCTCATCTCGTGTGCCAAGTGCCTCAGGTTCCACATCAACAAACAACTCTCCAGAAAAGTCCTTGTTCACGAAAGTTCAAAGCAGTGTTCCCTAATCTCCACTAGTGCTAGGTCACTCCCTGCGGCAGAGGCTCCCCTGTTAAACGGGTGGTCAGTCCGTAGCAGGCGTTTGGTCTCCTATTTGGATCCCGACTAGGGAAGCGCAACTCCTTCCCCGTTTGTTTCAGGCGGGGTCTTGTCCGTCTGACCCAGGTCTGCCTCTGTTATTACCCAGGTTGCCACCTACCCCAGGTTAAGGGGAGTCATTTGCCCCCCCACCCCCCCACCAGGATCATACCCATGACCCTGCTACACTCTACAGAGATACAGCAGTCGCTCAGCTAAACCCGTTTTACAGTTTTGAGGGAGGAATTACTTTCCTCCTTTTGTGGCAATGATTTGGCCATTCAAGTGGCATCTTTCGTAGACAAGGTAACCAGTACGGAAGTAGAGTTTGAGGACAGGAAAGGAGCCAGGCTGGATGAATTTACAGTACAATGTTGTAGAAAAAAAACACAAATCTCCCCCCGCCCCATATCCCCTCAGTGTCCCCTTTTCCACCAAGGTCTTGAATGGGTGTGTAAGGGACAGTTGCCCATCAGTCTATGCAAGAGGTGATTATAACGTTAATACGGATAATGAAAGGTGCAATAGCTTCAGGTCCATGACCTTGCAGAACATTGAGATGGATTTTGCCAAAGTTCTGGCCTTTTGGGCATCTTAATACAATAATCACAGACAGGCTTCATGATGGCCAATTTACATGTGCATTTGAGACACTAGACGCCAAAGTGGCAGGGTTTCAGTCCAGAGGGCTTTCACTTATAAAAAAGGGGAACATGGCAGGGCTGAGCTTTTTCATGGTTTTTGTTTGAACTGGTGATGGAACCACGAGCTGCGGCCATCTGGCAGCATCAAGAAATAAAGGGGAATGAGTGTTGATGTATTAAGTGCCACAATACGCAGACAACAGTTTTGTCCCAGTACAAACCTCAGCCGTGGAGAGGGCCGGCCCTACTAGCTGAGCCAATTAATCAACATCTAGACAGGAGAGCTGCTCTCAAAAGACTTTCCCAGGCAGTGATCAGAGGATGCAATTGGCATCAATGCACCCACTTGAAACCCCTCAGGGGGAGATGGAGGAGCTACATCAATCTCCTCCAATGAAGCACAGCAGGGCAGAGCAGGGATTCCCTCGAACATTATACAAAATGGCTGATGCACAGCGGAGGATTTCAGGGGCAAGGTGCCCTCCTCATGTTCAGACATGGAGACTGTACCATGAAGGGCGAGGAGAACATCCCTCACAATTGACTAACTAAAAATCATGAACATTGAGTGTGGTGCAGGGGGCTGCACCACACACAAGCTGAGCCCAGTGTGTGAGGTGGGTTGGGAGCCTGGTGAACGAGAAGTGCCAGCAAAGGTCCAGGAGTAAACCTTAACATTGGGATTGTGTGAAAGAGGCTGAAGCACCTTGGCAGTGAATAGTGTAAAGTGTGCTGCACTGGATAGCAGAATGCTGGGAAACCGCAATGACAGAACATGCAGGCATCTGTTAAGAAAACTGCCTGCAACTTTGTAGCAGCAAAGGATTTGAGTGGACACAAAAAGGGGACAAAGAGGCAGGAAAGCACTGACTTTACAGCATTCCTTCAGTAAAAATGTCAGCAGTTGTGAAGAGAGGTTGACAAAATGCAAAATGTGTTCCAAGGACAGATGTCCTCCATTTTAATGAAACATTGACTACTTCTTGCTCTTCATGCCAGTTATCCTGGGGATTCAATACCCGCGGAAACCATCCTATGGATCTTCAGCGCTCATCAGGCCATGGAAAAAGAGCCAAATGGTAAACTTCAAAGCATCCAAATCACCTATAACCAAAGCTCAAACCAGAACACTAAGTGGTGTGAGGGGTCAGGAATAAGAGGCAGACAACTTTGTGCAGGTTTTTCAAAAGATGCCATTTTATTAAACTGAAAAGGGTTTGATAAATGTCTCACTATACCTACCCCAACGAAGAATTCCCTGCCTATAACACAAGCTAAAGAAAACACTAACAAAAGGATTCCGTCCATAAATACTTGTACATACAACAAACTCAACAAGGTAATGCACAGCAATTCAAACAATACAAATCAACAGTTATCTTCAAGGCCTGGTAACCCTTCCCCGATTCAATCAGGATTTCCATCAACAATTCAAAGGAGTAAGGAAATCCTTGTCTTGCAACCAAGTCCATTTGGACTTAACCAACAGTTCAAAGAGTTCTGCAAGTCTTGTATCTCCACTGATGGTAGAACTTTCTACACAGCCAATTCTTAGTAACAAAAAGATGTACTTCCACAGTGTCCCGCAGCGCATCAATATCAACAAAACTACTTCTATCAGGATGATTCTGCAATAGTTCACAATGAGCCTGTGTGGTCTTGCCATTTCTTCTTCAACACTTTGAACCATACCACATGATTCTAATGATATCCACATGGTCCACTCACCTGCCAAGCCTACACTGCAAAGTCCTTTGCCCTGGTGTACTCATCTGCCAGGACTACTTCAACTACTAATAACATCAAACAATCCTGTGGTACAGTTCTGCTTTGCACAACTTATGAAGTCTTTTGACTTTCCACATCATCAATTGTGACTACTACTTCTGGGAAAACGCGAGACACATTGGTGCTGTTTGTTCCACACTTGATTGCCACATGCAATGCAGGTTATGCTCCTCTCCTGCTGAGCACCTCTGCCAGAAGGGCAGCCTTCAAGACACTCCTGTTTTCCCACTCTTGTTTTCACCACATGCGGACAATGGTTTTCCCCAACGCCGGCTCCTCTTTGGCTTATGCAATGCTTATTCTGGTCAGTTCTCCTTATTGCTTCTTTCTCCCTCTTGACAATAGGGTCTATAGACAACTGGCTGCTTAATTGCCCCCTTTTGGCTTTGACAATGTTGATGCTCTTTAGCTGGATTCTTTATAGCCCTCTTTTGGCTTTGGCAATTGTCGTTTATATTGGATTTTAGTGATCTTGCCCGTGCATTTTGTTGGTAGTTATTCTACCTTCAATTATACAATGGCATGGCCACTTTCTCCACTTTGTATAGGCTTAGTATTTAGAATAATGATTATATATATATATATATATATATATATATATATATATATCTTTTCTCATTCGTTCAGTATTCAAAATACCCGGGCTTGGCTAGCGGGCGGTTACGGAGTGCTCCGGGGTCACAGTACTCTAGTGAACTCACCTGGTTTGGCTTGCACGTCAGCTTGCTCTGCTGCAGTCAGGTTCTCTGCTTCGGGTATCAAGGAAAACTGCTTAGTTCGGTTTTCTTCGATCCACGCTGATCAAAAAAGGAGCGCTCCTTGCTCCAAAGGCTCTCTTGTCCACGCCTGTCACCAGAGCCTGCCTTGTCGTGGGGAAAGACTTCCACAAGGTCTCTGAAGTAAGAGACCCTCTCAGAACCACCAAACATAGGCAGCTCCGTTGTCTCTATTCTCCTTCAGCTACAAGTTCAGTGTGGAGCAACGGCAATCACTACACCTCCCACTACTGCTGCTACTCCCTACGGCCTGCCCCCAAGGGGGCTTTTTATGCCTTAGTCTTCCTCAGGTGTGTGTCATTAAGCTTAATGGACTGCAACTTGCAGTTCAGGGCCTCTGCATCCCTCTTCTTCGTCCCAGTGATTTTGACATTGCGGGATTTGATGTCCCCAAATGTTCAACTCACTTCTATTAAAGGGATTGTTGTTATCAACTGTGGTTCCATCCATAACCACCTTTTTAAAAGGAGTATTATACAGTTTCACTAAATGGTTTTTTTTATGCTCTAGGGAAGTTAGAACTTTTAGAAACGAATGTATTAGCATTCAAAGATTCATTTTTATGGAAGTCCAGCATTGTCCCAAGTCTGAACGAATGGGTTAATGTAGCATCAAATATATGCATCAAGTAGAAAATAACAGCATTCCTACACGGAAGAGCCACGTGTTGCGAAGCAACATGGATGGATTTCATGAATAAACATATGTCAGGTGTATCGAGATGATATGTGGAGATATACATGGAGGGTTGTCATTGCCTCGCGACTCGACCTGAATCAACATGCATATGGTAGGAGGAGGTATTACATGCAACCCGAAGGAAAAGGGAGAAAAGTGGAAAAAAAGATTCTTCCCACCAAGGGAGTTGCCCGCAGGCCAAACTACAGCTGTCTAAAGAATTATTCACACGTCTCATGCGAAATGTCGGACTCGAGGGAAGGGGGGAGGGGGGGGGGAAATGGGAGTAGAGGGTGGGGGGAAAAAAGTCACTCTGAAAAAATCCAGTTCAAAGTTGTTTGATAAAATGCAAACTTCAGCTAAATGTTAATTGAAAGAATCTCCAACTCTGTGCTGTTTTTCCTTGCGTGTATTTTGTGATGTGTACTCATAAAAATCAATAAAAATTAAGAAAATAAAAAAAGATTTTTTACATTCCCCTTTTGAACATGGAGCTTCCATCTCTATAACTGTGCGTAACCTTGGAGGAGAGTTTTACTCCCAATACATGATTGGTTAGTACAGCTTTTACCCCTAAAAGGGTAATTAGCCTTGGGGAAGAACAGCTCCTTCTGACAAGCCATTACATATTCCAACATTACTGACTTCTTCCTTGGAGGAAGAAAAATACTGTGTCTCTCACAGCAGAGTCCTCACGTTCCCCTGGGCACCTTCTCCTCTCAGGTGATCCTCCCAGCTAATACCACCCAAGGGTCAGGATCAGGTAGCGGCTGCCTTCACCTGGGAAAAGGCTTTAGGTCGGGTATATCTGTCATGATTTCTGCACCTCATGTCCCCAGCCCTCCAAGATGTCAGGCTGGAGCCAGGCCACGATCACCTACATGGCCCTCAAGGGCCTCTCCCATCCCTCCAAAGACCCACTCGTAGTCAGACTTGGCACTTGTGGCACCAGACTCACTCACTCCCATAGGATAACATTGGGGATTGGACTTGTAGTGCATTGATGGGGACAAGATGGATGCCCCCGCATATTTTGGTTCCCAGAACTGCATGTGCGGTCTAGTGTTTTGGGTGTGGTTCAGCCCAGAGACACCTGGGATACCCAGCGACTATTTAAGACACACCCAGGCTGAGAAACACGCTTTGCGTTTTCTGCACCTGCAGCGTGACACTCAACGTATTTGGATCGGTCTCCAGTAGGCCTGCATCTTTCTTCTGCGCTCAGCTCCTGCAAGAACAAGAACACTGTTAGGAA
Source organism: Ambystoma mexicanum (assembly GCF_040938575.1). Taxonomy (NCBI): domain Eukaryota; kingdom Metazoa; phylum Chordata; class Amphibia; order Caudata; family Ambystomatidae; genus Ambystoma; species Ambystoma mexicanum. The sequence continues at coordinate 4,874,168 of NC_090931.1, read as the reverse complement.
CAGCCTTACCTTGCGGCGTTTCTGCCCATCATTCATCGCTCCTTCTGTTCTGCGGGCATCTTCGGCGTTGTCATTCCCATCCCGGCACGCTGCTTCCTAAGGAAGAAGGAAAAGAACTGAAAAAAGGCATTAGTAAGCATTCTGCAAATCTTTGCTTATTTTTAAATACTGTACGAGCTTCAAACGCTTACCTGAATCCCAGCCGCTCTGGGGGGAACTCTGTCTCCGGAACTTCTCATCCATCTGCAAGACGGAAAAGACACTTCAGGTTAGCGTGGAAACATCTAGAGGCACCACATACCGCGCTTACCCACCGCATTTGTTCTTCATAACTGGCATCCACGCTGAAAACGTCGCGGCACTTAAGAGACACAGAAAAATAACTCAGTTCAATGCAAATACGAAAGGGGTGCATCGCGCATCACGCTCTCACTCACCTTCAGCGCTACTCATCTCAGCAGCACGCCGCCATCCCCGGACACCGGCCATCATCTAAGGAAGGAAAGGAACGAAGTTAGAGAACTGTTCAAAAGACTCATACTTACTTGTCGGACTCTTGCCAGTGAAGTAATTAGGCAGCAACGAGCCTGCATCAATCAACGCGCCCCTGCGCTGAAAGCAGGACAGAGAGCACACTATCCAAGAAAACAAGGTGAGCTGTGTATCAAAGGGAAGGGTGGACCCCGGGGAAGGAGGAGGTTCAAGCACACAGACAATATGGAGTTAAACTCTCCCAATCCTGTGTTTCAGGCCCAGTCTCCAGTCGAATAGCCTCCAGGGAAGGGTTAGAGGTCGTAAGAGGTCAGAACAGGCTGAGTGATGCCCCCGTGGATACCAGGTGAGCGTTACAGAACGCAAAGCCTCACATCAAAATCCACCTGGGCGTCATGGAAACGTCAGAAACCGACCAGTTAGCCCACATGTTGGGGCAACTACGTTCCGAAGTACATGCAGCCAGGCAGGAGACCAACACCCTGAGGAGTGAGCTGATAGTAGCCAAAGAACGCACTGATGATTTAAGCCGGCAACTTCTCCAGTCACATGCAGGCCATGCACCATTGCCGGGAAGCGTGCCCTCGATGCCAGCGCCATCAGCCAATCCCGTTCAGATAACCCTTGCTGGGGCAGTTCCCTTGGCCCCGCCCGAACGATTTACAGGGGATCCCAAGAGGTTTGCAACATTCATGAACCAGTGCCGCCTGCACTTCCTTTGTAGGCCAGGGGCCTTTCCCAATGACCAATCACGGGTCGCTTTTGTGCTATCCTACCTGAGTGGTAGCGCCACGGACTTGTCTGTACCATTTGTGGCCCAAGACGATCCTTTGCTGCACGACTTCAGGGCCTTTCAGCAGGAGATGGAAAAGCTGTTCACCCGTCGTACTCATGGGCAGGCATTAGACAACGAACTTCTGTCCCTACGCCAAGGGAATCAAGACCTATTAACATACATAGCCACATTCAATAGACTCGTAGTTGAAGCAGAATGGCCAGTGGAGAAGAGAACCACGTTATTTCATCAGGGGTTGCAGGGGGAGCTCAAGGATGTTCTCGCACAAGTAGTGAACCCCCCGAAAGACTGCTCAGAATTAATTGACCTTGTTGTTCAACTGTATCATAGGTTGTAGGACCGAAGAGCAGAACGAACCAGACCGGACCCTCGGCCTATGTATGTGTGTTCAAAGGACAATACTGCCCGAACAACGGAAGGTTCAGGAGAACCAATGCAAACCGGGGAGAGGGGGGGGGAATCCCCCTTGACTAAAGCAGAAAAGGATAAAAGTAGACAGCAGCAGTTATGTCTGTACTGTGGAAGGTCAGGTAAGTTCCCTGTGAAGCCACCGAGGAGGACGGTAGGGGCCACGGACAAGGAAGATACCATCAAGGAATCGGAAAACTCCACAGCCCGGCAAGTGTAGGGGTCCACTTGTCGAGCGAAGAAAGTGAACTACAGTAAGAGCGTACATAGACAGTGGAGCCGTTGGGAATTACATCGACCAGGATGTTGCGGCAAAGATGGGGCTTCCGTTACGCCCTAAATCAACCACCGACACTTACCACTGTCGACGGCACGGAAATAGCTTCTGATCCAGTATCCCAATGCAATGCAGCTTTAACCCTTCTGTGCCAGGATGGACACCAAAAATCTATCGTTTTGGACCTCATTAAGGCACTACAGTTCTGGTTGATTTTGGGAATGCCATGGTTGGTAGCTCACAATCCTCAAATCGATTGGCGAGCAAAAGAATTGGCCTTTCCCGAGACTTGCGCCCACACATGTTATCGCCAAGAGAAACAACCAATAGACTCCACAACCTCCACGCTTGTGACTGTGGCAATCGGCACCCTACCAAGTGAATACCAGGACTTTCAAGATGTCTTTCAGAAAGAACAGGCTAATACCCTGCCACCGCATAGACGATACGATTGCCAAATCGGCCTGATACCCGGTGCACAAATCCCTTGTGGGAGAATTTACGCACGCATGGAACCAGAAAACCAGCACCTGAAGGCCTATCTTGACCAATACCTGGCCAACGGGTTCATCTGTCGCTCGAAGTCTCCAGCAGCCAGTCCTCTATTCTTCGTACCAAAAAAGGAGGGGGACTTGAGAACGTGCATCGACTATCGCGCACTGAAATCAGATTCCCGTTAAAAAAAAAAAAAATCGCTACCGCCTGCCACTGATCCCTGAATTGCTTGATCAAGTCAAAGATGCCCAAATCTACACAAAACTAGACCTGAGGGGAGGCATATCACCTTGTTGGCGTAAAACAGAGGGACGAATGGAAAACCGCTTTTCGCACCAAATACAGCTTGAACGAATATCAAGTAATGCCCTTTGGCCTTTGCAACGCGCCTGCTGCATTTCAATACTTCATGAACGATGTCCTACGGGAATCGAGTGACATCTGTGCTCTAGTGTTCATCGACGATATTCTAGTATATTCCGCATCAAAGCAGGACCAGTTAAACACGTCCAATCTGTATTGGAGAAACTCCATCAACACCAGCTCTACGCCAAGCTCGAAAAGTGCTCATTCCACGTCTCTGAGGTGGAATTCCTGGGCTTTATTCTCAGCCCGAATGGAATCCGAATGGATGTGCACAAGGTAGATCTTATCCTGAACTGGCCTTCCCCAAATTCATTCAAGGGGGTTCCAAGTATGCTGGGTTTTGCAAACTTCTACGGCCGGTTCATCCCAGGATTTTCGCAAATCGTGCATCCCATCACGTCATTACTAAGGAAAAGCAACAAAAAGTTCCAGTGGACAACAGAAGCCGAGGAGGCTTTCCAGGAACTCAAAGCAAGATTCACATCTGCCCCAATCTTACGCCACCCTCGCCCTGATCTCCCATACCTGGTGGAAACGGACGCCTCAAACATGGCTATGGGAGCCATCCTCTCACAAAAGGACCCCGAATCGGGCCAGTTACACCCTGTTGCCTTCTGGTCGTGTAAATTCACCCCCCTTGAACTCAATTACGCTATCACAGACAAAGAACTCCTGGCCATTAAGTCAGCCTTTAAGGCATGGCGGCACTACCTCTTGGGCGCCAGACACACAATCACCGTAATAACTGACCACCGGAACCTCCAGTACCTAAAAACAGCAAAGGCCCAATCCTCACGACAACTACGTTGGTCTCTTCTTTTTGCTGAATATGACTACATGATGACATTTCGACCAGGGGTGAAAAACGGGAAGGCCGATGCCCTTTCCCATATGGGGGTGGAAGAGCAAGGGTATCACACCACTGAACCAACAGCAATCATCCCGAGTGACAGGCTCCTAGGAATCACAGCAACCATTACTCAGAAAGAATTACATGAAGAAATCCAAAACCTGATGAGTCCGGAGCAATTACAAGCGTGGAGTGCACAAGGAGAACATTACATGATAAAAGATCAGTTGCCCTACTTCAGGAATCATTTATTCTTACCAAACCAAGAACTACGAGAACAAGTCATGTCCGGTTATCATGATTCATTGATCGAGGGCCACCCCGGAATCGCTAAAACTCTAGCCAAGGTAAAACTAAATTATTGGTGGCCCACGTGGCGCGAAGACATTATCCAATTCATCCACTGTTGTGGAGTGTGTGCTCAAAATAAGTCATCCAAGCAGAAACCGGCTGGGCTATTACAACCAGTGTAAATCCCACCAGCACCCTGGCACATGTTGTCCCTCGATTTTATTACTGACTTACCACCCAGTCAAGGGTTTAACACTATTCTTGTGGTCGTGGACCCATTTTCAAAAATGGCACATTTCATTCCTCTTAAGGGGCTCCCAAATGCTTCCACTCTGGCAAAGTTATTTCTTGAAGGCATCGTACGGCTCCATGGGTTTCCATCAGTTTTGGTCTCAGACCGAGGTACTCAATTCGTATCTAACTTCTGGAGAAAATGCTGCTCTATGGCCCAGATCGACATCCGGCTATCCACCAGTCACCATCCCCAAACGGATGGTCAAACTGAGAGGACAAATCTGACGCTCGAGCAGTATCTGCGTTGCATGTTACACCAAGCAGAAAGAAGCTGGTTCGACCCATTATGGATAGCTGAATATGCTTATAATAATTCCCTACACACCAGCACTGGGCTGACACCGTTTTATACCATGTATGGCAGGTACCTACCTACGTACTTCTGAGTTGGACGTTCCTACAACCCTGGAAATGCCAGCAGTCAAAACCTTGCACAAGACCATTTCTCAAATCTTTAAAAGGGCAGCTGAACACCTACTTCAAGCTAAGAATCGCCAAAAGAAGTTTGCTGATCAACACTGAGCAAAGGCCCCCCCCAACTACCAAGTGGGAGACAAAGTCTGGCTAACGTCTAAACACGTGTCCATTAAAGGAGACCGAACTTTCCGTCCAAGATACCTGGGTCCATTCACCATCACCTCCGTGATAAATCCTGTGGCGGTTGGACTAGCTTTGTCGTCAAACATGCAGATTCATCCTGTGTTCCACTTATCTCTCCTTAAACCTGTTCAAGCTGGGACCAACGCCACTGCAGCCAGTAGTAGTCGCCGGGGAGCCAGAATTCGAAGTCAAGGACAACCTAGATTCAAAATACGTCAGATCCAAATTATACTACTTAGTAGACTGGAAGGGGTATGGTCCACAAGACAGGACCTGGGAGCCTTGTGAGTACATCCATGCTCCTCGCTTGCTTAGATGAGGGGGGGAGAGGGGAGTGCTGTCATGATTCCTGCCCCTCATGTCCCCAGCCCTCCAAGATGTCAGGCTGGAGCCAGGCCACAATCACCTACATGGCCCTAAAGGGCCTCTCCATCCCTCCAAAGACCCACTTGGAGTCAGATTTGGTGCTTGTGGCACCAGACTCACTCACTCCCATAGGATAACATTGGGGATTGGACTTGTAGTGCATTGATGGGGACAAGATGGATGCCCCCACATATTTCGGTTCCCAGAACTGCATGTGCAGTCTAGTCTTTTGGGTGTGGTTCAGCCCAGAGACACCTGGAATACCCAGAGACTATTTAAGACACACCCAGGCTGAGAAACATGCTTTGCGTTTTCTGCACCTGCAGCGTGACACTCGCCATGTTCGGATCGGTCTCCAGTAGGCCTGCATCTTTCTTCTGCGCTCAGCTCCAGCAAGAACAAGAACACCGTTAGGAACAGGCTTACCCAACTGTGTCTCTGGAACTTCTCATCCATCTGCAAGAGGCAAAAGACACTCCATGTTAGCATGGAAACATCTAGGAGGTGCCGCATACCACGCTTAGCCACCGCATTTGTTCTTCGTAACCGGCATCCACGCTGAAAACGTCGCGGCACCTAAAAGACACAGAAAAAGAACTCAGTTCAATGCAAATACGAAAGGGGTGCATTGCGCATCGCGCTCACTCACCTTCAGCGCTACTCATCTCAGCAGCACGCCGCCATCCCCGGACGCCGACCATCAACTAAGGAAGGAAAGGAACAAAGTTAGAGAACTGTTCAAAAGACTCATTATACTTACCTGTCGGACTCTTGCCAGTGAAGTAACTAGGCAGCAACGAGCCTGCATCAATCAACGCGCCACTGCGCTGAAAGCAGGACGGAGAGCACACTATCCAAGAAAACAAGGTGAGCTGTGGATCAAAGGGAAGGGTTGGACCCGGGGGAAGAAGGGGTTCAAGCACACAGACAATAGGGAGTTAAACTATACCAATCCTGTGTTTCAGGCCCAGTCTCCAGTCGAATAGCCTCCAGGGAACGGATCGAGGTGGTAAGGTCAGAACAAGCTGAGTGACGTCCCCGTGGATACCAGGTGAGCGTTACAATATGCAAGGACTGCGTAGAAATCATCAAAGTGGGCAAAAATACAACTGGATTGCTATAACCCATGACAGCATAGCACAAAAATGCTTTCCCGTCTTCAAATGGGTCACACCAAGCTGAACTACATTAAAAAAAAAGAACAGGGAACTAATCTGGGGGTAGAAGCAACAGACCAGTTGAAACATGGGTCTTCTCCCAGGTCCATTAAGAACTACAAACTACCACAGCTCACCTCTCCCCACCCGAACATCTGGATCTAGAGAGGTAACACTTGACACTTACTACCCTAGCCCTCGCTCCTGCAATATTTATCTCTGCACTTAACCTTACTGCCAGGCTAGGTCAGTTACCCTGATATATAACACAGGATATCTGCCTTCCTCTCCTTCTCTGTTTCACACCAACTGTACTTCAGTAATAGGAGTATTGTACTTCAAACTTGTACTTAATGCTTGTTACCGCGACTGCTTTCATAAGAATGGACAGTGTATTGAACCTCATGCATGTAACTTTTGTTGTTTTCATAAGAAAAAGCACAGAGATAGCCTCGGGTTAGGTGCGCGATATAAGCAAATAAACTAAAGAATTATGGGTCAATATCCCCCCAACTGACGCTTTGTGGCGACAGGAGAGCACAGGCAAGCTAGTTAAGTCCAACAGTGCTATTGCTCCCGCAATTGCACTACCATGCTCATCTAGGTAAGGACGTACTTGCGGCACACATTGGGAAAGAGTGGTTATGTTCAAATATGGCAGAGCATATAGCCGCATTAATGGAAAATTGTTTCACCTCCACCTCAGACCACACTTTGTGTAGCGAAAGGAGCCATACTGCACTCAATCGGGCCCTTCAAGCACCTACATACAGACTAAGTCAACATGATCTAGGTGTGCCAGGGCTGCCGCTACATGATGGTGTGCCCATTAACCAGATGGATCAAAGTCGTGCCCTGCTAACACCCAACCGCTCTCAGAGTTGCAAAATTCCTCATTAGAGAGGTATTCCCACAATGGGGGGTATTTGAGGTTCTGTGGTCTAGCAATGGACCTCATTTTGTAAATTAATCTTTTGAGCACATCACAACTATTGGGGATGCAGCACAAATTCTAATGTGCCGATTACCCACAAGCAAACTGACCGAGTGCCTCAATGGCGCGCTCAAAGAGAAGATTGCAAAAATAAAAGCCACCCTAAAAAGGTGTGGCTATACTGCTTGCCCATAGCCCTGTTCGCATTAGGCCCTACGAGGTAGTAATGTGTGACGCATGCGACTCCCACTGGCTCCTCCCACTAGGGCATTGACAGATGCCCATGCCACCTCAGATGTATTTGGAAACAAAATGCACAAATATATTGCTTCTTTGATGGCTAGGGCCTCTTATTTCTCACCAACTGCTGGCACGGCGGGAGAGGTCGAAGACCAGCTAGGAAGATAACACCCCAGAAACGAACAAAGGACTTTTAAGGCCGCCACTACTTTACATCGGGGACAATGTCCTGCTGAGGAGTTTTGTAAGGCTATGGTACTAACCCAGGTGAGGTGCCAGAATACAGACAAAACCATAGAGTTTATCGCTGAAGGTCCGCACAGAGGAGAAACAAAGGTAGTGACACTAAAGGAGCTACAGTGCCCCAAGACAGGATCAAGGAAATGCCAGGATGCTGGGAAAGGCTGAAGATGCTAGTGTATGGACAGATCTACACAGCAGATGGGTGGAAATTGAGTGGTTCGGAGCAAAGCGCATGCGCTCCTAACAGTTCCAATGGAAGTAGTGCAAAACATGGGTGGAAAACAAAGCAGTGCCCATGCCCATTATACCATTTGAGGCTGCTGCTTTAGGTTTCCAGAATTATGGTCCAGTAAAGGTTGGAGAGAATAAGGGGTGTAAGCAGATCTCGGAGATGCCAGGCATATAGGTCGGAAGCGCATTGCTTATGGACGACTACTGGACATGCGGGTCTAAGGCATACCTGCAGATGCCAGCCAACTGGGGAAGAACATGCTCACTCGTACAACTGAACACACCAGCATTGGTAGTGTCGTGTATAGACATACAAGCAGACCGATTCCCCAAAATGGATACTCAACGAAAGAAGAGATCTGTAGGGTTGACCAGAGTGAAAAGAGGGAACTATGCATCATCAAAAATGGAAGAGGCCCTGGATGTGATACCACCAGAGCACAGACTGTTTAGCAGAACTAAGATATTCTTCGCGTCTATCGTTCCAGCAGTCCAAGCGAGCACAAATGTCTTCAAATAATGCATTGGGATAAATTCAAGCTTCAAAAGGGTTCAATGCCATCAAGGAAGAGCTGCGAGCAGTGACGTTAATGGCTCTCCAGAACAAATGTTCTAGACCTTCTCACAGACATGGAGGGAGCCGTGTGCACCAAGATCGGGTCTTCTTGCTGCACGTTCAGCCCTACCCACAATGAAGACAATGGGACCCTGACAGAGGCTATTACCCTGCTATCAGAGCTGCATGACAAAAAAATAGAAGCAGAAACTAACAGTGTCGGAAATGACGATGGCTGGCTGTCGTACATCTTTTCCTGGATACCAACTTGGATGGCCAACGTATTGAAAGTATTGGTAGAAGCATTGCTAATAGTGTTATTCGCCTTTTGTGTCATAAGAATAACCTTCACGCAATGCAAATAGACTACAGGAAAGTACGGGTAGACTTAGAGACTGAAGTCACAACTGACAGTGTCCTCTGTTCCGGTAGGGAACAGTGTTCGAGTTCCCATTCAGCACCTGCGACTATTGGGGGAAACGAGTCTGATGCAACCCTGCGGGAGACTGCAGTTACCTGACATGGAGTTTAGTACCATGGACACCACAGAGGGATTGTGATGCTGGAAATGCATCAGAGTGACAGGGCTGCCGTATCCTTGTCCTCGACTGCTTTTTATTGAGTGTTCTGTTGTGTGTTCCGTGCAGGAGTTCATGTGGGACTCCTAGCGGTGCAGCTCTCTTTTGGTTTGGTGTCCAGACCCATGGGATACCCTTATGGCACCCATGTGTGGGGGTACAACCCTGTACCATTAGTGTATGTTTTTGGGCACCCGTTTGAGGCCCACAGAGCAGGGTATGGGCTGGTGGCAGCTCTGTGCTGAATTGGCAGGTGCCCTGAGTGTCCTCCATTTTGGGATGCCCAGGCCCCGTCATTGGAATCGGTATATTCCTGATGGAAACAAGATGGCCCCATGGCCTCTTGCCTTCCATCACCTGTTACCTTGGTTTTCCCGAAGTCCCGGGAAGCCCCGACTCTATCCCTTCCCCCTGACTGTCTGTTGGGTGGAAGTTCCATATATGGTAGTGTGGGGGAAGTGCCGTCCAGACTGGCTGGAGCCTTCCCAACGACCGTATGTAGTGGGTACACCTGTGGGTGGAACCTGGGTGAATGGAGTGTTTGACGAATATACACTTCCTGTTGTGGAGGTCTGGTATCTGGTGTTTGACACAATGACTGAGACAGCCCTGCCCGAAACTGGTATGAATGCAGTGTGTAGTGTTGAATGGCGTGGTACTTGTACGAATCCACATTCTGTGTTGCGAGTGTCTGGATGAAGAAGAATGGCCTGAATGCACTGTGTGCCTGATTGGCTGACTGACTGCTGAACGCCCTTCCGAGTGATTGGTTGCCCGAGTGTGACGCAGCAGAATGAATGGGAGATCAACTAGTATATCTGGGGGCCTCTCACTGCTAGAATTCGGTCAGAAGTTGGAGTTGAAATCAACATTAAAACAAATCTTACTCTTGAAGTCCTGCTGGAAGAGAAGTATTGCTGTTGCTCTACTTTGTCGATCTGAAAGCTGCTGTGTCTCCAAGAACTGATCCAGAGAGGACCTGGTTAGGGCACCCTCTTCCCGAGCTACAAGGGACCATCGTGCACCGCTAACCTTTGCCGAAGCGCCCTGGAAGTCAGTCTACGAAACACTGTCAGCCAGAGACGGGGACCGCCCACGTGAAACGAAGAGAAGCACCGGACAGCCGTCCACCGTTTCCAACCAGGGTTCGCAAGTTTGCTATAACTGCTGGAGGCCCGTCGAAGTTAGTTGCCCAGAAGCGGGGACTGCTCGACGCCGTGCCATCGACGACTGGAGCCTCAACCCTCCTTTGCCTAAGACAATTTAATTCACGGACACGCTCGTCCACGCCGCTGACCGCCTTATCCCGCCAGAGATGGCCAGGCCATCGACGCGCCGAGGAGCATCCGCCGGTGGGTTTCCTGCCACCCAAAGACCGTAGACACGCCGGACGACTCAGCGCCTATGCTGGGACACAGTTCTTCAAACTCTTTGCGGTCGTGAACTATTGACATCGAGGTGCCCCGCACGCCTCATCCTTGCAGGACATCTTCGATTCATCGTCGACGAGCACCGTGCTTTAAAGGGAGTCACTCAAGAAGGATCCATCGACACCTCCTCGAAGAACTCTGCTATTCCAAGTACATTGGGGTGGTAGAAACACTTTAGAAGGAAATAAGACTCATTGAATATCTGGACTGGGCTTGTGATATATCTTTACTTTACAGGTTGCCCAGGTTGGGGGTGGAGGGGGTGGGGGGGGGATCTCCACACAGAGCTGTGTCTAGTTGTAGGGGCCAGTATTCTGTCAATTGTTCTAACCAACTGTCTATTGTTGGTTACCTTTATTAATTGATGTGTGACATTTGACCAGAATATAGTTGATGCACTTTGATGAAATCTGATAATTGTGCTATCACTTCGAACTGTATATATTTGCCACTGTAGATTAACTGAGCACAAAATGAGTTATCGTGATTGTGTATGTAACCTTGAACCTTAATTATATAAAGACCGTTTTAACTAATACAGTGTGCGGACATTCCTTTGTGGGTGCTTGGGGACTACACTGTACTTATGAACCAGCCCGCACCGCTGGTTACACGAGAATAGAGAGTTGTGTAGGTAGCATGGTTAACTCTCGACCAGAGGTGGGGGATTTAAGTCAGAGGTCCAAGTATGGCCCTCATGACCGTCACACGTCTCTCACCCCGAAAACAGACACGTCAGATGCACCTCACTCTTAGGCCCTTCACCACCAACGATGTATCGCAGATGTGGGAAACGTTACTCTCTCAGACAGCCATTCAAACCATACCCAATCAATGATGTGGAGGAGATGGAGATGCCCATCAATCTAACAAGTCGACTAACTGCAAATCGAGAAATCCATGACATCACCGACATCACGACGTAGCCGCACTTAAACATGAAGTACATAGTCATCCATTCACGAAATTACACGACAATGCATTAGTTTGTTGCATATAGACACGGAAAACATGCTTATGGCTCAAGCAGATAGATGACGGAAAGAATATATATATATATATATATATATATATATATATATATATATATATATATATATATATATATATATATATACACACACACACACACACACACACACACACATTCTTTGCCAAAGCTGAACCGCAGGACGCCAAAGTATACATATTCCTAGCTTGCACATGCTGGATTGCCTCCAACATGGAAAGCCATAAAGGATATATATGGAGGCTATAGGCCCACTGAAGTGAATAAGGTAGGGGAGACAGACTTAGGGTCCACGAAGGACTGGCACGATCGCTGCAGCCAGAGGCAAGCAGAAACGATGCACCCCAGCCAAGGACGAGTGGAGAAGGAAAGTTCCTTGTTACCAGGATGATAAGCTACCGGCAAGAAATTCAGGCTAAAGACCTCAATTGCAAGCAGGAGAGCTCCATTTCGTGGTCTCAACACACGTGACCTGGGAGAGTGAGACAATGCACTTTCAATCAAGGTAGATGGATAGAAGCTGTTCCCATCAAACCAGGAGGTAGAAAGATACAAGTGTTGCTCACGAACTACCAACTGCACTCTCCCAGGCTTAGGTGATCAAAGATGGCAACCGGGAACACAGAGCCCCTCCATGTTGATCCTCATCACCTTGAAAAAGTAGGCTCAGCCTGGTCTGCCTAGGGTCCCAGGACTGGGAGGACACTTTCTGCCCAATCTTGCCCAATCCAGTGCCTTTCATGTGGAGACAAAATGTTGCAGGAGCCAATTGATTCCTTATGACTGTGCAACAGTATACTTGCTACATGTAGAGGTGGTCCAAGGAGGAGCCACCAGATAGGACTACCCAACAGTAGAATTAACCCTTATGGAACCCATATATGGTTTGCCTAAACTGACCAATCTTAATGCCCGATAGGTTTCAGGGACAAAACTTGGTTTTGTGCCATCACGCCTGGATAAAACCAGGTGAGACACGCTCAGATGACAAGAGCTCTGGAGAATTCACATCTTTCTAGAGCGATCTCTGTCCTTTTGTTAGATAATAAAGACAGTAAACTTTGCCCTATGGCCGAGTGTTCCATTCTTGCAGCATGGGGTTTTTGATGCCCCTCCCACCCCCGAGTGTCTGCAATAGAGCCGCTACCGCTCATCTACAGTCTGGCCTCTGCACTTCAACACAGGGGGCAAAAATACAAGTTACAAGCTACTAGCAAGCCATACATAAATTCACTCGCCACTACAATTCTTTACATGCACAGCACCATTTCGTACTCGCCAAGAGTCAAATATCACTAGCCGATGTTTTGCACACTGCCTAAACATATGCATAAAGCTCCTAGATCTCATCAGCAAAAAGACTGCACAGGTTTCGTCTTAACGGTTGATACACAAACCAAGTTCAGAAATGACAAAATAATTGATGCACAGACCTCACCACATGGACAATGCCCCTCCTTGCAAGAGAACAGACAGGGGTGCTGAATGGTCTCAAGACAAGGAACTTTATGTGATTGAGCAGGAATCTACAACCGTTGGCTCTTCAGATGTTGCGACTACAACTCACGCAAGCCCTAGCTAGCAGTCAATGGTAAGGGATCGGGGTTTTGTAGTCAAAACATCTAACAGACCCCTACTCGCCACAAAGATCCAAATTACAATTACACCAATTCCTAGCCACGAAGGCCTTCAGTTCTAGGGATGCATCTATTTGAACATATGGCACTTCCGAAAGGCATTCATGCATGTACTCAGACCGGACAATGAGAAACTTGGGTCTCATGGGCACAACTGTCTTTGCACCCTTGATCAGGCATCAGGTTAGGTCCGACTAGAAAACGTCAAGAAACCAGGCAGGTAAATGCTTCTCTCACGGACCGCCTGTCAGGGTCAATTAGCATGCCAGCAGCCTGACACCTTGGACTATGTAGATACCAAGCCTTGCTAAAGCACAGTGGAAGCAGTGAGATGTGGACTCAGTCCACAATTCTTAACATTCAATGTGCAGTCTTCAGGCACCTTCAAAGAAGCATGGAGGTACATGTTGGTACAAAACAAACCCCTAAAAATGCATGGCCAACCTTCACAAAATAGAGTTGTGAAACTTCATGCACCCAGTCTGGTGGATTGAACAGCAGTCCTTTCACAGTATACCAGAGAAGGTTGGGCAAGGGTCTAGTAATAGCATTGCATGAACACTAGATTGATTTCCTTGGGTTAGAGCAGTGAAGGACAAGAATGAATGGAAGCAACAAAGCATGCCAAGCAGGTTCATTTGTTGCTACAATAAGTGGGTAAGATGGAAATCTTTCTACCTGGCACAAAGGGGATGGATTGCCTGGCAGGTGCGGCTGAAATGCAAGTAGTAAAAACAGTATTGTGCAGACGTGCCAACCATGAGGGAGATTGGAGTCTTACAAAAGATTTAGCAATGCATTTTTTTGAGATGGTGCAAAAGTGAAATTGACTGGGCTCCAAGAACGATATAAGAGGCCATGGCTGGGGGGGAGGGGGTGGCTAGGCAGCACGCCATGCGGTCGCGCTTCCCTTGAGCTCCATGCTACGGCGCCCAAGTCAAGGGATTTTCCACCAAAAATGAAGGAATTTTTACACAAGGAACAAGCAGAGCTGAAGCGGTAATTGCAGCGCGGCTTCTGAAAAGATCGAATTGCCAGAACTCTTTGTCTAGAGCCATATTTTTATGAGAAGAGACGGGCCGGCGAATTGCGGCACAGGCAAGCTAGATCGGTGCTGGAGAGAGGGACCCCGAGCTGGATCGCGCTCAGCCCCTGTGGTAGATCGGAGAACTCGCTGTTGGGGTACGGGCGGAACGAAATCGGCGAGAGGGAGGAAGTTGCAACAGACTCCCTGGTGCGCTGGCGGCGCGACGATCGATCGCCCGGTCTGCTCGGGGAGTAGAGGGCGGGAAACCGCTGAAGAGAAGCAGCAGCCCTGAACGGAGGCAGGACCATGCGGATCCCCCACCTGGGAGCGGGCCCCGTGATTGATGGTGCACGCCCGGAAAAGGGTCTACTCTCGGAGGAGTGCGGAGGACTGCGCCCGCCCCGGCTTAATCTGCAGCCGGGCACGGACACCGTTGGTCTTCTGGCTTGCAACACGCGAACGGCGGTGGATACTAAAGAAAGCCAGCGAGCGGCCGCGGCCTGGGCGGCCCATGATTCTGCCTCCTCGCTGATGGTGTGGGCGAGTGGGGCGAATCATGAGCCCGTGCCACGCGGAGTCTCCCCACTGCACCCACGCCCTGGTTTATGGTATGGAGCGGCTGAACAGCACTACAGAGCTGGGACCCGGAGGCCGCGTATGACGGCGCACCCGCTGCCCACAGGTACGGAGCGAGCGGGAGGAAAATGGGCGCCGGCAACTCATTAAGCACCTGGTTCCTCCCTCTATAAACCTGTGACGCAGGGACTGTTGGAGCAGACGAGGCCAGGACCCCTGCCCATGAGAAAGCTAATCTCCTACATTGGATAGAGAATGCCACCAGCCCTGATAACGTAACGGCTTTGGCTGGCCTTAACACAGCCCTCTTCCCCCGGCATACAGGCTCTCGAGTCCTCACGAACCCGGGAGGGAGGGCAGTTCGTCTGGGCTGCTTTCTGAGCGTGAGCACGGGTCCCAAGTTAACAACACCCATACCAATTGGACACTCACTCTGGTTCCTCTCTCAAAGTCAGAGCAACGGGACCACACAGAGGCGAAGGGATGCGGATCCTGCTCCTGGCTGGGTCCGAGATCTGGAGGTCGGCATAGAATTTGAAAGGGGAGCCACAAATTTTACGCACCCCAAAGCGCTCCGTGTTCAAGAAAACAAGCCAGGAACCCACACAGACCACACCTGTTGCTAGCCCGGGAGACATTGAGAGGCTAACAGAGCAACACTGGCGACTCTTGTTAAGGGATGCCCAAGAAGATCACTAAAAAGAAGCTTTGCAGGATTCAGGCTTACTTAAAAGCACAACTAGGGGACCAATTCCACTCATACTCTGCTGCAGCTGAAATTCACTCGCCTCTATCTTTTCACTTCCCTGACAACAGCGGTATCCAAGGAGGACTTGGAGGGAATGTTCAAGTCTTTTAAGCAGGACATCACACAAGAAATTAAAAAAAGATTAAAACCTCCAAGGACTCTTTGGCGCAATCCCTGGCAGAGCTAACATCCCACCTGGGGGGAATGGAGTCCAGAATCCACGATCTGGAGAATGTAAACTGTGTTCAATCTCACGATACTGAGGCATTGGCGGGAAGAGTTCGGGTTATTGAGGAACACTTGGAAGAAATCTGGGCAAAACAAGCTGATTTAGAAAACAGATCGCAGAGGAATAACATGCGACTACGGGGGATTCCCAGGAAAATTCCTGATCGGGACTTAGCTGAATATGTGGAAACATTTTTCAGAGCCCTCTTAGAACTGCCACCAAACGAGGAGCTGAAACTGGACAGAACACATCGGGTGTACTCCACGGCGCAGATGAAAAAAAAACTAATTCCTGATGTACTCACTCGGGTACACTTCTATCGCCAAAAGGAGGACATCATGGCGGCAGCAAGGAGCTCAGACTCAATACGGTTCCAAGGTACGGAGGTTCAGTTGTTTCAGGACCTGGCCCCTTACACATTGGCGCGCAGACGACGGCTGCAGAAGGTCACAGCCTGGCTGAGAGAGCGGAAAGTCAGATACCGATGGGGCTTCCCATGCAAGCTGATGTTCGAGCTCCATAACCAACACCATATAATTTCCTCGGAGGAAGAAGCGGAAGGTTTAATGGGCAAGGCATCATTGGAAGTGGGGACCGCAACCCATCGATCCCGGGAAGAGAATGGATCTGCCTCTGATACTCTACCGAAAGCTAGGCGGGGAACATCTCGACGTCGGCAGCAGCACACCTCCTCAAATCCAAAAGGCGATCCAGGGAAAACAGCAACCCCGGAGGAGGCATCACCCCCCGCTTCATCTGAGGGAGAAAGCTGGACTGCAACTTGATCAGCTCATGGGGATGAGTTTGAAGATCTTTGATGAGGAGCAAGCAGGTTCTATGCCCCTGTTGGGCATTTGTGAACAATCAGGGTGATTGATTAATCTAGCGAAGATTGGGAACTCCAGCCAGCGCTAAAGCCTTCCCCTGAGTATGACTATGGAGAGAACCGTTAATCTTCCCGATGGTTGATTAAATAGAGGTCCAGTGAGTGGATAACACAGAACACTTGCAAGTTTAGAGGGATGTGGGTCTTTTTTTTCTTTACCCATCTATGTTGTTCATGGTTAAGTTAGAGCCCGGGCTCGAAAATTCTATGTACTAAGCTGACTTGGGCGCCGGTATGGATGACGTCCGACATGTTTGGTATCAGGTATGTTACATCCTTGGGACTAAGGAGGTCGCAAATCTTGAGGAAAGTTATATGCTTATTGGTTATGATTTGTTTCTATTATAATTTTGCATTCAATATTTCTTTGCACACCCTTGTCTTACAGGGGAGAGAACAACATTTTGTTTTACATCACCACAACACTCATTTGGGTAACACTACTAGATTCAACTCTAGAAATTACACCTCTTCAGGGATGTCTAAAAGAAGCTATACAAGACAAACCCTTGCGCTATTACAGCATGGCAACCTCTAGCTACAAATTAATTTCGCTTAATGTACAGGGGTTAAACTCCCCCCTAAAGCGCAAAGCCCTCTTTCACAGACTGAAGTCCCTAGATGCATCTGTTTTGTTCCTTCAAGAAACCCATCTACAACCGTCAGATGAATTCCGTCTCAATGATAGGCTGTACCCCACCAAATTTTCCGCCTCTAGCGGATTGAAAAAGCGAAGGGTTGCCATCTTGATACGCAAGGGGGATCACGTTTAGGACTCAGGAAGTGGTTCGGGGTGAGAAAGGGAGATTTTAGTTGGTCAATGCTATACTAGAGGGCTGGAAGGTGTCCCTGATCTCCATTTATGCCCCAACACCAATCAAAGTCAAATCTTCTCGAAGTTATCAAAAGCTATACTCGATCACAGCGAGGGGGGAAGTGCTTCTAGGTGGGGACTTTAATGCGGTGGTCAATCCATTAGTGTACAAAACCTTGCCCCCAACAATACATGATGGAAACAATTTTAGGGCCCTTACCGCCTTATTGAAAGACCTCTCCCTGATTGAAATATGGTGATACTGCCATCAAGGGGAAAGGGACTTCACTTATTTCTCGGTAGTCCATGGCGGGTTTTCAAGTTTAGACATGTCTTTCATATCGGATTCCTTGATTCATGATGTTCTGGAAATAGACATACTACCTGAAGCATTATGTCAGGAATGGCACTCTGTCAAGAGTGGCACAGGACCCCCCGGTAGGGTTTGGGTGGCTGTGCTGAAGTAAGGTAGCAGATAAGCACACACCGCAGGAAGTTCAACAAGAAAGAAGAGTAGGAAACTATAGCTGGGAGCCAAAAGGGGCAAAAGATACAAAGGTACAAACAAACTGTACAAACAAACTGGATTCCCTCTTGGGGTGTATGCTGAAATGGGAAAGAGTGTTCCACGAACCTTAGGAAACTCCAGCCTTCTGCACAGATTGCTATAACAGAGGCCCGCGCTGTATGCTCATGGCTGGGAACAACAGCAGTGGTTGTCTGTAACACTGAAAACGCGACAAGGGAAGGGGCAGAGGTTGCCTGCCGGAAACCAACGGGCAAGCTCTGTACAAAAGGGATTACATAAGACACATGAGAAGACAAGAACAGAAATATCCAGTGAAAAGGAAGACAATGAGCAATCTAGCAAAAGAAATGAAGGAAAGGCAGTTAGAAGTAGATAATCTAAGGTGGAGTACAGAGGACTCAAGGAAGAGAACAAGGGAGCAGCAGTCAGGAAAACAGAAGGGCTGCAAGTAGGAAGCAGGTCTGCAGTCAAGAGTGGCACTAGGTGCAGGCAAACTGTAGTGGACTGCGGAGGAATGTAGTAGGTTGCAAGGCAGGGAGTCCAGAAGAACAGGACAGAGAGAGATTAGTAGTAGGCGACAGACAGAGAGCCCAAAAGAATAGGGCCGCGAGGTAGGGAGCCCAGAGGAGCAGGCTGTAGGCAGCTAAGTGTAAAACAGGCTGTAAGGCAGAGGAGTGTAGCAAGCCTCAAAGCAGGGAGCCCAGAGGACAAGGGCTGTAGGCAGCGGAGGGAGCAGGCTGCAAGGAAAGGAGCCCAGAAGAGCAGGGCAGCAGGGAGTGAGCCCAGAGGAGCAGGGTCGCTGACTGTAGAGGGCTGCAGAGGACTGTAGTAGGCTGCAAGGCAGGAAGCCCAGAGGACAAGGGCTGTAGGTAGAAGACAGCGGAGCGTGATCGGCTGCAAGGCAGGGAGTCCCGAAGAGCAGGGCAGCAGGGAGTGAGCCCAGAGGAGCCCTAGAGGGCTGCAGAGGGCTGAGGTAGACTGCCAGGCTGAGAACCCAGCGGAAAAAGGTAGGTAGCAAGCAGCAGAGCGAGATCGGCTGCAAGGTAGGAAACCCCGAAGAGCAGGCAGGGGCTGGAAAACAGCAGAAGCGTGATCAGCTGCAATGTAGAGAGCCTGGCAGGGCAAGGGCGGAGGCTGGAAGGCAGCAGAGCGTGATCAGATGCCATGTAGAGGGCCCGGCAGGGCAAGGGCGGAGGCTGGAAGGCAGCAGAGCGAGATCGGCTGCAATGTAGAGAGCCCGGCAGGGCACTGGATCCAAACAGGGAAAAGCAGCAACAGGAACAGCAAACCAGGTAGCGGGTCAAGGGAAACAGGAGCGGCGAGATCTCCAGATGCAAGACACTGTGCTCCTGCAGGCAGCTGCTTATATACAGCCCTGCCCTGTTCTGAGGCAGGCTAATTGACAGCACCTGTAGCAGCACACCTGAAGACAATCTGCCTCCTCCCTCTCTGGTCCTGAGCAGGTGGAAACAGCACTGGCCGCTAGGGCTTCTGGGGATTGTGGTCTCAATAAAGATGAATGAGAATAGCCAGGAATTGAGGCCTGTAGCAAGGTGCATTGTGGTAAATGTAGTTAATTGAATAAAATAAGAAAGAACCAAAGTTGAGCAAATGGAAATAAAAGACCAAGGCGTGAAAAGCAGTTGTTCAAGGAGTATTAGGAGGATAAATGAGTACCAAGTAGTCCATGATGGTTGCCAATGCGTGCGCCAGCGGCACGGGCATGACACATTAGCTGATCATTCCCCGGTCATGCTAACTATGAACCCCCCCCCCCAGACCAGCCCCTCCCACAAAAATCGCCTGGAAGCTAAAATGATTTCCTGTTAGACGACCCATCAACTCGGGCTCACATTAGAGAAAGAGACACATTCTTCAAAGAAAACGAAAGGAGAAATAAGCTGGGGCACAATCTGGGATGCAAGCAAAGCCGTTCTCAGGGGCCATTTAATAGAACAGGCTACTCAACTGGGAAGAGCTAGGAGGCTATTAAGGGAACAATTAGAGGGGGGAAGTCCTTAAGCTTGAGGAGGAGCACAAGAAGAAGCCTTCTCGGCGAGCACTAAGAAATCTGAGAATGGCGAAAAAGGCCCTAGAAGCGCACTACATGGTGAAGGCGCCTTATGGGATGTTAGGCACCAAACAATTCTTCTACACAAAAGGAAACAAAGCTAATAAATTACTGGCAGCCAAATTGAGTAAACAAATTAAACAGAATAGGATAGATTGCCTGCGAGATAAATCGGGCAAACACTCATTCGGAAGAGGGCAAATGTTGCATTATGGAGGACTTCTTTAGGGAACATACGAGTTCACATAAGGGAGACTTGCAAGCGGTAAATGAGTTTATAGCCAAGGTGAATCGCCCACAACTGCCACAAGCCTCATTAGAAGTCCTAGAAGCCCCAATATCGGCCGAAGAAGTCGAATCTGCCATCAAAACTCTCCCAATTGGCAAAGCCCCGGGTCCGGACGGGTTCACAAACAAATTTTACAAAACATTTGCAAAAGAACTCACACCGCACCTCACAAAATTGTTTAACATTATATGGGAAACTGGATCCGTCACCCAATCCATGGCAGAATCAAACAACTAATTCTGAAACCTGGAAATGATCCGACTGATTGTGCCTCCTATCGGCCTATAGATCTCCTCAACACCGACGCTAAATTGCTTAGCAAAATCATAGCTTAATGACTGGGGGGAAACATTACCCGCCCTAATAGATCGGGATCAAACAGGGTTTATCCAGGGACGATCGGCCCATGACAATATTCGGAGGGCAATAGATTTAATAACCCTAGCTCCCACGATACCAGGCCCCCTTTCCCTGCTTTCGTTAGACGCCCACCGGGCCTTCGACAGCATGTCATGGGACTACTTATGTCAGGTCCTGAAGGGTTTTGGCTATAGCTCACATTTCTCCAAATTGATCCTGGCTAATTTTCAAATCCCCTCCACTCAAATACAAGTAAATGGCCACTGGACGTCACAGATTCGGCTTGGGAAAGGAACCAGGCAGGGATGTCCTTTATCACCTCTGGTGTTCACAATAGCCATGGAACCTTTAACCCAGCACATCCGCCTCCAGAATGAAATCCAAGGGTTTGAGATAGGAGACCAAAGCCATAAAGTAGCATTATATGCAGACAATGTGTTTTGCTTTCTGAGGGAAGCCCAGACCTCGGTTCCTCCGCTCATGAGATTACTGGGGAGGTTTGAACAAGTAGCAGGCTTCAAAATAAATATGGCCAAGTCAAAAGGCCTGAACCTCTCAGAAACACCAGAGGTGCTAAATGGCCTACAGAACACC
The DNA here is from genome assembly GCF_040938575.1 of Ambystoma mexicanum. Classification (NCBI taxonomy): domain Eukaryota; kingdom Metazoa; phylum Chordata; class Amphibia; order Caudata; family Ambystomatidae; genus Ambystoma; species Ambystoma mexicanum. The sequence goes on along the minus strand of NC_090931.1, from coordinate 4,852,795 downwards.
TTCGCCCTTGAGTGGGTAAACTCCAAGATAACATACCTTGGGGTACATTTAACCCCAACATATGCTGGACTAGCGAGAGCTAACATTCCCCCCCTGATAAAAGACGCGAAGGACTCAATGCTAAAATGGGACCTTCAGGAGATATCTTGGCTGGGGCGGGTAACAGCCATCAAAATGACGTTACTACCTCGACTACTTTCAGGCGCTCCCAGTCCAAATCCCTGAACGAGATTTATACAATTTGCAGAAAGACATAGGCAAATTTATCTGGCAACGTAAGGCACCCAGACTGCAGCGTAAGATCCTCACCAGAAGTAGGCCACTGGGAGGTTTGGGTCTCCCCTCAATCCTAAGATATTACCGAGCAATGCAAATCGCTCCCATCCTGGGCTGGGCAACACAAGAGGATCCCCCGAAATGGAGAGACACCGAACAAATGTTCGCAGGGGCTCCCCTCTCTCACCTCCCCTTCCTACCACAGGAAGTTAGGAGTTCTCAGAGACCCGATCTCCCAACTACGAGCGCCACACTTCGGTGCTGGGACAGACCCACAACACTGAGAGGCCCCAACCCGGGGGTGGGCCCACTAACCCCGATCACACAGAACCCACTATTCACCCCCGGGCTTCAGCCTAATGCATACCTCAACTGGTCAGGCACGGAGACCCTAAGATTACAAGAGCTATATACCAATAATGACCCATTAACTTTTATTCATTGTAAAGAATAATTCAATCTCCTGGAAACGGAGAGATTTAAAAACATTAAACTTAGACATTGGGTCACTAACCGGACGGTGAAAAGGGCGGCCACTAGACATCCCACGTGCTTAGAACTAACGGTTGCAGAGAAGCAACGTCTGCATAAAGTATCAACCTGCTACCACCGCCTGTTAGAAAACGCCCCGGAGGAGGAAAAACTGTTATACATGCTAACATGGGAGAAGGGACTAGAGAGGGAGGTAGACCCTGAGTCATGGCGGAGAATCTGGGACAGAGCACATAGGTCTTCTAGATGTACATCCATCAGGGAATGCGCACTTAAAATATGTTACAGATGGTACTTGACACCAAAGAGGTTGCACGCGATGAACTCAGATTACTCCGATGAGTGCTGGCATGGCTGTGGGGCTGGAGGGGGGGATCTGGGACACTTATGGTGGTATTGCCCGATCATTCAATCCTTATGGTTGGAGATCAGGTCCAGAATCAAGGACATATGTGGTACCCTCCTTCCTTTGGATCCACTCATAATGGTGTTGGGCGCCACTCCAGACGATGGATCCTACCCACACTGGTCCCAGAGCACGGCTAATGAAACATCTAATGGCAGCCCGCCCCACACATGCTCGTTACTGGAAAGAGCTGGAGGGCCCTCACATCGCTCACTGGTGGGTTCAAGTCTGGGAAATTTTGGGAATGGAGAAATTAACAGCTGCCTTGGAAAACCGAACAGACACATTTCAGAATATCTGGGGTCCATTCCTAGATCATGTGGAAGAAAGGGAACATGTTCTTCCAACCCAGACTGACCAGATTCCTTCTTCAGCCCTGCACTCTGCGAGGAAAAGGCAACAACATAGGGATTGTAAATAAAGAAAGGGGAGGCCAATAGAGCTGGAGGTTAATGCTTGGAACTAGAGATGAATTGAGGGAAAAATGTAATCTTAATTGCAACCAATCACACCCAACTATGACTGTGGTGGAAAACTCCCTTTTTTTTGTTTTTTGTTTTATTTTTTTTCTTCTCTTTCCCCCCCTCTCTGTTCCTTTTCTTTTCCGGCTTTCCTCTGGACAAGGACGTTATAGATCACAAAATAGTGAGAGCGGATCTTAAGGATACCTACGAAATACAGTTGTTAACAAGAACTCTAAAGTTAATGAAATGAAATGTTGATGCATTGACAAAGATGAAGCGGAATGTAAGACAGTGACAAATGTCGAGCCTTATGAATACTATGAGTTATAATAAACGATTTTAGGGACAGGCGCCAGTGGGTGACTGATCGAGGCATTGTTTTTCATTGATTTACATTGTTACTGTCTTGTTTTTTTTGCTTGATGAATTCAATGTTTTGACATAAAAAAAAAAAAAAAAAAAAAAGAAGAGGCGATGGCTGGAAGGTTTCAAATTAATCATGACCTCTGGTATTGCTCTGGACAACCCTCCATACAATTGTACTTCGCCTGTCAAGCCATTACAAAAGGGGAAAGACCATATGCAAATCAGGCTTGGTCCCACCCCAAAAGGGGAAGTCCAGCCCAAACTGCTTGGTCACATTCCTTCTACATGAGACCACAAGCATCCCCATTTTTCGGCCAGTGGTTCAGACTTATTCAAAACCTCCCCCGACCCCCATCACTTTTTGGCTGTAGTTTGTCTCCCTAAGTGAGAAGGTATGCCCAGGCGTGGTTCCCTTACTCGCTATGCCATAGGCAACAAAGCTGCACCTCACCGAGGAGGCCCAACAAGGCTGCAATATGTCTGCCGTTTATTTCTGAGCAGAGGGGACTATGATGAAAGATTAACCTGGCCTGGAACCCAGTGTCGGGACTGATTTTCTATGCTCTGGCCTGGTGGACAGATGTATAGAAGGCCAACCTATATTGTGACTGGGACAACTCTGGGAGCTGTAGCCAAACCAGTTGAAGGTAGCAGTGAAGAGAGGTCTAGGCTAAGTCTCAAGAGGTGGTGAGCTTGTAAAGGGTCCACAATGAATACACACAATGGGAATCACAAATTATGCAGTATGTATAAAAATACTGTTCTTTATGGCCAAACAGCACTATCACAAACACTGATAATAGATTACATAGATACAGTCAATAGAGTAGGGCATAATACAAACCAAACTCCTGTACAAGAAAGTGCAGATTAGTTTAATGTACTACAGGACCACAGAGAATTAACCCTAACTTCAAAGTCCTTCCCCAAGTTGTCTGGGGCCTTATGCCCAAATGTTCCAACAGTTTGTGATGTAGGGGAAAGATAAAAAAAATAAAAAGGTAGGGTCTCTTGGGGCCAGTAAACAGTTCCAATGGTTAGGGCAGTGTATTGTAACTAATAGAAGTGTCCCCAACTTTCAAAAAGCTTGCACGAGCAAGAAATGGCAAAGCAAAGTATACGGTCAAATGGTCGACAGGCAAATGGTCAACACCATTTGGTCGACAGGTCAAATGGTCGAATTTTTTTTTTTATTCATATATTTTTAGTTTTTCGTTTAGGCAAAAAAAGGGGTTTTTAGCAAAAAAAAAGCGGGTGGGGGGACCTCCCCCAAAAAAAAAAAAAAAAAAAGTGAAAAAACACAAAATAAAAAATTTGAGCAATTGACCTGTCGACCTTTTGGTGTCGACCAATTGTCCTATCGACCATTTATTTTCGACCAAATGACCTAGAACCCAAGTATAGCAGAAGTTTTATAAAAGTTAGGCAAACCTTTAAAGGGAGTTTAGGGGCAGGTAAGTCACTTACCCCCATTCTCTGATTCTTCCCAGGACTTGGCAGGCCAATGGAAGAAGGTCAGAGGTGGCCTTTCCTTCCGTCAGCCTCAGTCCTTGATTCGCAGGGGTTGCAGGTTTGAGCTGATCTCCGGTCAGTGTCTTTGGCTGGTGCAAGGACTCTTGGGTGAAGAATGCAGAAAAACATGATGAGGACCCCTCTCAGGACTGACTATGTAGGTAAGCTGTTTCGGATGGTGGTCACCGAAATGCGGCGACAAAAAGGGCCTCACTTGTCATGGTCAGACTTTCCCTCCGATCTCAGAGCCGAGGATCCCCCAAGTTCGAGCCCTCAACTGGAAATGGCAACGTCGGCAGCACAGTAGCCCAAACTCAGAGCTGGTCAGCCACAGGACGATCCCAGGACACTTTCGACGGCTGCTCTTCGCAGGGTACCAAGCGGATGTCAGGAATGGATGGTCCCTCCAGTCCAAGGGTCACAGCTCCCTCGCAGGACTTCTGATCAATAGCAAGGCAGGCCTCCTGCAGGACAGCAACAGAAGTTGGTCGCCAGGCCTCCGGTTCTCTGGTTTCTTCACAGGTCTCGAAGCTGAACAGGAGTCTTGGCTACTTCAGGATCTCTGAAGAATGGGTGCAGGGCTCCTCTTACCCTAAAAGCCAGGTAAGGGCCGAAACCCGCACTAACAGGACTACCCACACACACACCTCCCAGCAGTGGTCCAATCAGGACCACTAGCTGGCACAATCATGCATACCACTCAGACACACTGAAAACAGTTTGTTGATTGGGACCAGACTGTCCCAGCCCACATCCTGCCAGCAAACACACATGGCCCTCCACTAGCCTGCCAAAAGCCTCTGCTTTCCCGGGCATTGGAAATCCATACAAGGATTTTCCTGGCCTCACAGGCCAGGAAGAAGGCTAAACAACAAGATGGCCAAAGGGCCAAGCAAAAAACCATGTGGCACTACCATGTTTGGACACTAGCCACAGTTAGTAGCCAAACGCGGTTAACGCAGTAGGACTGTAAAAGAAAAATGTGTAAAAAGTCACTGCTGGACCAGCGTGTCCATTAAGCACACCTAGAGTAACCAAAAATCCTTCGAGTGTTAGTCTAGGGCAAAACAAAAAGTGTACCCCATTGTAACATGCATTGTACAATGACAAAAGTTACAAGTGATAACAAGTTACTACAAAGTAGTAACAAAGTCGCAAGACTAAGGGAAACAATGTTTCCCAGCACTGACAGCCTAAAGGACATGTCAGTTTCAGCTCCACTGCAAAAAGTATAGGTCAGGATCAAAAATAAAAGCAAAAAAAAGTTTGGGGGTCCATACAAATGGAAGGAACGGTGCAGTAAAGAAATCTTTCCTAACAGCTTTAGAAAGACAGGCGCTTTCTGATCTCGACCCTGGAGGTGGTGATCTGAAGGAGGATCACATGAAGGGGGGTAGGAGGAGAGCAGGGCAGGAGAAATGGGAAACCCCCTTGTTTTTCCCTGTAGCCCCACTCTTAATTGCTTAATGTAAAATAACTGAAATGAAGCAAATTAATGTTATTAGGTACTTCGGTCCCATAAACCTGTATGTACTTGGAAGAGGACTGAAAAGCTCTTTGGAGGATCCACCACTGGTAGCATTAAGAAACCACAGATCATACAAAATAATGTATTAAGAGCAGCCTTGAACATGCCTAAAAAGGACCACATATCCCCAGCTAGAAGAAGTGCCCACTGGCAGCGCGTTCGTGAACGCATTATGTTCAAAACGCTCACATTAACGCACAAATGCCTCTCAAACACTGCACCCAGATACTTGTCCAGAAAATTCTCTATATCTCAGTCCAATAGACCTACCCGGTCCGCCCCATCGTACTTCTCTCCAGGGGGCCAAAGCTTCCCAGTAGTGGCCGCAAAACACTGGAATGCCTTACTGCTATCATTAAGACCAGAAACAACCTTTTGGACTTTCCGTAAATGCCTCAAAACGTGGCTTTTTTCACAAGATCTATAATGTATTGCTAGCCTGAATCACAGCACCTTGTTCTACCATGCATGTAAAACCCTTAAGTGCTCATGAACCATTTGTCGGTACCGTTGTTATTTATTCTTACTATAACCAGTGCCGGATGCCCTCGGCTTTGGTACGCTCTACAAATGACAAAATAAATAAAAAGTTGCAAAGTTGTAGGAGTATTCTCATTAATCTCAATGACCCACACCTGAGAGAGGCAGAGGCTTAAAAAGCTGCAACAGGTTCAGGCCAAGAGAGCAGGGGAGAAGCAGTAGCAGAGTGACACGTGCAGACCGCCCATACTGACGATGGAGGAGAGCGGCCGTCCGTGCATCTGCCGGGTCTGAGAGGATCTGTGCCTCTCATAGTTGGGAGGGCAGATGTCACGTAACGGGAAGCGTACATGGAAGAAGCTTGCCCGTGTGAGACCCGTGTTGCAGAGGCTTTGCAGCGGGAGACCCAAGGCAGGGGAAGTTTTCCTTCCTGAGAGGCTTCTCGGGTGGCTGGTGTGCAACCGATGGCCTCAAGGAGGTTTCTGGTGGGTGGCATGCATCAGAAGATCTCGGAGCAAGAGACGCTCCAATTACCAGCAGCGCAGACAAACTAAAAGAAGCAGCCTGCTGAGAAACCACCAAAGCAGAAGAATTTGTATGACGCCTATACAACAAGTGATGTTTCAAGACGCCACAAGACAAATGGGGAGAGGGAACAAGGGAGAAAGATACAATATTTGACCTACTAGGCCTTGTGACATTTGGATCGTGCAAGTGCAGAACAAGAAGTGTAAGGGGCGGGGGAGAAGAGTGCCAGTCTATGCAAAAGTGAAGTGCTAAGGGGAGGGTGGGGGTGGACTGGGTAGGTGGGCCTGGGTCCCTGTAGTACTCTGAGGGAACCAGGCAGCCAGTCACTGAGGCAGAAGAAGGTGTTAGTAGGAGAGGGGGCCAGGGGGGAGAAGGGGGGGGGTGGGGAGAAGAGTGAAGGAGGGTCATAAAGAACTTCCGGAACTTGGAGATCTAGCTCAAGCCTGAGTGGCAGGGAGATCATTGCAGAGGGGGGCTCATGAAGAGGAGAGGCATCTACCCCACCCACTCTTTGATTAGAGAAGCGTCCGATTTGCAGCGATTTGGAGCTAACAGACCAAAGGGCTCTCGCAGGGAGGTATTTAGGGTGAGAGTTGGATGTAGTAGGGTCCCATGCCCCTGAAAGCCTTGTGGATGATGAAGAGGGTCTTGAATTTGATCCTAGCAGCAACCGGGAGCTAGTGGAGAGTAATTTAGGGTGGAGAGATGCAGTCCCTGGAATTGCATCAAGAATAAGTCTTGCAGTCCTATTCTGATGAATTAGTTGAAGGAGAATGAAGGAAGATTGAGGAAAAGGCTGTTACAGTAGTCAAGCCTAGAAAGAACCAGAACTCTGGAGACATTGAGTTTCTGGGGGAAGGAAAGGGAGAACACCTCTAAGGAGGTGCAGCTGATAATAGGCCTTCTTGGTAAGGTCCACGAAGTGAGTCGAGAAGGAAGGGAATAAAAGATGACACCAAGGAGGGTAAGGGGAGGGGCCCATACAGGGCAGCTAGAGGGGGGGGGGGGAAGGCGAGAGCTGTGATCCCAATGAAAAGGATCTCTGTCTTAGTGGTATTAAGGCAGAGATCAGTGGCAGCGCACCATGACTGAATGAAAGTGTCAGGGATGAGCAAGTAGGAGGAAGGGGAGGGAAGCTTGAAAGAGAGCTGTGTGTCGTCTGCATAACACTGGAAGTGAGGGGAGAAGGAAAACATCAAGTGGGCCAAGGGGGCAAGGTACATGTTGAAAAGCTACGGCAAGAGGATAGAGCCTTGAGTGACGCTGCAGATGGAGAGCGTGATAGGGGAGAGAAAAGGGCCCAGATGAACCTGTGAAGGTCGGTTGGAGAGGAAGGAGGTCAACCAGTTCAGTGCCAGGTCTGTGATGTCAAGGGTGTCACAACCGATTTATCAGGGTGGCACAATTTACAGTATCAAAGGCCGAGGAAAGATGCAGGAGGATAAGAACGGGAGGAGAGTAAGCGTCAAGATCAGAGAGCAAGTAGTCACAGGTGTTAAGTAGAGCAGTGTGCATGCCTGTGGCAGCTCTGAAGCCAGACTGGTGGTTGTGGAGACAGCTGACAGATTCGTGTGTTGGGTTAGTTGGGAGAGGACAAGCTTCTCCAGGAGTTTGCCCAGGAAGTGGGTAACGGTAATAGGACGATAGTGTTAAGACGGATTTCTGAACTCTGTCCTGGTGGCGCAGAAGTTCAGAAGGCCAACCTAATTACTTGGAACAGGGTAACCTCTGGACGAGCCAGACCAATCAAGGTAGCGATCGCGGCGGTCAAGACTAGGTCTCAAGAGGGGTGAGGGTGACTGAAAGCCCGCAGTGAGCACACAAAGCAAGAGCGCTAACAAACTACTCCAAACAGTTGTTATATCAAAAATATATACACATTTATTTCAAGGCCTTTAAAACAATGACCGTAGCGAGAAAATCACAATATAACGATACTAAACCAACACATACCATATCAACACAATATATATACACATACGACAGTCTCAAGCGTTAGATGCACGAAATGGGTAGTCCACCTAAAAGGGAAGGAAGACAGGCAGTGCGAAATAATGCTCAGACCCAGTTCGCCTTCAGAGGCACCTAACTAGATGGAAGTCCGAGCCCTGCGAAGAGTGGAGCCTTGTGCTCAAAAGTACCTGCACACGCTGGTGCCAACGGGCAAAAGGAGAAGCTCTTCGGGGGAAATCAGGCAGTTCAGTTTAGTGCACAAGAGAAGAAGAACAAGTTCCGCAACTCAAGCGCAGCCTCCACAGTGGGCAGAAGCAGAGCGTGAGTACGAGAAAGGGTGCTGTTTGACACAGCGGGGAAAAGCAATGGGCTCCTGCAGGAGGGCGACCAGATCCTAGCTATGCTACTCACCGATCCCCGATGCAAGCAGACCCAGGCTTCTCCGCGTCAGTTTCAGCAGCTGGCAGGTTCAGAAGAGCAGAGAACGCCTCGTCGTCGTGTTGAGTAAAAAGACGTCCCAATCGAAGAAACCCGCACAGTTTGTTACCACAGCAGGGCAACGGAGCGGCCGTGTGTATCTGAGCCAAATGTACACTACTCACTTCAGACCTGGGAACGCCAAGTGTACGAAGCGTGTGAGAGTGACAAGGACTCGAAATACTACACAACCTGGCGGCGGTTACAGAGCAAGGCTCCTGTGTAAGCTGGTCAGTCAGCTGGATGGCCCAGAGACGCTTCCTAAGGCTTACTGGCAGGAGATGGTGAAGATGCCAAGAGTAGCTGTTCCCGCTATTCCAAGGGTCGAAGTACCAGTACAGGCCTTCTGGTTCGATCAAAGGTGAAGAGGGGTTTCACAAGGCGACAGCAGTGCAGAGGAGAAGTCCTTCAGCGGGTCACCAGCGATTCCTCGGTCCAGCCTCGTGGTTGCAGGATACTTGGCTCCTGTATTCCTTCGTTCGTGAGAACTCAGGAGATCGACATGGTAGTGGTGTTTCCAGCCCCCTCTTATCCACGGTTCCCTTCGCGTCAAAACGGAGGGGACCCAATGGGAGATCCGCTCATCAACACTCACACCATTCGTGGACCAATCACGGACCACGGTGGTCCCAGGCATTCACACCACCCTAGACTCTCCGGCACCCAGGACGTGTATTGGGACCAGACATCCCAGCCCACATCCTGGAGGCACACACAAGACATGTAGAAGCCCGCAATAGCATCTGTGTTTCGTGGGAAAGTACATGCCCAAATAAGGAAGGCCCCGGGTCGGCTCGACCTGGGGAAGGTGAAGGGAGCAAGACGGTCAGCGGACAGGACAAAGAAGCCTCGTGGTCTGGCCATTTTGGGAGCCAGGCCACCATTTTGGGTTAAGCGCAAGAAACGCGCTTAGAACGCCAAAAGGAGCTCAAAACACAAGAAACGATCGCTGCCACCATTCCTGTCCCTGAATCACTTGCACCGATCAGATACAATCCTAAACGGGTATCTAGGGCCTGTAGAAGGCTAGAGACCCAAGAGATCTGTAACTTAGCTTACAGTGCCCTCTTGTGTCATGTTGCACGAAAGCCGCAACATGATAAAAGAAACTACGGGAAACAGCGTTCCCCGGTACTGACTGTCTTAAGGGCATGTCAGTTTCCCCATAAGAAAAGGAGCGAAAGCCCAGAGGAGTGCGGCAGAAGGCTACACTTCTCTGGCAAAGTCAAGAACAAGGCGAAAAACAACAGCAAAAAGTTTAGGGGTTGCCACATGGAAGGAAAATTACCTACAATTACAAAATCTTTCCTAACAGATAGCAGGACGGGAGGGATCAGAAGAGGGCTTTTTAAGGAGGGGATGCACAAGGGAGAGGTAGAGGGTAGGAGCCGGTGGCAAAGGAGTGGTTACAGAAAGCAACCAGGAATGCGAAAGATAATGTTGTTCTTGATAGCTCTAGAGGAGCAGGGGAGCACCTGTTTGGAGGAGACTTTCATAGAGAGGACTAGTCTAGAGACTTCATCTGGTGCTATGGGCGGGAAGAGGAGAGAAGGGGAGTCAAGGGACACTTAATGGCTTGGGAGGGAGGGTGGAAGAGGATACGTTTCGATAGTAAATGGCAATGACAGTAGTCTCACCAGATGGCTCCATAAGGAGTAGGCCCTATCGTAACAGCATGTAATGTTTAGATGTGGGCATTCAAGGGTGGCACTGGCCACTTATGGACGAATAGGTACAAAAAACGCAAAATCCCAGCAGCCCATCATTCTGGGTCCCCTTGGCCGCCCCTTCCCAGCAGCTCATCATTCTGGGGCCCCTTGGCCACACCCTTCCCAGCAGCTCATCATTCTGGGGCTCCTTCCCAGCAGCCCATCATTCTGGGGCCCCTTGGCCGCCCCCTTCCCATCATTCTGGGGCCACTTGGCCACAGCCCATCACTCTGGGTCCCCTTGGCCGCCCCGTCCCAGCAGATCATCATTCTGGGGCCCCTTGGCCACACCCTTCCCAGCAGCACATCATTCTGGGGCTCCTTCCCAGCAGCCCATCATTCTGGGGCCCCTTGGCCGCCCCCCTTCCCAGCTGCCCATCATTCTGGGGGCACTTGGCCACAGCCCATCACTCTGGGGCCACTTGGCTGCCCCCCTTGCCAGCAGCCCATCATTCTGGGGCCCCTTGGCCGCCCCCCTTCCCAGCTGCCCATCATTCTGGGGCCACTTGGCCACAGCCCATCACTCTGGGGCCACTTGGCTGCCCCCCTTGCCAGCAGCCCATCATTCTGGGGCCCCTTGGCCACCCCCTTCCCAGCTGCCCATCATTCTGGGGCCCCTTCCCAGCAGCCCATCATTCTGGGGCCCCTTCCCAGCAGCCCATCATTCTGGGGCCCCTTGGCCACCCCCTTCCCAGCAGCCCATCATTCTGGGGCCCCTTCCCAGCAGCCCATCATTCTGGGGCCCCTTGGCCACCCCCTTCCCAGCAGCCCATCATTCTGGGGCCCCTTAGCCACAGCCCATCATTCTGTGGCCCCTTAGCCACAGCCCATCATTCTGGGCCCCCTTGGCCGCCCCCTTCCCAGCAGCCACCCTCACTGAACACCACTTCCCGCAGCTGTGCAGCCCCTACAGGGCCTGCCTTGCTCGCAGCGGCTCGGGGTGTGAGTCCTCCCGATCCGGGCCCCCCAGACCACATGCACGCCCCTACAGAGGCGCACCCTCAATAACCGTCTCCCTCCTTTTGTACTACTAACCGCCGGCGCATCTAAACACAAACTATTATAAAAAATTCACCTGATAAATGCCAAAACTTGCTCCAGTTTCGCGCCAAGCTGTCGTGCGCAACGCGCATGCCTACAAAACTCTCGGTGACTGGCTACTGCGAGTAACCAATCAACACCGCCGCGGCTGCACTTCCGGGGAGCCCCCTGCTCCCATAGGACGAGCGCACGGGCCTTCCCATTGCCTCTGCAGAAGCGACGTCACAGCAGGGCGGGTGTAAAGCTGTTGATGGGATGCTTTGACGGGCGGCAACTTAAACCTATCACAGCCCGTGCTGTATTTACACTCGTTGAATGGGCGCAGCTTAACCTACATTTCCGGGGGGTCGGGGGGGGGGGCCCTCAGAAACTCCGCCCCCCTCAGAAACTCCGCCCCCTCTGTTCAATGTGCAAGGGTTGTCTAGGCAGGGCCCCCGAGAATGGCCAAGTGACTGATACACCTGGTGTCTGATAAAAGGGCCCAGCAGGGGGCCCGGCAGTAGTGCAGCCTGCACCAAATCCAACCTCCACAGGCCTTACCTTTCTGCTCACTATACCACCATGGGCCCATCCGTGAAACGCTGGGCCTCTAGGCCAATGTTCCCATACATGCAAATACCCATGTTTGTTTTGGGCATAATGATAGTATAAGAAAACCCACTTAAGGGCATACTTCTGGTGGCTTTGGCAGTAAAAATGACATATCACAATAAGAAAACATGCATACATGCCAACATTCAGACCCACCTAAGAGGGAGTTTTGAGAGAGAAAATCTGGAGACGTAGTTTTTCCCATAGGAATGTATTGGCGCGGGAATTATCTTAGGCGGGAGAACGTGAGATAAATCAATATTTCTCACTGAAAAGTCGTGAGTCTCCTGCCTAAATCGGGAGGGTTGGCATGTATGAACATGTCCAAAGTGGCTGCACAATATGACCCAGTCTAGACACGTATTGACACTTATCATGCTTACTTTACAAGGTATGCCCAGTAAAAAATGTCAAGCTACAGAAATAAATGACTTCACCGGCTGCACCAAAATGCCATTCTTGCCACATAAAACATATCGCCCACAAATTGAAAGATTACGTCTTGAAATAAATCAATCAAATGACATAGACTATGCACCGTTGTTAGACTACAAGACGAAATTCGTATCGTCAAGAATCTTTGGTCACACTCATAAACACCTGTTCAGTAATGAAATTGTCCAGGCAAAAAAGACACTAAGGAAAGACCTGCGACAGATTAAGAAGTCGAAGTTATCATCGGAAATTAAATACATCAGAGTCAAACGAAGAACAGGGTTTACTGAAAGAGTGGGAGTTGAAGTGAATTTGCTGATACTGAACATCCTAAAGTTGGAGTCTCACGCGTCAAAGAGAAAGATGTTCCTCGCATTCATAGACCTGAGGCAGGCTTTTGACGGAGTACATTGTGAGAAATTGTGGTCGAAATTGTCCAAGTGTAATTGTCCGCCTTCAATACTAGAACCACTAAAAGCACTCCACGCAAAAACAACGGTGCGAGTAAGGGTGAATCAGCAAGGCGACCTGGCGCCCAGCCAGTAACAATGCATAAAGGCTTTAAGCAAGGCTGCCCCTTGGCAGCAGAGTTATTTAAGTTATTTTTTTTATTTTTTTTATTTTATTGTAAGACTGCAGTTCAATAATAATATCAAACTTTTGTTACATTGCGCAAACTCATGCGGTTAGTTAGAGTATTCTCTCCCGAGGTAGTTCTTTATGTATTATCCATCGATCTTCTCACATGAATCTAGTCTTAGATCGTTTCTTCAAGTTTGGTCTGTGCGCAGTATCGCATCTAAGAAGTTGATTATATTGCAGGTAAGCTTAATATTTCTCCCAGCCAAGACTGTATCCCACCATTCATCTGCATCATATAGGATGGGTTTATAAGAGAGCAAGTGGAGCTCTCTGGGAATGATAAGCTGAGGGCAAGCTGTTATTAAGTGTTTTAGTGTTTCCACTTCTCCTAAGTTGCAAAATCTGCATTTGTTTGAAGAAATGGTTTTGGATCGACGTTGCCATAATGATTCTCTAGTATTCAGGGCATTCAATCTGAGTTTCAGGAATTGGTTCCTGTGGTGGCGTGAGGGGCAAGTTGTGAGATATTTCGGTAGGGAGTGTAGTTTCAGCATACTCGTCGAGTCTGATAAAGTGGATTTAAGCATTGCTCGGTGTTCGTATGATGTTATCCAATCCCAGGCCTCAAGTTTTTTTTTTGCGTGCTGTGGACGATCAATCAACTCGTTGGTAGATATATTGGCGGCATCCATGATGGTTTTTATTTTGGACTTCCATGTTTGGAGTAAGCTCGACTGTGAGTTTTCTTTTTCATTTACGAAAATTTCATATGCTGGGATTTGTGATCCTAGCATCATTTTCCTCAGCAGCGATAGGGATTGCCATAGTACTGTCATATAAATTGAGTTCTGAGTCAGTTCATATCTCAGAGCCGCCATTGAGATATTTGGGAAGTCCTAATGCTCGTCTCCAAAACCTCCCTTCAAGTTTCTGCCACAGGGAGTGGTCAAGATTCCACCCAGTCGCTCCACCAAAAGTTATGGTGGGTATGAACTTCTGGAGATAGAATGAAATTAAAGGTGTTATTGAAAATTTTCCAAAGTCTTTATTGATTTTCGCTCCTTGTAGACCTAGTTTCGTTGCCTTTTCCAACAGGTCAACTGACCATGCAGCTTCGCAGAGAGAGTTGTTAACCATGATGCCCAGGTATCGGATTGCAGTTACTCTGCTTAGAATTTCTTTTCCAATAGCCCATTTAAAATGTTGATCTTTTCTTGATGCGCTTTTTCCAATACACATGATCTTCGTTTTTCCTGTATTTAGTTGTAAGTCGTTAGCTGTTAGATATTCGTTTAAGGAGATCAATAGGTGTTGCAGTCCAATTTGCGTTTGATCAAGTAGCACGATATCATCGGCATATACAAGATATTTGATCGGAGTTCCATTTATCTTTGGAGGGAAGCAGTGCGCAGAATCCAGCCAATTCGGTAAATCCGAGATGAATAGTTTGAATAATTCAGCAGCAAGTGAACATCCTTGCTTTACGCCTTTATACGTTGGAATTGGCTCCGTCAGGTCTCCTTGTGAATTCACTTTCACTTGTATTGTGGTGTTAGTATGCAGAGCTATGAGGGGCTCCAAAATTGACATTGGACAGTTCCACGCCCGTAATTTAGACCAGAGTTTGTCTCGATTTATTGCATCGAATGCTTGTTTGAGATCGACAAATGCGAAAAAGATTTTTTTCTTTGCTTTTAGGGCTTCTAATTTTATAATAGTTAGTAGAGTTAGGTTTGCATCGACACCTACTTGTTCGACGAATCCTGTTTGTCGGCAGTCTGTTTGGTTTTTCTTGGCCGCCCATGCTGTCAGCTTTTGTCGGAGAAATGATCCAAATATTTTTCCCATCGTGTCCAGCAAGGCGATTGGCCGATAGTTAGAAGGATCGTCTCGACTACCTTTCTTATAGATTGGTACCACTATAGCTTTGGACCATGAAGCAGGTATTTGTCTTGACGTTGAAATTTGAAAAGACAGATTTTCCATAAATTTGGCCCAATGATGCTTGTGTTTTTTTAACGTGATATTCGAGATTTGGTCTGGCCCGGCTGCTCTTGAATTCTTGAGTTTTTGAATTGCCAGTACTAAGTCTTCTTGGGACGGAGTTATATCCCAAGCTCCAGAGGAAATGAACGTAGGGGCTTGTGGGTCTTGGCGCCGCTGTTCATATGCCTTTGTAAAGTATTCGGCCCAATTCGCGCTCGAAATTTCGTTTGAGATGTTTGGGATTGTTTTTGAAAATCCTCTATTTAGTAGAGCCCATATTTCTCGCGTGTTTTTGGTGATTATTAACTTGAGCATTGTTTCAGCTCGGTCTTGTTCAATTTTCATTGAGTGAGATTTGAGCCAGTTTCTGTATGTCCGACGTCGATCTTTTATGTCTTTTTGTATGGTTTTTTGTTCAAGTTGGGATTTTCTTATCAGGCGTATATCTTTCCTCAGTTCTTTTTTTGCTGCAGCGATTTCATTGCTGAATATATGTTTTGGGCTATGTCCATATATTCTTGAATTTACATATTTTGGCAAGAATGCCGCGAGCAAAGGAACGTACTCGACATCATTTGAGTTAGCAAGATTTGTTGCTAATTTCAGGATTTGCGGGCCGTTGGTTTTAAGCCTGTTTCCAGCAGCATTTATTGATAGCGGTATGTCGTACGTCTCAGGCTGCGGATGGATTTCGTGATCTAGTGATAGGCATAGCATGTCATGATCACTTTCGGCCTTCTGGACGACCTTTAGTGACACGACCCTCTCGAACAAATTTCTAGAGGTCCAGATATAGTCTAAGGTATTTCTGCAATGTAGTCGCTTCCAGGTTGTCTTGCAGGGTTGGTCGCCTTTAGTATTGCCATTTACCATCTGACAATTACGTGATGCAAGGGCTCGAGACCAGGATTGGCCTCGTTCAGAGACCTCCGACTCTGGGATCTGCTTGTTTTCCATTGTCTGGGGATTGAATCGAAACCAACTGCAGTTCAGATCGCCACAAACAATCACTGCTAAGTTGTTATACTTGATGAAGGCGTCATCCATTAAAGTTGTTACCTTATCGATGAATTCGAAGGTATGGATCATTGCTGGATTCCAGTAACAGTTAATTACAAGTAGGTGGCTGGGTGTCTTGAGGTTCATCATGTCAATTCGGATAATCGTGCACTGCACAAATGGATTCGGGTTGACTACCACAATGGGAGTCATCCAGTTGTAAATTTTCACCATGGTTAGTAAACCTGAATAGGGACGACCTTTGAGGTTTTTTTTGGCCGGATTTAGGAAGATGCTGTATCCGTCTCGGGTGGGCACTTCACGAAGCCATGTTTCTTGGGGGCAGATTATGAAGACATCATCGCAAGGTTCTGTGAACTTGTCGAACAGATGCATGAAGCCACGGGTGTTCCATGACATCAAGGTAAGGTTCTTCCTAGTCACTCCTTGTTAATGGTGTTGATCGGTTCTTCTGTTCGCTGCGGGTCTGCATCCATCTCTTCCGACTGAGTGGTCCGAGTCGTATCGTGATTTTTGTGGGTATTCTAAGGATTTCCGTAAGGACGTCCGGCAAATCGTGCCTTCGGAATTATTTGTATTTATCTTCCTGGTCATAATTCTTTTTTGGTTTGACAAGTCAGGTTCTAAGGTGATATCAAAGCCGAAGACGAGAAGCTCTTCGACTGCTTGTAATAAAATGTTTTTCACAGCATGTGAGGTTATATGTAGCAGCACTTGGTCTGTGGATTTTTCTGTTGCATACTCTACGATTTTTATGTCGTCGGTCGTAATTGTCCGCAGTTGAGGGACAGAGGCAAATAATTTTAGAACATTTGATCTGTTTAAATTTAAATCGTGTTCATCCGCGTGTATGTTCTGCAGTCGTAGTTTCCATGAGGTTGTTTCTGATTCTGAGATAGTATCACCATGTGCTCTAGAGCGAAAATGGACTTCAGTTTTCCTCTGATTCAGAGTTAGCTTAGGATTTAGTTTTGAATTGACAGGTGAGAGTGAGGCCTTTGCAATGGTTGTTTTTTTGTTTGTTGAGGCTTCGCCAGAGCGTCGTTTGAGGAGATTTTCGTTCAGCGGGATTGACTTTTCTGCAAGTTTGTCAAATACGTTCATTGGGGTTGCTTCAAGGGAAGACGCATTGTGTGTTTCGCTTCCAATTGAGTATGTGGATAGATTACATAAGTCATCAGAGCCTACTTCCGCCGAGCTAGACAGATTTTGGATGTCAGAGTCTATGCGTCGGCGTTTTGCCGATTGTTTAGACGTACCATTATTTTGGCCTTTCGGTTGGGGAGACCTTTGAGTTTGTAATAAGCTTGCTTTTGAATGTTCCAATGTTCTTTCAAACAGACCAGTTTTCTTTGGAGTAGTTAAGATTCTTATAAATTTTTTAACTTTCTGACGAGTGTTTTTTTGTGGCACTGCATTGTGGCAAGTGTCGGAGAGTTTCTTTTGGACAATGTTAGGGCCCTTCTTGGTCTTTTTGGATATTGCAAAAGTTTTGGCTGTGCCATTAAATATATTAAAAGTGGTCGATTGCATACTTGTTTGACCAAGAGCATCCGCAGATTTCTCCGACAAGAGAAGAGCATCCTTTTCTAAAGGAGCAGCAGTTGCCATATGGCTTAAAGAGTCGCAGGGGGTCTCAGAATCAGATTGGCTCACATGGATAGGAGCTGGAACGCTAGTATCATGGTTTGCAAAGGACCGGACATTGAGTGCTGCAAGAGATATCTCGTTTGGCGCTTGCTCGTTTCTGGTTGGAGCTGCTGAATTACTTTTTATGATTGATGGCGCCGCATATTTTTGAGTATTAGGATTAGCATTTTTCCTCATCCATTTTACAGCGTCTAGCAGACCTTCTGTTAGTGTGTCGTTTTGACAGTGATGTCTTGCGGCCAAATCGCCTAAACGTTCTTGCCATCTGATTGCCTGGTCAGCGTTTTTTTCAATTTGATTTTGCAGAAAATCTGTGAAGAGATCAATTTTGTCTATTTTCTGAACCAGAGTCAGCATTATTGCTCCTTGATCGGCTATTTGAGTTTGTAGAGCTTCGTAAAGTTTAGTAAAGGGTGCCAATGCGACTGCAGATGCCGCGAGAACATTGTTATGAATTTGCGTGATAACTTCGGATGAGACATTTGCCTGGAACAAATTAGCAGATATTAGGTCTTGTTCATTTGAAGATGGGATTGAGCAGTCCAAATGGAACTTGGACTTGATAGGCGACAGGGTTCGTGGTAAGTTGGACGACGGAAAATCACCATGAGAGGACTTGTTTAAAGAAAACGGGGAGCTTGCTTGGGCCAATTGGTGGTCTTGAACTTTTGGGACATTTTGAAGATTTGATTTTAGCTCTGCTATTCTTTGTAAGCGTCTAGCCCTTGCGAGAGTACTGGAATCCAGATCGGATTTCTTGTTTAGAGCTGATATCTCGGGTAATTTTGAGGAGTGACAGCGCAGGGCTCTTGTAGGTGCTGATTCCTCTGGTGCTTGACACGCATAGCTGCTGCGGTTGCCATTGTCCGAGCGCTCAGGTGTGTAATTTGGGATGGAATTGTTGGCACACTCTGTTACTGGGCGTCCTCTTAGGCGCATGGAAGGACCGTGAATTTTTTCAATGGTTCCTTCGCTTTGAGGGCCTACATGATTGTATTCTGGTGGCTGTTCCGCGGTCATTGCTACCAGGACAGACGGAAGAATAGAGGATTTATGACAGGACGTAGGACCTATAAGATGTAGGTTTGGTAATACATTTTTTTGAGGATTCTTTGAAGTTGATTTCAGCTGTGGAGATGGTACTATTTGTGCACAGTTAAAAGCACACTCCAATTCCTCATCATTTGGCAGATTTAACAGTTCGTCGTCGCTTATCGTCAGGGAAGAGGCAACGTGGTTAATATGGCACAAAGATTGGACTGGTGGTGTATGTTGGGGAATCTGATCATCAGGCACTGAAGGGCCCAGGTGGGTCATGATATCATGTGTTATATCCAGAGAAGCAGCTGCTGTGGTAGCTCTCAACAGGAGGTCCGTTGGCGCAGTAGCAGGCAAGCTGGCATTCTGCGCTGTTCGAATTTCTTCAGTATTATTACATAATTTGAAAGTCAAGGGAGGATTGACAGAGATAGAGAGAGGGACTGTGATCGCTTGAAGTTCAGGAGCGTCGTCATTGGAGATGTCTAGCAAATCCCGGCTCAAAAGTGGTACAGATCTCCCAAGATTTTCCTGGTGATTTTGATCTACAAGTGAGTGTGCAACTAAAACTGACGCTGACGTTGTAGGCGGTATGTAATCATTAGAACTGAGGCGGAAAATTGTAGGTGCTTCGATTGGATGTTCATGGTTCAGGGCTTCAGAACATAATATAGGATGATGATGGACGAGAGGTTGTTCTGTGTGGTCAGAGTAATCATTTGATAGGGGTATCGGTAAGGCTGTAGGTAAGGTGAGTGATGCGAGCAAAGCTCGTGCAGCAGGTTTGCTTACCTTTGTTCCGGGTGCTGCTTTCATCGCAGTCCAAGGATTGAGCATTCGTCGGTGTTGCAGCGTTTTCTTCCGAGTCTGTGGCCCTTCTGGCGTTAACGTCATCGATGCTGGGATTGCGTGGCAATAGCTCGAGGGCTCCCGGTTGCGAACTTATACAAGCTGGATTCGTCGCCGAAAACCACGCCAGAAAGACCTTTTTATCGGTGGGCGGAGTGGAAGCAAAGAAGTAAATTAAGATGGGAGCACAATATTTCGTTCAGCAGACAGCCGTCCACGCCGAACAGCCTAACAGCACCTGCTCTTCTGCCACCAGGGCTTACGCCGCAAGGGTGGTTCTGCCGGCTGTAAATGGAGTTGGTAAGGTCACGTGAGAGATCACGTGGTCGTCCGTAGCTCCGCCTCCTCCAGGAAGCGAAGACGGTCCGATGTGGGTTCGCTCACAAGAAGCGTTCAGGATACAGCAGGTACAGCGGGTAAGCAGGCGGGTAAGCAGGTAAGTAACCAGTAGTCCTTCTCAGGGAAGCACTCGCGCCGCTCGGCCGATTCTGCCGGCTGTAAATGGAGTTGGTAAGGTCACGTGAGAGATCACGTGGTCGTCCGTAGCTCCGCCTCCTCCAGGAAGCGAAGAGCGGTCCGATGTGGGTTCGCTCACAAGAAGCGTTCAGGATACAGCAGGTACAGCAGGTAAGCAGGCGGGTAAGCAGGTAAGTAACCAGTAGTCCTTCTCAAGGAAGCACTCGCGCCGCTCGGCCGATTCTGCCGGCTGTAAATGGAGTTGGTAAGGTCACGTGAGAGATCACGTGGTCGTCCGTAGCTCTGCCTCCTCCAGGAAGCGAAGAGCGGTCCGATGTGGGTTCGCTCACAAGAAGCGTTCAGGATACAGCAGGTACAGCGGGTAAGAAGGCGGGTAAGCAGGTAAGTAACCAGTAGTCCTTCTCAGGGAAGCACAGACTTGCCCTTGTGGCTGGACACAGTACTTTGCTTCCCTCCAAGGATAAACAGAATGCCTTGTCTATGCGGACGATCTGGTTTTGACTGACTATACTCAAATCGGTCTGCAACTAGTCTTGAATCGTCTAGATGAATATCTGAACGAGAACAAGCTGGTGATAAATGCAGAGAAAACAAAGATAATGAGCATTGGACAAGCACAATCAAAAAAAGATTAAGAATTCAGATGAACAATTGCAAAGGATGAACTAAGAAATGTAAAGTCAATAAGATATCTTGGTGTCATGTTTAATGGTTCAATCTGCGAAGCCGCATGGACCAAAGATTTAACTGACAGAACGATCAAACTTGGTCTACAAGGTGCGAAAATTAACAAAGAATATGGGCAATTCAGGATCGCTCCAATTATGACCTTCTACCTCCAGAAGGTCATACCGACCATTGTGTTTGGAGCAGAAGCAGGCTGGAACCTAGACCATCACCTACGGCAAAGATTAGAAGGTATGCTCTGGCGAAGAGCCTTGGGGCTCCCCCAATACATCTCAGTGACTGCACTGAGATATGAATTGGCCATCAACTCACTGCATATGACAATCATATGGAAATCTTTTGCTATCCTGAGGAAATTGTAACTTGGCGGAAAAATTCCAGCATACCAAATCTTTGCCATTGGAAACGAGGGAATGCAATCCAAATTAGTACAAATTTGGAAGCTAAAGCTTGATGCCATTATGGAAGCAGCCAGTATAAGTAGATCAGAGCTGCTGGAACGCCCTCAAAATGCAAAATAAAAACCTTGAGATTTGGGACTGGATTACCAATTCAGAAAAGCGCAGAAAACTCAAAACTGTCCTTTCACCATCAATAGGAGAAATCAAGCTACATGAACAACCAAAATATCTACTAGACTGTCCGTCAAGACATCATCCTGTCTTCCTGTCTTCAGCCTGTGCAGCCGTCCACCATCCAACTGGAGGAGCAGGAGCTCCCTCCACACTGCAGGAGCAGTGCCCACCCACTCCAGTGGGTCCGGATCATCCTCTACCTATTGGGGTAAGCCCCCAGGCTCGCTGCACCTTGGCAGCATCGTCCGGCATTTACGCTCATATGAGCATAATTTCTGCAGCATAATTTTGCTCTTCTCGCTACATTGCTTTGTGTAGCCCCCACCGGAGCCCAACAGCTGTTTATGCTGTTTACTTTCCACATCGCCATTGCAAACCACGAGGTTTGCACAATCCAACATGGCCGACCGCCGATCTACTGCAGCTCTCCCTGCCCAGCCCCTCACTGCCGCACCACGATTGGCTTGAGCCTCCCTCTTCACACCAATCGGGAGCCGGCAGGCGTTTAGCCGGCCCACAAGCACGAAGGCTGATTCCTGTCTTCAGCCTGTCCGCAGCCTTCCTCGCCGTTCGCCTATAACCTATGCCCGTTGCATAGCTACAGCTATCATGGTGGAACTCACTGGATGATCCAGTCTGCACTCGCCGACGCCGATCTACTTCGCAGAGACGGTCGCCCTCGCAACAGTAAGACTCTTAGCACTACATGCATAGTCCGTTCGTTAGACTCTGACAACAGCAGACAGGATCCATGTACCTCCCGCTATTATGCACATGCCCTGTTTAATGCCTCCCAACATACCGCAATATTGATACACGCACACCGTCTGTCTAGCTTCCATATATGCCTCCAATTGCCGCATACAATATATACAGTGAGTCCGCTGGCTTTCACCGCCTCTTGGCAAATACTCAAATGTATGTATCCCCTAGTGTATGCATTTATGATCTGCTTCTCTCTGCACCTCTGCAATACTCAAATCCAGGTCACCCGAAACCACTATGTAACATGACCCTATGGTCGCTAGAGACCACAGTGCTATTGTGTTGTGCCCTATGGTCGCTAGAGACCACAGTGCTATTGTGTTGTGCCCTTTGGTCGCTAGAGACCACAGTGCTATTGTGTTGTGCCCTATGGTCGCTTAGAGACCTCTTTGCTATCAGGTTGTCCAACCCTTATAGCATCCCAGCTCTCACCGCCCTATCTCAACATGCACACCGCACACATAATATTCATCCTCCTAGGTTCAATCTACATCGTACTTACTAGTAGTATTGCCCAAAGGACAACCCAACAGTCCTATCATGGAACTTAGGCACTCCACCACACACACTACTCCCCCCAAAATGCCCGAAACATTACATAGGCAGCGTAGACTCAGAACACGCACACGGCCTTTAGCACTCCCCTCCACACCCATGCAGGTAACTATCAGGAACTCACGCCTAGGCTCACGCACGCACGCAAAAACCTGCCGCCCGCCTTACACCACCACCTACAAGCGCCCTAACAAGCCTCTGACGCCAGCTCCTCCCAGACATCACATGTTCAGCAAGCCTATTCATACTACCAATAAGTCTACTCTAACCACCAACCTCAAGCCACTACAACCTAAAACGCTCCAACACCTTAAATGTGCCCTACTGAATGTTCGCTCACTCAACGCCCACGCTCTAGAAGTCAATGATACTATTACCAACCAAGACCTAGACATGTTAGCCATAACAGAAACTTGGTTGCATTCCGCCTCTGGCCCCACTATCAGCATAGCTGTACCGCCAGGTTACTCTATCTTAAGACAGGACAGAATAGCCAAAACGGGAGGTGGGGTCGCACTCATCTTCAAAGACTCCCTAGCACTAAGACAGAGTCCCACTACTGGGGAAGACTCCACGGACATCCTCTCAGCCAAACTCACCCTCACCCCTAAAGATACAGTTAACATACATGTCATATATAGACCCCCAGGCCCTGCCAATAACTTCACAGGCATAGTCAACCATCTCCTGGGTAAAAACATCAAACAAACTTCCAGAACTCTGCTTCTAGGAGACCTAAACCTTGGATACAATGACAAACTTGACAAAGCAGCTACCACTCTCGCTAGAAACCTCACAGATCTAGGATTCACACAGATAGTTACTGCCCCGACCCATAATAAAGGCCGTATTTTAGACTGGGTGGCAGATCACAACTGTGGCTCCACCCTCAACTCCAACACATCCCTCCCATGGTCCGATCACAACTGCCTTCAATTCTGCATTCCCATATCCGCATACTCCAAACCACTTATACCCGCACCGGCCAAGTTAGCCAGAAGTGCCAAAAAACGTACAGCAGACAATATACGTCCCTTCCTCAACAGCCCATGCCTAGCACCTCCTTTCTCCCCTGACCCCAACATTCTAGCAGATATCTTTAAAGACACTCTCACCCATGCCATCAACTCCGCAGCTCCTCTTGAAAACAAAAAAGAAAAAAAATCGTTTCACTCCAACTCATGGTTCACGGAGGACCTATTAAATCTACGCCAATGTAAGCACCAAGCCCTCAAAACATGGCAGGCCAACCCTTGTGATGCCACCAAAGCAGACTTTCTCTGCATTTCTAAAAAATACAAAAGTGCCATATTTAAAGCTAAGTCAGAAACCTACAATGAACGTATCCTGGAAGCTAACTCCCACTCAAAAGAGCTCTTCACCATCTTTAAAAAGCTTACCGTCCCCCCTATCTTTACAGATGAGATTGTTAAGGACGAAGACTGGTGTAACAGCATCCAAACAGCGATGCTAAATAAAATAGACCTTCTTCAAAACAAAATAGCAGAACACTTTAAGGTTTTCCCCCCCCAACAGACCCACCCCACCAATACCACTAAAAGCAAGAACACCCCCCAATTCAATTTTTCTCCAATCACCGAAGCAGATGCTCTCCACATCCTCAAGCAGCTTAAACCATCCCAATGCAAAGGCGATATATGCCCCCCCAACATCATTAAAGAGTGTGTGGCACCCCTCACACCGATCATCACAGCATTCATTAACGCCTCATTCAAGACGGGCCTAGTTCCCGACAGCCTTAAAGAGGCATGGGTGCGTCCGCTCTTAAAGAAACCTACCCTTGATCCGACCCAACCGAACAACTACCTGCCCATTACTACGGTCCCATTTCTTTTGAAAATCCTAGATAAGGCAGCCCACGTGCAGATACAGTCCTACCTTGAAAACTATTCTATCCTAGGAAAAAGGCAGTCTGGTTTCCGCAAAGGTCATGGCACTGATACCGCTCTACTAGATCTGAAGAACCAAATTACGCTAATTCTAGACAAAGGAAAGCCGGCCCTACTGCTCCTTCTAGACCTCTCGGCAGCTTTTGATTTAGTCGATCATGCCATCCTTACCAACCATCTCACACAGGCCGCACATTTCTCCAAACAAGCCACAAAATGGATCACTTCCTTCCTCGAAGGAAGAGTAATGAAAGTATTCTCCAATATAGCTAATGCAGAGCTTACGACCATCAGGCATGGAGTCCCCCAGGGCTCATGCACGGCTCTTACCCTCTATAATCTGTTTACCAAACCACTCTTTGACAAACTAGACGCACTTGGGATCGCATACACCAACTACGCGGACGATAACCAAGTACTCCTCCCACTCACAGGACTATACCTCAGGACGCAGCCACCCTCCAGAACATATACGCCACCATCCAAGCATGGATGGCCACTAACGGCTTATGTCTCAACGGAGACAAGACTGAAATTCTCATCTTGGGGCAAAAACCCACTCTCTCTAAACTCGACCCACTCTACACCAATTTCTGCATTGACAATTGTGTCATCACAGTTCTACCTTCTGTAAAAACACTAGGAGTCCACATCGACGCCTCTCTTACTATGGACAAACAAGTCAACTCCATTGTCTCAGCCTCCGCCCTGAGCACCAAACTCATCAATGCCATCAAACCTTTCCTAACCAGAGATAATTGCCTCTCTATCGCCAGAGCCACCATCGGAGCCAAACTAGATTATTGTAATGCGCTACTGGCTGGCACCTCTAACTCCAATCTCAATAAACTCCAAACCACACAGAATAATGCTCTAAGAGCAGCCCCCAATATACCTAAAAGGGACCACATCGCGCTAGCCAGAAAGGCAGCACACTGGCTTCCGGTCAAAGAGCGCATTACATTCAAAATACTTACCACCGCACACAAATGTATCAACCTCTCCGCACCATCATACCTGTCTGATACACTAACTAAGTCTCACTCCTACAGACCAACCAGGCAATGCCACTCCAACCAACTTAAGGTCCCACGCATCAATCGAGCTAGAGCAGGTGGAATTAGTTTTCCCTACATTGCCCCTAAGCTATGGAACTCTCTACCTAGCACACTGAGAGCAGAAACCTCTCTCTCTGCCTTCCGAAAAAAGCTGAAAACCATCTTGTTTAACTAACTCCCTCTCCTCATGTTGTTTACTCTCTCCTCCTCCCCTCCTCCCTCCCCTTCCCCCCCTGTAGACATGTCTCTTCTCTTGCAACTAAGAAATTCATTTCAATGTATGTACAACTAGTCATCTGCATATCCTCTGTTTTCTTCTCGTGCAACCAAGTAATGACTGTAATGTATGTAAAATAAGTCATTTTCTTTTCCTGTAACAAGCGCCAAGATGCCCACTGGGCTGCCTGTGCGCTAAACAAATGCGAATAAATAAATAAATAATCATCGAAATCAATTCCTAAGATTTAGGCTAAATGCTCTGAACAACAAGGAAATGCTTTGGATAAGACGGAACAAGGAAGCAACTGATAATAAATGTCGATTTTGGGACTCTGGTGAAATAGCGTCCTCAAAGCATTTAATAACCGCATGCATTGGAACCAACAGCCAGCGGAACATACATTTGAGTAGCTTCAAACCAGAACACAATAACATGGAAGATTGGTGGGCCTATGTTGCAGCTGGCAGAAACATCCAGCTCTCATGTAGTTTAATTGACTATCTATACATGATCCTGAGAGTCGATTAGCTATGGACAAATGAAACGAAAAGAATACACAACATGGATTACTTGACTATTCCCGAGAGTAAAGAAGAGCCACGAACCTGATTAAGACAGTGTCCCAAATTTCGATTTTGATTCTGACAATGATTTTGATTTTGACAATGAGTAGTGATAATGACGATGGTTTAATAATGTAACAAAAGTTTAGTATTGATTTATTGAACTGAAGTTTTGCAATAAAATAAAAAAATGAAAAAAATAAAAACATATGCTTACTTAATCATGGACGCCCACAGAAATCGCATGTTTAGTGAAACCCCCCTTCCCCACCCGTCCCTCTCCCACCCACCCCCAACTCCTACTCTCTACCCGCCAAAATCGGCTCCTCGGCCCAGCATTACAAATAAGCGTACACACATACATTTACACAACATTCCCTCACTCATTTA
Organism: Ambystoma mexicanum; assembly: GCF_040938575.1. Lineage (NCBI taxonomy): Eukaryota > Metazoa > Chordata > Amphibia > Caudata > Ambystomatidae > Ambystoma > Ambystoma mexicanum. The sequence continues at coordinate 4,826,213 of NC_090931.1, read as the reverse complement.
AACATACCATACACTCGTGCCCCCATTCACCGTACACTTGTGCCCCCATTCACTGTACACTCGCTTATTCAATATTATCAAGATTTGTAATACCATCCAAACTTGGATGACTGTTAATGGATTAGCATTGAATGACTTCAAATCGGAGCTGCTTATTTTTGGCATCCAACAAAGACTAGCAAAGCTCTCTGCTGACTTTAGCAAGTTTACCACTGCTGGTTGTGTCATTCCAGTGGAAACAAAGGTTAAAACATTGGTAGTTTATCTTGATGCTTCCCTTATTGATATTGATATTTTATTTCTATCGCGCTCGTACACAAGTGTTTCAGAGCGCGACAAGGCAAGGGAGGGGAACAGGGGAGAACAAAACAGCAATCTTACTAGGAAATGAAAAGCCTACACAAACAATGTTGGTAAGAGTAACATCGAGGCATGATTAGAGTAGCCAGTAGGATTTATCCCCTGCGCAGACCTTGGACGACAATGTGTGACACTAGGATCCCGTGGCTTGCCCAGGAGAGGAATACATGCAGTGGGTGGAGTAAGTGGGCTGCCCAGAAGAGGAATTCATGCAGTGCGTGGAGTAAGTGGGCTGCCAAGAAGAGGAATGCATGCAGTGCGTGGAGTAAGTGGTCTACCCAGAAGAGGAATACATGCAGTGTGTGGAGTAAGTGGTCTGACCAGGGGAGGAATGCATGCAGTGCATGGAGTAAGTGGTCTGCCCAGGGGAGGAATACATGCAGTGCGTGGAGCAAGTGGTCTGTCCAGAAGAAGAATGCATGCAGTGCGTGGAGTAAGTGGGCTGCCCAGAAGAGGAATGCATGCAGTGCGTGGAGCAAGTGGTCTTCCCAGAAGAGGAATGCATGCAGTGCATGGAGTAAGTGGTCTGCCCAGGGGAGGAGTGCATGCAGTGCGTGGAGTAAGTGGTCTACCCAGAAGAGGAATACATGCAGTGTGTGGAGTAAGTGGTCTGACCAGTGGAAGATGATGGCCAAATGGAAATCTCCTTGTTCTAACCTTCTCTTCTTTCCTTTTCTCTAGGATCGGCTCCGGACATAAGACGGGTGTGGCTGTAGACTGGATGCTGGACTACAGACACAGTGAGCGTTACGCTGCTAAGATGCAGAATAACCCGAGGCGTGTGCTGCTTTTCGGGCGTGGCTTAACTAGCATCAAAAAAGTAGTTCCCAGGAAAGAAGTTCCAGTACCACACCCAAGCAGCAAAATAGTTCCTAAAGGAAAGTAGTCCCTTCATGGCCTGTACATGAGTTCTTTGCAGGATGACCTGCATAGTTTAAAGTTGGCAATATGAGCCTGATGCCTACGGCGCCAGGACTGAACCCATATAGCCCCAAGGTGGGATTTTGGGAATTCCTGTGTCTTCTTGGGTGCCTGTTCCCTGGACAGATGGACCTGTTCCGGATGTCTGAATGCAGGCATCGTGACAGCACTCCCCCCCAAGGCCCCTCCTAAGGCTGTTCTCCTCACTGGTCCCGGTTTGTCTGGAAAATTCTGGTGGAACCTTTTCACCAATCGAGGTGCATGAATATTGTCACTTGGTTCCCATGACCTTTCTTGTGGACCATAACCTTTCCAGTCAACCAGATAAAAAAGTCTTGATTTGACTATTTTTGAGTCTAAAATATTCTTTACTTCAATTCTGGTTCCTCGTCTATTAGGATGGGGTTAGGTGGTTTAGTTAGCCTTGTCCCTGGTTGTACTGGCTTTAGAAGTGAAACATGAAAGACTGGGTGAATTTGCATATTTGACGGTAACTCCAATTTGACGGCCACGGGATTAATAATGGCTTTAATAGTGTAAGGTCCCAAATACTTGGGGTTAAAGGTTTGAGTCCCCTTTAAAGGTATGTGTCTTGAAGCCAGCCAAACTTGGTCTCCTATCTGATATTTCGGAGCTTTGCTTCTATGTTGATCTGCGGTTTTCTTGTATCTCTCTTTAGCCTGTTTCAAATGTTCGGTTGCCTTTTTAAAAGCTTGTGTAATAGTGCCGTGTAGATGGTTCACGGCAGGCATCTCTAAGTGTTGGGGCGAATCGAGTTCAGAGGTTCGAGGATGTCACACATACATAGTATAAAATGGGCTTCGTCCTGTTCCTGAGTGCAATGAGTTGTTGTATGCATATTCGGATATCCACAAAATTTCTTTCCAATTGCCTTCGGTTTGGTGTAACATGCACCGTAGGTATTGCTCTAGCGTCTGATTGGTCCTCTCAGTTTGACCATCGGTTTAAGGATGGTGGCTGGTTGATAATCTAACGTCGATTTGGGCCAATTGACAGCATTTCCTCCAAAACTAAGAAATGAACTGACTTCCCCGGTCGGAAACCAATAAGGAGGGGAATCCATGTTTTCGGATGATATGTTCTAGAAATTCCTTGGCCAAGGTCGAGGCTGAAGGTAGACCCTTTAATGGAATGAAATGAGCCATTTTGGAAAAAAGATCCACTATAACTAGGATGGTGTCATACCCATTACATGGGGGAAGGTCAGTGATGAAGTCAAGGGATAAGGTATGCCAAGGCGTAGGCGGAATGTCCAAAGGTTGTAATAGGCCTGCTGGTTTCCTTTTTGGGTCTTATTTTGGGCGCAAACACCGCAAGACAGTACAAATTACTTAATGTCTTTCCGCCAAGTAGGCCACCAGAATTGTCTTTTGATCTTGGCCTCGGTTTTAGCGATCCCAGAAGATAACATGTTCTTGTAATTCTTTATTTGGTAGGTAAAAATGTCCTTGATAGGATGGTAGGTGATCAGTGACTGAATAATCTTTGCCTTTGTTCAACCAGCTTTGTAAGGCTGCAGGGTCGAAAAGCTGTTGAATCTTTTTATGGATGTCGTCCAGAGTCTGTAGAGTGGTTATACCAAGAATTCTTCTCTCTGAAATTATGGGTACTGGTTCTGGATTTGAATATGCTTCTCCCATTCCAATACGAGATAAGGCATCTGCTTTGCCATTTCGACAACCTGGTCGGTAAGTAATCACAAAATCATATTCCACAAAGAATAAGGCCCATCTAAATTGGCGTGACGATTGAGCCTTGGCTGTCTTTAAATATTGTAAGTTCCTGTGATCCGTGATTACGGTGATGGTGTGTCGAGCTCCGAGAAGAGAATGCCGCCAGGCTTTGAACGTCGACTTGATGGCCAGTAGTTACTTGTTGGTAACTGCATAGTTTAACTCTGGTGCTGAAAATACCAGAACGCCACCGGGTGAAGTTGACCAGTTTCAGGATCCTTTTGGGAAAGGACAGCTCCCATAGTTAAGCTGGATGCATCAGTTTCAACCACGTATGGAAGTTCTGGACGTGGGTGCTTTAAAACAGGAGTTGAAGTAAATTTCTGTTTTAGGTCTTGGAAGGCCTTTTCAGCTTCTTCTGTCCACTGGAAGCATTTATTTTTCCGCAAAAGAGCCGTGATGGGGTGTACAAGATGTGAAAAATCAGGAATGAATCTGCGGTAAAAGTTCGCAAATCCAAGCATACTCTGTACCTCTTTAATCGAGGTAGGTGAGGGCCACTTGAGGATTGCATCCACCTTTCGTGAATCCATTCAAACTCCATTTGGGGTCAGGATAAATCCAAGGAATTCAACTTCTGAAGTATGAAAAACGCACTTTTCCAATTTCGCATATAATTTATGCTGGCGTAGTTTTTCTAGTACAGCACGAACGTGCTTCACATGGTCTGATTCAGATGAAGAGTATACTAAGATGTCGTCTATGTATACAACAACACAGACGTCTATGAGTTCGCGAAGGACATCGTTCATAAAATACTGGAAGGCTGCCGGTGCGTTGCAAAGCCCGAAAGGCATTACCTGGTATTCGAACAATCCGTATTTGGTACGGAAGGCAGTCTTCCATTCGTTGCCTATTTTCACTCGTACCAAATGATACGCCCCTCGGAGGTCCAACTTAGTGTAGATACGAGCATCCTTTACTTGGTCCAGTAGTTCTGGGATCAGGGGCAACGGGTATCGGTTTTTTACCGTTATTTGGTTTAATGCGCGATAGTCAATACAAGTCCTGAGGTCACCTTCCTTTTTAGGAACGAAGAATAAAGACGATGCTGCCGGAGACTTGGACGGGCGAATGAAGCCACTAGCGAGGTATTGTTCCAAATATTGCCGTAAATGAAGATTTTCGGGTTCAGTGAGGGCGTAGATTCTGCTGCATGGAATTTGTGCGGCGGGTAGGAGGTCGATCTGGCAATAATATGATCTGTGGGGTGGTAACGTGTTTGCTTGTTCTTTCTGGAAAACATCCTGAAATTCCTGGTATTCCTGGGGTAACTATCATGATGCCTACCCCCAGGCATCCGGACCAAGCCCATCAGCCCCGGGAGCAGGCATCTAGACATTTAGTAAAACCTCAGCAGCTCTGGCTAGGGGCTATCTGGGTTCAGTCCTGGCACCTTAGGCGCCAGGCTCATAGTAGGAATCAGTCCTGGCGCCTAAGGCGCCAGGTTCACAGTCATTACTTACCTCAGGCAGACCATGCTGCAAATGACTCCAATCCAACATGAAGCCTGAAAGGGACTATTTTTCTACAGGGACTATATTTTACTCGGGTGTGGTTCTAGGAACTTCTTACCTGGGACTACTTTTCAGGCTATTTAAACCACGCCCGACCAGCAACACACGCTTTGTGTTATTCTGCACGCGCCGCACCTCCAGCTGCAGCGCCGCGCCATACTCACCAGTCTTCACAGCATCCTTCGGGTCGACGCTGCCTCCATCATTTCTTCGCCGAACTTCGGCACCTAGGAGACAAAAGAAAACCACAAGTTGAGCCGAGGGAACCAACAAATATAATTATTACCACCATAGACTTACCTGATTTACCACCGGAGGCATCCTTTTGTGACTCTCCATATTTTCACGTGCCGCATCTGTAAAGAGAGACAAAACAACACGTTTTCCTCGTGCAAAATTTACCGGACAGCGCCGGGTAATACAGACTCTTACCTGAGCGCCACCAGCTGCCATAAGAGCATCTTTTCACGAGCCAGCTGCAAGACAAGAAAGGAAGGGGGGAACAAGAGTGAACATCGGACATATTGAACTCTATGAACTTAATACTTACTGGTCCTCACCGGGAACCTCTGAGTCAATACTCTCCGGAACTCTCCCGAGCTCATCTTTCAAGAATATAAGGTGAGATTTCTGAGAGGGCATTTCGGAGGTGATTAGTTGGGGAGGACTGTGGGGGTGCCATCACTTGAATCCACAAGTGGCTAAATCCATCTCTCCACTTGCAGGAGAATATTTCTATGGGTTAAGCAGACAAGATTAGGAGGGCAGATCCAGTCAGTTATCGCTGCACTACGCATCACGTGGGTGGAGACCGCAGCTGTCCGGGTCCGACCGACGCCCCTGTGGGAGCCAGGTGAGCATAACAGAACGCAAAGCCTATCTACAAATCCCCACCCGGGCGTTATGGAAACCTCAGAAACCGACCAACTAGCCCTATTGTTAGGGGAACTTAGGGCAGAAGTGCAATCCGCGCACCAAGAGACTAATGCCCTCAGGAGAGAACTGATTGTGTCAAAGGAGGGCACTGATGATCTTGCTAGGCAATTACTGCAAAACCAAGCTGGGCAAACACCATTACCTGGACTCGGGGGGAATCCAACTCCTGTTTCATCGAGCAATCCTGTGCAAGTGGTTCTACCAGGGAGCATTCCTTTAGCTCCACCCGAATGTTTTGCTGGGGACCCAAAAAAGTTCGCCGTGTTTAGGAACCAATGCCGCTTTCACTTTTTATGCAGACCTGGAGCTTTTCCGAACGACCAAACCAAAGTAGCCTTTGCACTATCATATTTTAGTGGCAGCGCAGCGGATTGGTCAATTCCATTAGTTAACCAGGATGACCCTCTCCTTCGGGATTTTCAAGGTTTTCAATTGAGCATGGAAAGACTATTTGCCAGACATTCACAGGGACAGGCCATGGATAACGAACTTTTATCATTACGACAAGGTAACCAGGATCTACTAACCTATATCGCCACTTTCAATAGGTTAGTAGTGGAAACTGGATGGCCAGAGGTAAAACGAATTACATTATTTCATCGTGGACTTCGGGGTGAACTCAAAGACGTTTTGGCCCAAGTTGTGAACCCACCTCAGGATTGTGCAGAATATATAGACTTAGTGGTCCTGGTAGACCACCGACTTCAGAATAGAAAGGCTGATCGAGCTAAGTTCGAGAATCGGGTATTGGTTAAACCCAATGTTACCCTCATAGGAACAGATGTATCAGAACTGATGCAGATCGGGGGGGTCAAGGGACCCTTAACTCAAAAGGAAAGAGAAAGAAGACGGCAGATGCAATTGTGTCTGTACTGTGGGGCCTCAGGACATTTTCTACTGGATTGCCCTATAAAAACATCTAAAAAAGTAGTCGGAGTTGCTGATAAAAATCAAACAGAGCCTGATTCGGGAAACGACCACGCCCGACAAGCGTAGAGGTCTGCTTGCCGAGCTTGAAGAAGGATACTCAGACCTCGCACTTCATCATACCAATGGTCCTTATAGATCCAAGGCAGCCATCGCGTATGCACGCAGTGAGGGCATACATTGATAGCGCGGCCATAGGAAACTATGTGGACCACAAGTTGGCTTCTAGGATGAATCTATCTCCCTGCAAAAAGACCACTTCAGATGTCATCACCACAGTTGATGGAACTGAAATTGCCTCTGGGCCTGTAACTCATTCCACCGCAGAGATGACACTATTTGGTCAAGATGGGCATCGAGAGACTATTGTGTTTGATTTAATCAAAGCCCCGCAGTTCCAAATAATACGGGGGATACCTTGGTTGGAAACACATAATCCTTGTATTGATTGGCGAGAGAAAAGAATAACCTTCCCGGATTGTGCACATACTTGTTACCCAAAAAAACCCTTGAACCAAGGCCTGGCCACAGTCGCTACTCCAGTCGTGCAGTTACCTCAGGAATATCAAGAATTCCAGGATGTTTTCCAAAAGGAACAAGCAAACACCCTACCACCTCACAGAGCATATGAATGTCAAATCGATCTCATACCCGGTGCACAACCTCCATGTAGTAGGATCTACGCCCTTACGGAACCCGAAAACCTTCACCTACGACAATACTTGGACCAATACCTTGCTAATGGCTTCATTCCGCCATCCAAGTCCCCTGCATCTTCACCTTTGTTCTTCGTGCCTAAAAAGGAATGTGACCTCAGAACGTGCATAGACTACCGCGCATTAAATCAGATCACTGTTAAGAACCAATACCCATTGCCTCTGATCCCCGAATTACTAGACCAAGTAAAGAATGCTTGCATCTACACTAAATTAGATCTCCGAGGGGCATATCATCTGGTACGTGTAAAGAAAGGCGACGAATGGAAGACTGCTTTTCGCACTAAGTACAGGTTATTTGAATACCAGGTGATGCCCTTCGGGTTGTGCAATGCACCAGCAGCCTTCCAGTATTTTATGAACGATGTCCTTCGTGAAATCATTGACGTCTGTGTTGTTGTATACATAGACGATATTCTAGTGTACTCCTTTTCAGAATCAGACTATGTGAAGCACGTTCGTGCAGTCCTTGAGAAACAACGCCAGCACAAGTTATATGCAAAATTGGAAAAATTTGTTTTTCATGTTACAGAAGTTGAATTCCTTGGATTTATCCTGACTCCAAAAGGAGTCCGAATGGACTCTCGAAAGGTGGACGCAATGCTCAAGTGGCCATCACCCAGTTCAGTTAAAGGGGTACAAAGCATGCTCAGATTTGCCAATTTTAACCGCAGATTCATTCAGGATTTCTCACATGTTGTACACCCTATCACAGCACTTTTGCGAAAAAACAAACGCTTCGTGTAGACCGAAGAAGCTGAAAAGGCCTTCCAAGAGCTGAAAGCGAAATTCACTTCTGCACCTATCTTAAAGCATCCACGCCCCGAACTTCCATACATAGTTGAAACTGATGCATCCAGTTTAGCCATGGGAGCTGTCCTGTCCCAGAAGGATCCTGAAACCAGTCAACTTCATCCAGTAGCATTTTGTTCCAGAAAGTTCTCGGCACCCGAGTTAAACTATGCGGTTACCGATAAAGAATTATTAGCCATCAAATCCGCCTTCAAGGCTTGGTGGCATTATCTTCTCGGTGCCAGGCATACCATTACGGTAATCACTGATCACCGGAACTTGCAGTATTTAAAAACAGCCAAGGCCCAATCGTCGCGTCAACTTCGATGGGCATTGTTCTTTCCCGAGTTCGATTTCGTGATCACTTATCGACCAGGTTGTAAAAATGCTAAGGCAGATGCCTTATCCCGAATAGGGATGGGAGAAGCATATGCGAACCCGGAACCGGTGCCTATAATTTCAGAACAAAGAATTCTTGGCATAACCACTCTACAGACACTAGAGGATATTCAAGTAAAGATCCAACAACTCTTCGATCCAACAGCCCTGCAGGACTGTGTGAAGAAAGACCCGACTACTCAGTCATCAATGACCTACCTTATTATCAAGGGTGACTATTTCTACCACACAAGGAACTACAAGAACTAGTCATCTCCAATTATCATGACACCCTGATGGAAGGACACCAAGGTATCGCAAAAACTGAAGCTAAAATTAAGAGACAATTCTGGTGGCCCACCTGGCGAAAAGACGTAAAGTCATTTGTAATGTCTTGTGGCATTTGCGCCCAAAACAAAAGTTAGAAGAAAAAACCAGCTGGCCTCTTACAACCTTTGGATATTCCACCTACACCATGGCACACCTTATCGTTAGACTTTATTACAGATCTACCTCCATGTAATGGATTTAACACCATTCTAGTTATTGTGGATCTTTTTTCCAAGATGGCCCACTTTATTCCTCTAAAGGGATTACCTTCTCCTTCAATTCTGGCCAAGGAGTTCCTCGAAAACATTGCTCGAATACACGGATTTCCTTCCGTATTGGTCTCTGACCGAGGTAGTCAATTCATTTCACATTTTTGGAAGAAATGTTCTCAACTGGCGCAAATCGACATGAGGTTATCAAGCAGTCACCATCCCCAGACCGATGGTCAGACGGAGAGGACCAACCAGACCCTTGAACAGTACCTACGTTGCATGCTACACCAGACCGAAAGTAATTGGAAAGATATTTTATGGATTTCTGAGTATGCATACAATAACTCTGTACATTCAGGAACCGGACAAAGCCCCTTTTATACCATATATGGACATCACCCTCGAACCTCTGAACTAGATTCGCCTCAGCATTTAGAAATGCCTGCAGTTAGTCATTTGCATTCTACTATTACACAAGCCTTTAAAGAGGCAACAGAACATTTGAAACAAGCAAAAGAGAAATATAAGAAAAATGCTGATCAACATAGAAGTGAAACTCCACAATACCAGATTGGGGATCAAGTTTGGCTGGCTACAAAACACATACCTCTGAAGGGAACTCAGACTTTTAACACTAGATATTTGGGACCTTACACTATTAAGGCCATTATCAACCCGGTAGTCGTCACATTGGAATTACCCTCTAATATGTGCATTCATCCTGTCTTTCATGTTTCACTTTTAAAACCAGTTCAACCAGGAACAAGATTAACCAAACCACCCGACCTGATCTTGATAGATGGAGAACCTGAATTTGAGGTAAAAAATATCCTGGACTCCAAGATGGTTAAATCAAAACTTTTTTATTTAATCGATTAGAAGGGCTACGGACCACAAGAAAGGTCATGGGAACCTAGTGACCACGTCCATGCACCTTGGTTGGTGAAAAGATTCCATCGGAACTTCCCAGACAAACCAGGGCCCAGGGGAAGAACAACTTTAGGAAGGGCCTTGGGGGGGAATGCTGTCATGATGCCTACCCCCAGGCATCCGGACCAAGCCCATCAGCCCCGGGAGCAGGCATTTAGACATTTGGTAAAACCTCAGCAGCCCCGGCTAGGGGCTATCTGGGTTCAGTCCTGGTGCCTTAGGTGCCAGGCTCATAGTAGGAATCAGTCCTGGCGCCTAAGGCGCCAGGCTCAAAGTCATTACTTACCTCAGGCAGACCATGCTGCAAATGACTCCAATCCAGCATGGAGCCTGAAAGGGACTATTTTTCTACAGGGACTATTTTTTACTCGGGTGTGGTTCTAGGGACTTCTTACCTAGAACTATTTTTGAGGCTATTTAAACCACGCCCGACCAGCAACACACGCTTCGCGTTATTCTGCATCCAGCAGCGTAACACTCACTGTGCCTGCAGCCTGCATCCAGTCTTCTGGCACGCCCGCCTCGAATCCAGAGCTCCTAAAACAAAGAGGAAAGAAAGGGACAAGGTTAGAAAACGAACTTATTTCTGTTCCACACCTGATTCTGGATCCATCTTGTCTCCGGACCTGTAAAGAACATCATTTCTGCACGCGCCGCACCTCCAGCTGCAGCGCCGCGCCATACTCACCAGTCTTCACAGCATCCTTCGGGTCGGCGCTGCCTCCATCATTTCTTCGCCGAACTTCGGCACCTAGGAGACAAAAGAAAACCACAAGGTGAGCCGAGGGAACCAACAAATATAATTATTACCACCATAGACTTACCTGATTTACCACCGGAGGCATCCTTTTGTGACTCTCCATATTTTCACGTGCCGCATCTGTAAAGAGAGACAACATAACACGTTTTCCTCGTGCAACATTTACCGGACAGCGCCGGGTAATACAGACTCTTACCTGAGCGCCACCAGCTGCCATAAGAGCATCTTTTCACGAGCCAGCTGCAAGACAAGAAAGGAAGGGGGGAACAAGAGTGAACATCGGACATATGGAAATCTATGAACTTAATACTTACTGGTCCTCACCAGGAACCTCTGAGTCAATACTCTCCGGAACTCTCCCGAGCCTTCAAACCAGTGAAGTAACTGGAATCGACGCACCCCTGCAAATCCACTCAGGATGGAGAGCTCATCTTTCAAGAATATAAGGTGAGATTGCTGAGAGGGCATTTCGGAGGTGATTAGTTGGGGTGGACTGTGGGGGTGCCATCACTTGAATCCACAAGTGGCTAAATCCATCTCTCCACTTGCAGGAGAATATTTCTACGGGTTAAGCAGACAAGATTAGGAGGGCAGATCCAGTCAGTCATTGCTGCACTACGCATCACGTGGGTGGAGACCGCAGCTGTCCGGGTCCAACCGATGCCCCTGTGGGAGCCAGGTGAGCATAACAGTAACAGAGTTATCGGATTTGTGACCGAAGCCAGTCTTTTGATCCAAGTTCTTTCAGGGTAACAAGTGTGTGCACAATCCGAGAAGGTCACTCTCTTTTCTCGCCAGTCAAGACAAGGATTATGAGTTTCCAACCATGGCATTCCCAGAATTATTTGGAACTGTGGGGCCTTGATTAAGTCAAACACAATGCTCTCTCGATGCCCATCTTGACCCAACAGTGTCATCTCCATAGTTGAATGAGTTACTGGACCGGAAGCTATTTCGGTCCCATCGACGGTGGTGATAACATCAGTTGTGGGTTTTTTGCAAAGAGGCAGGTTCATCCTTGTAGCCAATTCTTGATCCATGTAATTTCCTATGGCTCCGCTATATGTGTATGCTCTCACTGCGTGCATACGAGATGGTTGCTTTGATCTATAAGGACCATTCGTATAATTAGGTGCGAGGTCTGAGGGCCTCATTACGACCCAGGCGGTAAGTTACCGCCTGGGCCGTGACTTTACCACCATGGCGTAAACTACGTTTACGCCATGGTGGTTGGCGGACTTACCGCCCCATTCCGACCTAGGCGGGGCGGTAAGTCCCCAATCCCCATTTACCCTTCCCCATTCCCATTTTTGCCCCATAGGGCATAATGGGAGTGGGGAAGGCGTTAATTACACCACCGTAAATTACGGTGGCGTAATTAACTCCATGGTCCCTTAGCGCCATGGATTTTAACACCTGCTAAAAGCAGGTGTTAAAAGCACCATGGCGCTAGGGGACCTCGTAATTGGCGGTAAGGGGTCGGCGCAGCTAACGCTGGCGTAGACCCCTTACCGCCAGGGTCGTAATGAGGCCCAGAGTGTCCTTCTTCATGCTCGGCTAGCTGACCTCTACACTTGTTGGGCGTGGTCGTTTCCTGGCTCTGATTCCATATTGCCTTTGTCGGCGACTCCTACCACCTTCTTAGGTGGTTTTACAGGGCAATCCCGTAAAAAATGCCCCGAGGTTCCACAATACAAACACAATTGTAACTGCCGCCTCTTGTCCCGAAGAAGAGGGTCATCCTGGTTGACTAGTGGAATAGACCAATCGGCTGCACTGCCGCTGAGATATGATAGTACAAAGGCTACCTTTGCTTGATCATTCAGAAAGACTCCAGGTCTACATAAAAAATGCAGGCGGCACTGGTTCATAAACACAGTGAACCTTTTGGGGTCCCCCGCAAAGCGTTCTGGTGGTGTTAAAGGAACTGTCCCTGGTAAAATTACTTGCACTGGATTACTTGATTGAGCTTGAGCAGAAGCTCCACCGAGTCCGGGTAAAGGTGTGTGCCCAGCTTGAGCTTGAAGTAATTGCCTGGCGAGATCATCCGTACGTTCTTTTGCTACAATCAGTTCTCTCCTGAGAGCATTAGTCTCTTGACGGGCGGAATGCACTTCAGCCCTTAGTTCTCCCAGTAGTTGGGCTAATTGGTCAGTCTCTGAGGTCTCCATAAGGCCCGGGTGGAGATTCGTAGTAAGGCTTTGCGTTCTGTTACGCTCACCTGGATTCCACAGGGGCATCGAACGAAGCTGGACTGCTGCGGTGTCCACCAGTGTGACTCATAGCGAACTGATGAACGACTGCACTTGCCCACTCAGTTTCGTCTGCCTGGCCCACAAGAATATTTTCCTAAAAGCAGTAAAGGGGATTAGCCACCCGTGGTAGAGAGGTTACACTAACATTATTTTCCCTGAAAACTTCCAGTATTCCCCTTCATAAAGTCTCACCTTATTGTTTGGAAGGATGAACTCTCCATCCTGCGTGGTGTGCAGGGGCGTGTAGAAGTTCAGTTACTTCATTGATCCGAAGGTATTTGGCAGAGTTCCAGACAACAATGACTCCGAGGTAAGTAGTGTGTAAACCGAATGTATAGTTCTTTTAGAGTTCAAATGTCTGTTAATTCACTCTTGCTCCTTTCATACCTTTTCCCTTGCAACGTGATCCAAGGAGTGAGTTTGCCTCGATGGATGAAGGTAGCGCTTAGGTAAGAGTCAGTTTGTACCAAGCACTGTCTAGCAAGTAATATTGTTCCAAATGTAATTAACCAATAGTTCTCTATCTTCTTTGCAGGTGCTGCACCTTGCCCGAAAATGTCTAACTTAGGATGGTGACCAGCGCTGCCTCGAGCAGTAAAATTCCAAGTAAGTATCTTGCGGTAAGTAAAAGAATGTCTTTGGCGGAACCCCGCTCACCTTTTGTTTTGTTCTTGTCTTTTCAGATGCTGATGTTTCGGGCAGCGATTCAACGGGTGCTGTGCCGGGTCGTGGAGATGCTCCGAAGACAGGTGAGTATGGCGAGGCGCTGCAGCTGGCAATGCGACGCGGTTTATGTTAATGTCTTTTTCCTTTATCCACAGGTGTGGCTGCTCCAGGAAAAGATGATGACCAAATGGAAATCTCCTTGTTCTAACCTTCTCTTCTTCTTTCCTTTTCTCTAGGATCGGGTCCGGACACAAGACGGGTGTGGCTGTAGACTGGATGCTGGACTGCAGACACGGTGAGCGTTACGCTGCTAAAATGCAGAATAACGCGAAGCTCTTCGGGCGTGGTTTAAATAGCATCAAAAAAGTAGTTCCCAGGTAAGAAGTTCCAGTACCACACCCAAGCAGCAAAATAGTTCCTAAAGGAAAGTAGTCCCTTCATGGCCTCATGATGGCCTGTACATGAGTTCTTTGCAGGATGACCTGCATAGTTTAAAGTTGACAACATGAGCCTGGCGCCTACGGCGCCAGGACTGAACCCATATAGCCCCTAGGTGGGATTTTGGGAATTCCTGTGTCTTCTTGGGTGCCTGTTCCCTGGACAGATGGACCTGTTCCGAATGTCTGGGGGCAGGCATCGTGACATGTTTCTACCCTCTAGGAATTGGGCGATCCAGGTTGTTGCTTCATGTGAGAATTGGGCCAATCTGGTGAGGTGGTGAAAGGGTGTTTTCTGGTCCACTAGGTTGAAGGCAGCTGATAAGTCGAGAAGGAGGAGCAGGGCAGGTTTGCCATTATCCCGAATTTCATATATTTGATTATTTAGATCTAGTAATGCCGATTCGGTGCCATGGCCGTGTCGGAAGCCTGATTGGCATAGGCCTAGTATGTGGTTTTCTTTTACAAAGTGTTGAGCCTAGAGGTAGGCTGCTCTATCAAGGATTTTTAGAAGAAACGACTGTTGTGATGGGCCTGTAGATGTTGGGGGCTTAGGAGTCTATTTTTTTAGTCTTGTTTTAGGAGTGGGAGTACCCAAACTTCTTTGAGACATGATGGGACCAGTCCGGAGGCGAAGGAGGCATTGATGAAGGCCGCGAGGCAGGGAGCTAGGATGTCAGCACATTTCTTAAAGATTGTGGTGGGGCATACATCACCTTTGCATTTAGAGGGTTTGAGATTTTTTAGAATGAAGTGTACTTCCAATTCTGAGATGTCCTTGAACGAGAAAGGAGGTATGTTTGAGGAGGGTGTTTTGAGGGCAAGGGTTGCTGTTGTGAGGTGGGGTGAACCCAGTCTGTTTTGCTGGTGTGTGTTTTGTTATTGAGTAAGTCTATTTTGTTCCTCATAGCAGTTTGAAGGTTGGTACACCATGTTTTGTCTTTGATGATAGATTGAGGGGCGAGGACTGGCGTCTCTAATTTCTGAATATAGAGAACATTACTGTGATGTCTGATTTGGCATTTGTGATCCTAGTATTGAAGTAAGTGGATTTGGCCGACATGATTGCCTGCTTGTAGACTCTGGATGCTTTGGCGAAATTCCCTTTTAGCAGGGTTGGTAAGGTTTTTTTATCCAAGCGGACTGGGCTGTCCACTTTTGATTTTGTAGTTCGAGTAGCTCATGGGTGTACTAAGAGTTGGCGTGCCTAATGGGTTTTGCTTTTCTTGCTATTAGGGGGGCAATGGTATGGTATCGACAGCCTGCTTCAGCATGGTGTTGTATAGGACTGCGAGTGTGTTAGGCTCCTTGGAAAATGGCGGTTTGAACTCCGGAATGTCTAGGAGGGGAATGAGGTTGTCTTTTGCAGAAGTGGATGGTATGGTGGTCTGACCATGGGCATGGGGAGTTTGATGTGATGGATGACTGACAATTGAGGTCCGCTATCCAGTCCAGAGTGCGGCCTTTGTTATGCGTGGGGCTAGTGATGCGATGTGTGAATCCTAGGGTGTCTAGAGCTTCGGCGAGGGTCCTGGCTTGTGAGTCTTAAGGGTCATTGAGGCCTAGGTTCAGGTCGCCTAATAGGATGATTTTGGAGGAGTTCTTAAGGTTGTCATTGAGGAGATGGAGGAGATTTTCCTGGAAGCTGGATGAGTGGCGGAGGGGGGGGGGAATAGATGATGTGGTGTGTGATGGTGCAGGTGGGAGATGTGGCTAATTTCATTTGAGAGCTAGAATGTCCTCATTACCATCTAAGGAGGAGTTGATTTTTTGGAAGGGAAGGGACTCCTTGGCTATGAGTGCTACCCCTCCACCTCGGTTGTTGGGGTGGTCCTGTCGATAGATAGTGTAGACAAAGGGGAGAGCTAGCGATAATGCGGGGCCAGAGGCCTACGAGAGCCAGGTTTCAGAGATGGCTAGGGCATCCAGGATGTGGGAGTTGAGCAGGTCATTGAAGTCCAGGGCATGGGCTGGGATACAGTGTGCATTGATGAGGGCATAGTTTAGGGGCGGTGTGGTGGGACTCTGGTGCAAGTGTTTGTGTGTGGTGGAGTGTACAAAAACCTGGGCTGTGGATGAAGGTGAGGTGAGACAGTGGCATTTGGTTTACACTGGGCATTAGGAGTATCAACAATTTTCACAGCACATTGTGCTTTAGTAATATCAACATTTTGCATACCATACTGGGCAGTAGGAATATCAACATTTGGCATATCACACTGGTTCATAGTAGTAATAGCATTTGGCATATCCCACTGGGCAGTAGGAATATCAGAATTTAGCATAGCACGCTGGCCATGTTTCGCCCAAATGTGACATGTTGTTTGTGGGCTCGCACTGGTGGGATATCTGCTTGTTAAGAGTGTGGCCAGGTGCGCAGACTGAGTCAGCGGTTTCTTTTTTCATAAGTCTGTGAGCCTGAGGGGCGGAGCAGCGGCCGTGTTCGAGACCGTAGTGATGCATTGCGGGTGGCAAGGGATTGCTGTGAGGGGGGCAGGTGGAGTCCATGGCTAGATGAAGGTTGGATTTTCCGTGCTTGGGGTTTCTGTGGGTCTTTAATCTGGGCATGTCTGCCTTTAGTTCCAGAGTAGGGATACGTTGCGTTCTTGCTGGTGTTCAACGTATCTGGTTCTTGGGTGTCTGGCAGGTGGGTGGGGGTAATTGCTTGAGTGACGGATACACTACTGGCAGTGAGGTGTGGGAGTATTGCTGGTGGGATGAAATTGGACGGTGCAGGAACCGGTATGTACAGCGCACAGGGGAGCGTGATGGTGCTGGGAGTCGGAAGTGGAGGCGGGCAGTCTCAAGATGCCAAGAATGCTCTGACGCCTCTGCATACCTTCATTGCGATAAAGGGAGGAAAACATTGTGCAGTTGTGGAGGTTTACTTTGAGGGCTCCAGCTGCCATGCTGCCAGGGCATGGAGTGGGTCGTAGAGGTTCTGGGGTTTCCAGTTGTGGCCTCAGGTCTGTTTGTGGTCATTATAGGTCCACGGTGTAGAGGTTCAGTTGAGATTGCATGGCGAGAAGCCTAGTGGGTGGGATCTGTGGCTCCATTGTGCAGCACCTAACACCTGCAGCACACAACACCGTGCCCTTGGCCTGCGCAGGTTTTGCTGCAGAGGGTCCGGTACATAGCTTATAACGCAGCGCAGTCGAGCGTTGATGCATAGTGTAGCACGTAGACGTGGATTGAGCCGCGTGCTCTGCAGACCTGCGGCGCACAACACCGTGCCCTTGGCCTGTGCCGTTTTTGTCGCAGAGGGTCCACTACGTTGCTTATAACGCAGCAGAGTCAAGCATCGATGTGTAGTGTAGCATGTAGACATGGATCGAGCAGCGTGCTCTGCAGACCTGCGGCGCACAACACCGCGCCTTTGGCCTGCGCAGGCTTTGCAGCAGAGGGGCCAGTACGTGGCTTATAACGCAGCAGAGTCGAGCGTTGATGCGTAGTGTAGCACGTAGACGTGGATTGAGCCGCGTGCTCTGCAGACCTGCGGCGCACAACACTGTGCCCTTGGCCTGCATGGGGTATTTAGGCTCCGCTTAAAAGTAAGGTAGCAGATTAACAGTAGGAAACGTGCCATCAATGGGTGCGCACATAACAGTGGATTCTGATAGCTAAAAATCAGAACCATTAACCATTTGGAGAAAAAATTGATTGATAATTGCAAAATGAGGTGCAAGTCTTTACAGGATAATTCTACCACTTTGGCCAGTACATAATTTTGCTGGATGTTTTGGGACTTTGAGTCAATAGAAGTTTCTGATGGTATCTTTGCATTGCTTTCCATTTTCAACTCATCATGGAGATGGCGGCTCTAGAGGAATGATTCTGCAAAGTGCATACAATCTTGTTATGCTTGAATCCAATGGCAGCTTGTGTTTTCAGGCTCAACTGACACACAGTGCACACATCCTTGAGCCACAACAGTGGACTTTGCAGAGAAGCCACACTCCTTACACTGATCGTCTTTGGCAGGACGGGTGGGTTGATATTTCTTGGCAGATGCATATGGTATATTGCCTTTTAGGGGCCACTCGGATCTCCTGTTCACTCTTGCCCTTGTTGGAGATTTGCCTGCGGTCTGGAAGGATATTTCAGTTTAGTTGCAGTCATCCTGTTTGGATGTCCGTGTTTGCAGTTGTGTGCAAGGCCTCCATGACATAGAAGTGGGTTTGGATTCAGGCAAAGGCCACCAATTAAAGTTGCACTTGAGCCTGGAAGTATTATTTCGTTTATGCTGTTTAGGGAATTGCCTCTTCAAGCAGCGCTGCATAATGCATCCATCATACTACTTATTCGTGACAGGAGTTCTATGACCCATTGAATCGTTTAGGGCATTGGGGGCTGGCTCCTTGGATACTGTGCACGCCAGTAGGGTGACCCAGTGGCACCAGGCATTGTAACCCTATGTATACCGATCACATCAATGGTCTTCATCTGAGCAATTGCCAGTGCTTTAAGTGGGCCGGAGACTGCCGGGGCCCCGTCGCTATGTTGGCCAAGCTGACAGAAGTGCCAGCCAGCCAGAGCGAAGCTGAGGCTGGCGGCACTTCTGTCAGTTAGTGTAACTCCCTCTGATGACCCCTCATCAGGGTCATCAGAGGAAGTTACTGTCCCTTTGTTTTCCCTCCCCAGGTCACTGACCCCCGCGGGCTCCGTGATCTAATATGCAGATTAAATCATGGAGCCCGCGGGTTCGCAGAGGGTGAAAGACGCCTGGGCTCAGTGATCTATGTGCTCTGAGCAGAGATCACAGAGCCCGAGGCGCCTTTCTCCGTCGGCAAAGCTTTATAAAAGATGCCTTGAACTGTGTACGTTTCAAGCCATCTTTTATAAAGGTAGAAATATTTCTATGTTTATAAAAGACGGCTTGAAACGTGCACAATTCAAGGCATCTTTTATAAAGCTTTGTCGACGGACAAAGCCACCTTGCGGTTTGTTTTGTCCGTCATCAACGCTTTAGAAAAGATGCCTTGAATTGTTTACGTGTCAAGCCATCTTTTAGAAACATAGAAACATGTTACAAATATCTATGTTTATAAAAGGTGGCTTGAAAGGTACACAAACCATAGTAAGGTAAGCACACAAGTGTGCGTAACTTACTATGGTTTGTGCACTTTTCAAGCCACCTTTTATAAACATAGAAATATGTAACATTGCTATGTTTATAAAATATGGCTTGAAAAGTACACACACCATAGTAGTACGCATACAAACATATAAATGCTCACATACATTTATATATTTGTTTGCGCACCTTACTATGATTTGTGGACTTTTAGGCCACGCCCACAATGAAAGCCACGCCCCCAAACGAGGCCCCCCCCCTCAATTTCTTACCCCACTTAAAGCACTGGCAATTGCCATCTCTGTATTGAGCTTTGGTTTCAGCTGGAGTAGGTTATTGCACAGAATGGGGTCTTGCAAGTGGAGTGGGGCGAGATTTTCAGTGATTTTTCCATGCAGGGAGCAGCATTGCTGGGCGCTGTAGCATCAGCATTTACACTAGAAGGGGCTGGTTTGCCAGCAGATACATGTGTCTACATGCTTAAGGTTTTATTTGTAATGCTTCAAACGTGCACATACAATTTACAGTATGGTGCCAGGAAAGGGAGGCGGGGATATGGAACAGTATGGGGGTGGGATGGTTAAAAAGATCTGAACAAACAGGAGCCCAGTGGCGCCAGAAAGGGGCTGTGCTTTTGCTGGTGTTTAAGTGTGGCTCGTGTGTAGCATTCTTTTTTAAGCACGTGCTTCCATCTTTATGTTCAGGTCTTAAAGCCTAAGATATCAAATGGTGGCTTGTTCCATAGTTGTGGCCCTTGAGTGGTTAGATTGGTTCCTTTTTTGTGCAGGCTTCCCGCAGCTGAATTATGGAAGAGATTTGTGCTTTTCTGAGAGGTGAGTGGTGCTTGATGGAAAGAGGTACTTTGCGTCTTATTTCCAGGAGGCTTGGGCTGGGGTCTCCCTTCCCCACTTTTTTAGGACGGGACAAGGCGGGACTCTTCAGCACAGCACACTCCTGGGCCTCGCCAGCACAAGGTTACAGTTCTTTCAGCGATGCCAGGGCCTTCTGGGCCCAAGTCTCTTTCCTGCAAAGTCTCTTGCCTTAGAAGGCCGGCTGAACCAAAACAATAAACAAACAAAAGAGCCTTTGGTAATCTTTCATGTTGGGCGATTACACTTCACCCCTTTGTTTCCCTCTCAGCCAGTCTCTGATCCTTCTTGCAATGTTGATATGATATGATAATATCCAGAGGACAAGGCATTTTTATACCCAAGAGCTTGCAGAGGTTGCCCCAGAAGGCCATTGTATATTGGGTCCACGATCAGATGTAATACCTTTGTGTAGTTCGTGCAACCTGAAAACATCTCAGAGAAATATTCTGGTCATTTTGGCAGCTATAGGAAGACCAGGCAAGGGAACAAAACGGGCTAACTTGGAAAAAGAGTCTACAGTGACTATGATAGCTGTGTTCCCCTGTGAAGGACGTAAATCCTCCACGAAATCGGTGGATAGGGGACTCCAAGGTCGGGAAGGTCCATTTGTTGCTCCAAAAAGCCTATTGGTCTTCTGGTGCTATGTTTACATTGAGCACAAACTGGGCAAGCAGCAACAAAGAACTTGACATCCCCAGCAACTTCAGGTCACCAGAAGTGTCTGCTTACCTATTCCAGAGTGGAGGCAACTCCTCGATGACCCGCAGACTTGTTGTCATGGCTCCATGTAAGTACTTGTCTGTGTAACGACTGTTCTGGAACCACCAAACGACCCCGATAGAATAGCAGACCTTCGTTCCTGGTGGAGGGTTCTCCTCTATGACCATCCTCAGAAAAAGGTAAATGACAATGAACTGCCTTGACATCCTGAAGAAAGGATGCGTCATGCATTCCGCATGGTGAGGATTGTGGGACGTCCGGAGACGCCATTAGCGGTTCCACCACGTCGGCGGCCGTTTGGATGCAGCGGTCTAGTTGTTGCATCCATGATGGCCACTGCGTCTATCAATGCCGGTTCGCTTCTTCTCACTCTGCGTTGCACCTTCGTTGCTCCGTGAAGGTAATGCTCTCCCATGTGTTTTCTCTCTCGCTCCTGCCGACTGCTTGTTTCTTTGCCTTCGCTGGATTCTCCCTCTTCTTTTTTCTCGGCGCATTCTGCGTCTTCTCCTACCTCCTTGGCTGCCGCGTTCCGCGGTTCCTCTCAACTTTCTCTTTCTCGCTCCTGCTTTCCCCATCCTGGATTCTCGTTCTCTTTCTTGCTTCTTGGGAATACTCTCATCCTTCTGTAGCTCTGTTTGATTGCCCATGGACTGCTCCTGATCCTCAACCAAGACAGGCTGTTGCAATCCGGACTCAGCTAAGCTGTTACATACAATACACCAGTCAGCTCCCTCACAAGTGGAACTAGCTAGCAGGGTTTTTTCTGCCAAGTGGCTTTTTCCCTGCTCCGGAACCGGCTCCAGGGAGTCCACACTGTCTGGTTGTCTAACTTACCGACAGCGTGGCATCCCAGGGAGCCCATCCCTTTTTGCACGACAAGAAGACCAGGAAGAAGACGAACGCGAAGAGGCAAGAGCGTCTAAGGAAGAAGACAGAGTGCTGAGACAGTTCCACTGAAGACTCAGGTGAGGAAGGGAACTACCACAGAGCTTGACAGGAGGAAACCAAATAGACGAAGCAGTTCCTATGAAACATAGAGTCTCTAACTGCAATGGTTAGGAATTCTAAGTCATGATAACGTGACAAGGCATCCGCAATGGTGTTTTGGGTTCCAGGAATGTAACATAAGTTGAAATCGAATTGCGTGAAGTAATGTGCCCATCTAGCCTGTCTTGGGTTAATGCATTCCATTTGTTGTAGGATTCTGAGGTTTCGGTGATCGGTTTGTATCTCAAATGGGTACTTGGCTCTTTGCAAAAGATGACACTACTCTTCACAGGGTAGTTTGATTGCCAATAGTTCCCTCTCGATGACCGAGTAATTACACTCACTGGAGGAAAGTGTCTTGGACAAGTAAGCAATGGGGTGTTCCTCTTTGTCCACTTCTTGCTTGAGCACGGCACCTACTGCCCCTGCAGAGGCATCGGCTTCTATGATGAAAGGTAGGTCTTGATTGGGTTGTAGTAAAACAGGAGCTGTACATAATAATTCCTTGAGGCGACGAAAGGCTTCATCAGCAGATGTATTCCAAAGAAACTGAACATTCTTCTTGAGAAGAGCAGTGATGGGGAGCACCTGCCCTGAAAATCCAGGTACAAAGTTATGATAAAAGTTTGCAAGTCCAAGAAACCGTTGAATATCCTTCACAGTCTTGGGCACCGGCCATTCAAGAATCGCAGACACCTTCCGTTGATCCATCTCAATTCCTTGGTCAGAAAGAATGAAGCCCAAATAAGGTACAGAGGACACACCAAATAGGCACTTTTCGGGTTTCACCAGAAGGTGATGGTCACGTAGTCTTGATAGTACTTCTCTAAGTTGTTCTGAGTGTTGTTGACGAGAAGTAGAAAACACAAAAATATCATCAAGATAGATCACGTCTGAATGAAACAACAGATCAGAGAATAGTCTATCCATTAACCGTTGAAAAACAGATGAAGTTCAGAAGGCATCACCTGGTACTCGAAATGGACAAACGGCATTCGGAAGGCCGTCTTCCATTCGTCTCCGGATCTTATTTGCAAGAGATGGTAGGCACCGCGTAAATTCAAAAACACCACTGATCCATGTACTGCTTCCAGGATATCTTTTATGAGGGGCATGGGATACCTGTCTCTAAAGGTGACCTTATCGAGACTCCAGTAATCTATGCATAGCCTCAATTTTTGGGTATCTTTCTTTGGTATAAAAAACAGGGATGCCCCTGCAGGTGAACGTGAGGGTCGGATAAAACTGTTTTGACAGAGGATACATATGTCGAAATGGTACCGGAGCTTCCGGAACTAGATCAATGGAACAGTCTTCAGGGCGATGAGGTGGTAGGTCTTTGGGTATTTTATTCCAAAATATGTTGACGACTTCACTAAGATCGTGAGGTAAACAGTGCACCCCTATGGTCGAGGTGGATTGATCAGGGCATGCCAACACCGTCTTCTCCAGGACTTCTTCAAGACAATGGGCCTCATTACAAGTTTGCCGGTACCGTAACAACAGTATCGGTAAGCTTGCCGGTACCGTTGTTACCGTACCGGCAAACTACGAGGTCTGCTTGCGGGTGCCTTTTTTCTCCCGCCAGGTCTGACCTGACCTGGCGGGCGGACCGGCAGCCACGAGCAGACCATGTCAGATGCACCGGCACCATTCTGAATGGTGCTAGTGCATCCGGCCTCCCCATTCCCATTGAGTCCTATTGGAATGGGGAGAATTTTACCGGTGCCCGGGAATGGGCAATTACCAGGTCCGGCGATTTTACCGTCACGGCTACCGCTGTTAGGGAGAATTCTCATTTATGGCTAATTTCCCTCACCTAGTGAGTCACCCAGCAGCTTTTCTGGACTTCTGGAGTTTATTTTTCCACTTGGTAAGAGTGTGAGCTTTTCCCCCACTCTTACTCATGTTTTGCCATGTGTATTTTACCTGTTTTATGATTGTGGACTCTGAAGTACACCACTTCAGTAGCCCCCTTCTTTTGTGTGTTACACAGCACCTTCAGTGCAGTGACACAGGGTTGTCCTTTAGACTTCCCACCGACTCCATTCCTGGGGCTGACTACAGTCCCCCAGAAAAGGGTAAAGTTGCCATTAACTTTACTTAGTCATTTTACCACAGATCCAGTACACCCCATCTTCCATGGAGTACTGGAAAGGGTTACTTCGTAGTCACCCCCTGCACAGGGTATCCTAGGAAACCCAAGTCGCACTTTGCCATGATTGGCTGAGGTGGTTGTCCGGGCTGGACAACCCCCTTGCTGCATGATTGACACCCAGGCTGTGTGAATGGGGGATTTTCGCATAAAAGGCAGGTCTCTTGGGCTAGAAGTCAGAGTCGCCACTGGAACTACAAGGAATCGAAGAGAAGCAGAGAAGAAGACGACTGCTGCAACTACCCCGTCCCGGTGAAGCCCTGCTGCAGTCCTGAGCTATCTACCCTTCGACGACCAGAGAAGATCCAGTCCAGAGTCTTTTTCCCTTGAGCTTGGTGGGGATAACCAGCTCATCTTCCACAGCCAGAAGATCCTGTTCTTGGTCGAAATCTCTGCACACGGCTGTAGTGGTCCGGATAGCCATCTGAAGAGCCTCTCCTGTTTTTAAGAAGCGCACCTTTTATTCGTCGTCGCTGCTGCTGGCTTCATCCCTGTGTGGTGCAGACCCCTCCAGACGTCCTCCTTCGCACCGAAGTTCCAGGAACCGTGGGTCTGCAGGAAACCAACAGGAACAACTGCCAGGGCACCAGCTTCTCCATTGAATAAGGTACTGTGTTCTGCTTGAGGAATTAGGGTGAATCCCTTTTCTTCATCTCCAAGGCTTGCCCTTGTCTTCCCTCTTTCTTATAACTTTTGCTTCCTCTGTTGACAATATCTAAGTACTCCTGGCAACGTTGAATCTCGAACTGTCTGACTGTGTGATCGTCGACAACAGGAACCCGGTTCCACTTGACACTGGCTCCAGCCTATTGACTCTTGAATTTCCGTCAAATAGTGTTCTCTGATTCTGTCTGCCTTGACAAAAGTATTGCCTATGATTTTTGCCCCCAACTCTCTCTGGTTAACCCAGGTGCTAAGTGTGTTTGTGCCCCGGTAACAATTCTTGCCGCCAATACACGTTTCTTACGTTTCTTTATTAAGACTAAACTGTCATTACTGTCAAAAAGTGATTGCAAGTGTATTTGTTAAGAGTAATTAAATATTGTACATTTCTGCAAACATTATTGTCCCCAGTAAGATACACATCAAACCCATAGGTCTCTCAACTGAGTCTAAAAGAGCTGAGAATGTGAATTAGGTATCTTATTTAACCAGACTGGAAGAGGGGTGATCTCCTAGATGAAAATAGAATCCCCCTGAGACTCCCCAGACGACCAGGCAATATGCTTGATCCCCGGGAGAATCCCAGGGAAACCCTCACGGGGAATAAAACCCTGAGGAGCTGCTTGAGTACATAGGCTCCTTGGCAGGTCCCAGCGATCAAGATGTATTATCCCGGGAGTCTGATGTAGAACGGAATTGGCTTTAGAATTTCTGATCCTGACCGGTGATGTCAGAATGACTGGTGAGGAGAAAGAGATAAGAGTGGTTAGATACCAACTAGTAGAGATAGAAGATGAAGATCCAAAGTCCAAAATTCTTACCAATGGCCAGGAAGTAAGGGTGATATCACAAAGGGGAATGAGGATGTTCTGGTAGGACCGGAATTCTAGGTCAGGAAAGTAAGTCAGAGTACAATTACCATCAACCTATTCTGAAAACAAAATCTCAGAATACTCCAAGAGAGAAAGTAAAACAGAAAAGAAGTCTACCTGTGAACAACCGGAATCAATCCTAATTAAGTTATCTCTTGGTAGAAAAAAGGACCTTGTCAGATCTATAGAAAAGAATAGAATAATTCAGAAAGGAATCTTTAATACTGCCAAGGCAAGTAAGAAAAATACCCTATCAGAAGAAGTAATAATAGTCTACCCGAACAAACACCGGTAAGGGGTGATTGTTGCAGCAGAATCTCAAACTGGCGAGTATCAGACTCGAGTGTTCTTTGAGGCTCCAGCCGTTCCAACCGGATCGAAGAAACTGACAACTGCAAAGAGTTTGAATGTAGGAAAACAATGTTAAGAGGTGAAGCCTAAACTCGCATACTGATACATACAACCACACACAGGAGCAAAGAGTAAGTCAAGGATTTTGAGAGATGAATTCCCTCACACGGACTCACAAAGCATTTGCAGGCTCCTTGGAGAGTAGCAACGCGTCTTCTCCTTGCATCAAAGCGTTGAAATACTGTGAGATCAGTATGCAGGGCGCGTAACGATGATGCATTCTGGGTGTCAACAACTAGACCGCTATTGACAGTAAGGCGGTTTGTGAGAACAGCCATGTTGGAGTCAGGCGCTGCTTCGTAAACAGCGCGAAGAGACATAACAGTATTCTCGGTAACGTCCCTTGTTTCGCAACACTGGTCCGTTAAAACACAGGGTACTTACCTTGAGTTACAGTGTACCAAAGTGAATTGGTTGGTTGGTTGTATAACAAATGGTTTAAAAATAAATGTACTTTTATTTTTCTACTTGAAACCTTGAGTCAGTGTTTGCTTGAGTCACAGTAATTGTGGTCCCTTTGTGTAATCCCTGCTACTGCTCATATACTCTTGAGATAAGCCTGGCTGCTCCACTACTGCTACCACTTTAACATAGTAGTACAGGCTTGTACCAAAGGTAAAACTTGTATTGCCACCTGTGGTCTTAATTGTGTGTAGTGGTAAGGGCACTGCATGTTAGGAAATCCCAGCGTTCATACTGGAAGATATGGAAATTACATCATCCTCGCTACCTTCAACAGAAACCAAGATGGCGGCTGTTTGGTTCCATTTTTCCTAATGCTCCGGGCAGGTCTAGCTTATTCCAAGATGGTGACCTCCTCAAGCCAAACGCTATATCGGTCTCGTTGAGACCCAGGTAGGTGCGTCGCTACTTGCTCCACTCCTGTGCAGCCTCATAGCAGCTCACGCTCCTACCTTTCGATCATTTGCCTTTCTGACTACGGTCTTTCCTCTCCTTTTCTCCTCGCTAATTCCACCTTCCTTTCCCTTCCCGTGGCGGTGTCCCTTGCCGTTTCCTCCCCTCTCCTTCCTAATTGTTCTTCAGCTTCGCTGTGCCTCCTTGTTCCTTCTCCTTGCTCCTGGTGTCGTCTCGCCCCGTTGAGCGTCCTGGTACTTTTCCTTGCTCTCGGATTCCATCTAGAAGACAAGAAGATTGTCCTGTTCCGGACATTCCTTCACGAGACTCGGCTTCACGGAGCCGGATTCCCTTTCTACTTCAGCTGGACAATTCGGCCAACATTTCTAAGGACTCATCACCAGACCTGCTCGTATTTTGGTATCCAAGCACATCGGGTTTTATTCCCCAGAGGGTTTCCCGAGGGTGTCGCCCACGAGGTGCTTAGAGCCCATTTATCCTGGTCTCTTCAGCGCCTTCTGGGAGGCATACCACACACTTCGACACTACAGAAACGAACTCCGAAGGGACCAGTTCTGTGAGTACTATCTTTGTTTATATTGAGAGCCTAAGACTGCACAGGATTCTACCTAACAACCGCCGAAATCATAATGAGGCCCAATGTATGGCACAATAGTCAGACTCAAACAACAAAGGGGTCTTGGGCCAACCAATGGAAGATTAACTCAAAATGAGTTGCACAGATGACGTTGAATCTCATGGTCTCTTGGTGGTTGGATAGCTTCATGCTCAAAAGTTCAGTTCTCTGTGTAATGGGACCAGAACTTAAAGGGAAACCATCAACTCCTTCCACTGACTGGTTTTCTTTCCTCTGTAATTGCGGAATACCATCTTTCTCTGCCCACACAATGTCTATGAAATTCCCAGCTGCACCACTGTCTATGAGGGCTAGGGTATCTACAACCCTTTGTTTGAGGGTAACTTGGACTGGAACCAACATAAGTCTGGTGTTGGTCTGGGCAGAACACGTTTTGAGTGAATTTGAGGCACCTGCTTCGGGAATCCCGGTAACTGATCCCTCCTAGTAACGGATTTGGTTGTTTCCCGAACGCTGAGGTGGGACTTCAGGACATGAGCGAAGAAGATGTTCCCCTGAGCCACAATACATGCATAAGCCTTTTTCCTGTCTTCCTTTCCTTTTTGCAGGAGAGGGAGGACCTTGTGCTGCTCCGATCTGCATAGGCTCCTCCTTGGTGTTATGAGGTGTAGATGGAAATGGAAGAGATGGCCTGGAAGACAACGATTGGTATCCTCTATACCTCTTCCTCTCAGCCCTCCGTTCAGATAGTCGGTACTCTATTTGAAGAGCCGAAGTAATTGAAGCTGATAGGGTGTCAGGACGGTTGGTTTGAGCTGATTGGTCCTTCATTTCATCGTACAAGCCTCGCCTGAATATGGTGTATTGCGCTTCTTCTTGTGTCTTCTGGAACAAGGACACATAGGACATGATATCCGCTGAGTAAGGACTCGTAATCTGAGAAAACCACTTCGGGTCTATCGAAGGTACATCTCAGTAGGGCTAAAAGGGTCCCGTAGTCCTGTAGAACTAACGGTGTGGCCCAAGCAAGAGCATTTCCAACCATTTTGGAAATCATGAACCCGATCCTGGCATGATCAGATGCGTAAGTATGCGGAAATATCTTCCTACTCGAGCACTTCTCTCCTGCACCTCCAACTCCTTGAGGGTCAGGCGCTTCTCCAATCAACGAGTCGGGGGCAGATCTCTCTCTTCGGCTGGCGCCTGCCTCTGGAACAGCTTCCCTGCCTCTCTGAAACTTGAACAGAGCCATCTCTGGTTCCGGAAGCATGTCGAGACGTTCCTCTTTGTTTCCGCCTTCTCTCTTCCTCTTCCCTGCTGATCTCCTTTCTGATACTGCACTGGTCACCTGGCTACCCTCTCAACTTCGGGCCCAGGTTCCTGACCTCCCAGTTGCACACCTGCACTGCCTCGTGGCAACCCTTGCATTCGGGTCTGTATCTGCAACCCTACACTCCCTTTACCTGCACTTATCAGACACTTGCTGTCTGCACTTAACTCTTGCACTGCCACCTGCTGGCTGCACTACTTGCTTTTGATCCTTTGTCCTGCACGTGCCCTCCTCCCCTTCCCCTGGCACTTTTCCCCTCCCATCTGCACTTGCGCGATCTCAATGTCACTAGGCCTAGTAAGATTGGTGTCTTTGTCCTCCCTTTGGTTCCCCTCCCTTGCATCGTCGCACTTTGAAACACTTGTGTACATGCGCGTTATAAATGTCATATCATATCTAAGTGCCTGTGCGGAAAGTGAAATGTACCACACACGCATCAATAAACTCCTTGGGCTTCATTAGATGTTATGCAGTAAGGGATTACCGGCACCGGTAAGGGCACCGGTGCCGGTAATCCCTTACCGCCCTACTACGAGGTCCCTCAGCGGGTCCCGTCCTTAACGTGTGGTCAGACCACACGTTAAGGACAGGACCCGCTGAAGGACTTCAGAGCAAATAACAGTACCGCTAATAGCGGTACCGTTATTTGCTCCTTCCCCATTCCCATTGAGCCCTATGGGGGCTCAAATGGGAATGGAGAATGGTTCCTGGAATGGGGACTTACCGGTCCGGCAAAGGTCAGAATAGACCGGTAAGTCCCTATTCCGGGAACCCGGACTCCGACGGCGGTAGGGGGTAGCCAAGGCGC
Source organism: Ambystoma mexicanum (assembly GCF_040938575.1). Taxonomy (NCBI): domain Eukaryota; kingdom Metazoa; phylum Chordata; class Amphibia; order Caudata; family Ambystomatidae; genus Ambystoma; species Ambystoma mexicanum. Next base: position 4,796,977 of record NC_090931.1, on the reverse strand, counting down.
TAGTAGCACCATGGCTACCGCCTACCGTGTAGTGAGGCCCCTTGAGTTTCTTGGGTGATCCATCAAATTTCCCTGACACCAAGGTCATGGTTGGAAGATCCATGGGATGATGTTCTCTGGCTGTATCTAGTTGTCTCAGGACAGTGTTTTTGGTCTTTGAGGCTCTGGACCTCCAGTGCCAAGCCTTGTACCACAGCCAAACATTCCTGTACCTGCTCTGAGGTAGCCATAGTCTTCTGGCATTGCAATCTGTCAAAATACCCTTCCTTATCCTCACCTGAGTCTTCAGAAGAGGTGTGCTCAGAAGAGTCTTTCGGAATTGGCTTCTTGTTTTTCTTTTTCTTATAAATCTTACGTTCCTTGTAGAGGTATGGCCTGCCACAAGGAGTAGCCACTATGCCTGCTTGACGACAGTCAGGGCAGGAAGCTGACTCTTCGGAACACCCAAACAAGGTGAAAAAGCCAAAGGTGCAAAAACACCCTGACGATTCTTCTCTGGTGATAAGGTAAGTAGCTTGGGGAGCGCTAGTAGTTCCAAAAGGAAGGTATCACAGATAGCCTTAGTCTTGTAATCCTGACGGGATTACAGTCCATATGTGCAGTCCATATGTTCGCGGAACGAACGTGCCGGCAAAACAATGGCGGCCAATCCTACTCCTCCATATCCGCCAGCATGGCGACGCCGTGACAACTCATCAACAATTATAACAAACCAAGTGATCGTGAAAACTTCCGTCTGGGAGCTATGAGTCTTATTAGGAATTGTAAAATACATTGGGGAACCAGCTAGTAGAAGGAAGTCATTCTCCTAGCCCCACGAGAACTTTATGCAACTGTTTGTTTTCTGATGGGTTGCGGGGAACCCAGGACTTCATTTACAGAGCTTTTACTTTAAACAACCTGAGAGGTGTTTTGACGCTTTGTATCCAGGAGAAGGGAGTCTTTCTCCTGGATTACGAACAGTATCTGGACTTTTATGGTGTTTTGTTGTAGTGACAGGGTTAGAGTAGGAGCCTTTTTGACTCGGACAGTGCCTTTTTGTTTTGATTCACATGGACTTCCTGACGAGTACCTAAGTTTCTTTAACTTTGATAGGGAAATTCCGCTTAGAGTTAAGGATAGATAGGTTTGATTGATTATTTAATAAACGTCTATGGTGACCACTATGCACCACTTGATCAGCCTCATCATTCCTTGTGGCCACATATCCCACTACGTCACGTCAGGGTACCTTCCCTCTACCCCCTTTCTCTAGATTTATAATATCTTACCCTACTTAACACTTAACCCTACTTCACATTCCCCCAACACTTACTCCAAACTCTACACTCCCCTTACATAACAATGACCCTACATAACTGTTATTACATATATGCACATACATTTTTCATACAACATATATACCACATAAAACGCTATGCCCACAATGGGGTAACTTCTGCAGTCAGTCACCCCTTCACTATACCTTGTGTGGCTAGTTGAATAGCTGGCTGTGTGCTGGGGCTTGTCCTCTGATGATCACTGGGGCGTGGCCCCTCGTCCTTTCTTCAGTGTAGCCCCTTCCCCAACATGGGTCCACCTATCCTCACTGCCAAGCCTGCGCTCTAAACAAATGTCCTCGGTGTCCATCCGCACTCAACGCCGTGCAGCCCTGTTTTATCTTCAGGGTGGGCCCCATTGGCTGTGGGGCCCAGCCTATGTCACCACCACGCCTGCAGCACTTTGGAAATCTTCTGGTTGGCCCAGCTACCGTGGGGGCTACCCCCTTTACTGCGTGGACTGCACCGCCATCTTCACTTTGGGCGACAGCACTTACTTTACCACCACGCTCCGCAGCCATGTTGGGGCTTCTGGCCCGCCACCTCTGCAATATATCGCAAGATGCAGGGGGCGGGTCACTGCCTTCACCCAGGCTGCTCCGCTGGGCGATCCAGGGCTTTCTTCACATGGGTCGCTCAACGGAGCAGCCTGGGACTTCCTCCTCCATTCCTCTTCACACGAATTGGCCGGCAAGGCCAACCTAGGGCTAGACTTTAGCGCTGGCTTTCACGTCACCTCCGGGGCTATGCCTAGAATACGCAGCCTGGGAGGACTTCAATGAAGGGCCCGCCTCGCTAGCCACGAGGTGGGCCATCAGGGGCACGGCCGGGGAACCTGGTCTGGGCCACCCCCGCATGCGGCCCAGGCTGGGCTGCTCTTCATCGGCCCAGGCAGAAATTGGCATGCTGCCTGGATACTGCTGGGCCAGCCTGGTCTGGCACCCGGGCGGGCCAACAGGCGCCACAGTCCTGGGGCGGCTAAGCTGCCCCTTCCATTAGCAGTTTGGCACTCTGGATCTCTCTTGGTGCGGAGGGGGGTTCCTCATGCACCAGCTAGCACCATTTTCAGACTTTAGGCCCTGTGGAGAGGGGGGTGCTCAAGGCAGCGCCCCCCCACCCCCTCAGGTAAATCTCACTCACCAGCCCATCCTGGGCAGGGGAGTTCTGTTCTATTGTTTCTTTCTTCTTTTTTCTTTTAACATTCTCTTTAGCCCCATGGTGAGCTGGGTGGATTCTTCCAAAAAACACACACAGGACATATACATAAATAAAACACACACTGCACTAGTATTAACCTGATGTCTGTGTCTTCATTTTTCGGTGTCCATTCCGGGAACAAGCATATAGCCACACTAGCCGGGCCCCGTGGGGCCACAGGGTACACTTGTTTTCCTCATTTACATAGGGAGGGGGAAAATAAAACGACATGCACATTTATAGGAATGCAACATTGTGAGTAAGAGCATCAGGACTGGCAGAGCACTCTAAGCCTGACAGAGTGCAGCTTGAAAGGTGCAGTTTGCCAGCATTACTCGCTTCATTCAGTCTTTGCCATTTTGTTACTCAGACAGAAGTTCCCATTTTGGTTACTGACCAGTTTCTAGTTTGAGGGCTCTTCCCCCCTCCTCAGAGCATTTCTGTTGCTCTTTCCAGGTGTCATTGCATATTTCGATTTGGAACCTAGATATTAATGCTTTCAAAGAAATATTTTGGTTCCCTTCTCCATGTAGTGAAACCTGAGCACGAGCAGCGGAATAAGAGAAGAAAAGAAAACTAGGGAAATGAATGAACTCCTGTCCTTAGGTTTGACAAAGAAATTAATACGAAACATTTAAACACTAAGCAAAATAAAACATGTGGGTGTCATGCCTTTCTGGAAACTACTGGGTAGCTGGCGGCGCCATTACTAGTTCCATCAAGTTACAGACCGGTTTTCTTGCAACGGTCTAGTTGTTTTCAAGATGGCCGCCGCCAAGTATAAACCCTCGCAGCAGCAGCAACGACGCGCGTTGCACCTTGGATTCCTCCATGCTCCACGCTCGCTTTGCTGCACTACTGCCTAGCGCTTTGTTATCCCTCCTGTCCTGTCCTCAGGTTTCTGCCTTTGTCCTCGTGTTCGCTTGCCTCGTTTCCAGGCCCTTTTTTCTGGTCCTTTTTCATTCCTTCTTCTCTTCATCGATTCCTCCCTCTCCTGTTAGTGCTACTCTCAGCATGGATTCTTTCCTTTCATTTCGGTTGCTAACTCCTCTTACTCGTCTTCCAGCCTTTCGGGGTCTGCCTTTCCCCGTACCTGTTTCCTGCTATTGCCTTTCGCCCTCATTCTTCTTTCACTCACCTGGATTTCTCCTCGTGCTCTACGGGCTACAGCCTGCTCTCTTCAGATCCTGGGCTCTGGGTCCTAAGCCATCTTACGGTCTCACAGGACCTAGGACTCTTCTACTACTTTCGCTGCATTCCACTCAGTTTTGGCTGCTGACTTCCTGGCTCCTGAGCACCTATGGACTTGCACTCTTGATTCAAGGAAGGATTCCTTGTCATCTCAGTTGCTGCTATTCTTCATACAGACTTTACATCCACGAGCCAGGACTTACAGGGTTTATATTCCGGGAGGCTTTTCCCAGTTATTTTTGGGCTAACTCCCAGGTAGATCACTCTGTTGGGGACTACCCTACCGACGGGGTGGCATCCCGGGGAGAGAGACCCTATCTACTTCAAAAGAAGGAAAGGAAAGGAAGACACGAACAGAAGAGTACTAGGAGAAAGAAGAAAAGCCAAGAAGAAGAGTCAGTGGAAGAATCAGGTTAGGAGGAAGGGAGGGAGGAAATAGCAGGACTTGACAGTGGGCTAAATCAGGGTGACCTTGAGAGCCCCCCTTACCACCCAACCCAGTCAGGTAGAGGGTCACTTTTCCACATCTTCTTGTATTGATTGTCCAAGCCACGCATTGCAGAACAAAAACACTGTCCTGGTTGCCTGACCTGTGTCTGCAGGAGTACATCACAGAAGAAAGGGGAGGTTGAGAACCCAAGACCAGAGAAGAGGCAAAGAAAGGAGCCACAGAGGTGAGAGAGGAGAGGAAGAGGACTCCACTCTGACACATCCATTATGCCCCCTCATACCCACAAGGAGCCATTTTCCCACTCCATCCCACTCATGGGGTTATGACATAGAAAGCCCCCTCTAGATGGGATTGTGTGTCCATGGGGAGGGGTTGGAAGGGGCAACGTAAGTTCACCATTTGACATGTTCCTTTTCAACAGTCGTGTGTTGTTCTTCCCTCAAGAAACCGGGTCTGAAACTACTAAAAATTGACTACAAGAGTCCTTCAGGAAACAGTGTCCATTGCCGGGATCAAGCAGACTATTTATTTAAACATTCATAGCACTAGGTCTCTAAATATGCAATTGGGGCAGGGGAGTGTGTGGGGGGGGGGTTGTCCTCTTGTTTCCAGCATAGTGCAGTGGATACGCAGACCGCTTGGGAATAAGTCACCCTATGTCGGAGTGCAGTGAGTAGTTGTAGTTTGGACCTCTGTGGCCAGAACCGAAGCTACAGGGTTATTCTCAAGGGCTATACCATGTTCTCATTTATATGCAACATGATGTCTTGACAATACAACCACATATACACCATTGGGCCACTCATGTCACAATCTCGCCAACAATGCCTGAGAGCTCAGGATAACATGCTACCCAACCTCTCCCCACACCTTATGTCAACAATGGCCTAATGTGTATGTGTTTCCCCAAAACTATGCTCAGCACAGTGTAGAGGAGCAGGTGGACACGCCATCCCTAGCTCCCACCCCTAACCTCTGTCATACTGCAACAGAAGAAGAAGAGCCCCATGTGGGACACCAGGGATCATCCCAATACCACATCAAGTGTATGAGAGACAATATGCACTCCGACAACCGTATTGAATGTACCCTTGCACTGAGAGGGTGGAAGGATGTCTGCACACACCATTGAACATCATAGAGCTTATAAGTAAAATCAGACAATGGCAGAGTGATGTAATGAAGGAAAGATACTGAGACTCGCTGAAACAATGTGTAAATACTCAAAGAATAAAGATGTAACTGAAGTAACAAGCGAAACATGCAGGGGTGAACTGGCCTATAGGGAACTCTGGCCATTTCCCGGTAGACCTCTGCACCCTGGGCAGGGGTGGACTGGCTTATAGGGAACTCTGGAGATTTCCCGGTAGGCCTCTGCACCTTGGGCAGGGGTGGACTGGCCTATAGGGAACTCTGGCGATTTCCCGGTAGACCTCTGAACCCTGGACAGGGGTGGACTGGCCTATAGGGAACTCTGGAGATTTCCTGGTAGGCCTCTGCAACTTGGGCAGGGGTGGATTGGCCTATAGGGAACTCTCACGATTTCCCAGTAGGCCTCTGAACCCTGGGCAGGGGTGGACTGGCCTATAGGGAACTCTGGCGATTTCCTACAGAGCCTCTGCACCCTGGGCAGGGGTGGACTGGCCTATAGGGAACTCTGGCGATTTCCTACAGGGCCTCTGCACCCACATGCAATCGAATAATAAGAAAGTCTATATGCAAAGAAGATAAAGTAACCTAGTGACTAATAAGTGTATATACGCAGAAACGCAAGGTAGACAATATATATAGAAGCTTGCTGTAGAGGTAAACATAACATGGCTAGAGCCGCCATGATGGAAAGATGGACATTGGACTTATATTAAAACTATTCAAGCTACCTCAGAGAGAGACCAGGGCTACAGAATCAGGAGACGCTGGAAAAACAGCTTTATGTGAGGAATAAAGAGGAGTCTATTGGCCTGGGATCAAGGATGCTACATCCAGGACTTTACAAGGCACAAGGGGAGTCAAAAGGATAAACCATGTACATAAGACATATTTTTCTTAGATTAAGTAAAGAGGAAAACATCTGCAAGTGCCAAGTATTAGACAATTAATGATGCAAAAAGCCTACACAAGGTGCAGTGAGCAAGTCTCTAGAGGCCGAGATGAGTAATGATACCCAGCACAATTGAATCAAATAGCAGTAAATAGAAGGTTGAAATGGACACATTTGTGGTCTCCTCACACATGATTCAGAAGTCAACAACAAGGGCCATTGATTAAATTCTAGATGAAGATAATGGTGTGCCTACGCTCCCTTACATATCCCAGAATAAAGGACAGGCTGCAAGGCTAACTACAAAGAAAAAGCCTTGGCTTGGGGCTGGACCATTGAGAGATAATGGACTAATTGGGAAAGTAAGGAGTGGTCCGACGTTACTCTCAACAGGCACCTGGGTTCAATTTTGCTTACGTGCTGCTAACGAGATGAAAGTGCAAGGTTGGGAAAAATATACCAACCAATCAGAGGATCTATGTAGCAACATGCTCTACAATGTTGCACAGGACTACCCGCTGACATTATTTTGCTAGAATCTGTAATCTACGTATTTAGAGGTGGTGTCATGATCTCTGCTTCCAAAAGATCAGGACTTGCCCAACTCCCTTGGAAGCAGACCCATAACCCCGGTTCCGAGTGCCAGCCAGTCCCAATTGGGACCTTTTGGACCCTGTCCTGGCGCCAGTGGCACCAGGCTCATAAAGATGCCCAGTCCCAGCGCTGGAAGCGCCGGGCTCATAATGCTTGGGTGGACTTACCTGCAGCAGACCATGCTGCTTACTTACCTGCCAGTTGAGCCCCTGATCCTCTTCTGTTTGGGACTACTTTTCCTGTTGGGTGGGGCAGGAGCCACTCCCTAGTTTCAGAACACTGGAACTCTTCTGGAAAGCAGGAACTCTTTTCTTACCTAGGCGAGGCTGTGGAAGGAGACACCTAAGCACTACAGGAGGCTATTTAAACCACACCCGATGGATGAATCTTGCTTTGCGTTATTCTGCATTCTCTGCAGCAGAACGCTCATCGTGTCTTCTGCTTCTGATCCTGGGCCTAAGGGAACAAAGGCTTATCATCCTGGAATCCAGTCTTCAGCAGCACCTGTAAAGACAAAGAAAGAACAGGTTAGCACTACGGTCTTCAGTGGCAGCGCATCTCTTACCTGGTCCATCGTCTGTCACCAACGCCTCGCGCTGCATTCCGGCATCTGAAAGACAAAGGCTTACCTACTCTTTGCATGCTCCGGAGGTCTTCGCACTGCATTCCGGCATCTGAAAGACAAAGGCTTACCTACTCTTCGCATGCTCCGGAGGTCTTCGCACTGCATTCCGGCATCTGAAAGACAAAAGCTTACCAGCTCTTCGCACGCTCCGGAGGCCTTCGGCGCTGCATCCCGCATCTGAAAGACAAAAGAAGGTGCGTTTAAAGACATTGGGCAACTTTATTACTCACGTGCCATTACTCCTTCCCACGCCGAATCCAGTGGGTATTCCAGCACCCTTCAGCTTCTCTAAAGCTCCGAACTTGTACCTGCAAGATAAAAGGGACAGTTAGTGCGCATCGTGAAGCAGGCTACAAGCGCTTACTTACGTGCTTCCAGGCGCTTCTATTCCTCAGGCGGGTTCGATACTCAATTCTCTTCAGCCCGCCATCCGCCATCGCCGGAACCCTGCAAAACAAGAGATATCATTACAAAAGACTTTTAAGACATTTGAAGTGCCCAGAACTTACCGTTCGTGCAGTTAACGACGGACAGCAGTCCTCTGAGGTCAAGAGGCCTCCACCCTTATCCAGTGAAGAAACTGGTTACTGCACCCTGCCCCGAGGCAGATGGAGAGCTCGGCGTTCACTTACCTAAGGTGAGGGCGTTAACCTTTGGGGTTCTACAGGAGAAGAGAAAGGGAAGAGGAGAGAGGCACCCAATAACCCCAGTTCATTAATCCCATATTTTCTATCTGCAGACATCTTACTCTTCGAGTCCGACATACAGTGCACAGAGGTCCAGCCCAAAGAGCCAACCGTGTGTTACACATCACCTTTGAAGATACGGCATTCACCCAGTCAAGACCGGCGCCTCTGCGGGAATCAGGTGAGCGTTACAGAACGCAAAGCCCACCGCAAAACTCCCACCCAGGCGCTATGGAAACCTCGGATACCGACCAGCTAGCCCAGTTACTTGGGGAACTAAGAGCAGAAGTGCATGCAGCCCGTCAGGAAACGAATGCTCTAAGAAGGGAACTGATTATTTCCAAGGAGCGAACAGACGATCTCGCTAGACAATTGCTACAGTCACAAGCCGGACAAACTCTGTTACCCGCATCAGGGGCAAATCTTCCTTCAACATCCTCTACGAACCCAGTGCAGATCAACCTACCTGGGAATGTACCTCTGGCTCCGCCCGAACGATTTTCTGGTGACCCAAAGAGGTTTGCAGTATTTATTAATCAGTGCCGGTTGCACTTCTTATGCCGGCCAGCAGCCTTTCCAACTGATCAAGCTAAGGTAGCTTTCGTGCTTTCGTACCTTAGTGGCAATGCGGCAGACTGGTCGATCCCTCTAGTTAATCAAGATGATCCTGTTCTCCATGATTTTCAAGCTTTTCAGCTCAGTATGGAAAAACTGTTTGCAAGACATTCACAGGGGCAGGCCTTGGACAATGAGCTCCTTTCATTGCGACAGGGTAATCAAGACCTTTTGGCTTATATTGCGTCTTTCAACAGACTGATGGTGGAAACTCGATGGCCTGAGGACAAAAGGATTACGCTGTTTTATAGAGGTTTACGTGGAGAGCTCAAAGATGTGTTAGCCCAAGTAGTGAATCCCCCGCTAGACTGTTCGGACTATATTGACTTAGTCGTTCAAATTGACCACAGACTGTAGAACAGGAAGGCCGATCGTTCCAAGTTTGATGCTCGAGTATTTTCCAAATCACCAACTCCTACCAAAGGAGTAGACTCCGGGGAACCCATGCAAATAGGGGGCCTGAAAGGACCACTAACACAAAAGGAGCGGGAAAGGAGAAAACAGCTGCAATTATGCCTCTATTGCGGAAACTCGGGGCACTTTCTTCGAGACTGTCCGGTGAAACCAGCCAAGAAGGCAGTAGGAGCTGCAGTTACCAGGGTCACAAACTCTGAGCAGGGAAACAACCTCGCCCGACAAGAATAGAGGTCCTCTTGCCGAGCGTTAAAACCAGTTCCGTGACCTCGCATTTCGTGATACCTATGGTCCTCATTAGCCCTGAACATCCGGATCGATTACATGCGATTGAAGCTTACGTCGACAGCGGTGCCATCGGCAATTATGTGGATCATGAAATGGTTTTGAGGATGAATCTGACTCTTTGTCCAAAGGCTGTAAAGGACGTCATTACTACGGTGGATGGTACGGAGATAGCCTCCGGACCAGTAACGCATACCACCCAAGAAGTGACGCTAGTAAGTCAAGATGGACACCATGAGAAGATCGTGTTCGATGTGATCAAGGCCCCTCAGTTCCAGATTATTCTAGGAATTCCTTGGTTAGAAAAGCACAATCCTCAGATCGATTGGCGAGCAAGAACGGTTCAGTTTCCAGAATGTGTCTCTACTTGTCACCCTCGACCTGGTGTTGCACTGGCAGCAATTTCCTCGGAGGCTCCCCAGTTACCTCCTGAATACCTAGAATTCCAAGATGTTTTCCGGAAGGATCAGGCTAACTCTCTACCTCCTCATAGGTCTTATGACTGCCAGATAGACCTGATACCTGGATCTACTCCTCCTTGTAGTAGAATTTATGCCCTCACCGAGCCTGAGAATCTTCACCTCCGACAATACCTGGATCAATACCTAGCGAATGGGTTTATTCGTCCTTCCAAGTCCCCCGCTTCCTCAGCTTTGTTCTTCGTTCCAAAAAAAGAAGGGGACCTTAGAACTTGTATAGATTATCGCGCCCTGAACCAGATCACCGTTAAGAATAGATATCCGTTACCTTTGATCCCTGAACTCCTGGACCAAGTCAGAAAAGCATGCATATATACAAAGCTGTATCTTAGAGGAGCCTACCACTTGGTACGAGTAAAAGAGGGCGATGAATGGAAGACGGCCTTCCGCACCAAGTATGGGCTATTTGAATATCAGGTCATGCCCTTCGGACTTTGCAATGCCCCGGCCGCATTTCAATATTTTATGAACGATGTCCTCAGAGAGCTCATAGATGTGTGTGTTGTTGTTTACATTGACGACATCCTCGTTTATTCTTCATCGGAAACTGAACATCGGAAACACGTGAAAATGGTCCTCGAGAGATTGCGTCAACACAAACTTTTCGCTAAGTTGGAAAAATGTGTTTTCAACGTGACTGAAGTTGAATTCTTGGGATTCATATTATCACCTAGTGGAGTGCGTATGGATTCAAAGAAGGTCGATGCAATTCTCAAATGGCCATCGCCATCCTCCGTAAAAGGTGTTCAAAGCATGTTAGGCTTCGCTAACATTTACCGCAGGTTTATCCCTGAATTCTCTCGAATAGTCCAGCCCATCACCGCCTTGTTAAAGAAAAACAAACGTTTTGAATGGTCTACCGAGGCGGAACAAGCTTTCCAGAATTTGAAGACTAAATTTATCTCTGCACCGATCTTAAAACATCCTCGCCCAGAACTCCCCTACATCATTGAAACTGATGCTTCGAGCCTTGCCATGGGGGCAGTTCTATCACAAAAGGACCCAGTAACCAATCAGTTGCATCCCGTGGCATTTTGGTCCCGCAAATTCTCGCCTCCTGAAATCAATTACACTATTACTGATAAGGAACTTCTAGCTATCAAGTCCGCCTTTAAGGCTTGGCGGCATTATCTTCTGGGTTGCCCGACACACCGTTACTGTGATCACCGAAACCTGCAATATTTGAAAACCGCAAAAGCTCAATCCTCTAGGCAACTCCGTTGGGCACTATTCTTTGCCGAGTTTGACTTCATAATTACCTATCGACCTGGTACAAAAAACGGTAAAGCTGATGCCCTTTCTCGGATGGGAGTGGAAGAACATTTGATCAATCCTAAACCTGTACCTATCATTCCCGAACAAAGAATTCTGGGTGTAATCGCCACACAATCCATAGAGGAAGTTAAGGATAAAGCCAGGCTACTGGTAACTCCAGCAGACATACAGAATTGGCATCTGCAGGGAAAGGACTTTACGGTGAAGGACAACCTATTATATTTCCAAGAACGGTTATACCTGCCCAGCACAGATTTACAGAAAAAGGTAATCTCTTGTTATCACGATTCTTTAATGGAAGGACATCCCGGTATGGCCAAAACCTCGGAAAAGATCAAGCGCTACTTCTGGTGGCCGTCTTGGAAAAAAGATATCAGAGACTTTATAATGTCCTGTGGAGTATGCGCCCAAAACAAGAGTCAAAAGGAAAAACCAGCCGGCCTCTTACGCCCTATTGACATCCCACCTCGCCCTTGGCATACGCTTTCTATGGACTTCATCACCGATCTACCTCCATGCTCCGGATACAATACGATCCTAGTAATCGTGGACCTATTCTCCAAGATGGCGCATTTCATTCCACTCAAAGGCTTACCAACAGCAGCAACTCTGGCCCGAGAATTTCTCGAAAACATCGTCCGACTGCATAGTTTTCCTTCAGTTCTAATTTCGGATCGAGGGAGTCAATTTATTTCTCATTTTTGGCGAAGTTGCTGTCGGTCGGCTCAAATTGATGTGAGACTTTTGACCAGCCACCACCCTCAAACCGACGGACAAACCGAGAGGACCAATCAAACTCTGGAACAGTATTTGCGCTGCATGCTACAACAAACTGAAAAAACTTGGAAAGATATCCTTTGGATAGCCGAATATGCCTACAATAATTCTGTCCACTCGGGAACTGGGAAGACTCCGTTTTTTCTTTTATACGGTAGTCACCCTCGAACCTCGGAGTTGGATCCACTCCAAGATCTTGGAACACCAGCAGTAGACCACCTGCATTCTACAATCACCCAAGCCTTTAAGGAAGCCGTTTCTCACCTTCAAAGGGCTAAAGAACAATACAAGAAAGGAGCAGACCAACATCGGAAGGAAGCCCCCCAGTATCAAGTAGGAGATCAAGTCTGGTTATCCACCAAATATCTACCTCTAAAAGGACCACGCACATTCAACCCAAGATACCTTGGTCCCTATTCCATCACTACCATAGTAAATCCAGTAGCGGTCAAGTTGGACTTGCCCCCTCACATGAAGATACATCCGGTCTTCCACGTCTCTCTATTAAAACCCGTGCAACCTCAAACCCGACTAACTAAATCCCCAAAACCTATTCTAGTTGACGGAGAACTCGAGTTTGAAGTCAAAAGCATCCTGGATTCCAAGATCTCCAAATCTAAACTATTTTACCTGATTGACTGGAAAGGCTACGGTCCCCAAGAAAGATCCTGGGAACCTGCAGAATATGTCCACGCGCCTCGTCTAATCAAAAGATTTAATCGAACATTTCCTAACAAGCCAAAACCCCCGGAGAAGCCCGGTTTGGGAGGGGCCTTGAGGGGGGGTGCTGTCATGATCTCTGCTTCCAAAAGATCAGGACTTGCCCAACTCCCTTGGAAGCAGACCCATAACCCCGGTTCCGAGTGCCAGCCAGTCCCAATTGGGACCTTTTGGACCCTGTCCTGGCGCCAGTGGCACCAGGCTCATAAAGATGCCCAGTCCCAGCGCTGGAAGCGCCGGGCTCATAATGCTTGGGTGGACTTACCTGCAGCAGACCATGCTGCTTACTTACCTGCCAGTTGAGCCCCTGATCCTCTTCTGTTTGGGACTACTTTTCCTGTTGGGTGGGGCAGGAGCCACTCCCTAGGTTCAGAACACTGGAACTCTTCTGGAAAGCAGGAACTCTTTTCTTACCTAGGCGAGGCTGTGGAAGGAGACACCTAAGCACTACAGGAGGCTATTTAAACCACACCCGATGGATGAATCTTGCTTTGCGTTATTCTGCATTCTCTGCAGCAGAACGCTCATCGTGTCTTCTGCTTCTGATCCTGGGCCTAAGGGAACAAAGGCTTATCATCCTGGAATCCAGTCTTCAGCAGCACCTGTAAAGACAAATAAAGAACAGGTTAGCACTACGGTCTTCAGTGGCAGCGCATCTCTTACCTGGTCCATCGGCTGTCACCAACGCCTCACGCTGCATTCCGGCATCTGAAAGACAAAGGCTTACCTACTCTTCGCATGCTCCGGAGGTCTTCGCACTGCATTCCGGCATCTGAAAGACAAAGGCTTACCTACTCTTCGCATGCTCCGGAGGTCTTCGCACTGCATTCCGGCATCTGAAAGACAAAAGCTTACCAGCTCTTCGCACGCTCCGGAGGCCTTCGGCGCTGCATCCCGCATCTGAAAGACAAAAGAAGGTGCGTTTAAAGACATTGGGCAACTTTATTACTCACATGCCATTACTCCTTCCCACGCCGAATCCAGTGGGTATTCCAGCACCCTTCAGCTTCTCTAAAGCTCCGAACTTGTACTTGCAAGATAAAAGGGACAGTTAGTGCGCATCGTGAAGCAGGCTACAAGCGCTTACTTACGTGCTTCCAGGCGCTTCTATTCCTCACGCGGGTTCGATCCTCAATTCTCTTCAGCCCGCCATCCGCCATCGCCGGAACCCTGCAAAACAAGAGATATCATTACAAAAGACTTTTAAGACATTTGAAGTGCCCAGAACTTACCGTTCGTGCAGTTAACGATGGACAGCAGTCCTCTGAGGTCAAGAGGCCTCCACCCTTATCCAGTGAAGAAACTGGTTACGGCACCCTGCCCCGAGGCAGATGGAGAGCTCGGCGTTCACTTACCTAAGGTGAGGGCATTAACCTTTGGGGGTTCTACAGGAGAAGAGAAAGGGAAGAGGAGAGAGGCACCCAATAACCCCAGTTCATTAATCCCATATTTTCTATCTGCAGACATCTTACTCTTCGAGTCCGACATACAGTGCACAGAGGTCCAGCCCAAAGAGCCAACCGTGTGTTACACATCACCTTTGAAGATACGGCATTCACCCAGTCAAGACCGGCGCCTCTGCGGGAATCAGGTGAGCGTTACAGGTGGTTCAAGGTGTGCCCACTAGATAAGGGGCATCCAGTAATATTACTAATACCAGCATAATCGCCCAGCTGATCCCCCCGCCCGTGGCAGGTGAGCCTTAAGCCCACCGGCGGTGCACACCCACGCCGTGCCCCCTCTCGTAGGCACTCGGATTCGTGTGCACTACGACACAAGTTCCCGACTCCAAGATGGCCGCCGCCTTTATTGTTTACTGTGTTGCCTAGCAACACTGTACTTCTCCCCCAGAGGGCCACCGGCAGGCGGAAGCCGGCCCACTTTGAGGAAGGCCCAAGTGAGCAAGGCCCCTTCCTGTTTGCCCCGTTCGCTCACTTCATCCCGACGCTCGAGAGGGCAGGAGCCCCCTCACCGTGCACCTGATGCACCACCCGCGTCCCGCCGCCTATCGACAACACGGACTGCAGGAGCAGCCGTGCATCATCTGAAGCCAACTTCAGAAGCGCGTGGAAGCGCCCAGCTGATCCCCCCGCCCGTGGCAGGTGAGCCTTAAGCCCACCGGCGGTGCACACCCACGCCGTGCCCCCTCTCGTAGGCACTCGGATTCGTGTGCACTACGACACGAGTTCCCGACTCCAAGATGGCCGCCGCCTTTATTGTTTACTGTGTTGCCTAGCAACACTGTACTTCTCCCCCAGAGGGCCACCGGCAGGCGGAAGCCGGCCCACTTTGAGGAAGGCCCAAGTGAGCAAGGCCCCTTCCTGTTTGCCCCTGTTCGCCACTTTGCGCCACCAGCCCGGCAGAGTGAAACCTCCTGCAAAGTCGGAAAAGCAGTTTACACTCGGCTACCAGTTAACAACTCCCGTGAGTACATATCTGCGGTTACATTCTAAATTGAACACTAAACAACGTTCCTTTTCCTGCACTTCACCTCGACTTTTTCCAAACTGGTATCTGCTAAACCCCGAACTACCACCATTGCCTATTATAACTTGCGCCCAACGATATTTACATAGCTACCACCCTGCCCCATTGCATACAATTGGCTCCTGATTATGTTACCCTGGCCTGTCATGCCTATGGTCGCCAATGGACCACTGTAACTGAATTGTGCCTTATGGTCGCTAATGGACCACTGTACCTGAGTTGTGCCTTTGGTCGCTAACGGACCACTGTAACTGAATTGTGCCTTATGGTCGCCAATGGACCACTGTACCTGAGTTGTGCCCACTGTAACTTTAACTGAATTGTGCCTTATGGTCGCCAATGGACCACTGTACCTGAGTTGTGCCCACTGTAACTTTAACTGAATTGTGCCTTATGGTCGCCAATGGACCACTGTACCTGAGTTGTGCCCACTGTAACTTTAACTGAGTTGTGCCTTATGGTCGCTAACGGACCACGGTACCTGAGTTGTGCCTTATGGTCGCTAACGGACCACTGTAACTGAATTGTGCCTTATGGTCGCTAATGGACCACTGTAACTGAGTTGTGCCTTTGGTCGCTAACGGACCACTGTAACTGAATTGTGCCTTATGGTCGCTAATGGACCACTGTACCTGAGTTGTGCCCACTGTAACTTAACTGAGTTATGCCTTATGGTCGCTAACGGACCACGGTACATGAGTTGTGCCTTATGGTCGCTAACGGACCACTGTAACTGAATTGTGCCTTATGGTCGCTATTGGACCACTGTACCTGAGTTGTGCCCACTGTAACTTAACTGAGTTATGCCTTATGGTCGCTAACGGACCACTGTAACTGAATTGTGCCTTATGGTCGCTATTGGACCACTGTACCTGAGTTGTGCCCACTGTAACTTAACTGAGTTATGCCTTATGGTCGCTAACGGACCACTGTAACTGAGTTATGTCTCTGGTCGCTACTCGACCACATTGATTGTGCTGGGCCCTCTGGTTGCTAGCCAGATACTACCCAAATCCACTCCCAAACTATGCCAGCCTGGCTAATTCTCATCATGTTCCCCTTTTGCATTATGCCGGACTGCACACCATGCAGTAGAAATAGCTATATCCCATTCAGTAATGGACTCGCCAAGCTTGCCTGTCCCAGACATTACCCCATACCTTGCCCTACACCCTTCCTACCTTCCCTACCTCCTTTCTCCCACAGCGCATCCATAGACCCTATTACCAAAACGAGCGCTACTTTAGGTAATACCCCACGCAGCCTCGTTACAGATGACCACTCTGACAACATCCTAAACTTGCGTAGTTCAACTGAACATAGCCCTGTAGCCTACCCCAACATCATGACCCGTAACGACAGACTAGGATGCAGACTCCCTAACCTACTTAGCAAAATGACCACAAATCATATCACTAAAATCACCAATAAAAACCCCATTGCAAACTCTGTGCCACTCAAAGGAGCCCTACTTAATGTTAGATCCCTTGTGGCCCACCCTACGGAAATTGCAGACATCATCTTCGCAGCAGACCTGGATTTCCTAGCTACCACAGAAACTTGGCTCCATACTGCAGCAGGCCCCTCTCTATCTCTTGCAGTCCAGACAACTACTCCATCCTCAGGGCCGACAGACCGGATGCCCGTGGAGGAGGTGTAGCACTCACCTTCAAATCCTCACTTGACATTAGACCGATGACCGCCCCTACTCTAAAGTCCTGCGAATATTTATCTATCAAAATTCAAACTTCCCCTAAGAACTCCATTACCTTGGACCTATTATACAGACCCCCTGGGCCTATAGGTTCATTCGAAGAAGACATAACCACCCTCATAGCCGAAAAATCCAAACCTCTATCACAGAATATTATCCTCGGTGACTTCAACCTGGGTTACAATGACCCTCATGACATTCCAGCTGCCTCCCTCGCCAATGTACTTGGCGAACACAACTACACTCAACTTAACACCTTACCCACGCATCAAAAAGGCAGAACCCTAGACTGGCTCACTGCCCACAACTGCAACATCATCTGCAGAGACCCACAACCACTGATATGGACTGACCACTTCCTACTCTCATTCGACATTAGCACTAACAACCCCCTCCACAGACAACACCCGCCTGCACCAGCATGCCTGACGAGAAACAAACGGAACATCACCAGTGAAGCCCTCATCCCTCTGGTTCTACCTACCCTTAACATGATACCTAACACATCAGACCCTACCCTTCTAGTAGACACCTACAATAGCGTCATGACCAATGCTATTGACCGTGTTGCTCCACTAAAATTACGCAAAAGTAAACCTAAGGCACACCTCAATTCTTGGTATACTCCAGAACTCAAAATACTAAGAAAAAATAAGTCCAAAA
This sequence comes from Ambystoma mexicanum, assembly GCF_040938575.1. Classification (NCBI taxonomy): domain Eukaryota; kingdom Metazoa; phylum Chordata; class Amphibia; order Caudata; family Ambystomatidae; genus Ambystoma; species Ambystoma mexicanum. The sequence continues at coordinate 4,779,444 of NC_090931.1, read as the reverse complement.
TGGAAACCCTCTGGAAAAAGAACCCTTCCGAGGAACAAAAAGTCAATCTCATAAATGCATCTTCCCTCTATAAAAAAGAAATTATCCGCACAAAAAAGGAAGCCTACAACACAAGAATAAGTAATGCCAGCTCCAGTACCAAAGAGCTATTCACTATCCTGAAGGAGTTAGAAAACCCCAATCCACCTATGGACTCGTCTGTGAAGGACCAATCTTGGTGCACAAATATCCAAGACGCCCTGGCAAACAAAATTACTGGCCTACAAACTAAAATCGAAAACAAAAGACTTCAACTCTTTAATAGCAGCCCCACCGTTAGCACCATCATGCCCAGCCCACCTACCACCCCTAACACCAACCAGGGATTCACCTTCAAAAACGTAACCGCACTAGAAGTGCAAAAAATCATAACTTCCCTCAAACCATCAAACTGCAAAGGGGACAGCTGCCCTGCACAGATCATAAAAGATGCTGCTAGAGACCTCGCCCCCTTCATTTCCAAGCTCATAAACGCATCCTTCTCCACTAATTCGGTACCCAACAATCTGAAACAATCATGGGTCCTCCCGCTACTAAAAAAACAGACTCTGGATCCCTCCATCCCCACAAATTACAGGCCCATTACAACTGTTCCCTTCTTGCTAAAAATACTCGATAGAGTTGCTTACCTGCAAATTCAGCATTACCTAGAGTCTAACCAATTACTCGGATTGCGTCAGTCTGGCTTCCGGCCTCAGCATGGAACCGAAACTGCTCTTGTCGACCTTAAAAGCCAGATTGACGAAATCAAAGATAAGGGTAAGGCTGCCATCCTACTCCTATTAGATCTCTCAGCGGCCTTCGACCTGGTTGACCATAAAATACTCTGTAACCACCTCTCCTCTGCCGCCCACTTCTCCCCCTCTGCTGTCTCATGGATACAGTCCTTCCTAGCCAACAGAACTATGAGGGTCTTCTCTCTGGAGGCAGCAGCAGACCCTATCCCCATATCCTGTGGTGTCCCACAAGGATCATGTGTCTCACCCACCCTCTACAATATCTTTACAAAGCCCCTCTTCGATAAACTAGACCGCCTGGGTGTCATTTATACAACTTACGCGGATGACACCCAGATACTCCTCACTATCTCGGGCAACTACGATACGGATGTAGCTAGGATCAATGAAATCTTCTCTGTCATCCAGGCATGGATGGCCACACATGGCCTCTGCCTCAATGACGAGAAGACCGAACTGCTCATTGTTGGCTCACCGAATAACCTACAAAAATTAAGTCCTAACTACTCGAACATCATAATCGATGGCAACACCATCCCGGTCGCCAAAAATGTGAAAACACTTGGCTTCTATCTCGATGCCAACGTTAACTTCACCAAACAAATTAATGCTACTGCCTCTGCCACGGCATATACCGGAAAACTCATTAGAGCCTGTAGACCATTTCTCTCCCCTAATAGTTGCCTCATACTATCCAGAGGCCTTATACAATCTAAACTAGACTATTGCAATAGTCTCTACCTAGGTGCCAATCAAGCGTCAATTAATAAGCTCCAAGTCCTTCAAAACAATGCACTTCGGGCAGCGCTAAATATCCCTAGACGTGAGCACATCTCAGCCACCAGAACGGCATGCAGATGGCTCACTATCCAACATAAAATCGACCTAAAAACACTTTGCCTAACGTATAAAGCTCTCAACAATCTAGCACCCCCATACCTGACCGACAAACTCACCATGAAACCGTCCGTTAGAACCACGAGATCTTCTAACACCTTATGCCTTGCAGTGCCTAGATTTAACTCCAAAAGAGCCGGAGGCTCGAGTTTTACTGTCCTCGCCCCCCAACTCTGGAACTCCTTGCCACTGAGCATTAAAGCATCCAACTCCTTCCAGTCATTTAGGAAACTGGTCATTGGGTGGCTACTGACAAATAGCCAACTTTGAAGTCAGACCTAGCTCTAGAATGTATTGACTGTTTATTCCTCACTTATGTCACTACCGCGTGCTTTCACCCTCACTGCCTGTATATAACTGTTTATTTAAATTGTTCTAGCTTCACTGCTTATTACCCTGTACCGTGCCTTGTAACCTTGTACTAAGCGCCCCTATACTCCTGGGTCCGGAGCGCTATAGAAATAAATAAACAAACAAAAACAACAAACAATATATAGGTACATATGTTCTGTAAGGAACCCATGGTAGCAACACTAAAGATAGACACAAGTGCTCGCAGTTCAAGGATGTTTATTAAATTGTATAGGAAGGTTGGAAAAAGGCCTAATCTAAACCTAAATCTAAGATGGGAGATGGGAGCAAGCTAAAACCCTCAAATAATAAAAAGGCAGTCCTGATGGCGTCTTGTCAAATAAAAAGGGCCTATACTAAGAAAAACCTATTGCCAATCCGTACGCTAAATACAAACTAAGAGTGTGGGATAGGATTCACAGGAAAGAAAAAAGCGTTCATAAATAATAAGTCAGGATGAGGTAGTCGGGGTTGCCCTACCCCACGTTTTGAGCGTGGGATAAGGCGGGACGCCGGAGCACAACACACGCTCGAGCGTTCTCAGCACAAGCTAACAGTTCTGTTCTCAGTTTATCAGGACCTTCGGTGGTTAAGTCTCTTTTCTATAAAAAGTCTCTTGCCGCCAAGGAACTGATGTCTTCAACAAAATAATAAACAAAAGTTCAGTTCTGCTTGCACGTTGGGTGATGCTTTTTTCACCCCTGGATCTCCCTCTTCCGGGCTCAGATCCACAAGAAGTTCTTAGCAATATCAGGTCCTTCAGTACATAAGCTTCTCGCTTCTGAGGGTCTGAAAGGCTCAAAAATAAAAAACAAAAGATTTAATAAAAGTTCCAAAGTTCTTCTCTGATTGTCTCTGATTGTTTTTGGGTGATAGCTTTTCGCCCCTGGGTCCCCGTCTTCTGGGCTCAGACCGCTCTCGATTATCAGCCTCCCTCCGCCGGGTTCACTCTGGCATGTATTCAAAAGACTCTCTATTGCTCTCTTCTCTATTTAATTCACGGATTGGTGGGTGATGGGTTTTCACCCTTGGATTCCCCTCTTCCGGGCCAAGATCCTTCTCGACTGTTAGCCTCCCTCCACCGGGTTCACTATGGCTTTCAACACAATCTCATCTCGGACATTGTGAGGTGGGAATTCCCGGGTCTCAGGGGCCGGCTCAGATGGACCTCACAGATACAACAGTCTCGTCCTCTACCACCGAGGAGCAATGGAGCTGTACACCGGCCGTGTTGGCCATAACAAAAGGACGACAGGCAATGCCGCCCTGCAAGCCAGAACCTCCCCATTCCACGATAAACAAGACTTTTCCAACAAAGGACGTGGCAGTGAAACCGCCGGTCATAGGGACTACAGTTCTTAGCAGGCACCGCGCAATGCCTGAAAGAAAGCATCCAAACCAAAAATGCAAAACCATACTTAGATCGCAGTTTACATTTTAAAAAAGCTCACCTTATGTCCGTAGGAAACTGCGATACCACGAGTTAACATATTGAGGAAAGTTACAATCAAAGCCAGAGACATGGTGGGTGAAAGGAGAACCACCGGGGCCAGGTGCAGGGAAGGGGGCGGTCCCTATAGCTAAGACCCTATGGCGGGAGAATCACTGTGGCCAGGTGCATGGAAGGGGCTGGCCCTTGCAACTTAGACCTTAGAGAGAGGGGAGAGCACTAATTGGAGGGGCAGAGCAGAGGGGAGGTTAAAAACCACATCCCGAGGCTCATGGGGGTTGTCTTGTTTTTCCAGCAAAACCCGCACAGAGACGACGAGGAGCAGAGCAAAGACCCAGGAGGCTACCATTAGGCATATTAGAAAACCAAAACAAATTGATTGAGGAAGCCTGTATTGAAGGTGCACGCTGAGCTGCCACTCACAAGCCTGGCACACCTGACCCAGAAGTAGCGTGTGTCATTGAGAAAAGTCTGAGAGAAGAGGAATATTCTCACGGACCGCCGGGCCAGCAGACATTCTGGTGCATGGGCACCGGTAACCAATTGAACTGCATTTCACGGACCAGATGGTATAAGGTGCTGTGCTGCTCTCTGTGCCTGTATTGGTACTACCTTTTCAGTTTATTTTACTTTCACACGCCACATTTTGAAAGCACAACCCTGAATAAAAGGAATCTTTGTTTTATACTGAAATCTGCCTTCCCGCCTGCTGATTAACAGACATTCACAAATCTTAATGTCTTTTTAAACAGTTCAGTGTGGATATCCCTCTGCCGGGTTCACTCTTGTCAAAACACTTTTTATCTTGACTTTCGGCTTCGCCCCTCTTTATCGGCATCCCTCCATCGGGTTCACTATTGGTGTCTTTGTCAATCATACAATTGCTTGAACAATTCTTATGATGCGGGATTCGCTTCCCTTAGCTTCACAATCATCTGTCGGTCAAATGCTTTCGACTGTACAGAGGATTTTACTAGACCCCTGTATGACCACTTTGACCCCCTTCTCGCCTTTCTCCTAAGGCCTTCTGGTAACAGTAGTTTCAACAATAGGGTAATCGCCCAGAGTTTCCAAAGTGAGCACCCGCGTGGTGCCTGACTCTTCTATTGCTGGCTTTCCCCTGACGTATCAAAAGTTCTTTTTACTTTCTTTAATAAGCCGCTGGCTACTTTCGTTCAACACAGTTTGGCTTCTTAGTGGAACTCCCCTTGATTCACTGGCTGTGATGAACCGCTTGGCTTTTCTTGCCTCTGGAGTCAAGGCCGGTACCACGGGGCTAAGCGTCTCTCTCCTGCTTGCTTGTCAGCGGAGGAGGGCCCTGTGTACCGTTGACATCTGCTGCAACACACGCTGGCTATTGTTCGCAGTCGTACGATTCTTTCTGCAGAGGTTTCATAGGCCTTGGTCAGAAAGGGCAAGGGCACTTCTCTCCTTGTCACCCTCTCGATTTACGCTGTCTTTCTCCACCTCTTGAACTGCCGTGCTGAGTTAGCTCTCTCGTCATGCGGTCTGCCTTGCTTGTATTGTGCTCTCATACTCTCATACTCCACCAGGGAAAGGGCCGTCAAGTGTGTGTGATTCTGGTCAATTGCCTGACTTTGCCTGACCCTTGTGGTGGGACATGTCAGGTAGATGGCTCTGGTGTTTGTCTGTCGTCTTTCGTGGTGTGCGAAAGTGTTTGTGTCGGCAAAGGGGGTGGGGGTACAGTGTTAGAGTATCCTACGGGCTATGATGGGGAAAAGGTGTTATAAGAAGGGGGATACTGCGTTTCACCCGTTGGTGTCCCACTTTCACTCCCGAGGACCCCCCCATCCAGGTGTTCCTACCTCACTGGTCCAACTCCAGGAACTGGATCCAAACGTGAAGGCCGTGTCCTGGCCCCCTGGATGAAAGATCCCTGTGGACTAGACAACTTCAGGTTTCTCACAGTTCCCGTAACCAATCCCTCCCTTCAATAGGTTTTACAGTTTGCCATGTAGGATGACATCATAGATGACGCATATTGAGGTATACAACCTTTGTATGATCAAGTGTGAGTGTGTGGTCCACAGTTGGTTGTTTTCCAGATTGTCCTACTTTATTTTATGCTAATAATAAAGTAGTACTTTGCCATATTCTTTGAGTCTGTCCCGTTATTTGGATCTGAGATCACTATTGGTAATTCCATCTAGCACATGAGACGCTTCAAGGTGCTAGAGCACTACAGGATTATTTTGCTCTGGCCCACATGCAAATCCAGTCATGAAGAGATATAGGTGTACTTCCTCCGACCATTTCAACACATACATTAGTTTGGCCTCTTGGTCATTGGGATACACAGCGTTTTGATCGGTTTAAGCTAGTAAGGTGTCAAGGCCAGGCAAATCAGGAGGTCCCACCAGTTTAACAGTCCTGTCAAATGGCATAGTTCGATATAATGAAACGTATCAGATTACGAAAATAGCAACCTTCCTTGCACAACAAACTCTAAAGGCTCCTTCTCCTTATACAATTGCCCAAACTCTGCAGGCTACCCTTCCCTAATTCATAAACCCCAATCTAGTCATAAATGGTTAGAAATTCAGACACCCCAATACTATTGTTCTAGGCAACGGAAACCAAGAACATTAATATTTGGAAATCAGTGTCCTATTGGTCCAGCACAGTAGTCATCACTGCATTAGAACAGGAGTTACAAGTAAGTCACTTATTCCGTCTCTAGATTTGGATCTTTCATAGATTCACATGCTGTGAATAGATTACAAGGCAGAACACACACAATACAACAATGGGCGGAGGTAAAGCTCACCTGAAGGAAATACTCACTTCAGAAAAACACTCACCTCACCCAAACAGGTTGCATAGCATTGCCTAGCCGACCCTGGACTCCTCTGTGGAATCCCTGTCGACACAGTAAAACCATGTGCAGGTATGTACAGATCTACAAGTTGCAGCCCTGCAAATATCTAGCAGGGGAACACCAAAGTAGAAAGCTGCCATAGTCCTGGTGGAATGCCTGCCTCAGTGCACCTCCATGCACTATTCTCTGCCTCACAATTCATAGTCACGACTACGAGAGTTCCCTATGAGTCCTGGCTCCTTCTCATCCACATGCAGGATGGGCTGCAGGATGTGTAACTGTTCAAGGTCTTCCATATTTGCAAAATGTACAAGAGTGCAATGCAAATGGGTATTTGGCAGGGGAATTATTGATAGAGCAGTCAAAGTTAATTGACTACTGGCTCTTGCCACAGCCTTGGTTATATAGAAAGCCTACTTCCTAACCAGTGAGGTAGCCCTGTTGCTTTTACTAGCCCACTTCGTACCCAGTGAAGTAGCCCTGTTCTTTTTACTAGCCAAATTCCTACCTTTGGGATAGCCCTGTTCTTTTAACTAACCCGCTTCCTACCTGTGGGTAAGCCCTGTTCTTTTTACTAGCCTGCTTCCTACCCAGTGAGATAGCCCTGTTCTTTTTACTAGCCGACTTGCTACCCAGTGATGTAGCCTGTTTCTTTTTACTAGCCCACCTTCTACCTGTGAGGTAGTCTTGTTCTTTTTACTAGTCCAATTCCTACCTGTGAGGTAGCCCTGTTCCTTTAACTAGCCCACTTCCTACCCAGTGTGGTAGCATGGTTCTTTTTACTAGCCCAATTCCTACCTGTGAGGTAGCCCTGTTCTTTTTACTAGACCACTTACTACCCAGTGAGGTAGACCTGTTGCTTTTACTAGCCCACTCCCTACCCACTGAAGTAGCCCTGTTCTATTTCCCAGCTCACTTCCTACCCATGAGGTAGCCCTATTCTTTTTGCCAACCCACTTCCTACCTAGTGAGGTAGCCCTATTCCTTTTACTAGCATACTTCCTACCCGTGAGGTAGCCCTGTTCTTTTTACTAGCCCACTTCCTACCTGTGAGGCAGCCCTGTCCTTTTTACTAGCCCACCTCCTACCCAGTGGGGTAGGCCTGTTCCTTTAACTAGCCCACTTCCTACCCAGTGTGGTAGCCCGGTTCTTTTTACTAGCCCAATTCCTACCTGTGAGGTAGCCCTGTTCTTTTTACTAGCCCACTTCCTACCCATTGAGGTAGACCTGTTGCCTTTACTAGCCCACTTCCTACCCATGAGGTAGCCCTATTCTTTTTGCCAGCACACTTCCTACCTAGTGAGGTAGCCCTGTTCCTTTTACTAGCATACTTCCTACCGGTGAGGTAGCCCTGTTCTTTTTACTATCCCACTTCCTACCTGTAAGGTAGCCCTATTTGTTTTACTAATCCACTTCCTACCCGTGAGGTAGCCCTTGTTAGGGCACCCACGTGGAGGACGGCGGGATGCTGCCAGCCCTGGCGGGTTTATCCTAGATTTCGGTTTGCCGGGAGACTAGTCTCCCGACGTCCGCACTTGCCCTCCTGTTTTGCTTCCGGGCGCGCGCATACACTGCGGGCCACGAGACCAGCAGCTTGCGTGTCTAGCCTCGTTTCCGTTCCCGGCGGGGCCGCTGCGCATGCGCGGGCCGGCCCGCGCCTCAAGCCTCGGTTTCATGCGAGGACCATAAATGGCGGACGAGCACAGGAACGGATTGCGTCTTAACGCGATTCGTTCCTGACTCGCCGTAGTTACGCTCGTTCCTAGCTCTTGCCTGCCTCCTTGGTTCCAGCTTTTCCCTGTTCCTAGCCTTACCTTGCTGGAACTGTGGATTCTGCTTGCCTCCCTTCCTTGGTGTTCCCTGTCCCCTCCGGGGTCTCTCCTTTCCCTAGGAGTGCCATCCCTGTGGTCCCTCTGGTTCTCCCCTGGGTTCCCCTTGCTGACTATCGCTCTGGGTACCAGCCCTGCCTTACCCCTTTGGCCTTGCTCTTCTGAACTCCAGCCAACCACCCATCTGAGTTTCCTTAACTGTTCTTCCTGGAACACGACTGAACTGCCATTACCAGGTGTTTTTTTCTTCTACTGCTTCAGTATTATCCTGCCACCTGACGTTACCTTAGGCACATTGGACTGTGCTTGTCCTCTCACCACCAGAGCCTCAGGACTCCTTCTTCAGCTACCGAGGTCCTTGGATTCCACCACTCATCAGCTACTGAGGTCCTTGGATTGACCATCTTCAGCACCCCTGTCCCTGTCAGTGCTGGCTGTCTTGGCGCCAGGTAAATCCACAGGGAAGAAGAGACTGTGGCATTGGGGGGTGGTTCCTCTCTATCCCTGTTCCATCAGGGTTGGGCAGGAGCTGCTACCTTGCATCCCACAATCAACCGGCGGATCCTGATTTCCACTCTGGCCTCTCCAGCTCAGATGTCGTCCAGAAACCCAGGTACTACCCGTCCCGGAACACACAGCTTAACAGATTAAGACGCCTAACCACCAGTTCGGATGCAGAGATGGAGGACACAGAGGACTTGAGAAACGAGATCAGGGCCTTGCACGCCTAGATGTCGGCTCTCCACCAGGAGAATCTTTCATTTCGACAGATGGTGGCACAGGGGGCCAGTTCTAGTATCTCACCAGAAGCTGTGATGGCCCAGACCAGTCCAGTGAAATTTGACGGCGACCCCAGACGAGTGGCTGAATTTTGCAATCATTGCAGGATCCATTTCTTGTGTCGCCCAACGCATTTCAACCAGGACAAGGCCAAGATTGGATATATCCTGGGTAATTTGGTTGGTAATGCGTTGGCTTGGGCTACTCCCCTGGTGGTAGCAAAGAGCCCTATTTTGGAAGACTTTGTGGCTTTTGAAAAGGCCTTTTTGGAGGTGTTCCAATCGCCTAATCTAGCAGCAACAGCTCAGAACCAACTAATGGATTTGAAGCAGGGGTCTAGTGACATCATTTCTTATATCAGTCGTTTCCGCCAGCTGGCCACCGATTCTCAATGGCTGGAAGTTACCCAGAAAACGCTCTTTCGAAGAGGACTGAGAGAGGAATACAAGGATGAGTTATTGCATATCCCAGAACCTGATACCTTGCAGGCCCTCCAAGAACAAGTTCTACGTATCGATCATAGGTTGGCGGAAAGACGGAGCGAGAGGCGTCGATCTGAGAAGACGCTTCCGCGATTTTTGCCTGTACCCTCCAAGGTGTCTGGTGCTACTGAGACAGCACCTGAACCCATGCAATTGGGAGCTGTAAGAGGTCCCCTGTCTGATGCTGAAAGGAAGAGACGGAGGGATCTCAGATTGTGCTTCTACTGCGGGGCCTCCATACATTACCTCTCCACCTGTCCCCTACGACCCCTCCGAAAGTCGGAAAACTAAATGACCTGTCGTATGTAGGGAAGGCGACGACAGGCCCTTCTGCCTTTACTTCAGTCCTTCCAGATGATCAACTGGAGAAGCAACCCATGCAGCCAGTGGTACGCATGGCTTTAAAGATCAAGGTCACTTGGTCCAGTAAAGAACCTGTCGAGGTTCTAGGTCTGTTGGATTGTGGAGCATCTGGCAACTATATCGATGCCGATTTCGTAACCAGAAATGGGATTGCCTTACTGGAGAAGAGATGTGCTTCTGTGGTGGAAGTTATTGATGGGACTCCTTTGTCTTCTGGACCAGTTCATCAACATACAGGAACCCTACAATTGCAAATCGAAGGACATCAGGAACTGATCTCTCTGGATGTTATCAAGACACCCACGTATCCTATTATCTTGGGGTTACCTTGGTTGTTGCACCACAATCCTAACATCAATTGGGAGACAAGAACTTTGGAGTTTTGTTCGGACCGTTGTACACAGGAGTGTTGTGGAAGTAACCACCCTGTTATGACGGTTTCTACCTCCACCAAACCGACGGGAGTAGTAGAACAAACCTTTATTCGATTGCTACAATACCATCAGAATATAACGAATTTCAGGAGGTTTTTTCCGAACCCAAGAATATTCCGTTACCGCCACACAGACCTTTTGATTGCTCCATAGACCTCTTACCAGACACAGTGATACCACATGGTAAGGTGTACTCATTAACCTCACAGGAGAAGGAGGTTCTACGGGAATATCTACAGGACTGTCTGCAGAAAGGGTACATTGCACCCTCATCCTCTCCAGCAGGGTTTCCCTTATTTTTTGTCAAAAAGAAAGAGGGTACCCTTCGACCATGCATCGATTACCGGCAATTGAACGACATAACTAGGAAGGACAGATATCCACTTCCCTTGATACGAAACATAATGGAATCACTGCATGAAGCCCGGGTTTTTACCAAATTCGATCTCCGAGGAGCCTACCACCTTGTACGCATAAAACCTGGTGATGAGTGGAAGACTGCGTTTAAGACACCGTTGGGACATTACGAGTACCGTGTGATGCCCTTTGGCTTGTGCAATGCTCCCTCAGTTTTTCAGCGTCTAATGGATCATGTATTTGCAGACTTAATCGGAGTATTTGTTTGGGTGTACTTGGATGATATCTTGGTATTTTCTAGAGATCTTAAAGAACATTTAGTTCAGGTAAAAGACTACAACAGAATCATCTATACGTAAAACCCGAAAAATGTCTTTTTCATCAAATTCACATTGAGCTTCTGGGATATGTGATCAGTTCTACTGGTATACATATAGACCCTGCAAAGGTTCGCGCCATTTTGGATTGGAAGTCTCCCAGGGACCGGCGATCACTCCAACGTTTCCTTGGTTTCGTTAATTTCTATCGCCGTTTCATACCATTATTCTCCAAGTTGGCAGCTCCCCTTTCAAGTTTAACCAGCACTAAGAAGACCTTTGAGTGGGGACCAGAGGCCGCAATCTCCTTTCAGCAATTTAAGGAAGCCTTCAGTACCTCTCCCATCCTTCATCATCCTTGGGAGGACAGGCCCTTTATTGTGGAAGCCGATGCATCAGGCTTTGCTGTAGGGGGCGTATTGTTACAACAGGACCCTGAATTGAAGATAGAATTCCCACTAGCATATTACTCCAGAAAACTTACTGCCAGTGAACGCAACTATTCGATCATTGAGAAAGAGCTTTTGGCCATAAAGACCGCCTTTAAAGAATGGCGTCATCATCTTTTGGGAGGCCGATTCCCAGTGGAAGTACGCACGGACCATCAAAACCTACAGTTTCTACGTTCTTTACAGTGCAGGACTTCACGGCAGGCTCGGTGGGCCTTCTTCTTCTCACATTTCTACTTTAATATCACCTATATATCCAACACCAGAAATGTGAAAGCGTATGCTCTGTCTCGCTCTTTGGAGGATGATATCGTACAGGAGAACAGAGGGCAGCCAGTGTTAGCCCCAAGTCATTTTCTCTAGGCCCTAGTACCCTACTTGCAAAGAGTCGCTCAGGAAACATCAGTGGATCCTAGACGCTCAACCTTATTACAATATCCACAAATTAAGTGAAAGGACGGCCTTCTGCTTTATCGAAAAAGGTTGTACTTGCCCACTGAAGATCTCCGTAAAGTCGTGCTCCAAAGTCTACATGATTCTAAGATAGGGGGGCATCGTCAGTTCTGGTGGCCTGGCTGGGCAACGCAAGTTAAGCAATATGTGGAGGCCTGTCCGGTTTGTGCCCAGGTCAAGACCCCCGCGCAGGAGACCTGTAGGCTTGTTACAACCTGCTGAGATACCACCATACCCTTGGCACACACTTGCCACTGACTTCATTGTGGATCTTCCATGCTCCGAGGGCCATACCTGTATCATGGTGGTGTGGATTGCTTTACTAAAGCGGCTCACTTCATTCCTTTTGAGAAAATACCCACAGCAACTCAGATGGCACGATCCTTTCTACAGAACATATACCGTCTACATGGCTTACCTGAAAAGATAATATCAGATCGGGGCTCTCAATTTGTTTCAGCTTTCTGGAGTCAACTCTGTCAACATTTGGGTATACATAGAGCCCTCAGTTCTGGTCATCATCCACAGACCAACGGGCAGACAGAAAGGACCAATCAGACTCTGGAACAGTATCTACGATGTTTCACCAACGCATCTCAGTCTAATTGGATGTCGCATCTAGCTCTAGCTGAAGTGGCTTACAATAACTCAGTTCACTCAGCAACTGGGTTTAGACCTTTCTACTGTTCTTCTGGTTTACATCCCAAAATTACTGCCTCTCCCTCCTGTTCAACCCAGTCCAGTTCCTTCGGTGGATCAGTTGATATCTGAAATACAAGATCTTCATCATCACGCGGCTGGTACTCTGGCTTTAGCGCAGACCAACATGAAGAAGACAGCCGACAAGCATCGGAGTCTTGGTCCATTGTTTCGGGTGAGTGATCTAGTGTGGTTGTCTTCCAGAAATCTGCCAGCCCGAAACCTCCCGTCAAAATTGGCCCCCAGATTCCATGGCCCCTTCCGCATAACAAAACAAGTTTCCCCGGTTGCTTTTAGGTTGGCTCTACCTGCTTCTTGGCGTGTCCATCCAGTATTTCATGTTTCCCTACTGAAGGCCTATCGCCCCGACCCCTATGGTCGTTCCCACTCCCATCCAGCTGCCATCGATGTTCAGGGTACGCCAGAATATGAGGTTCAAGAGATCTGTGATGCCGTTATCATAGGGGGAAATTGCAATTTTTGGTGGATTGGAAGGGCTATCCCCCTTGTGATCTCACTTGGGAGCCAGTGGGCAATGTTCATGCTCCCAGATCGGTGCAGGAGTTCTACCTCAGTCATCCCTGGAAACCTGGTGCTCCTGGGCCTTCTGTGGGGCGTCATGGTGTTAGGGCACCCACCTGGAGGACGGCGGGATGCTGCCAGCCCTGGCGGGTTTATCCTAGATTTCGGTTTGCCGGGAGACTAGTCTCCCGATGTCCACACTTGCCCTCCTGTTTTGCTTCCGGGAGCATGCATACACTGCGGGACACGAGACCAGCAGCTTGCGTGTCTAGCCTCGTTTCCGTCCCCGGCGGGGCCGCTGCGCATGCGCGGGCCGGCCCACGCCTCAAGCCTCGGTTTCATGCCGAGGACCATAAATGGTGGACGAGCAAAGGAACGGATCGCGTCTTAACGCGATTCGTTCCTGACTCGCCATAGTTACGCTCGTTCCTAGCTCTTGCCTGCCTCCTTGGTTCCAGCTTTTCCCTGTTCCTAGCCTTACCTTGCTGGATCTGTGGATTCTGCTTGCCTCCCTTCCTTGCTGTTCCCTGTCCCCTCCGGGGTCTCTCCTTTCCCTAGGAGTGCCATCCCTGTGGTCCCTCTGGTTCTCCCCTGGGTTCCCCTTGCTGACTATCGCTCTGGGTACCAGCCCTGCCTTACCCCTTTGGCCTTGCTCTTCTGAACTCCAGCCAACCACCCATCTGAGTTTCCTTATCTGTTCTTCCTGGAACACGACTGAACTGCCATTAACAGGTGTTTTTCTCTTCTACTGCTTCAGTATTATCCTGACGCTACCTTAGGCACATTGGACTGTGCTTGTCCTCTCAACACCAGAGCCTCAGGACTCCTTCTTCAGCTACCGAGGTCCTTGGATTCCACCACTCATCAGCTACTGAGGTCCTTGGATTGACCATCTTCAGCACCCCCGTCCCTGTCAGTGCTGGCTGTCTTGGCGCCACGTAAATCCACAGGGAAGAAGAGACTGTGGCGTTGGGCGGTGGTTCCTCTCTATCCCTGTTCCATCATTGTTGGGCAGGAGCTGCTACCTTGCGTCCCACAATCAACCGGTGGATCCTGATTGCCAGTCTGGCCTCTCCAGCTCGGACGTCGTCCAGAAACCCAGGTACTACCCGATCCCGGGACACAGAGCTTAACAGATTAAGACGCCTACCACCAGTTCGGATCCAGAGATGGAGGACACAGAGGACTTGAGAAACGAGATCAGGGCCTTGCGCGCCGAGATGTCGGCTCTCCACCAGGAGAATCTTTCATTACGACAGATGGTGGCACAGGGGGCCAGTTCTAGTATCTCACCAGAAGCTGTGATGGCCCAGACCAGTCCAGTGAAATTTGATGGCGACCCCAGACGAGTGGCTGAATTTTGCAATCATTGCAGGATCCATTTCTTGTGTCGCCCAACGCATTTCAACCAGGACAAGGCCAAGATTGGATATATCCTGGGTAATTTGGTTGGTAATGCGTTGGCTTGGGCTACTCCCCTGGTGGTAGCAAAGAGCCCTATTTTGGAAGACTTTGTGGCTTTTGAAAAGGCCTTTTTGGAGGTGTTCCAATCGCCTAATCTAGCAGCAACAGCTCAGAACCAACTAATGGATTTGAAGCAGGGGTCTAGTGACATAATTTCTTATATCAGTCGTTTCTGCCAGCTGGCCACCGATTCTCAATGGCCGGAAGTTACCCAGAAAACGCTCTTTCGAAGAGGACTGAGAGAGGAATACAAGGATGAGTTATTGCATATCCCAGAACCTGATACCTTGCAGGCCCTCCAAGAACAAGTTCTATGTATCGATCATAGGTTGGCGGAAAGACAGAGCGAGAGGCGTCGATCTGAGAAGACGCTTCCGCGATTTTTGCCTGTACCCTCCAAGGTGTCTGGTGCTACTGAGACAGCACCTGAACCCATGCAATTGGGAGCTGTAAGAGGTCCCCTGTCTGATGCTGAAAGGAAGAGACGGAGGGATCTCGGATTGTGCTTATACTGCGGGGCCTCCGGACATTACCTCTCCACCTGTCCCCTACGACCCCTCCGAAAGTCGGAAAACTAAATGGCCTGTTGCATGTAGGGAAGGCGACGACAGGCCCTTCTGCCTTTACTTCAGTCCTTCCAGATGATCAACTGGAGAAGCAACCCATGCAGCCAGTGGTACGCATGACTTTAAAGATTAAGGTCACTTGGTCCAGTAAAGAACTTGTCGAGGTTCTAGGTCTGTTGGATTGTAGAGCATCTGGCAACTATATCGATGCCAATTTCGTAACCAGAAATGGGATTGCCTTACTGGAGAAGAGATGTGCTTCGGTGGTGGAAGTTATTGATGGGACTCCTTTGTCTTCTGGACCAGTTCATCAACATACAGGAACCCTACAATTGCAAATCGAAGGACATCAGGAACTGATCTCTCTGGATGTTATCAAGACACCCACGTATCCTATTATCTTGGGGTTACCTTGGTTGTTGCATCACAATCCTAACATCAATTGGGAGACAAGAACTTTGGAGTTTTGTTCGGACCGTTGTACACAGGAGTGTTGTGGAAGTAACCACCCTGTTATTATGGTTTCTACCTCCACGCAAACCGACGGGAGTAGTAGAACAAACCTTTATTCAATTGCTACAATACCATCAGAATATAACGAATTTCAGGAGGTTTTTTCCAAACCCAAGAATATTCTGTTACCGCCACACAGACCTTTTGATTGCTCCATAGACCTCTTACCAGACACAGTGATACCACATGGTAAGGTGTACTCATTAACCTCACAGGAGAAGGAGGTTCTACGGGAATATCTACAGGACTGTCTGCAGAAAGGGTACATTGCACCCTCATCCTCTCCAGCAGGGTTTCCCTTATTTTTTGTCAAAAAGAAAGAGGGTACCCTTCGACCATGCATCGATTACCGGCAATTGAACGACATAACTAGGAAGGACAGATATCCACTTCCCTTGATACGAACCATAATGGAATCACTGCATGAAGCCCGGGTTTTTACCAAATTCGATCTCCGAGGAGCCTACCACCTTGTACGCATAAAACCTGGTGATGAGTGGAAGACTGCGTTTAAGACACCGTTGGGACATTACGAGTACCGTGTGATGCCCTTTGGCTTGTGCAATGCTCCCTCAGTTTTTCAGCGTCTAATGGATCATGTATTTGCAGACTTAATCGGAGTATTTGTTTGGGTGTACTTGGATGATATCTTGGTATTTTCTAGAGATCTTAAAGAACATTTAGTTCAGGTAAAAGACTACAACAGAATCATCTATACGTAAAACCCGAAAAATGTCTTTTTCATCAAATTCACATTGAGCTTCTGGGATATGTGATCAGTTCTACTGGTATACATATGGACCCTGCAAAGGTTCACGCCATTTTGGATTGGAAGTCTCCCAGGGACCGGTGATCACTCCAACGTTTCCTTAGTTTCGTTAATTTCTATTGCCGTTTCATACAATTATTCTCCAATTTGGCAGCTCCCCTTTCAAGTTTAACCAGCACTAAGAAGACCTGTGAGTGGGGACCAGAGGCCGCAGTCTCCTTTCAGCAATTGAAGGAAGCCTTCAGTACCTCTCCCATCCTTCATCATCCTCGGGAGCACAGGCCCTTTATTGTGGAAGCTGATGCATCAGACTTTGCTGTAGGGGCCGTATTGTTACAACAGTACCCTGAATTGAAGATAGAATTCCCACTAGCATATTACTCCAGAAAACTTACTGCCAGTGAACGCAACTATTCGATCATTGAGAAAGAGCTTTTGGCCATAAAGATCGCCTTTGAAGAATGGCGTCATCATCTTTTGGGAGGCCGATTCCCAGTGGAAGTACGCACGTACCATCGAAACCTACAGTTTCTACGTTCTTTACAGTGCAGGACTTCACGGCAGGCTCGGTGGGCCTTCTTCTTCTCACATTTCGACTTTAATATCACCTATATATCCAACACCAGAAATGTGAAAGCGGATGCTCTGTCTCGCTCTTTGGAGGATGATATCGTACAGGAGAACAGAGGGCAGCCAGTGTTAGACCCAAGTCATTTTCTCTTGGCCCTAGTATCCTACTTGCAAAGAGTCGCTCAGGAAACATCAGTGGATCCTAGACTGTAGAAATCAGGACAGTAGGCGAAGTGGAGTTTTGTAGACCTTTATTACACAATGTCTTAACCAAGGTAGTTGGACTCCAGGTTGACCCCACAGTTACTTCACTGTGAGTAAAAGGCACCAGGAGTTCCTCTTCTCTTTGAGTGTCTCCTACTCTCACGGACCCGGATAGGCCCACCAGTTGCTCTCACTCTCCTCTCCTTCTCCCTGCAAAAAGCAACAAAAACGCCATTAGGCCAGTCCCTTTTATACCTGGGGTTTGGAGGGGAAAATGGGCCAATCGGGGACAACTTCCCTCCCCCCTGTCTGATTGGTGGGGACCCTAGGCACCCTCCCTCTATGAATAGTGCTGCCTCCTCCCCACCTCCTCCTTTATTCTGGCTGCCTGGCTCTAGCTTCCCCTCCCTGCTGTCAGCCACACCCTCTCCATTGGCCCCGCCCCCCCAACATTGTGTCTCCCTCGAGGCATGTCTCCCGGAGGCCCATCCTGCTTGAGGCCCCATGCTACCGTTCTGGGTCTGCCCTGCATGAGGTAAGGAGGGGGTTCTGGTTGGCTGCCCCCGATGGGTCCTTGCCCAGCTGTCTGGCGCACCTCCGACGCCGAGCGGTCGGCACGAGTCGGGCTCTCTAGTTCCCGAGCCTCGCCGCCGCTCGCCGCCGGAGGCCGCCGAGGTACGTTGTGCTCGCGGGTCTCCCAGCCGCAGCGCCAGTGAACCCGGTCCTCGTGGGCACACGCGGCGCTGCGGCTGCAACGTCGGCACCGTCGCGGGACGCCGACAAGGCTCTCCCTTTAACAGGGACGCCTTCCCGGCGCCTGCGTTCGGCGCCGCACACGCCCGCGGCACAGCGGGCTCCTCTGGCCGTGCGTCCCGCTCTCCCTCTCCGTCCACCCTCACATCCCCACATACCCCCACCACAGATCCAGGCCGGTCGGGCCGGATCGAACTCCTGGACAAGTAATCCGCCACCAGCTGAAAGCTGCCAGGTCTATGCAAGGTAATGAAGTCGAAGGGCTGGAGGGACAGGAACCACCGTAGAACACGTTGGTTGGTGTCCTTGTGTCTCGCCAACCACTGTAGGGGTGCATGGTCGGTATATAACGTAAACTTCCTCCCTAGTAGGTAGTATCGCAATGAATCCACCGCCCATTTAATGGCGAGACATTCCTTTTTTCGATAGTGGAATACGCTAACTCATGCGGAAGGAGCTTCCGACTGACAAAACAGATCGGTCGCAGGAACCCGTCTACCTCTTGCGTCAGGACCGCCCCCAACCCCATGCCAGAGGCATCCGTCTGCAGAAAAAAATGCTTCCGGAAGTCCGGGCATACCAACACCGGGTGGGATGATATACTGTGCTTCAGTCCCTCAACGGCCAGTATGGCGGCGTGATTAGTTGACAGATCTGGGGAACCCCCGATTTTCAACGCCTCGGTCAGTGGCGCAGCCAGGGAAGAAAAACAGGGAATAAAGCGCCTATAGTACCCTATAAACCCCAAGAAGGCCCTAATTTGTTTTCTGTTAGTTGGTACTGGGATCCCCTGAATAGCCTCGATTTTGGACACTTGTGGCCGAACCACGCCGCCACCGACCATATGTCCGAGGTACTTGGTTTCCTGGGTCCCTAGTACTGATTTCACTGGGTTGATGTGGAGTCCGGCCTGGGTCAGGGTGCCGACCACCTTGCGTAGATGGGTTAGATGGTCATTCCATGATGCGCTGTATATCACGATGTCGTCCAGGTAGGCTGCAGCGTATTGGTCGTGGGGCTGTAGGAGGACGTCCATCAGCCTCTGAAAGGTGGCCGGAGCCCCATGCAACCCGAATGGTAGCACTTTATATTGAAAGAGCCCCTGTGGTGTAGCAAATGCGTTTTTTTCTTTGTCAGATTCCCGTAGTGGGATCTGCCAGTATCCCTTGGTGAGGTCCAGGGTACTGAGGTAACGGGCAGCACCCAACCTTTCCAGCAGTTCATCCATCCTGGCCATGGGATAGGCTTCGTATTGGGATATCAGGTTGAGTTGCCTAAAGTCCATACAAAATCGTACAGCCCCGTCTGGCTTGGGTACGAGCACGATTGGAGAACACCATGCACTGGTTGAGGGTTCAATGATATCCAACCTAATCATTTCTTCGATCTCTTTCTTAATGATCAACCTTCGGGCCTCTGGGATCCTGTAGGGTCTCAACCGGACTATCTGTCCGTTTAGGGTTTCGATACGATGCTCCATTAGGTCGGTCCTTCCAGGTAAATGGGAGAAGGTGTTGCGGTGTGGTTTGAGCGTCTCCAGGATCTCGTTCTTCATGTGTTCAGTGAGTGTTTCACCCCACTGCACCGCATCCAATTGGCCGGTTGCGTGTAACAACCCTGTATCCTGGGTGGTCAGAATATCGACCGGTGCAGGCTCGTTCCATTTCTTTAGTAAGTTTATATGGTAAACCTTATATGATGGGCTTCGATCAGGTTGGTATATCCGGTAATTCACTGGTCCCACCACGTCCTTCACCACATAAGGACCTCTCCACCGAGCCAACATTTTGTTCGTACTGGTTGGTAGTAACACCAGTACCTTATCCCCTGGTTCTAGCTTTCTTAGGCGACAGCCCTTGTTGTATGTCTTCTCCTGTCGGTCTTGGGCGATACTTAGATGGGATTCCGCTAGTCCCCTTAAAGTAGATAGATGGTTCTTAAGGTCCTCAGCGTACTCGGTGAGGGATGTTTCCTTAATGTTTTCCCAATCCTCTTTAACCAGGTCTAGGATTGTTCTGGGCTGTCTTCCAAACAGTAGCTCGAATGGGGAGAATCCTGTCGAGGACTGGGGGGTGTCCCTTAATACCATAAGGATCAGGGGTATGACTCTATCCCAGTCCTTCCCCTCTGGGCCTGTTACCCTCTTCATCATTTTCTTTATTGTTTGGTTGTACCTTTCCACCAACCCATCCGTTTGAGGTTGGTAGACTGAGGTACGTAGACGTCTGATCTGTAGTCTTTCACAGACTTGTCGCATGACAGCTGACATGAAGTTGGTACCCTGATCGGTGAGGATTTCGGTGGGTAGGCCTACCCGTGCGAAGTAGGGGATGAGCTGGTCACATATTTGGTTAGCCGACGTCCCCTTTAGGGGGAAGGCCTCGGGGTACCGGGTGGCATAATCCACAACGACCAGCAGGTATCGATATCCACGACTGACTGGCTCGAGCGGGCCTACCAGATCTATACCTATCCTTTGAAAGGGTATGGTGATCAATGGCATCCGCTGCAGAGGCGCTTTGGCTGGCTTTTCCCCACTCGTCAACTGGCAGACTTTGCATTCCTTACAGAATTTCGCCACCTCCCCATAGAGCCCCGGCCAATAGAAGCGTTTTAGAATGTTTTGCTGTGTCTTTAGGGAGGCCATGTGGCCGCCACAAGGGTGATTATGTGCCAACTGGAGGACAATGCCCCTGTGTGTTTTGGGTAGGAGTAGTTGTTCCCTCCGTGTACCTCCCTCTTCTTGGTAAACCCGATAGAGTAGGCCCTGTCTAGATATAAAACCGGCTCCCTTGGTCAGGTCTGGGTCCCCATTAGTGATGGCCCTTTCGCGGGCCAATGTTAAGGTAGGGTCCGTCAGGGTTTCTCCCCGGATGGAATCCTCATGGTCCTCCGGGTTCCAGGCTATCCGTTGGGTGGCATACATGGATGCGCACTGAGCAAGGCGAGCTTCCCTTCTTTTCCTGGTGGGTCTCTCTCGTCCCTGGGTGTTCGGGGGGATGGGCTCCCTGGCAAAGGGTGCTTCTTCCCACCATCCCTGGTCTAGGGCCTTGATAGTCTGGTGGAAGTGGGGTAGATCGGTCCCAATCACCACTGGGGCGGGTAAGGAGGGGAGGACGGTAGCTCTCATCTCTGCAATGTTAGGGCCCACCTCTACTGTTATGGATTTCATGGGGTAGGTCCTTACATCCCCATGTATACACTGAATCGGGATACTAACATTGGCGAGGTAAGGAGAATCACTTACTGTTGGTAGTACCGCCGTCTGTCGACTTCCACTGTCGAGTAGGGCCCTGGCTTGGTTCCCGTCTACCCGGACGTCCATCTCGTAGAGACCTTGGCATCTTGGTCCTTGCTCGGTCCTCATGAATCCGATCTCCATCGGCTCGGTGCCTCTCTTCCGGGGACAAAACCGGGCGATATGGCCCCACTCGCCACAGTCATAACATTGCGGTTGTCGGTATCCCGTGGACAACTGGGTGGATCGCGGGTCGGGACGGCTCCTCTTCTCCTCGGATCCAGAAGGGCGTCCTTCCGTTGCTCTCCATTTGGAAAGCCCTCCTCGCAGGCTCTTAGTTGGGAGGGGTTCCAATGGTGGCATTGGATTGCGAATGGGAGATCCGACTCCGAAGGGTTTACCTGCTCCCCCTGCCTTTTGGTAGGCCGACGCTATGTCCACCGCCTCAGATAAGGTGGGCCTGTGATGTTGTCGGACCCATCTTTGCATCGGAGGGGGTAGGGCCTCAATGAACTGCTCGAGGGTGACTTTATCTAAGACATCTTGGAGACCTGTTCCCGGTACTTGTAACCATTTCTCGGTGAGGTCCTTAACTCGGTAGAAGAGTTGTCGGGGTTCTCACCCGGTTTGAGTTTAGTGTCGCGCAGCCTCATTCTGTAGGCCTCTTCGTCAAGTCCCAACCGGTCCAATACTGCTTTTTTGATTTCAGCGTAAGGCGTGGTTCCGTTTGGGTTAACGGCCTGGTAGGCACCTTGCATGATGCCAGACAAAAGGGGAGCAACATACTGGCCCCAGCGGTCCACCGGCCACTGAGCGTTTCAGGCGATTCTCTCGAATGTGGTGAAAAAGAAAGCCGGGTCTTCACCTTCCTTGAATTTTTGCAACACTGCGGAAGGGACCATGGGCTGGTTTCGGGTGCCGGTGACAGCATCCGTCAGGTGTTTTATCGTCTCTTGGTGTTTGTCTTGAGAAGTGGACTGCAGGGTACCTTGCAATTGTATGGCCTGCTGAAAGGCTTGGCGATCAGCGGCCGCCTGCTGGGCCTGAAGTTGGAAGAGCTGTTGTAACTGTTGTTGCCCTTCTGACAGTGTCTGTATTATTTTCTCCATCGCGTTCTCCTTAATCCTGCCGACTACGCCACTTGTAGAAATCAGGACAGTAGGCGAAGTGGAGTTTTGTAGACCTTTATTACACAATGTCTTAACCAAGGTAGTTGGACTCCAGGTTGACCCCACAGTTACTTCACTGTGAGTAAAAGGCACCAGGAGTTCCTCTTCTCTTTGAGTGTCTCCTACTCTCACGGACCCGGATAGGCCCACCAGTTGCTCTCACTCTCCTCTCCTTCTCCCTGCAAAAAGCAACAAAAACGCCATTAGGCCAGTCCCTTTTATACCTGGGGTTTGGAGGGAAAAAGGGCCAATCGGGGACAACTTCCCTCCCCCCCTGTCTGATTGGTGGGGACCCTAGGCACCCTCCCTCTATGAATAGTGCTGCCTCCTCCCCACCTCCTCCTTTATTCTGGCTGCCTGGCTCTAGCTTCCCCTCCCTGCTGTCAGCCACACCCTCTCCATTGGCCCCGCCCCCCCAACATTGTGTCTCCCTCGAGTCATGTCTCCCGGAGGCCCGTCCTGCTTGAGGCCCCATGCTACCGTTCTGGGTCTGCCCTGCATGAGGTAAGGAGGGGGTTCTGGTTGGCTGCCCCCGATGGGTCCTTGCCCAGCTGTCTGGCGCACCTCCGACGCCGAGCGGTCGGCACGAGTCGGGCTCTCTAGTTCCCGAGCCTCGCCGCCGCTCGCCGCCGGAGGCCGCCGAGGTACGTTGTGCTCGCGGGTCTCCCAGCCGCAGCGCCAGTGAACCCGGTCCTCGTGGGCACACGCGGCGCTGCGGCTGTGAGCACCCGCGGCGCCGCGGCTGCAACGTCGGCACCGTCGCGGGACGCCGACAAGGCTCTCCCTTTAACAGGGACGCCTTCCCGGCGCCCGCGTTCGGCGCCGCACACGCCCGCGGCACAGCGGGCTCCTCTGGCCGCGCGTCCCGCTCTCCCTCTCCGTCCACCCTCACATCCCCACATAGACGTTCCACCTTATTACAATATCCACAAATTAAGGAAAAGGACGGCCTTCTGCTTTATCGAAAAAGGTTGTACTTACCCACTGAAGATCTCCGTAAAGTCGTGCTCCAAGGTCTGCATGATTCTAAGATAGGGGGGCATCGTGGTATTCGATCTACGCAGGAGATGATAGCCCGTCAGTTCTGGTGGCCTGGCTGGGCAACGCAAGTTAAGCAATATGTGGAGTCCTGTCCGGTTTGTGCCCAGGTCACGACCCCGCGCAGGAGACCTTTAGGCTTGTTACAACCTACTGAGATACCACCATACCCTTGGCACACACTTGCCACTGACTTCATTGTGGATCTTCCATGCTCCGAGGGCCATACCTGTATCATGGTGGTGTGGATTGCTTTACTAAAGTGGCTCACTTCATTCCTTTTGAGAAAATACCCACAGCAACTCAGATGGCACGATCCTTTCTACAGAACATATACCGTCTCCATGGCTTACCTGAAAAGATAATATCAGATCGGGCTCTCAATTTGTTTCAGCTTTCTGGAGTCAACTCTGTCAACATTTGGGTACACATAGAGCCCTCAGTTCTGGTCATCATCCACAGACCAACGGGCAGACAGAAAGGACCAATCAGACTCTGGAACAGTATCTACGATGTTTCACCAACGCATCTCAGTCTAATTGGATGTCGCATCTAGCTCTGGCTGAAGTGGCTTACAATAACTCAGTTCACTCAGCAACTGGGTTTAGACCTTTCTACTGTTCTTCTGGTTTACATCCCAAATTACTGCCTCTCCCTCCTGTTCAACCCAGTCCAGTTCCTTCGGTGGATCAGTTGATATCTGAAACACAAGATCTTCATCATCACGCGGCTGGTACTCTGGCTTTAGCGCAGACCAACATGAAGAAGACAGCCGACAAGCGTCGGAGTCTTGGTCCATTGTTTCGGGTGGGAGATCTAGTGTGGTTGTCTTCCAGAAATCTGCCAGCCCGAAACCTCCCTTTCAAAATTGGCCCCCAGATTCCATAGCCCCTTCCGCATAACAAAACAAGTTTCCCCAGTTGCTTTTAGGTTGGCCCTACCTGCTTCTTGGCGTGTCCATCCAGTATTTCATGTTTCCCTACTGAAGGCCTATCGGCCCGACCCCTATGGTCGTTCCCACTCCCGTCCAGCTGCCATCGATGTTCAGGGTACGCCAGAATTTGAGGTTCAAGAGATCTGTGATGCCCGTTATCATAGGGGGAAATTGCAATTTTTGGTGGATTGGAAGGGCTATCCCCCCTGTGATCGCACTTGGGAGCCAGTGGGCAATGTTCATGCTCCCAGATCGGTGCGGGAGTTCTACCTCTGTCATCTCTGGAAACCTGGTGCTCCTGGCCTTCTGTGGGGGGTCATGGTGTTAGGGCACCCACCTGGAGGACGGCGGGATGCTGCCAGCCCTAGCGGGTTTATCCTAGATTTCGGTTTGCCGGGAGACTAGTCTCCCGACGTCAGCACTTGCCCTCCTGTTTTGCTTCCGGGCTCGCGCATACACTGCAGGACAGGAGACCAGCAGCTTGCGTGTCTAGCCTCGTTTCCGTCCCCGGCGGGGCCGCTGCGCATGCGCGTGCCGGCCCGCGCCTCAAGCCTCGGTTTCATGCCGAGGACCATAAATGGCGGACGAGCACAGGAACGGATCGCGTCTTAACGCGATTCGTTCCTGACTCGCCATAGTTACGCTCATTCCTAGCTCTTGCCTGCCTCCTTGGTTCCAGCTTTTCCCTGTTCCTAGCCTTACCTTGCTGGATCTGTGGATTCTGCTTGCCTCCCTTCCTTGGTGTTCCCTGTAACCTCCTGGGTCTCTCCTTTCCCTAGGAGTGCCATCCCTGTGGTCCCTTTGGTTCTCCCCTGGGTTCCCCTTGCTGACTATCGCTCTGGGTACCAGCCCTGCCTTACCCCTTTGGCCTTGCTCTTTTGAACTCCAGCCAACCACCCATCTGAGTTTCCTTACCTGTTCTTCCTGGAACACGACTGCACTGCCATTACCAGGTGTTTTTTTCTTCTACTGCTTCAGTATTATCCTGCCACCTGACACTACCTTAGGCACATTGGACTGTGCTTGTCCTCTCACCACCAGAGCCTCAGGATTCCTTCAGCTACAGAGGTCCCTGGATTCCACCACTCATCAGCTACTGAGGTCCTTGGATTGACCATCTTCAGCACTGTCACAACCCAGAGGTTGTTTTCTGGTTGTATGCAGTATTTCCTTTTGCTCAAGTAATCCTGGGCTTTTATGGAGATGCGCCCAAGACTTCCCTCCCAAGAGCTCAGCCTTCAGGGATAAATAAACCTGACAGGTTGGGGGTTTGAGCGGAAAGGCCGGAGCAGAATCGTCAGAGCTAGAGGGACAAAGAACAAAACAAAGAAAACAGTTGTTCAGAAAAATGCAGCCAAGTAGTGTTGGATAACAAACAGCCAACACCACCCCCAATCCCCACTCTTACCTGCACCGTAGAAATAATATACCAGTAACCTACTAGTATCGAATTGTAGGGAGGGAGGAGTGGAAGTTTGCCAGTATCTTAGGGTCACCAGGGCGAAGACCGCAGAGCGTCCCTAGTAGGTTCAAGGCAATCCAAAGTATAAACAGCAGAGCGTCCCAAATAAAGGTTCAAAGCAATCCAAAAGGTAAACAGCAAAGCGTCCCAAAGAAAGGTTCAAAGCAATCCAAAGGTAAACAGCAAAGCGTCCCAAAATATAGTTCGAAGCAACAGAAGTAAAAGGAAAATTGAATTGGGAAGTGAGCGTTCACTTCACGCTAATTTCCTTACGGAGATGTTCGAGGTATCGGATCACCAAAGTTTAAGGATTTAGAATTAGGAGGTCGAGAATGAGTAAGCCGGGTTCAGAATATCCAAGGGGAACAATTGAGGGAGGTTGGCGTCGGGAAGCAGGTACGGACAAGGCGAAGGCAATAAGTTGATTCAGGCGCTGGTTAGTCAAGGATTCAAGAAACGGGTCCGGGAGCTCGCAACTAGCAACAGTTTAGGAGCACACGATCTCCGGGTAGATGGGAGTTATATATCGTTCCCAACAAATGAAATCATCGCAACGTCACGCGTACTTCACGCGGCTATGATAGCAGGCGTTGTGGGAGTTGTAGTCTCAGGGACTTTTACTTGCCGAATAGCGCTCGGATAATCGCCAAGGCAATTTCCAACCTGGCCGGGTCGTGACAGTACCCCCCCACAAAGAACGCTTTCTCCTGAGACTACGCAAGCGGTGTGACCAAAAGGCACGTAGTAAACGGGGAGCGTTTAGATTAGAGGCCGGTTCCCAGGACCTGTCCTCTGGACCATACCCTTTCCAGTCGATCAGGTAGGAGCGAATCCCACGACATAGGCGAGTGTCCAAGATTGCACGCACCTCATACTCGTCTTCACCATGGACGTTAACTGGGGTGGGGGCAGTAGGTAATCTCGTGCCAGGTACAAAAGGGCGAAGCAAGGAAACATGGAATACCGGGTGTACCCGCCAATGAGATGGAATCCCTAGGCAAACGGTGACAGGGTTAAGACACCGTAGAATCCTATAAGGACCTAGGTAACAGGGCAATAGTTTCCTTTTTCCTTTAATGGCCAGATGTTTTGTAGAGAGCCATACACGTTCCCCACAAGAATACGAAGGGGCGGGTGTGCGCCGTTTGTCAGCTTGCATTTTGGTACGACGTTGCGCCGTTTGCAGATGGGACAACACCGATTTACGGATGGCAAGCAAGGAGTCTTTTACAGCATTAGCGGCGGGAAACTGCTTTAAGGAGGGCAAGACAGGTGGGAGAGTCCTTGGGTGCAGACCATATAAAGCATAAAACGGAGAGCAACCAATTGAGGAATGCATAGAATTGTTATAGGCAAATTCTGCAGCCCCTAGTAGCGAGAACCAGTTGGACTGATGCTGCAGACACAGACAGCGAAGAAACTGTTCCATAGTACCATTGGTACGTTCAGTCTGACCATCCGTTTGAGGATGGTAGGCCGAAGACAAGCGGGCATCGATACCCAAAGATGAAGTAAGGGAGCGCCAGAAGCGTGAGGTGAATTGAGACCCCCGATCAGAAATTAGAACCGTAGGAAGCCCAAAAAATCGTACCACATGGTCAAAAAACAGAGTCGCTAACATAGAGGCAGTAGGTATACCCGAGCACGGTATAAATCGTGCCATTTTGGTAAAGACATCGACAACCACAAGAATGGTGGACATACCCCCGATACAAGGGAGCTCCACCACGAAATCAAGGGTAACCGTATGCCATGGATATGGGGGTAACGGCATACTCATTAGAAGACCGACGGGCTTGCCCGGTTGCCTCTTGCACTGTGTACATACTGCACACTTGGAGACATATTGTTCGGTGTCGTTCTTCATACCAGGCCACCAGCACCATCGGTGGAGAAGATCATAAGTCTTAGCCCGACCAGGGTGAGCTGCCAATGGGAGATCATGGGACCATTCAAGAGCTTTTCGTCGAATACGGTTATCAGGTAAGTATAGCAAACCATTAACATATGGAAGACCGGTGATGAGTTCAGCGCCCAGCTCCTTAAGAATAGGAGCATGATCCTTAGCCCACGTCCTTAATCCATCTAAGATGGACGGAGAAACCGAACAAATACACACCACAGTCCCTGAGGATAATACAGGGGTTGACTGTTTCGTAGTTACCATATCTGTACCGATACGCGACAATGCATCCGCCTTTCCATGTAGTGGACCGGGGCGATATGTCACTGCGAAATTAAACATGGTAAAAAATAAATGCCACCGTATTTGCCTAGCATTGGTGCATTTTATATGGGATAATGCCTGGAGATTCCGATGATCCGTATATACAGTAATGGGATGTTTAGCACCTAAGAGATGATGTCTCCACTCATTAAACGCTACCTTAATCGCCAGTAGTTCTCTTTCCATGATCGTATAATTACGTTCGGCTGGCGTAAGTTTCCGAGAATGGAAAGCCACAGGATGTAGTCGGTGGGTGGCTGGACAAATTTGCGACAGGATAGCCCCCACAGCAATTGCAGAGGCATCGGCTTCCACGATAAATGGAAGGGTCGGATCAGGGTGCTGCAGGACTGGAGCTGTGGTAAAGGCTTCCTTCAATTTCTGAAATGCAGAGTGCGCCTGTTCATCCCAAATGAAATGGACGTTCGGGCTGGTCAACCGAGTTAGTGGCGCAACTATTTCAGAAAAGGAGGCGATGAAACGTCTGTAAAAGTTGGAAAAGCCCAAGAATGATTGAAGGGCTTTTACTGAAGTCGGGACAGGCCAATCCAGTACTGCCCGGACCTTGGAGGTGCACATAAGCACTCCCTTTTGTGATATTTGGAAACCCAAAAACTCCACAGACGATGCATGAAACACACATTTCTCCAGTTTTGCAAAGAGGGAGTGTTCTCTCAGATGGAGGAGAACAGAGCGTACATGGTGTATGTGTTGGGACAAGGTATCTGAATATATCAGGATGTCGTCCAAATATATTACGACGTAACAGTCCAACAGGTCCCTGAAAATGTCGTTGACAAAGTGTTGGAACGTCGCTGGGGCGTTGCAAAGCCCGAAGGGCATTACACAGTATTCGTAAAGCCCGAATTTAGTTTTGAATGCCGTTTTCCATTCATCCCCCTCACGCATCCTCACCAAATTGTATGCTCCCCGTAAGTCCAACTTGGTGAAGATGGTAGAGGAGGTCATTTTATCAAGAAGCTCCGTAATGAGCGGTAGAGGATATTGGTTCTTGATTGTGACGTTATTAAGGGAACGATAATCGACACACGGACGTAAATCTCCTTCTTTTTTTTGTACGAAGAATATCGGGGAGGCCGCTGGGGAACGGGATGGACGTATGTGTCCCAAGAGTAATGCTTTGTCTATGTAATGTCGCAAGTGTTCTTCTTCCTTTCGAGCAAGGGAGTAGATACGACCATGTGGGATGACCGCCCCAGGTATAAGGTCAATGGGGCAGTCATAGTCTCGGTGTGGAGGCAGTTTTTCTGATAAGCCTTTGTCGAAGACATCCGAGTACTCTCGGTATTCCTCTGGAAGTACAGGGACTGGGATAGAGGATAAAGCACTGATGGAAGGTACACTCGCCACCAGGGCCAGGCAAGGGGAGAAGACTGCTGCCTCTTGAGTCCCTAGACATTTCTGACTGCAAAAAGAGGAAGAGAACAGCACGGTTTGTTTAACCCAATTGATTACAGGGTTATGGGTTTGCAACCAGGATAGACCCAGAATCATACCAAACTGGGGGGCCGTAATGAGGTCAAAGGCGATGTATTCCGAATGACCCTGTAATGTGGACATTTGTAGTGCAGTGGTTTGTTCCGTGACTTGTCCGGATACCAAACGGGAACCGTCAACAGCATGTATGTCTTCCGGTCGTATTTTGGAAATTATAGGTAGCCCATAATGTTTAGCCAGGTTGGAATCCATATAATTCCCGCTAGCCCCTGAGTCTATCATTACCGGGTTGGAAAAAGAATTGACACCAGGGGCCTTGAAGCACATAGTGAGATATACATGTGGAGACGGAAAACATGCATCCGAGCCCGGGTACGTTTGACTCATCCTAAAGGCCCGGTTTATGGACGAGTCCTGGCGTTTCCCGCCGGTTTAGTTGGTCTTTTAGGACATAGCCGTATATAATGTCCTGACTGGCCACAATAGAAACATAGGTTATTCAGTGCCCGTCTCTCTCGTTCAGCCTTAGACAATGGACCCCTGATGGCCCCAATTTGCATGGGTTCAACCTCGCCTTGAGGAATCGTAGTAGTGCTATCTGACCGGGAAGAGGTACGAATATCAGGGTACCGACGTTCGCCCCGTCTTTGCCGAATCCGAGCATCAACTTGGAGAACCAGGTCGAGTAACTCAGGAAAACCAGGTGGAAGGGCGGGCACCACTGACAAGGCGTCCTTTAGGTCCTCCGACAAACCTTTGTAGAAAACAGCCGCTTTCTTTTGTTCTGGCCAAGTGGTTTCAGCCGCCAACTGATTGAAACGGGCCAGGTAGGTCAACAGATCCGTCTTGCCTTGATTTATAGCTAAAAATTCTAAATCCGTGGTTTGTGCTTTGTATCGCATATCAAAAACGCTGTTCATGGATTGAATTAGCCGATCAAAGTCATAAAGAGCCGGATCATTAGCTTCCAACAAAGGATTAGCCCATGCTGCGGCAGTGCCGCCTAAATGGGAGAGAACGAAGGCCGCCTTAGTGGTAGCATCTGGAAACGCCAAAGGACGACAAAGAAAGTGAAGGCGACATTGATTCACGAAAGTCCGATACGCCTTGGGATCCCCCAAAAAGCGTTCGGGTGGGGCCAAAGGGAATGGCCCAGGAAGAACCACCGGAGCTGGAGTTGGGGGAAATACAGGAGGAGGTGCCGCCGCAGCGCCATCCCCGAATTCCTCATCATGGGGTAATGGCTGCACAAAGCTCTGTAATACATCCATGCGTTGATGTAAGGTCGCATGGGCAGATGCCATATCGGTACGCAAGGCGGAAAAAGCCTGCATGAGAGCTGCCATCGGGTCAGATGCGGCTTCCATAACCAATAGGCGTTATGTTTAGGCTCCTAAATCTGTCACAACCCAGAGGTTGTTTTCTGGTTGTATGCAGTATTTCCTTTTGCTCAAGTAATCCTGGGCTTTTATGGAGATGCGCCCAAGACTTCCCTCCCAAGAGCTCAGCCTTCAGGGATAAATAAACCTGACAGGTTGGGGGTTTGAGCGGAAAGGCCGGAGCAGAATCGTCAGAGCTAGAGGGACAAAGAACAAAACAAAGAAAACAGTTGTTCAGAAAAATGCAGCCAAGTAGTGTTGGATAACAAACAGCCAACACCACCCCCAATCCCCACTCTTACCTGCACCGTAGAAATAATATACCAGTAACCTACTAGTATCGAATTGTAGGGAGGGAGGAGTGGAAGTTTGCCAGTATCTTAGGGTCACCAGGGCGAAGACCGCAGAGCGTCCCTAGTAGGTTCAAGGCAATCCAAAGTATAAACAGCAGAGCGTCCCAAATAAAGGTTCAAAGCAATCCAAAAGGTAAACAGCAAAGCGTCCCAAAGAAAGGTTCAAAGCAATCCAAAGGTAAACAGCAAAGCGTCCCAAAATATAGTTCGAAGCAACAGAAGTAAAAGGAAAATTGAATTGGGAAGTGAGCGTTCACTTCACGCTAATTTCCTTACGGAGATGTTCGAGGTATCGGATCACCAAAGTTTAAGGATTTAGAATTAGGAGGTCGAGAATGAGTAAGCCGGGTTCAGAATATCCAAGGGGAACAATTGAGGGAGGTTGGCGTCGGGAAGCAGGTACGGACAAGGCGAAGGCAATAAGTTGATTCAGGCGCTGGTTAGTCAAGGATTCAAGAAACGGGTCCGGGAGCTCGCAACTAGCAACAGTTTAGGAGCACTCGATCTCCGGGTAGATGGGAGTTATATATCGTTCCCAACAAATGAAATCATCGCAACGTCACGCGTACTTCACGCGGCTATGATAGCAGGCGTTGTGGGAGTTGTAGTCTCAGGGACTTTTACTTGCCGAATAGCGCTCGGATAATCGCCAAGGCAATTTCCAACCTGGCCGGGTCGTGACAAGCACCCCCGTCCCTGTCAGTGTTGGCTGTCTTGGCGCCACGTAAATCCACAGGGAAGAAGAGACTGTGGCGTTGGGGGGTGGTTCCTCTCTATCCCTGTTCCATCAGGGTTGGGCAGGAGCTGCTACCTTGCGTCCCACAATCAACCGGCGGATCCTGATTGCCAGTCTGGCTTCTCCAGCTCAGACATCGTCCAGAAACCCAGGTACTACCCGATCCCGGGACACACAGCTTAACAGCCTTATTCTTTTTTCCAGCCCACTTCCTACCTAGTGAGGTAGCCCTGTTCCTTTTACTAGCATACTTTCTACCTTTGAGGTAACCCTGTTCTTTGTACTAGCCCACTTCCTACACAGTGAGGTAGCCCTGTTCCTTTTCCTAGCCCACTTCCTATCCAGCGAGGTAACCCTGTTCTTTCTACTAGCCCACTTCCTACCCAGTGAGGTAGCCCTGTTCATTTTACTAGCCCACCTCTGACCTGTGAGGTAGTCCTGTTCTTTTTACTAGCCCACTTCCTACCTGTGAGGTAGCCCTATTCTTTTTACTAGCCCACTTCCTACCCAGTGAGGTAGCCCTGTTCTTTCTACTAGCCCACTTCCTACCTAGTGAGATAGCTCAGTTCTTTTTACTAGCCCACTTCCTATCCAGTGAAGTAACCCTGTTCTTTTTACTAGCCCACTTCCTACCCGTGAGGTAGCCCTGTTCTTTTTACTAGCCCACTTCCTACCCGTGAGGTAGTCCTGTTCTTTTTACTAGCCTACTTCCTACCTGTGAGGTAGCCCTATTCTTTTTACTAGCCCACTTCCTACCCAGTGAGGTAGCCCTGTTCATTTTACTAGTCCACTTCTGACCTGTTAGGTAGTCCTGTCCTTTTTACTAGCCCACTTCCTACCCAGTGAGGTAGCCCTGTTCTTTCTACTAGCCCACTTCCTACCTAGTGAGATAGCTCAGTTCTTTTTACTAGCCCACTTCCTATCCAGTGAAGTAACCCTGTTCTTTTTACTAGCCCACTTCCTACCCGTGAGGTAGCCCTGTTCTTTTTACTAGCCCACTTCCTACCCGTGAGGTAGCCCTGTTCATTTTAACTAGCCCACTTCCTACCTTTGCGGTAGCCCTGTTCTTTTGTCTAGCCCACTTCCAACCCAGTGAGATAGACCTGTTCTTTTTACTAGCCCACTTCCTACCCAGTGAGATAGCCCTGTTCTTTTTACTAGCCCAATTGCTACCCAGTTACGTAGCCCAGTTCTTTTTACTAGCCCACTTCCTACCTGTGAGGTAGTCCTGTTCTTTTTACTAGCTCAATTCCTGCCTGTGAGGTAGCCCTGTTCTTTGTACTAGCCCACTTCCTACACAGTGAGGTAGCCCTGTTCTTTTTACTAGCCCACTTCCTACCTGTGAAGTAGCTGTGTTCTTTTTAATAGCCCACTTCCTACCTGTGAGGTAGCCCTGTTCTTTTTACTAGCCCATTTCATACCCTTTGAGGTAGCCCTGTTCCTTTAACTAGCACAGTTCCTACCCAGTGAGGTAGCCTGGTTCTTTTTACTAGTCAAATTCCTACCTGTGAGGTAGCCCTGTTCTTTTTACTAGCCCACTTCCTACCTAGTGAGGTAGCCCTGCTGCTTTTACTAGCCCACTTCCTAACCGCTGAGGTAGCCCTGTTCTATTTACTAGCTCACTTCCTACCCACGAGGTAGCCCTGTTCTTTTTGCCAGTCCACTATCTACCCAGTGAGGTAGCCCTGTTCCTTTTACTAGCCTACTTCCCGTGAGGTAGCCCTGTTTCTTTTGCCAGTCCACTATCTACCCAGTGAGGTAGCCCTGTTTGCTTTACTAATCCACTTCCTACCCAGTTAGGTAGCCCTGTTCCTTTCAGAAGCCCACTTCCTAAACAGCGAGGTAGCCCTGTTCATTTTACTAACCCACTTCCTACCTGTGAGCTAGCCCTTTTCTTTGTACTAGCCCACTTCCTACACAGTGAGGTAGCCCTGTTCCTTTTTACTATCCCACTTCCTATCCAGCAAGGTAACCCTGTTCTTTTGACTACCCCACTTCTACCCAGTGAGGTAGCCCTGTTTATTTTACTAGCCCACTTCCAACCTATGAGGTAGTCCTGTTCTTTTTACTAGCCCACTTCCTACCTATGAGGGAGCCCTGTTCTTTTTACTAGGCCACTGCCTACCTAGTGTTATAAATCAGGAATACCAGTAGCACACCAATGAAAGGATACACGTAGTATTCAAAAAAGGATACCCAAGGCATTGTTGAAGCTGTCCTAGGGTAGAACGAAGTCTGTCAATTTCAGACCTTCCAATGAATGCCCCTCTCTAGCTAGAACAGTTCACAGCCAAAGGGAGTAATTAGTGGAAAGGGCGTTGTAAGGAATAACCACCAAACTGTAGAAAAGAAAATAGGACGGATTTAGAAACTAGCTCAGAATGTAGACCACAACTATTAGTCTATTTGAAGGACACTAACCTGTTCCAGAGGACAGTCACTTGGGAAATCCAATGAACCACTAGAAACGAGAGGGAAAGTAAGTTAGTAGGGAAACTAACCTGAACGGAACGAGGGCCACACTAGATACGGTTGGTGCACACAGGGTAGCATCCATAAAGTCCAATGCACTGTCTCCTGAATGTAGATGAAGGAAGTGGAGGTGATAATCAATGTCCAGGTGAAGCCCAAATGGAGTTGCCCTTGGGAAGTTCGTAAACCATGAATTTCAAAAAAACAGTCTTGGCAGGAATCCTTAGTAGGGAGCAATGGGTTGGTATTAGAGAACTTAGAACAAAACAAAGTGACAGACTGGTATCAATACCGAAATCGCCTTGGCCTTGATATGCAGAGTGAATAACTGCAGATGGCACAGAGCACACTGAAAGCGGTGTAATGCAGGCGCCATTGCTGCTAGGGAATGCGATGTGAATGGAATTGGAGCTGCCGGTAACCAGCTCCGTACTTCCGCTGCTCCGGGAGACAACGGAACGGCTGGACTGGGGGCAATCTGAGCGGAGGGCCTCTGAGGGATTGGGCTCACAGGTATGACACCTAGTGAGATAGCTCTGTTCCTAAAACTAGCCCACTTCCTATGCAGTGAAGTAACCCTGTTTGTTTTACTAGCCCACTTCCTACCCGTGAGGTAGCCCTGTTCTTTTTACTAGTCCACTTCCTACCCATGGGGCAGCCCTGTTATTTTTACTAGCCCACTTCCTACCTGTGAGGTAGTCCTGTTCTTTTTACTAGCCCACTTCCTACCTTTGCGGTAGCCCTGTTCTTTGTACTATCCCACTTCTTATCCACTGAGGTAGCCCTGTTCTTTTTACTATACAATTTCCTACTCGTGAGGTAGCCCTGTTTTTTTTTTACTAGCCCACTTCCTACCCAGTTAGGTAGCTCTATTCATTTTACTAGCCCACCTCTGACCTGTGAGGTAGTCCTGTTCTTTTTTATTAGCCTATTTCCTACCTAGTGAGATAGCTTTGTTCCTTTTACTAGCCCACTTCCTAACCATGCTGTAGCCCTGTTCTTTTTACTAGCCCACTTCCTACCCATGAGGCAGCCCTGTTTTTTTTACTAGCCCACTTCCTACCCGTGAGGTTGCCCTGTTCTTTTTACTAGCCCACTTCCTATCCAGAGAAGTAACCCTGTTGTTTTTACTAACCCACTTCCTACCCAGTGAGGAAGCTTTGTTCATTTTACTAACTTACTTCCTACCCAGTGAGGAAGCCCTGTTCATTTTACTAGCCCACTTCCTACCTAGTGAGATAGCTTTGTTACTTTTACTAGCCCACTTCCTATCCAGAGAAGTAACCCTGTTGTTTTTACTAACCCACTTCCTACCCAGTGAGGAAGCTTTGTTCATTTTACTAACTCACTTCCTACCCAGTGAGGCAGCCCTGTTTTTTTTACTAGCCCACTTCCTACCCATGAGGCAGCCCTGTTTTTTTTACTAGCCCACTTCCTACCCGTGAGGTTGCCCTGTTCTTTTTACTAGCCCACTTCCTACCCATGAGGCAGCCCTGTTTTTTTTACTAGCCCACTTCCTACCCGTGAGTGAGGTTGCCCTGTTCTTTTTACTAGCCCACTTCCTATACAGAGAAGTAACCCTGTTGTTTTTACTAACTCACTTCCTACCCAGCGAGGAAGCCCTGTTCTTTTTACTAGCCCACTTCCTACCTGAGCGGTAGCCCTGTTCTTTTTACTAGCCCACTGCCTACCCAGTGAGGAAGCCCTGTTTCTTTTACAAGCCCACTTCCTATCCAGTGAGGTAGCCCTGTTCTTTTTACTAGCCCACTTCCTACCCATGAGTTAGCCCTGTTCTTTTTACTAGCCCACTTCCTATCTGTGAGGTAGCCCTGTTCTTTTTACTAGCCCACTTCCTACCAAGGGAGGTAGCCCTGTTCTTTTTACTAGCCCACTTCCTACCCTTGAGGTAGCCCTGTTCTTTTTACTAGCCCAGTTCCTACCTATGAGGTAGCCCTGTTCTTTTTACTAGCCCACTTCCTACCAAGGGAGGTAGCCCTGTTCCCTTTACTAGCCCACTTCCTACTTGTGAGGTAGCCCTGTTCTTTTTACTAGCCCGCTTCCTACCGATGAGGTAGGCCTGTTTCTTTTACTAGCCCACTTCCTACCCAGTGAGGTAGCCCTGTTCCGTTTACTAGTCTAATTCCTACCCATGAGGTAGCCCTGTTCCTTTTACTAGTCTACCTCCTACACAATGAGGCAGGCCTGTTCTTTTTCCTAGCCCACTTCCTACCCAGTGAGGGAGCCCTGTTCTTTTGACTAACTGTGAGAAACCCGAGGGTGTCTCACATACTAGTCCCTGGGGATCTGTCGTCCAGGTGCCCAGGACACAGCCATCACTATTGG
The DNA here is from genome assembly GCF_040938575.1 of Ambystoma mexicanum. Classification (NCBI taxonomy): domain Eukaryota; kingdom Metazoa; phylum Chordata; class Amphibia; order Caudata; family Ambystomatidae; genus Ambystoma; species Ambystoma mexicanum. Next base: position 4,742,798 of record NC_090931.1, on the reverse strand, counting down.
ATCTAGTTCCTGGGGGTGGACCAGTGGGGGAGGATCACCTGGGCGAGGGGTCTTCAGGGAGTGGAAGTGGGGCACCGAGGGTTGAGATGCGGTATCCCCTTCCGTATAACATCTTTTCCCCCATCCTACCCTGTAGGATATTTAGAAGCTCTACCCCCTGCCCCCCGTTTTCCACATAAACACTTTCTTACATGGTAACAGACAACAGACAACAGGCTAACACCAGTAGTGTCCCGGTAGTGGCAACTAATCTATGGGATTCCCTACCACCTCACTTCAGAAACGACCCATCCCTGTGGTCGGGTCATTCAGAAAAAGTCTGAAAACTGGATTATTCAGCCTAGACTCGCAACAATGATACACCAGCTATAGATAATCATGCCCCTGGATGTAATCATCAAGCACGTTGAACCACACTAGCGCAGAAATCTCATTACTGTTTTACCTGCAAACCAATTATAAATGTCTTGATGAATGCAACTGTATCTAACAACATTCATGATGTACCTACTTGCAACCTACACCTGTAACACGCAAGATGCAATACCATGTAACCACTATCTTAAGTACCGACAATGTAACCATCATCTTAATTATTGCTGTGATGTACCTTTCTGTAACCTGCACCTATAACACGCACGTTGTAACACCATGTAACCACTATCTTAAGTATCAACAATGTATCCATCACCTTAAGTATTGCTGCGCCTTGATGCCTCTGGGCTAAGTGCGCCTTATAAATGCTAAAACAAATAAATAAACAAACCAGAGTTGTTTACCTGACATGTCCCAACACTAGGGTCAGGCATAGTCAGGCAATTGACAACAACCACACACACCTGACAGCCCTTTACCTTCCCCACAGGGATAAAGGGCAGAGCACAAGAGCACACTATGACCAAGGCCAAATGCACGAGGAGACAGCTACACCAAACCAGCAGTACAAAGGGAGAAGAAAAGCGGTGAGACCTGGAAGGACGACGAAGAGGGAATTGCCCTTTTCAACTCAGACCTGCAAAGCCTCCAGAAGGGAAATCATAAAACCAGGAGTTACAGCTGGCGTGCGGAGCAACAGAGGTCAATGGTACACGGGGGACTCCCGCTTTGATAACGCAGGCGGAGAGGCAAGCTGGCTACCATGGGACTATCCTTGACTCCAGAGAAAAAAGAAGTCAATGGGTTCAGCACATCCGGTGTGTCGGAGGAAGCTGATATCAAACCGAACTATGGGCCTCATTACATGGAATGCGGTAAGGGTTAACGGTCACCGGTAATGGTACCGGTGACCGTTAACCCTTAATGCCTTACTACGAGGTCCCTTTGCGGGTTGGTACTTTAACGCCTGCTTTTTGCAGGCGTTAAAAACCAACCCGCAAAGGAACCTTGGTGCTAATTACGGCACCGCAAATGTGCGGTACCGTAATTAGCACCTTCCCCATTCCCATTATGCCCTATGGGGCAAAAATGGGAATGGGGAAGGGCAATTGTGGAAGGGGAATTACCGCCCCGCCAACCTTGGAATAGGGCGGTAATTCCCCTCTCCTCCAAGGCGGTGCCGGTAATTTACCGGCATGGACCAAGGTGCTAATAGCACCTTGGTTTACCGCCTTCCGTGAATGAGGCCCTATGTTAAGCCCAAGGTTGCTAGTAGCAGCATTTTGAACGCAAGAAGAAAGAACTTGTGTGTATGTGTGAACTTTAAAGAAAGCCCAGTTGAGGTCCAGGTGCACAGGGTCCAGCGCCACGTGGGCTGCTCATTCAAAAAGGCTCTGACCAGGACCCATTTTTTTTTATAAATACAACAACCAAAAGGCCCTAGGAAAGGGTAGTGTGAGGCGTCAGAGTGGTCCTAAAATGGTCACGTCAAATCACTTATACAATCAAAAGTCTTTGACCCGTTGCCAGAGGAAAGCTAGGGGAAGGGAACCCTGCTTTCCACAACGATTGTGAACTGTGATAATTGGCAAGTGTGAACCCGACAGACGGATGCCAAAAGAAAGCTAAAGAGAAAGAAATCCTGCTCTCTGATAAAACAGAGCAATGCATGAACTGCATTAGGAATCCATGCACTGTGTTGAAGAAAGTCCGTAGTTGTCAGGGATTGGGGCTGGGGAGCAAGGAAACACATAGGGCCTCATTACGACATTGGAGGTAGTCATGGCGCTATTTGCGCCATGACTGCCTCCAATAACGGGTCCGGCACCAGTATGGTTCAATGGGGACTTACCGGTGTAGTCCGACCTTTGTGGGACCGGTAAGTTCCCATTGAAAAAGCCATTCCCCATTCCCATTTGAGCCCCCATAGGGCTCAATGGGAATGGGGAAGGCACTAATAACGGTTCCGCAAATTGCGGTACCGTTATTGGCTCTGAATTCCCTTAACGGATCCCGTCCATAACACCTGGTCAGACCCGGCGTTAAAGGAGGGACCCGCTAAGAGAACTCGTAGTAGAGCGGTAAGGGATTACCGGCACCAGTCTCTTTACCGGTGCCCAATATCTCTTACCGCCCCACTCAGAATGAGGCCCATGGTGTATTAAATCACAGCACACACTTACTGATTCAAAGTAACAAACAAACAAAAGTTCTTTCAGTAATCTTGCATCTTGGGCAATTATTCTTCTTTCGGATTTCACAATGACAAACAAACAAATGTTCTCTGGGTGATTGCTCTTCACCCCTGGGATCTCCCTCTGCCGGGCTCAGATCCTCTGTACAAAGACAGGCCTCCCTCCGTTGGGTTCACTACTGTCAAGGATCACAAAAAAGGGGGGAAGGATACGACACCCTGCCCGAATCACAGAAGCTGTAACGCTCACCTGGTTCCCACGGAGGCGCAGATCCTGGCTGGACAGTTACCGTGTCTTCAATTGAGAAGCGCAGGACTCGGATGGTTCTCTGGACCGGACCTCCTCTTATGGAATGTCTGACTTGTAGAGTAAGGTGTCTGCAGGCGGAAGAAAAAGGGATTAATGGCTGGTTGTTGGTTGGACTTCTCCTCCTTATTCGTTTTTTCCCCTGAGGCCCAAAGTCTGAATAAGCTCTCACCTTAGATATGTAAATGCTGGGCTCTCCATCCTGCGACTCATGCAGGGGCGCTGGGTTCCAGTTACTTCACTGGGATTGCGCTTGCTTTAAGTCTCTTGTAGCCTCAGAGGGTTTAAAGCTGCTGAAGAAGCGATGCCGTCGTTTTCTGCACGAGCGGATGCTGGTCGGTTTGTAAAGTTCGAGAGCACCTTTTAATGAAGTCTTTGCCTTTGTTTCTTAGGTGCCGAAATGCTATATGCTGAGCATACGGATGCACGTAAGTATGAAGGTCTGTGCACGTGGAGGAGCACGTAAGTAATATGCTTGCTGACAGGTTTATTCGCACCTCTTAATGTCTTTTTCTTGATTTGCAGGTGCGGAGATGCAGCAGAAGAGGAGATGGCGAGGAGCGCACAGCTCCGGTAAGTGAAAATATAATTGCGTCCAATTCCCCCCTTTTTGAACTAACCGGAGTTCTTTGTCTTGCAGGTAGAGGCCGCGGGATTCGGAAGATGCCGTGGATTCAGGTAAGTAAGCGCGGCTGCTAAAGCGTTGTCTTTTGCTAACCTGTGATGCGGCCGGAGACTGGATCCCTGGATGGTAAGTGAAGATCTGACTTGTTTTCACAGGCTGGAGCAGAAGATATCACTAGAAGACTGGAGCTGACTCGGTGAGCGTCCTGCTGCAGATGCAGAATAACGCGAAGCACATTCTTCCAATCGGGTGTGGTTTAAATAGTGTTGAGGTGATTAGGTGTCTTCCTCCTCAGCCTCGCCCAAGAGAAAAAGAGTTCCTGTGTTCCAGAGTCAAGGAGTGATGCCAGCCCCACCCAGGTAAGAAAGTAGTTCCAGATTGGAAAAATAGTCCCACCCAGCAGAAGGCTGAGGCTTCATTTTGCCAGGACTTGTGAAGGTGAGTATGCAGCATGGTCTGCTACAGGTAAGTCCACCCAAGCACCTTTACCCAAAGTATGAGCCCGGCACCTCTGGCGCCGGGACCGGTGATTCTTATGAGCCTGACGCCAACGGCGCCAGGACATGGTCCAGAGGGCCCCGATAGGGGTCGGTTGGGACCAGGGGCGGGGGTTGTGAGCCTGCTTCCGGGGATGTTGGGCTTGTCCTGACTCCTTGGAAACAGTGCTCATGACAGCACCCCCCCTCAAGGCCCCTCCCAAAATTGTCTCCCCCGGGGGTTTTGGTTTGTCGGGAAAAGTTCGGTGGAATTTTTTGATTAGGCGAGGTGCGTGGACGTATTCAGAGGGTTCCCATGATCGTTCTTGAGGCCCGTAGCCCTTCCAGTCATCAGATAGTATAGCTTGGACTTGATGATCTTGGAGTCCAGGATGTTTTTAACCTCAAATTCGAGTTCTCCATTAACTTGAATAGGTTCTGGAGCTTTAGTCAATCGGGTTCCAGGCTGCATTGGTTTTAGTAGAGATACGTGGAAAACTGGATGTATTTTCATGTGGGACGGCAAGCCCAACTTGACAGCCACTGGATTTATTATGGCGGTGACAGGATATGGTCCCAGATATTTTGGATTGAAGGTGCGAGGTCCTTTAAGAGTTAAATGTTTAGTGGATAACCAAACTAGGTCTCCAACCCGGTATTGGGGGGCCTCCCTTCGATGTCGGTCTGCTCCCTTTTTATACTGTTCTTTGGCTAGTTGAAGATGGGTCGTGGCTTCCTTGAAAGCTTGAGTGATAGCAGTGTGTAGATGATCTATGGCAGGTGTTCCGAGATCCTGAGGTGGATCAAGATTGGAGGTTCGAGGGTGAATCCCGTATAAGAGGTAAAAGGGACTTTTTCCGGTTCCTGAATGGATCGAATTGTTGTAGGCATATTCGGCGATCCAAAGGATGTCTTTCCAATTACTTTCTGACTGTTGCAGCATACACCGTAGATATTGTTCCAGAATTTGATTTGTCCTCTCGGTTTGCCTGTCGGTCTGGGGGTGATGGCTGGTTGAAAGTCTCACATCGATTTGAGCTAGACGACAGCAATTTCGCCAAAAGTGCGAGATAAACTGGCTTCCCCTATCTGAGATCAAAATTGAAGGGAAACCATGTAACCGAACAATGTTTTCGAGGAATTCTCGGGCCAGGACTGAAGCTGAGGGTAAGCCCTTCAGTGGGATGAAGTGGGCCATTTTAGAAAACAAATCCACGATTACTAAAATGGTGTTGTATCCGGAGCATGAGGGTAAATCAGTAATGAAGTCCATGGAAAGGGTATGCCAGGGGTGTGGCGGGATGTCTAGTGGGTGTAAGAGGCCTGCTGGTTTTTCTTTCTGACTTTTGTTTTGGGCGCACACTCCACAAGACATTACAAAGTCCTTGATGTCCTTTCTCCATGACGGTCACCAGAAGTGTCTCTTGATCTTTTCTGAGGTTTTGGCAATGCCAGGATGTCCCTCCATTAAAGAATCATGGTAGCAAGAGATTACCTGTCTTGGTAAATCAGTACCAGGTAAGTATAGTCGTCCTTGAAAATAAAGCAAATCCCTAGTCACGGTGAAGTCCTTTCCTTTCTGTTGCCAATTCTGTAGATCTGAAGGAGTCACAAGTTGTTTGGCCTTTGCTTCGATATCTTCGATGGATTGCGAGGAGACCAGGCCCAGGATTCTTTGTTCGGGAATTACAGGTACGGGTTCAGGATTGACCATGTGTTCCTCCATTCCAATCCGGGAAAGGGCATCTGCTTTGCCATTCTTGTTGCCTGGATGATAAGTGATTACAAAGTCAAATTCGGCAAAAAACAGAGCCCAGCGAAGTTGTCTGGAGGATTGAGCTTTAGCGGTCTTCAAATACTGTAAGTTGCGATGATCGGTGATTACTGTGACTGTGTGTTTGGCTCCAAGAAGGTAGTGCCGCCAGGCCTTGAAGGCGGACTTAATAGCTAGAAGTTCTTTATCAGTGATCGTGTAGTTGATTTCGGGCGCCGAGAACTTGCGGGACCAGAATGCCACAGGGTGTAATTGGTTGGTTTCTGGATCCCTCTGCGATAAAACCGCCCCCATTGCCAAACTGGAGGCGTCGGTCTCAACGATATAAGGAAGGTCCGGGCGCGGGTGTTTTAATATAGGTGCTGAGATGAATTTGGCTTTTAACTCCTGAAAGGCCTGTTCTGCCTCTGCTGTCCACTCGAAACGTTTATTCTTTTTTAAAAGAGCCGTAATGGGCTGAACTATTCGTGAAAATTCCGGGATAAACCTGCGGTAAAAGTTGGCGAAACCTAACATGCTTTGGACTCCCTTCACGGAAGTTGGTGATGGCCACTTGATGATAGCGTCAACTTTTCTCGAGTCCATGTGGACCCCGTTGGGTGTCAAAATGAAACCTAAAAATTCGACCTCGGTGACATGAAAAACACACTTTTCAAGCTTGGCAAAAAGTTTATGTTGGCGAAGCCTTTCAAGAACAGCTCTGACGTGCTTCTGATGATCTGCTTCAGAAGATGAGTACACAAGGATGTCATCAATGTAGACGACTACACAAACGTCTATAAGTTCTCTAAGAACGTCATTCATGAAGTACTGGAAGGCGGCCGGAGCATTGCAAAGACCAAAGGGCATCACTTGGTATTCAAATAGTCCATACTTGGTGCGAAAGGCCGTCTTCCATTCGTCGCCTTCTTTGATCCGTACCAAGTGGTACGCTCCCCGAAGATCTAGCTTTGTGTATATACAGGCGTTTTTAACTTGGTCAAGGAGTTCCGGAAATAGAGGTAAGGGATACCTATTCTTTACCGTGATTTGGTTCAGGGCACGATAATCTATACAGGTCCTAAGGTCACCTTCTTTTTTCGGCACGAAGAACAGAGCTGAGGATACTGGAGACTTTGAAGGACGGATGAATCCGTTGGCTAGGTACTGGTCCAGATACTGTCGCAAATGAAGATTCTCAGGCTCGGTAAGGGCATAAATTCTACTACAGGGGGGAGTGGATCCGGGTATCAGGTCTATCTGACAGTCGTACGACCTGTGGGGAGGTAGAGTATTGGCCTGCTCCTTCTGAAAAACGTCTTGGAATACCTGATACTCTATAGGCAGTTGCGGACTTTCGGGTGTTGTCGCTGCTAGTCCAATACTGGGTCGAGGATAACAAGTGGGGGCACACTCTGGAAACCGTATTGTCTTTGCTTGCCAATCAATTTGAGGATTGTGTTTCTCCAACCAGGGAATCCCCAATATTACTTGGAATTGAGGAGCCTTGATCACATCGAACATGATCACCTCACAATGTCCATCTTGACTTAATAACGTCACTTCCGTGGTGGTATGGGTCACTGGTCCAGAAGCTATTTCCGTACCATCCACTGTGGTAATAACGTCTTTAATTGCCTTAGGACAGAGGGGTAGGTTCATCCTGGAAGCCATTTCGTGGTCTACATAATTACCGATTGCTCCGCTATCAATGTATGCTTTAATAGCATGCAAACGATCCGGTTGCTCTGGATTCATGAGGACCATTGAAACTATGAAATGCGAGGTCAAAGAACTGGTTTTAACGCTCGGCAAGCGGACCTCTACACTTGTCGGGCGAGGTCGTTTCCCGGCTCAGGCCTTTCGGTATTTTTATCAGAAGCTCCCACTGTCTTCTTTGAAGGTTTCACTGGGCATTCTCGAAGGAAATGTCCTGAATTTCCACAATAGAGGCATAACTGCAACTGTCTTCTCCTGTCGCGTTCTTTCTGGGTTAAAGGGCCCTTCATGACCCCTATTTGCATGGGTTCTACGGCTTCAGCTCCCTTGGTGGAAATCTGTGGTTTGGAAAACACTCGAGTTTCGAACCTGGAGCGGTCTGCCTTCCTGTTTTGCAATCTGTGATCCAATTGGACCACTAAATCGATGTATTCAGAACAATCCTGAGGAGGATTCACTACCTGGGCTAGAACATCTTTGAGTTCTCCCCGCAGACCTCTGTGGAACAGCGTGATCCTCTTGTCCTCGGGCCATCTGGTTTCAACTACTAGCCTATTAAATGACGCAATATAAGCCAGGAGAGCCTGATTGCCTTGCCGTAGGGAAAGGAGTTCGTTATCCAAGGCCTGGCCCTGGGAATGTCTTGCAAACAGTCTTTCCATGCTGGTCTGGAAGGCTTGGAAATCGTGAAGAATCGGATCATCCTGTGCTACTAGAGGGACCAACCAATCAGCAGCACTGCCGCTAAGATACGAAAGCACAAAGGCTACCTTAGTCTGGTTCGTCGGAAAAGCAGCTGGTCTACACAGAAAGTGCAATCGGCACTGGTTGATGAAAACCGCAAACCTTTTAGGATCACCGGAGAAGCGTTCTGGCGGAGCCAAAGGCACGTTTCCGGGTAGGTTGATTTGTACCGGACTGGCCGAGGCTGCAGGAATGTAGCTCCCTCCTGTAGGCAAAGGGGTTTGCCCTGCTTGTCATTGTAACAACTGTCTGGCAAGATCATCAGTTCGTTCTTTTGATACAATTAATTCTCTCCTCAGGGCATTCGTTTCCTGGCGGGCTGCATGTACCTCTGCTCTTAATTCCCCTAATAGCTGGGCTAGTTGGTCAGTGTCTGAAGTTTCCATTGCGCCTGGGTAGGAAGTTATTGGACGGCTTCGCGTTCTGTAACGCTCACCTGGTTCCCACGGAGGCGCAGATCCTGGCTGGACAGTTACCGTGTCTTCAATTGAGAAGCGCAGGACTCGGATGGTTCTCTGGACCGGACCTCCTCTTATGGAATGTCTGACTTGTAGAGTAAGGTGTCTGCAGGCCGAAGAAAAAGGGATTAATGGCTGGTTGTTGGTTGGACTTCTCCTCCTTATTCGTTTTTTCCCCTGAGGCCCAAAGTCTGAATGAGCTCTCACCTTAGATATGTAAATGCTGGGCTCTCCATCCTGCGACTCATGCAGGGGCGCTGGGTTCCAGTTACTTCACTGGGATTGCGCTTGCTTTAAGTCTCTTGTAGCCTCAGAGGGTTTAAAGCTGCTGAAGAAGCGATGCCGTCGTTTTCTGCACGAGCGGATGCTGGTCGGTTTGTGAAGTTCGAGAGCACCTTTTAATGAAGTCTTTGCCTTTGTTTCTTAGGTGCCGAAATGCTATATGCTGAGCATACGGATGCACGTAAGTATGAAGGTCCGTGCACGTGGAGGAGCACGTAAGTAATATGCTTGCTCACAGGTTTATTTGCACCTCTTAATGTCTTTTTCTTCATTTGCAGGTGCGGAGATGCAGCAGAAGAGGAGATGGCGAGGAGCGCACAGCTCCGGTAAGTGAAAATATAATTGCGTCCAATTCCCCCCTTTTTGAACTAACCGGAGTTCTTTGTCTTGCAGGTAGAGGCCGCGGGATTCGGAAGATGCCGTGGATTCAGGTAAGTAAGCGCGGCTGCTAAAGCGTTGTCTTTTGCTAACCTGTGATGCGGCCGGAGACTGGATCCCTGGATGGTTAGTGAAGATCTGACTTGTTTTCACAGGCTGGAGCAGAAGATATCACTAGAAGACTGGAGCTGACTCGGTGAGCGTCCTGCTGCAGATGCAGAATAACGCGAAGCACATTCTTCCAATCGGGTGTGGTTTAAATAGTGTTGAGGTGATTAGGTGTCTTCCTCCTCAGCCTCGCCCAAGAGAAAAAGAGTTCCTGTGTTCCAGAGTCAAGGAGTGATGCCAGCCCCACCCAGGTAAGAAAGTAGTTCCAGATTGGAAAAATAGTCCCACCCAGCAGAAGGCTGAGGCTTCATTTTGCCAGGACTTGTGAAGGTGAGTATGCAGCATGGTCTGCTACAGGTAAGTCCACCCAAGCACCTTTACCCAAAGTATGAGCCCGGCACCTCTGGCGCCGGGACCGGTGATTCTTATGAGCCTGACGCCAACGGCGCCAGGACATGGTCCAGAGGGCCCCGATAGGGGTCGGTTGGGACCAGGGGCGGGGGTTGTGAGCCTGCTTCCGGGGATGTTGGGCTTGTCCTGACTCCTTGGAAACAGTGCTCATGACAGAAGCTGAATAGATCGACCCCTCCCACCATGGTTGGCACGGGCTCCTGATGTTAGAGTAACAGGTGACCATGTGACAGCCAAAGGGGGGGAAGAGGGATTAGGGAGAGGTTGTGGCTAGGTAAGGGGTAGTAGGAACACCGGAAAAATGGATAAGGGATTTGTGGTTTGGATAGGTAAGGGGATTTTCAGGTAAAAGAACATGCACATAAATATACCATCCTAATACTATCAGGGACGTCATTTAGGGATCACCAGCAGTCGCAACTGTGACCCCTGGAGTATACCTTGCTACCCCTGTGGTCTCCCTTGCTACCCATAAAGGAAAATAGAAAAAAAAGTTAAACGTTTTTTAAAAAAAATGAAATTTGGAGGCTTATCGGCTGTGGCCAGCATCATGTGGCTCTTTTGTTTCTGGAGTGTCTGGTTTTTGGGTAGCTGTAGCCGGTAAGATAGGTCAGTGGGTAGAGCGCTCGCTGCTACAATGTGTGTGTGATCTGCAGGTTCGACTCCCGGCCAGGTCAACTCAGCCTTTCTTCCTGCTGAGGTTGATAAATGAGTACAAACACAGGTTGGTTGATATTGTATGTATATTTGTTCTATATGAAGCGCTTAAGCGCAAGTGCTATATAATAAACACCTCATTATCATTTGGGCTTGGACTTCTGCTTGCATTCACAGTAATTTGGTAATATGGGCCTATACGCACTGATATTAATCCTACATATGGTGATCCATTCTTGTATGCAATGTATATCACTTTACAGTAATACTGTAACCATATTTTTCATAGTATACTTAGAAACAATGCTATGTAATGCCACTTCCTGTTTTGTCAAGGGGTGAAAGGTCGTGCTCCATCGCTTCCTGTGATGTCACTTCGGGGTTGGGTCAGATGACATCACTTCCTGTGATGTCAGAAGACGGTCAAGGGTCATGTGATGTCACTTCCGCTACCCCTGACATTTTGGTGAAATGACGTCCCTGAATACTATCCTGCCTGGATTTAGCACATGAAGCAACCCCCAAACATAACATGAAGCATGCCACCAGTACGTAGTTTCACAGAACAGAACGTAATACCTTGCCACCCTGGTGAGTAGCACATGAAACATACATCAAGCGATGACATGTAACACTTAATCACAAGAGCAAGCGGTATGTAACACACACAGGGATTATCCCTTTCATGAGATGGACGAAACACATGGCCCTGTGGGCATGCAAAAGCAAACAGAAGTAGCAAAATATTGAAAGGGAGAACCCTAGAAGCATGTAATACTGCTTAACCAAACTGGAAGTTGAACGTAAGCGTGGGCATTGTTGTCCGTAATTCTTCATTCAAAGCAACTATCCATGTAATGTTCTTTTAAGCCCCAAAACACATTATGAACTCCTACAGCTGGCGTGCGGAACAACAGAGGTCAACAGTACACGGGGACCTCCTGCTTTGATAACGCAGGCGGAGAGGCAAGCTGGCTACCATGGTACTATCCTTGAGTCCAGAGAACAAAGAAGCCAACGGGTTCAGCACAGCCGGTGAGGAAGTTGATATCAAACCGAACTGTGTTAAACCCAAGGTTGCTAGTAGCAACATTTTGAATGCAAGAAGAAAGAACTTGTGTGTATGTTTGAACTTTAAAGACAGCCCAATTGAGGTCCAGGTGCACAGGGGTCCAGCACCACGTGGGCGCTCATTCGAAAAGGCTCTGACCAGGACCCGTTTTGTTTGACAACTACAGCAACCAGAAGGCCCTAGGAAAGGGTAGCGTGAGGCATCAGAGTGGTCATAATAGGGTCACGTCAAATCACGTATACAATCAAAAGTCCCTGACCCGTTGCCAGAAGAAAGCTAAGGGAAGGGAACCCCGCTTTCTGATAAGATTGTGAACTGTGATCATTGGCAAGTGTGAACCAGACAGAAGGATGCCGAAAGAAAGCTAAAGAGAAAGAAACCATGCTTTCTGATAAAACTGAGCAATACATGAACTTTATTAAGAATACATGAACTGTGTTGAAGAAAGGCCATAGTGAACCGACGGAGGGAGGCCCGTTTTTGTAAAGAGGATCCGATCCCGGCAGAGGGTGATCCCAGGGGCAAAGAGCAATATCCCAGAGAACTTTTGGTTGTTTGTCATTGTGAAATCCGAGCGAAGAAAAATTGCCCAAGGTGCAAGATCACTGAAAGAACTTTTGTTTGTTACTTTGAATTAGTAAACCTTCTAAGGCAAGAGACTTTTAGAAGAAAGAGACTTAGCCACGGAAGGGGTTTTGATATTGTGGAGCTGAACTGTGAACCTGGTGCTGTCGAAGCCCAGGACTGTGCTGTGCTTGAGAGTCCCGCCTTGTCCCGTACTTCAAACGTGGGGAAGGGAGACTCAACCTTACCATCCTGACTTATCATTTTTGTGAACACTTCTTTCTTTTCTGGCAAACATCATCCCACACTCCTTTTGTAATTTAGTAGTAAGGCTTGGCAATAGTTTCTTTTAGTATAGGCCATTTTCATTTGACAAGACGCCGCTAGGACTGCCTTATTATTATTTGATGGTCGTAGCTGGCTCCCATCTTAGATTTAGGTTTAGATTAGGCGTTTATCACTCCCGTTATAAAGTTCAATAAACACCCTTGAACTGTGATCACTTGTGTCTGTCTTTACTGTTGCCACCATGAGTTCCTTAAATAGCCCACTTCCGACCTGTGAGGTAGGCCTGTTGCCCTGTTCTTTTTACCAGCCCACTTCCTACCCATGAGGTAGCCCTGTTCTTTTTACTAGCCCACTTCCTACCCAGTGAGGTAGCCCTGTTCCTTTTACTAGCTGTAAGAAACCTGAAGGTGTCTCCCTGACTAGTCCCTGGGGGGTCTGTCATCCAGGTGGCCACAACACGGCCATCGGTATTAGATCCAGTTCCTGGGGGTGGACCAGTGAGGGAGGATCACCTGGATGGGGGGTCTTCGGGGAATGGAAGTGGGACACTGATGGTTGAGACGCGGTATTCCCCTTCTTCCGACAACTTTTCCCCAACCTACCACGTAGGATACACAAGCACTTTACCCACCCCCCCTTTTCCGACACGAACACTTTCGCACAATATGAATGACGATGGACTAACAATCAAGCTATTTACCTGACATGTCCCAACACCAGGGTCAGGCAAAGTCAGGCAATCGAGCCGACCCACACACACCTGACTGCCCTTTCCCTTCCCCGCAGGCATAAAAGGTGGAGCACAAGAGCACAATACAAGATAGGCAGACTGCACTTCCAGGGAGCAAATGCAATACGGCAGTTCAAGAGGAGGAGAAAGACAGCGCATACCGAGAGGGTGATAAGGAGAGAAGCGACCTTGCCCTTTCCGACCAAGGCCCTTGAAAAACCCACAGAAAGAATCATAAGACGGCAAACAATAGCCAGCGTGTGTTGCAGCAGATATCTACAGTACACAAGACCCTACTATGCTAATAACCAAGCCGGGGAGAGACGTTTGTCTCCATGGCACCATCCTTCACTCCGAGGAGAAAGAAAGCCAAGCAGTTCAACACAGCCCGTGAGTCGAGGGGAGAGTCGATAAGAAACCCAACTGTGTTGAACGAAAAGTAGCAAACGGCTAATGGAACTTTGAAACAATAAAGAACAATTGTATAAGGGGGAAAACCAGCAACAGAGGAGGCTGGCACCACGTGATTGCTTACTCAGGAAACTCTGGGCAATTACCCAAATATTGAAACTACTGCAACCAGAAGGCCTTGGGAAAGGCAAGGAAAAGGGGGTCAAAGTGGTCATACAGGGGTCTTCTAAAATCCTCTGTACAGTCGAAAGCCTTTGACCGACAGATGATTGTGAAGCCAAGGGAATGAATCGTGCAGAGTTGAATGGAAAAGACAAGATTGGCAAGAGTGAACCCGAACGAGGGATGTCCACAGTGAACTCTAAAAAAGATATTAAGATTTGTGGAGAACGCCACAGTGAACCCAAAGTCTGAGCCCGAACAACGGAGATCCAAGGGGTGAACAGACATCACCCGAAGATTTATAATTGCCAAAGGGGTCTGAGAATGATTGAGGGAGATACAAGGGGTGAGTAGTCATCACCAGAAGATTTCCTGCAAATGGAAAGGAACTTTAAACTTTTGTATATTATTTTGAATACCTCAGGTCCACAGCAGCAAGAGACTTTTTTTTATAGAAAAGAGACTTCAACTGAGCTCCGTGATTGCTGAAAGCAGAACTGTTAGCTCGTGCTGAGAAAGATCGAGCGTGTGCTGTGCTCCAAAGTCCACCCTTGTCCCATGCTGAAAACGTGGGCAAGGGAGACCCCAAGTATCACATCCTGACTTATTATTTGTGAACACTTCCTTCTTTCTTGGGAACATTACCCCACACTTCTTTTTGTATTTAGCGTACGGATTGGCAATAGGTTTTTCTTAGCATAGGCCCTTTTATTTGACACAACGCCACTGGGACTGCCTTATTATTATTTGATGGGTGAATCTGGCTCCCATCTTAGATTTTGCTTTAAAATAGGTGTTTTTCCAACCCACCTTTGCAGTTTAATAAACACCCTTGAACCGTGATGACTTATGTCTGTCTTTACTCTTGCCACCATGAGTTTCTTAGATAGCCCACTTCCTACCTGTGAGGTAGTCCTGTTCTTTTTACTAGCCCACTTCCTACCCTTGAGGTATCTCTGTTCTTTATACTAGCCCACTTCCTACCTGTGAGGTAGCCCTGTTCTTCTTACTAGCCCACTTCTTACCTGTGAGGTAGCCCTGTTCTTTTTACTAGCCCACTTCCTACCCAGTGAGGTAGCCCTGTCCTTTATGCTATCCCACTTCCTACCCAGTGAGGTAGCCCTGTCCTTTATGCTATCCCACTTCCTACCCAGTGAGGTAGCCCTGTTTCATTTACTAGCCCACCTCGTACCCAGTGAGGTAGCCCTGTCCCTTTTACTAGCCCACTTCCTACACATGAGGTAGCCCTGTTCTTTTTACTAGCCCACTTCCTACACAGTGAGGCAGCCATGTTCTTTTTACTAGTCCACTTCTTACCCGTGAGGTGGCCCTGTCTTTTTAACAGCACTCTTGCTACCTGTGAATTAGCCCAGTTCTTTTTACTATCCCACTTCCTACTCAGTGAGGTAACCCGGTTCCTTTTACTAGCCCATTTCCTACAAAGTAGGGCACCCCTGTTCTTTTTACTAGCCCCCTTCTTACCCCTGTCTAATCCCCTGTTCTTTTTAATAGCCCACTTCCTACACAGTGAGGCACCCCTGTTCTTTTTACTAGCTCACTTTTTACCCGTGAGGTAGCCCTGTTTTTTTACTAGCCAACGTCCTACACAGTGAGGTAGCCCTGTTCCTTTTACTAGCCCACTTCCTACACAGTGAGGCATCCCTGTTCTTTTTACTAGCCCCCTTCTTATCCGTGAGGTATTCCTGTTCTTTTTACTATCCAAAGCCCTGCTCAGTAAGGTAGCCCTGTTCCTTTTACTCGCCCACTTCCTTCTCAGTAAGGTAGCCCTGTTCTTTTTACCAGCCCCCTTCTAACCCGTGAGGTAGCCCTGTTCCTTTTACTAACTTTGATGAGTTTTAGACTTTATTTTTCATTCCACCCAGGATTGATCAAAAGCCTGATTGAGTGGCCCTACTTTTGTGTGCTCTTCCTTAAGCCTTCTCATGACTCAGAAGACAGTGATACTGCACCAAAGGTACCCAATGTTGCCCCAGAGAGGGCACTCCTTCTGTTAGTCATGTGGCCTAGGCTGGTGGCAGCTTTCTGCTTTCTTGTATAATGGCTACACTTGGAAGAGATCAGTTTACCTGACCAGGTCCCTTTTGATCACCTCTTCCATTGCACAACATGGAGGGTTCTTGGTTTTACTCAAAGGCCTGAGGGGTCACACGACTATCCAGCGTGTTAGTGAGAGATCTTCATCTTTGGCCACCGAATGCCTGATTCTGGGACTGGGGGCTGTATTGATCCTGAAATCATCTGTGACTGGCAGATGCATGTCTGGGATAGGGTGCATTCACTTCTGGTCTGTGAGATCTAAGGCTGTGGAAGGAGGAAGCTGACACAAGAGTGGCATGTTGTTTGCTATATACTTATGTGAAGGAAAAAGGAACTTCACTATCCTTATCTCTAAGAGGGGTTTCCCTGCCTCAAACTAATACTAAAGGATCTGTCAGAATGTCCCTCAAAATCAAACTCCACCGTGCTGTGTTAGAGCCTACCTCTATCCCTTACACTACATCTAAAGACGAATGTAATCCAATGGAAGTTCCTTCTCCAGGAGAATGACTCCCTTCTCCTGGTATTATGGGTGTCATTCACAAAATGTTCTCTTGCCAAAAAGGTTCCAGGGGTAATGACTCCCTTCCCATGGCTTGTAGTTCCAAAACCTTGTATGCTCAACTTTCTGGACCAGGAGAATGGCTCCCTTCCCCTGGTCTGCACTCTTCAATATCTTCAATATAGTTCACAACAACGGCCAGTGGGAATTACTCTGTTCCCCTAGCGTCTCTTCTGTGTACTTGAAAGGATTCCGTTTCCCCCAAGAAGAATGACTCCCTTCTCCTGGTTTTTGAGAGTTCTTTTTCAATGTGGGGTTTCTCTTGGCACTCTCAGTATATCAGCAAAGTCCCAAGTCCTTCTCGGGATCCTAGTGGACTTAGCTCTGCCACTGCGACAAGGATGATTTCCTCGGATGCCTCTTCCAGTGGTGTTATCTTTGCCACTCCTGTGAGGATGGTTTCCACCAGTACTTGTTTTACTTATAGTGGGGTCCCAGAACCTTCTCTGGTGGTCAGTGGGCTTATTTCTGCCACTGATACGAGGAAACACTGCCCACATGCACTCTTCGCTCTGTTTTGGGTACTCCATCCTTGATGGCCCTCTGATAGGCTTTACGCTGCCCTGGCATGAAGCAGAGACCACCCTTCTCCGCCCCACATCCCTACCAGTCCACCTGTGCTTCCAATTACCTTCTGGGACTTGCTTGCACAGCGCCAGTCTCCCCATGTACTGGGGTTGGTCTCCTTCCCACTTTCTGCAGCCGTATGCTTCACTACTGCTTCTGTGGCAATTCTGCGTGTTGTGGCTCCTTGCAGTCTTGGCACCATTAGAGGACCGCACAGTCCACCTCCTCCTGGAGGTCGTGCCGCTGTCTCACCTGCTTTCAGCTGAGCTCGGTCTTGCCGACGCAGGACCCGTCATGGACTCCCTCAGCCACTCGCCGCCCTCCTCTGCAGAGCCCTCTCTCCCCGGGTTGAGTGCGAACTTTGAATCACCCAGGTTCTCCGACGAAGAAGGAAGACACTGAGTCCTTCTTCTGTTTCCACTTTATAGGACTCATGCCTCCTATGAGCCAACTCGTCTCAGTACTAGCACAGTCAGTAATCCTCATGTTTTCTGTGCTCTTCTTCATCCAGGTATTTTTTGTGTTGGGTCATTTCCAGGTACTACAGAAATACATTGGCCTACTCTCAATATAGTTGTTTGAAATGGAGAGGGGGGGCTAAGGAATGTGGGGTTGTGACATTGTTCAATGGGTTGTACCCCAGTGAGTCACACCCCTGGAGTATCGCACAACTCCTTCCGAGCCACGGAAGCCAAATGCAGTTGACCCCTCCCACCTTGTTTTGGAACAGGCTCCAGATTTTACCATTCACAGGTAACCTTGAGGCAGCCAATGAGGGCAAGGGAGTTAGGGAGAGGTTGTGGATAGGTAGGGGGTGTTTAGGATAACTGGAAAAAAGTTTAGGGCTCTTGAATTGGATAGATATGGGGAACATAAGGCGAAAAATTGCCTAAAACAACACACAGTCCTGTACAGTGAGGAGCACCTCCTCCCCCTACTCCTGAAGACAGGCGAACACCCTTCTTGATTAGGATGTCACCCCTAGAACCTGTATTCCACACCTTTCATTCCTAAGCCAGCGACTCTCACATAAGCACATGATGTGTTATCAGAAAACTCCTGATAGCTGTAGCGCACAACATCGGAAATGACATAAGCATGAAGAGAACATGTACGTCTTGCCCACAGTACTGGTACCCCCACTGGTCCTCCAAAACCTCCTGCCGTCACACCTGGCAGATGTTATTTTCACAGAATGCTTTTAGAGCGAGCAACATGCACCAAACACATTTCTTCCCCGTAGGTATTGACAAGAGCAAGCAGCCACGAACAACATCATTACGACCCTGGCGGTAAGGGGTTAACGCCAGCGTTAGCTGCGCCGACCCCTTACCGCCAATTACGAGGTCCCCTAGCGCCATGGTGCTTTTAACACCTGCTTTTAGCAGGTGTTAAAATCCATGGCGCTAAGGGACCATGGAGTTAATTACGCCACCGTAATTTACGGTGGCGTAATTAACGCCTTCCCCACTCCCATTATGCCCTATGGGGCAAAAATGGGAATGGGGAAGGGTAAATGGGGATTGGGGACTTACCGCCCCGCCAAGGTCGGAATGGGGCGGTAAGTCCGCCAACCACCATGGCGTAAACGTAGTTTACGCCATGGTGGTAAAGTCACGGCCCAGGCGGTAACTTACCGCCTGGGTCGTAATGAGGCCCATAGGGTCCCTCCCTCTTATATCCGCAATGCAGGGAACGTTCAATGTTCAAAACCCAAGATTCTGCTTTTCGTGGCTTGCCCTGATTGAGTTCCTGAGATACGCAGCAGCAGAACGCACATGGAAGTACCTAACCCCTCTGTGCCTCAGAGCTCTGCAGCGTGCCGGTAATTAGCGCGTGTGTAATAAAAACATGCTGCGCTTGCCACAAGTTTAGGACTTCCCCAACAAACACTCTCACACTCCCGGGTCCCCAGCGTGCACTTTACTGAAGTCTGTGCGGGTTCGCCGGCACCTCCCCAGGTAATGATTCTCCAGCGTTGAGCGGTCACACTGCCGTCATCTGCTTAGTTTCCTCCGTGAGGGACAGAGGCTTCCTGGAACACACCTCCTCACCGCCTGGGTCCAGGTCCATGAACTCTGCAACCTGCTCTCCTCCAGCCTGTGCCTGCCACGCCAACAATCACAAACAGGCAGCACAGGTCGAGGAGGGGTTTAAGTAGCGTGCATGAATGTGCACATTCCCCGGCACACCAAAAACCAATGTAGTCCCCGGGCTGTCTCAGTCCGCAAATATAGTCTTCGGTCCGTTTTACAGCCCCTTTTCCTTACAAGGTGGTCGTCCTTATCCCCAGAGAGGGAGTCCCTCCCCATGAGGTCCTCCCGCATCAAACCACCCCAAGCAGGGCTATTGGGTAGCAGCCACACTTCCCTAGCCTCATGGGAAGAGGCTCCCTACTGGGGAGAAGTGACGACATCTTTTGAATCGTCACAGAGAGGCCTTCGAAAGTGTATGGGTGTGTTTGGAGAATGGTCTTCCATTAACCACCCCCTTCTGTTTGAATGATACTTTCTTTGTGATTCGGTGCTGTGTTAAATCACTGCCTTCTGAGAGGAATAAAAGTAGACTCCCCTTATGCACTCATCTGGTCCACTGCTGGAACTCTGTACCTGCACTAATGGAAGGCCCTCCTGCACAAGGAATGTCCGATGCTCTGCCCCAGCTTCATTTGATACTCCATCGAATCAGACTGCATGCTCCGTGCTTCTTCCGCTTAATCCAGTGGGGACAACTGGACATCCTGTTCAGCCTCCTGTTCTCTGAAGCTCCCGACTATGCCTGCATCACTGAATCTGGGAGTGGATCCCTCTTCTCTCCCAGTACTCGGAGGACGCTCTGTGCCAAAGCAACCAGAGTTCTTCATCTGAAGACTATAGGAAAGTGCGCTGATTCTACCTCACCTGACCGGAAGCTCCAGCAGCACCCACAAACATGCCTGCTGCTCCTTCCTCCTTGGTTGTCTCCTTACCGGTGTGACTTTGCTTGAATTTCTTCAACAATCATGTCGCCTTCACAGTAAAGCCCAGCTTTACACTTAGTTGTACATACAGATACTTTCTCTCCTACAGACTGATAGGTCATCACAGTTAAACATTGGCATCCATACTACCACACACATATTTCCTTTCCCCTCATCCCAAGTTGTTTTTTCCCCACTCAACTGTCACCCCCATTGTTGTTCTTTTGTTGACAATAACGATACAGTTCAATTACTAATAACTATGTAAGCAGCTCTAAAACAGACAATATACAGAAATACCCCCCAGTTCCATCGCATCGATTGTGAATCCCGCTTTTCCTTTCATACACCCCTGCCCCAACAGTCTTCTCTCTTATCCACAGACCACGGTCTGGCGACACCCTGGCGGGTTCACAATATGCCGCCTCTCCGATAAGGTCATGGTGGGGATGGAAGCAGTATAAATACTTAATAGGAAACACACTCATGGCATCTGGGGGGCCCTCCATATACTATGGCCGGCATAACATAGCGGGTGGTGGCCCCTGGCCCTCAGGATCCTTCTGATTTCATCACCCAACTTCCAGCATGGCACTTTAAAGACATCTCTTGAGGAATTCAGATCCTTTTACTTCCATGCTGCATAACACACAGTCTTGTTGTGATTTGCAGCAAATGAGTTAGTCTGAGAGACTGCATAAGGAAAATGCTTTGAGATCATTCATGGTAGTATGCCCAATTGAGGGGAAGGGGGGTGAGATGAGTCAGGATTGTGATGGGGGCCTTTGTGGCCAGTGCCACCAGAAAAGGGCTAACGGCAGTGCTTTGGGGCCTCGGACTAGGATTCCTGGGGCAACGTGCATGCCACCAGTAAGCCCAATCTGCCTATGCCAGGTGATTATTGGGGTATGCAGCAAGGGCCGGAAAGCACGAGGCTTCGGAGCAGCTTCTGGGGGCAATGTTCATGCTAAGTACTGTTCGCTCTGCAGAGCTCTTTCTGTTCACCTCACCCGGGTTACCCCCCCCCCCCCCGTTTTCATGATCTTTTTCAAAAAATGATTGGTTTCATTAGATCTCTGTTAGATCCGGTATGATCAGCCATTTTTGGCATTAGATCTGCTACAGAACAGGAGTTATAGGCAATTATTTAAAGGGGGGGCTAAACTGTAGTGAGATAGTTAGCCCCCCTCAACCAAAAAATGCACACAAATCAATGTCATTGGTTAGATATATGCGTTGCATCCAGTATGATCAGGCATATTTTTTGTTAGATCACACACAGGCGCTGAAATATTTTGCTGCAAAGGAGTGTATCCCACCCTTCCCACCCCTAGACAAAATTTTAGAAAAAAATGTCATTCATTTCAATACATATTTGTTAGATCCGTGAAGATCAACAATTTTTAATGTTAGATCGTCTACAGAACAGGAGTTATAAGCAATTATTTAGAGGGGGCTGAACCCTAGCTAGCCCCCCCCCTCGATCAGAAAATGGACCAAAATGTATGTCATTTGTTAGATATTCATTAGATCCAGTATGATCAACCATTTTCAATGTGAAATACATTTCAGAACAGGACAAAACAGATGATGAGGATGCAATGCATGTGTCTGCGCAAGCATGGTATAGAATTGTAGGTACTTGCAACCGGAGCAATGTGCTCAACTCCTCCACTATAGAAAGCAGTGGAATTACTTCTGGTGTTGCCCCCAAGCACCCCTGTTTCAGATGTATGATATTGGCATGCGTCTAGCACAGTGATGTCATAAAAGAGCACAATAGATGCTGCTGGAACCATTCATGAAGGCCTGCCATGGGGAGATGTGGGACACATGAAATCTGGGAGAGTCATGCATGAGGACATCTTGACACATATGTCCTCCACCATGACCACCAGACCTGCCGTTGCCACCGGACCAGCAATTACCACCACTGGCAAGTCATTGGCATGAAGGAACTTTAAACTTCCAGCTGGAATTTCCTGGATTAAGTTGCTGGTGTTATATTTAAAACAAATATGTTTCACTACTCTCACCCAACCGCCCATTCCTATCATCACCACTCAGCGCCAACCACGCCCCTCACCAGCAACATCATGGACACTGCATTGCAGCAACCTCACCCATGTCACCATACGCCCCATCACCACTCCAACATCCACCATTACACGAAAATTGATGCTCGCCAATGTTCACACAGCAATCAACCATGCAGCAGACATCGCCAACCTCGTCACCACACAGGATTTGGATGCCATCTTCATTAATGAAACCTGGATGACATCCACCTCCACCCACATCCTAGATCTCTGCACCCCAACGGCTAGAATTCTTGTTAGAATTCTATAACAAGACCATCGAAACAAGATCGGCGGAGGCCTTGCCATGATATCATATGATATGCCATTTATAATGCGCCTATATAATGTGTTTCAAGGTGCGACTAGGCAAGGGAGGGGGAATAGAGGGAATACAGAGACAACAATCTTACTAGGCCAGGTGACATTGAGATTGCGCAAGTGCAGGGGAGGGGGGAAGGGGAAAAGTGCAGGGGGAAAGAGGGAGGGGGCAGTGCAGTCCATAGGATAAACAGAAAATAATAAGATATTAAATAAATAAAAAGTGTGGCCAACTGGTTGCAGGTGAAAGGGTAAGTGCATTCACAAAGCATCATGGCATAACAGCCATGCACTCAACTGGATGTCGCCACCATTGGCTCTTTTGAAAACCTATCCTGAAAACCTATCCTGCCACTTCCCGCTCTCCCCAACGGACACAGTCACTTTTCATCTCACCTATAGACCACCCAAGCCCAACACCCCCTTGATCGTAGACTTCAAAGACTTGGTCACCACCATGTCTCTCGCACATGCCAACCACATCTTCCTTTGTGACTTTAACATCCCTGGCCACTCAGCAACCAGATCAATGAAGAAAGTTCTCCACTGTCTACTCGACACGCCGAACCTCACACAGCGCATGAAAGAACCAACTCACAGGAAAGGTGATATCCTCGACCTCATCTTCACCACACTGCTCACCCTTCATTGCAGCTCTCCTTTTCCACTCAACTGGTCGGACCACCTGGCAATCCCCTTTGAAGTTAGTCACACCACACCTCTCAAGCAAACCCCTTGGAAACCAAGCAATCACGCCTTCAAATCCATCAAGAACTTCCCAGATGGGGGCTCCCACAGAAGACCTCACCAGCTCCACCTTACGTGGGCTGGTGTACCTCAGACGAACAAGGACTGCAGCTCGCTTCTCCAAGAACTCAACACCACCTTCACAAACAACCACCATGCCCGAGCAAAATGGTGCACCCTCAAGCCTAAACATTCAGCACCCTGGTACACTCAAGGAGTCAACCACAACAACAGAATCATCAGAAAACAAAAAAAGAGCTGGCAAAAAGCCTGCAGCACAACCGACCTCGCCTTGCTCAAGGAACTCTGTGTTAAACGCAGGTGAAGGATCAACACTGCCAAGGTCAACTACTACCTAAACACCATAGTCAAGAGCCCTCTTCAAATCCAACAAGCATTGCATCAACCCTCTGCCCGAACCACCTGTAGCACACTCCATCAAAAACTCCACTGCCCGGTGCGGCGGCTTTACCGAAGGTCAGTCCCCGTATGGTCCTTATGACCTCCTCATCCTCCAACTGAGCATTTTAGAGATCAAGGTCAGCAAGGGAGAGTGTTGGGAGATGAATGCCTCTAAGGAACAGCATGATTTGTCCTATCTCTCTGTGTGGCGGGGCAACGTAGAGATCTCTATAGTACTCGGCGAATCATTTGTTAATGGCTCGGTCCCCATTGAGCAGCCAGCCGTCGCCACCCATGATGGATTTAATAGGCTGACTCTGCTGGTTCCCTTTAAGGGCTAGAGAGAGCATGCAAAGGGGCCTGCCCCTGCCGTGTACAGATCCACCGCCCATTTGGAGAAGGCTTTCTGGGCTCTAGCCGCAGTGATGTTCGTGATTTCCGATCAGAGTTTTACTATCTTGCCATATGTCTGGGTGTCCCTATTGGCTTTGTGCGTGAGGTCGGCCACTGTGAGCGCTGCCATCAGCTGAGATTCCCTTGCGGCCCAAGATTTCTTTTTATATGCCCAACGCAAGATGAATTGCCCTCTAATGAAAGCCCTGGAGCTATTAAATACTTCTACTAGGTTATCCTGCGAAAACCTGCCCAGGTCTTGCGCCAGTGACTCTACCAGATCAGAGTAATGCAGAGCCATTAGGTTCAGCCTCCAGGTGGGGGCTTTGACCAGGGCATCCGGGAGGGTAAAACGCATAAGACCAGGGCATGATCATAGAGGATCATGGAGAGGATTAAGCAAGCTTCTACCATGTGTAGCATAGTGTGTGGGAGTAGCCAATCATCGGGCATAGAGTAGCTCTGGTGGTGGTTAGAGTAGAATGTGTAGTCCTTATAGTGTGCATGTAGATGTTTCCACACAGCCACCAGTTGTAGGTCTGAAATCAGGGTCCAGAGTGTCCGCTGTTTTTTCAGGGCAAGTCTGTTACCTGAGTGCAAGGGGTTATGTCGGTCGATCTCGTGCTGTATTGTTATGTTCAAGTCAACCCTCCACCCCCTTCGGTGTCAGGCAGCCCATAATTGGTGCGCACGTAGCCAACACATTGACGACAGACCATGGTGCGTCCGTCATGGGGCCGTAAATGTTTATGAGGGTGATAAACTGACTATGCAGTAGACTGTGTACAAGAACAAATCGCCCCTCCTTGTCAGTTTCTATAGTGAGTATTTTAATAGGCACCCTCTGTTGCACCAGGATCAATACACCCCTCTTCCCGTGCGAGGGAGAATGGACGCCGCCCCACCAACCTCTGCACAGTTTTGCTGATTCATGAGCATCTAAGAGGGTTTTTTGCTGGAATATGAGGTCCCCATGCAGATCGCGCAGCAGGTTTAGCAGTCGTCGCTGCTTGATGGGGTGTCCTAGACCCTGTACATTGAGGGTAATACATGTGAGTCGGGTCATCCAAAGCCCACAGCTATATAGCCATATCCCAGGCCCCTGTAGGGGACACGCAATTCCAACACGTGCAATCCCCACCCAAGGGCATGTGCAAGCTTGTATCGCATGTAGCATGGGCATATCTTGTCAAGTGTTTCCCTCCCATTACCCAAACATCCCTCCCAAAACCAACCAAACAGTAAAACATTGGAATCTAAGAACATGACTCCAATTACACTCTGAAAGCAAAATAGAGCCAATGCAAGGTAGCAGAGAGGGGCGACCTCATTGCCGCCGCCCGTATCCATGCATGCTAGCACTACCAGGTCGTGAATGCCAGCCATGGTGCATTAGCAGTGCCATAGCCCCGCAACATACAAGTAGGGACCTGACGTTACCCCCCGAGTGATGAGCCCCATCATAGCGGCCCTTCCCAGCAGACTCATTTCAGGAATTTCTGTGATTCAGCCTGCAGATGGGTGTGACATTCTACATCACTAGCGGCCAAGGGGCCGTATTGCTTCGACTTTGTGTATTTGACGGGCCAAAGTGTTCAGCAGTCCCAGGAGGACAACATGTTCAAGCTAGGGGACACTTAGCATCCTAGTGAAGAGCAACCCACTAGCATTATTGCACTGGATCCTCTTGCCATCGACCCAATCCTCAGAGTTTCCTGCATGCTTTCTTTCATCCTTCCCAAGATCGTGTTTGCTGTTGTGCGCAGGGCTGTGTATGTGCCCGTCTGGTTGTGTCGGCTGCTCCACCTCAGCGGTATATTCCGTGGTGATCACATCTCTCAGTTTTAAGAAGCACCATGCTTCCTCTGGGTCTTTGAATGAGTGCCATTGGCGGTTCAATCGGATGAACCATACTGACGGGAATTTTAAAAAGTGGTTATGTTCGGATCCTTTCAATGCCTCAAATAGGGGGTTAAAGGCCTTACTGCATTTGGACACTTCAAGGTAATAGCCACTGGATATGCATATTGTGTTGTTCTCCACTCGAATGGTCCCAGCCTCCTGTTAGGTATTGAGTATGGCCAGCTTATGCAGGAAGTTCAACAGGTGCATCGTGATGGTACGTAGGCGCTCACCTGGTGGAGGCTTGGGGATGGTGGCCCTGTGAAATCTCTCGATGATGTAAGTTTGGGGGTTCTTGTCACGATCTGAGGTCCACGATGATTATAGTACCTCCGTCCCCAAGTACCAGTCAGAGAAGAGCAATTAACTCACTGCCCGATTATTGAGGCCACAGGTGGTTGGCAGGAACAGGAAACACCGGGTCCTGGGTGACTGTAAGGGAGAGAGAAGGGTTAGCAAGTAGGTACAAGGAAACTACTGTAGGCACCAAATGGTAGACAGAAAGAACACCTACCCTAGGGATATTCGGTGACAGCTTGAAACCTAGATGTTCCTCTTGAAGTGGAGAACAAGGTAGGGTCCTCATGGATGGGAAGAACCACCTGGGAGGGTGAGTTAGGAAACAAGGCAATCCAGTAGCAATCCAGAGATCTTGAACAGTTCAAATGAAGTAGTCCGTAATAACCAAATCCAGAGGGCAAAACCAAAGGCAGTCCAAGAAGCAATCCAAGGGTCTTGTTCAGTTCCAATATACAGAGTTCCAAGGGGCAAATCCAATAAGAAGGTCCAGAAGCAAAACAAGTTAAAGAATCCATGAAATCCAAGAAACAGAAGTACGAGGAGCACAGAAACGCTACTTGCCAAATGAACAGCTTAGAAGCACTGACTGAGAGGGCTGGAACTCTCTTATAGGGTTCCTCCGAGTCACGTGACTTCCCTCATAGTCACGTGACCGGTCACGTGACCGCTAATCGGCTCACATGACCTTCTCCTGCGAGGCGCGGTTCCCAATGAGCTCCTATAATGAATGAGAGAGGTTCTGCGTGCCTGCAGATGCCAGGGTAAACCCCAGCATGATCGGGGAAGCAGGCGCCAAGGACGCCACAGCATGCAGCGTGTTCTTGGAGGCCGTGCGGCACAGGAGCGGATGTGATCCGCGATCCACACTGCTGCCGAGAAACCGCCACAGCAGGTGATTGGGAGGAGTTCCGGGGTCCAGGCTGTTGCGAGGAATGCATGACAGTTCTCCGGATATCATTTGTCCTGTAGAAGAGAGTATATAAAGCTCTCCAGGTCACTCCCTCAGCCTTTTTTGGCAGGCCAACCAGATGAAGGTTGTTGCACCTGGATCTGTTCTCCTGATCCTCCATCTTGGCCTCGGATGTTGAACGTCTCTGATAAGCCCGTCCAGATCTGTATTTGCCGTTTCGTAGTAATCTTCGAGCATGCTTAATCTTTGTTCATGGCCTTTATCCGTGTGTCAACGTCTGAATCTCCCTCTTGATATCCTGGACTGTAACATTGGTCTCCTGCATCCGCTGGCCAATAGGTTTTGTATGGGGCGCCTGGCAGATCTACGAAGCAGAGTGTTGATGGGGTTGCTACCTTCTCTGATATCAGAATCAGGGACCCCCGGTGTGTTGCATGCCCCCGAATACACAATGCCAGTAGGGGAGTAGAGCTGTAGTTCATGACCCTCCGGGTCTGTGGTGCAATGTGCCGGTCCACCATCAGACAGCATGCTCAGCGTATGTGTTGTCTTGCCTTCACTGCACCCTGTTAATGGCATGCAGTCAGCATAGTGTATTGGGGTGTTGGTGTGCAGCTAATGATGTCTCCAAGGAGATGATAGAAACGCCATATACCTGGCATCAGACATTGCAATATACCCACCAGATTCAAAGGATTATGCTGGAGTGACGAGCTGAAAGTACATGGCGCATTGGCACCCCTGGGCACCTCCTCTGGGTCCAGACCAGTCAAGCACACTAATTACAGTCTCAGAGGGCGTAGGCTGTCGCTACCATGGTGGGGGCCTAGCCCTGTAATGCTATTTGTTGTGCCACTATTAGGTGCCATGGAAGTCATTGGGCTGCATATCAGGTGTGCAGAGAATGGTCACAATCGGGCAATGGGCACAACTGGGCACAGAAGGCAGTGTGTTTTCACAAGCATCTTCAGTGCCTGCTAGGAAGCCTGTGCAGAGCGTGTTGGGGGCCATTGGGAACATACAGTGGCTCCCGCTCCAGAGCCATCGCTGCAGCGCCACTCTGCTGATCTCACTGGGTGTTTTGTGCGATGCGTCCGGTGCACGGCGGGAGCAGGAAGAGTAATTGTATAATATGGGTCTCTGCAGCAAATGTTTACCCTGCTCCTCGACACACACAACAGGCTCCCCTCCACCACGGTGCCTTGGAGCCTCTGATAGGGCTCGCACTCAGTCCCACGTCGCACTCTTCTCCGCTGTTGATGTGCGTTCTCCCGCGATCATGAGTCGTCCCGTGCTGGTCTCATTGGATGGGGCACTGTTTGATGCAATACTTGGTTTCCCCAATATGTTGCTTAATCACCCAGTTAAAAGCCCCCGGGCACTAGCTGCGACATGTAGGCCTAAACCCTGCGTTAGGCCTCCAAGCAGCAAAATGTGCTCCTGCATTTGCAGATCCTCAGCACACATGCAAGCAATGGCTGGGTCAGGGGGCCCCATCCTCATGTCCTGGGCATCTTCGTTGCTGTGCCGCATCGTTAAATCATTGGTTGGACAGTGAGGTAGAAAGAAGGGACCTCCCCGCCTCACCAGCAGTTGGTGATAAAGTTAATTCACTCACTTTATTTTTCAGTCTGTTCCTTGGAGTCACGGTCACTCCTATCCACCTCCAGGCGTCCGGCGCTGCTCATCAAGCAGCGTTGAGATGTGGCTCCAATCATCCCCCACGGCGCTGTAGGTCAGCTCTAGCCACCATGCTGCTCAGGCATAGTGGGCCAACGCCTCCACAGTCCCTCTGCCATGCTAAGCTGCCCCAAGCAGCGAGCCGCATGCCACGTGTGGATGATCTAGCCTCCGGCACCTTCAGCACCAGAGCGGGGGAAGCCGACTGGCCTAGTAACGGCTCCAGTAGTATCGGCTCATCCATCAGGGGCGGGCAGTTGGTAGGAGCCCCAAATATTTTACCAGCGTTACCCCACACGCTTAGGCACACCCTGAGGCCATTCCTGCCAAAAACTGATACCGCTACATGGGAATTATTCAAAGATGATCGGTCGTCATATTCAGAGCTTGTTCACCCGGCGGGCCATCTTGCTCAGGCTCTTGAGCGCCCCTCCCCCGCACCCCTCCACGCTCATGGTTCAGTTTTTAAAAAATAGTCACCCTCTGTACACCTGCTGTCAACAAACATGCTCTTTTGTCTGTTACTCTCCCCCAGCATCTGTAAAACACCCTCCTTTGACACTTGCTGGGGAGATGCTGAGAATTTCAACAACTTATGCTAGCTTGTGCCAGACAGCTATGTTTTCTGCCTGTACTGGAAGGGTTCACTTAGGGTATTTATCCTACATATGAGGTGCTACAGGCTCCGAGACTGTAGACGGACCATACACGTCTTGAATATGAGACACCAGCAAAGAGTCCAACACCTGAAAGGTGGCAATCACACTAGAGGTTTCTGCATTTACCCGTGCAGGGAGGCTTTCCATCTCTGTTCTGATGAATTGCAGGATTCTGTCATGTCTCCCCAAAGGACAGCCTTTCCCTCTGAGCTTCGGGGTGAGAGCCTGCTACCCAATACCCTTCCTAGGGGTAGAGGCAAGGAGGACCTCACTGGGGGAGACTCTCCCTCCGGGGACAAGGACTCAGGTTCTTGTGAGGAACTCGCTGAGCTACATATCACTAAAACACCTTTAAGGACATCTCCTGAAGGAAGACATGAAGAACAAATCAGAATTTATTATTGTAGTCCATTGTACATGTGAAAGAAAACCTGTGTTATACTGAGACAAAGAAAACCATGCAAAGAATACAGAATACAAGTCAAACAGAAAGGACAGACTTTGATGCTCCCCTGGGGAAGTCTTCAACCAGAACAAAGAAAGAGAAATAGAGAAAGGGGCAGGTGGCTATTGTAAGGGTGCAGAAGTACGAGTCGATGTCAGCCTCGCTATTGTACTCCAAGCTCAACCCCTGCTCCTCACCTAAGCTGCTGGAGTGATTCGCGAGCGCCTTCTTTCTCCCACAACTCTGGTAGCCTTTTTTTAATGGAGATATGGTCTACCGCGGGATGACGCCACAATGGTTGTCTGGAAGACCAGCAGACCAGTGACCCCAGTCCCGCGGTAGCCAGCGAGCGGAAAAAGCCTAATGAGGCACAAAAACACCCTGGATTGATGGATCGGTAAGAGATGTGCAGGGTCCTTCCAGGAAGAAGACTCCGAAGATGTCTGTGTCGCTTAAAAGGAAAGTTTCAGCGGAAGAATCTGCAGTGGAAAACTGATGGAGATTCTGGTAGAGAAACACGTCGGCAGACCGGAAATACATGAGCCGAATGCCGAGTGTAACACAGAAGGCAGGTAAGGAGATGACAACAAGAACCGGGAAGACCAGGGAGACTAGGACAAAGGCAGTCGGAAGGCAAAGGGAGCCAAAGAACCCAGGCGGGATCAGCGTACAAGAGAGAGAGAGCGCTCCATGCGGAGAGGAGAGGGAGCCAGGAGAGCTGCAGAAAAAGATCCGGAGGGAGAGTTCAAGAATGCCAAAGGGCAGCAAAGAGAAAATGAGAGAGGGCTCAGCAGAGTCGGAGGGAAAACTCACAAGCGATGAACCATAGAGGGGAAAACTCACCGGTGCAAGCCGGGAGGTCTGGAATAAAGAACCTCCCGGCTGCGCCATGTTAGAAAAGACTAGACAGCGCAAGCAGTGCATGGCAGAACGTGAAGGGACAATCAATGGCGGAAAGCACACCAACGGTCCCAGATGCACAAGGAGGGAGAGCGCATGACAGTCTGACACAGTGGTGGCATGCTTGTTGGCAAATACTTTTATTATAAAAGTAAAGAAAAGGAGAAACCTATCTTGCCCTATTTCTATGAGGGTTGCCCTACCCCAACAAAAACACTAAGGACTCGGTCAGGATGTCTTGTAAAATAAAATGTCCACCGTCCTGCGTCCATGCCTATTCCCCTCCCTTACATTAAATTAACTAAGGAAAACTGGGCATCTTCTTGATCCAGAGAGAGGCTTCCCTCGTTCTGATACAGCCCCTGTAAAGTTCAGTTTGTGGTGTGAAAACACGAGTGACTCTTTAAGTATAGTTCCTCAGTATCAAATGGAGGAGTCTCTTCCCCTTGTCCCCTCTTCTCCTTGTCTTCAATTCAAAACTGTAGCCCCAATTCTGGTACACTGTCCTGCCAGACTTGACTATCGAATTCAGAATTCCATCAAATGTCTCTTCGTTTAGAAGTGGCTCCTCAACCCCTTGTTTCAGCTTCTTGTACTCTTTCACATGTTTCCCAGATCCCTCTGGGTTTTCTCGGGACTCTTCCTTTCTCTTCTGTGTGGGTCCAGATGCCTTTATATTCTCGTGGGCTCTCCCCGACTTGCTCTGGGAATCAGCCCCTTAAAAATGTCTCTTCCTCTTGTATGGTTCCCTGACCCACGTACCTTGCTCTTATAGGCCTTGCCCAATCTTATATGAGTCCCAGACCGTGGTGTGTTCCTCTTGCAGGTTCTCTACCCTTACTCCGCTCTATTTTGATGTCCAACTGAACAGACCTGGTGTACTCTCCTGCCAGGTACTGTTCCTCATAAGATATTCCATAAAGTACCTTTCTGCTTTTCATTGCCTTTGTATTTCTTTCGGGTCTTCAACCCGTTTGTTTTGGGTTTGCCCCTGTGGTTCATTTGGGTCCCAGACACCTTTTGTCCCTCAAGGACATTTGGTTTACTCTCGCTAAGTGTCCCCTGATGCGGCATATGACTGTGTCCTTATATTTCTCTTAGGGTCCTTAACCCATGTATTATCAGCTTTTGTTTGTATCGGGTATCCGACTCTCCTTAGGTTCCCCTTGGTCAGTTCCCAGCTCCTCTCATGCACCCAGACAGCACCCGTACCTTGTTTTCAGGGTTCCCATTGCATGGCGTGCTGCTCTGGCTTTCTCCTTTCTCAGCTGCCGCTGACTTCCGCGTCTCTGCTTCGCCTCCAGTGAGATGGGCTGTGCAGCTTCCCTCCAGGGGGTGTCCCAAGTCTTCCACGTGCTTGGTTCTTTACTGCTTTCTCGTGGTCTGCTGGTTCTTGGCAGTAACTTTAGAACGGCTCCACTCCACTATCATCCCGGGCTGCAGCTTCTTCCCGTTGTCTCTCTGTCTGTGGCTTTCAAACTTCACACTCAGTTCCTCCGGGCAGGTCCGACAAATGGCTTAGCCCTTCTTCTAATCTGTAGTCCTGGTAACCAATAGGCAGTGTCCTGAAACTAGACTGCGTATTCTGGTTCCTATAAGTATTCCTCATTTCACCACCATTCCACCTCATCACAGTACTCAACTGATGATCATTATAGAGTTCAGTATAACTCTTCTTCGTCCCAGTAGTCTCTTGGGACTTGGTTTCCTCATCTCTACATAGATATTTAGAAGATTGTGGTACCATAGGGTACTGAGTGGGTTCAAAGGAAGGAGGAGACATAAATGAAGGAGGGAATACAGCGTTCTCCCAAGGTGATCGCCACTGGTTCCATGGAGGGCTTCCCTCCCCACGAGATCCACCTGCTAAGTACCACCCACAGGGGGACTAACGGGTAGCAACCTCACCTCCGTGGCCTCATGGAAAGGGGCTTCCTACATGGAAGCACTGACAATACCCTGGGATTCGTCACACTATCTACTCTGGTGAAGAGTGCCACTGACCCTGGCTCCAGTTTCAAGATGTCCACCTGCCACAGATGATTGACCACCAGTGCATTCCCCTGGCAACCATCCCAGCATCTATTAGGGGTCACTATGGCAGAGGCAGGGGGAGGAGACCTTAGTGTACCTGGACCACATAACATCACCATGTGGGGAAGCCCACCAAGAGTGGCAGGGTTCTACAATGATATCATGTACCTACGTGTACAAGCTGGAGAGCCAAACCAAAGCCTGTTGCACGATGGAGGTGAGGGCCGGCGTACATCAGCTGATGTGTGATCCAATTACATCATGCATTCCACCAGCACCTCTCGTCCCCTCTGTTATGGAGGTGTTGCATGAGTGTGCATGAACAGACTTGAGACATGGTGCACTATGTCTGGGCAGGGTGATGGCAGAGGGTACTGTTGTGGAGGTGCATGGCGGTCCTGACATGCTAATCGTTTGTTCGGCATGTGTATAGGAGATTGACCCTCCTGAGAGGGTCAGGGCTCCCGACAGTTTCTCTGGGATCATTTGCGTTACCACACTGTACAGCATAAGGGCACCCATCCCTGCCACTCCTGGTTTGGGGATCCAAACCCAACTCCCTTTCAATCGGCTGAGGTCAATGGAGGCCATTGCCCATCTCTTCAGAATGGCTCTCGCCCATCTCTTGCGACAGACTTACCCATGTTCAACTGCTGTTCACATGGAACCCTCCTCCACTTCAGCCTTCAAAGTTCTCTTTTGAAATGTTGCCACCAAGATCTGCACCTGTGGCGTCTCCAACCAGAACTTTGCCACAGGCATAAGTGTGCACCACAGCGGCCCTCCCCGTGGCTCACAGCAACGACAATGTGAACTGGCGATGGCCGGGTATGGGCCCGACTCTCCAGCTCCATTCATTTCAGGGCCAGTTGATTCAGCAGGCGAGTTGTCACTCATTCCTCAGCAGATTCCATCTTCCATGGCCACCGTCCTGCTGTCTGTATCAACCATCACCTTTTCCGGGGTCTGATGAGTGTTGGCATGGGTCACCTTATCCCAGCATTGGGTTCATCCCGCAGTGCCAGTTCTGCTTCCCAAAAGTGGCCCACTGTGCACCTGTGTTCAACACCTGGCTCCACACCAGTGAGCCGGACTTCTTGCCCATTTTAAGTTTGAGAATAGGTTGAGATACTATCGCCTTCAAGACCTCTGATAATTTGCTTTCCCAGGTGAAAGTGGGCTTTATGAGCACCAGCTCTCCTTTGGGTAGCTTCAGAGGGAACCAGCTACTAGATGGTTCGATTTGTTTTTTTCCCTATATCCAGGTTGGACGACTGATTTGCACGCCAGGAGCACTACGCACTTCCACCAGTGATTCCTCTGTTTTGCCCTGCCCAGGCATTGTGCATCATCTTTCGGGTCCTATCACACATGCTCATGCTCCACTTCCCCGACAGAGCGGGCGAGACGGGCCGGTGGTTCACCTGCCACAATGGGTACCCACCTCAGGCAGTGTGCACCAGCCCTCACCTTCATTACACCAAGGGTTTGGTACTGGGCTCTGACTCACACCCATGTTTGACTCCTTCGTCTGTGTTGAAGATGGGTTGGGTGGGTAACGGATATCACTGCAGACCCTTGGCATCCTTTGTGGCCATCCCTACCCAGCAGCACAAAACGGTTCTGGCTCACTAAGGACAGTCCACCCCAGTCGCAAGTCGCACTTGGCTCACAGGGGCCCATCACTGACCAGGTGCCCCACCGAGAGGATGGTTGGTGGAGGAGAGCATGGCTGCGGTCAATCTCCCTCAGCCCCGCAGACATGGTGAGACTGCTGCCACTCTC
The DNA here is from genome assembly GCF_040938575.1 of Ambystoma mexicanum. Lineage (NCBI taxonomy): Eukaryota > Metazoa > Chordata > Amphibia > Caudata > Ambystomatidae > Ambystoma > Ambystoma mexicanum. The sequence continues at coordinate 4,708,382 of NC_090931.1, read as the reverse complement.
TACCGGATCAAATAGCCTTCCCAGCTGACCCACAGGCAGTCGCAATGCATCACCATGGAAGAAATGCAACCTGCAGGGACCGTGTGGGCCCGGGCAGCAGTTCCACGAGAGGATCTGCCATTTTGGGAAACCAACCTGCCCGCTGTGTTGAATCCTCTGAGTAGACTGTATGGACCCCACCCACTTACCTCTCAACAGTTTCACGCCCTCTTGTACTCCGTCTTCAGAGTTCTTTTCAACGTTCCCTTATGGTACTTGTTGGCTATTGGTCTCAAGTCTCCTGTCTGTACTTGGCCTTACATGAAGTTTACCACCCACTTTGGCCTGCATTCCCAAACAACCTAATTCCAAGATTACCCGATCCCAGCATGCCAGGGCGGGGGGCGTTACTGGTCTCACCCTGCTGCCGGACGTGGATTCTGCTCTGGTGTTACTCACCACTCCGAAATAGGCCGAAGATGCAGAGAAGTGACCTTGGAGATGATGGTGGTACAATAATCGATATTTAGCCTTCTATCCCAGCTCCCCTGAGTACAAGACTCAGGCTTCCTCAAAGAGGGGCTCTTTTCCAAAATGTACCTCTCTGCTGTTTCAGGTGGGACAGACAGAGGTGTCAATTGAATAAAAGAGCAGGGAGAACACACACCGCCAATACCAATGCTGCAAAGGAATACAATGATATTAGACAGTGTTGAGGTTAATGCAAGTGATTAGAACAGTTGAATTAAACGTGCAACTACCTAGATAGGTATTGGAGTGGAGCTTCCCCGGGGTGGATCTACAAGGAATAACACAAAATGAGTGGAAATGGTCTAATTCAATATCGGTCCCAACTATATATAGAATTGATAACAACTAACCTGAATAAGGATATATTGAGGAAAGGAATCCAGGAAACAGAAGACAACGACAGGAGAAAATAACAAACAGGGATGTTAGTATAGGGAAGTAGCCCCGGACGGCACGAGGGTCGTACTAGTGCCGGGTTGGTGCAGTTTTAGGAAAGCGTTTATATGCACTTGAGGACAATCTCACAGGAAAGTCACTCAATGTCCCAGAATCCAACAGAAGACAAATATCCAAACAAGTCGTGGAGATAAATAGTAGCAGAGATGGGGATAGCCAATGAAGTATGTACCTGATCACACATGTATCCAGAGTAGCTGTAGAAAAGTTCCAGATAGTTGACAGCAATTTGGTTCCGAGTGCAGAAGCGGCAACATGGAATGAAGTACCGCAAGAGACAGAAGGGAGCCGGATCCGGTAACGTTCCGAGTCAAACAACCAGACGAGCATGACAGGAATAAAGGAGGAGATGAGGCAATCCAGTAGTCAGGCAAAGGTCAAAACCAGGAGTTCAGATGAGGAATCGTGTAGGAAGACACGAAGAAGTAACAGACGAAACCGCGTGTAGCTTGTAACGCTAATTAGCAGCAACGAGCCCCTAGGAAGACGGTGGTTTTATAGTCGTAAGAGGGGCGTGTCTTGCCGTATGTCTTCCACGTACAAGACGTGTCAGCTGACCCGGAGTCCGTCGAAGTTTGTACAGACACCATGGTAGCCTGTATCTGGTCCATAGAAGAGCTTGTAAAGAAGTCGTACTCTGCAAGGAGGCCCGCGGGGAAGTCTGAAGTGTAACATCTGGGTTCTTCCCTCTTCACTTGCCATTTGTGAGGAAATACTAGTTAGTCTCTTTTTCTCCTCTTAGTACTATGCTTCAATTCAGCAGGTTGACACGTCTAATCTGAGGTCATGGTCGGGGAACAAAAGTACAGGCAGCCGGCTAAGGGCCTGGGCTGTTTGAGGGGGATTGCCCCAGCCCTGCGCCTCTGGCAAAGCCATGTGTGCGCTGTTCTGATCTGCGCCAAAGAATGCCTAGGACGGGTTGGCCATCGAATGCAGTCGCAAGGACTGCACTCCAGGGCTGTCCCACGCAGGCAGACACAAGACACCACAGACAATGACAAGCCGTATTGCCAGCTACCTCAGGGTAGGGGAAGGTGCCTCAGGCATTTAGGCTGCCGCTGCCGCCAACGCCGCCGCTGCCGCCACCACCACCAGGGCACACTGGGCGCCTGGTCCTCCCAACCTCACGGGGTGGGAAAACAGAGGCCAGGATGCTCCAGCAACAAGCCTCTGCAGTGGGTCCAGGACTCCTGCGATGATGTTGATTGGCATGTGACCTTGGGGGACAAAGGGAACAGGGTCCCTACAACAGCCTCAGCCACGCACCCAGGGAGTGTCCCTCTGCTATTGACAGTCAAGTGACCCTCAGACAGGTAGAGCCTCAGGAGGAATCCAGGGCCACAAGGTGAGCTTGAAGTGTCAATCAATGTGTCCTGCAATTCACTCTAATTCTCGAAGCTAGCTGCATTCTTCATCGATGCGCAAGCCGAGTGGTCCACCCCCAGGAGTCACAGGGAGCTTTTTTGTTCAAACATTGGCCCAATCCTGCAAAGGCAGGAGGGCTGGGGGGAGACAGCACTGCCGGTCCCATCCACCCATGCAGCGAGACAGCCAAGTGCCCCATCTAGCTTCCCACTTGGGAGTCAGCCAAGACCATTGAGGTTTTCAAAAGAACATGTTCCAGATGCTCAGCCTGGGAAGCCCACCCGCCATCTTCTGCAGAAGCGCAATAGGGGCTTCCCAACGTAACGGGGCAGGCCGCTCCACCGCTGACCCACTGATCATCCAGTCATCTAGTAGTAGAAGTAGAGTAGGAGTAGTAGGAGCCGAGGTAGCAGTAGTAGTTGTTGGGAGTGAAGGTAGTAGGTGGTCGGAGTAGTGGGCACCATATGGGGGCTAGTAGAGGGTGGGCAAGGCACCATATCCCTGGGTGTCTGTAACAGTGAGAGTGGTGAGCAGGGCACCATATCCCTGGAAGTCCCTGAGGGTTGAATAGGGGCTAGTAGAGGGTGGCAAGGCACCATATCCCTGGGTGTCTGTAACAGTGAGAGTGGTGAGCAGGGCACCATATCCCTGGAAGTCCATGAGGGTTGAATAGGGGCTGGTAGAGGGTGGCAAGGCACCATATCCCTGGGTGTCTGTAACAGTGAGAGTGGTGAGCAGGGCACCATATCCCTGGAAGTCCATGAGGGTTGAATAGGGGCTGGTAGAGGGTGGCAAGGCACCATATCCCTGGGTGTCTGTAACAGTGAGAGTGGTGAGCAGGGCACCATATCCCTGGAAGTCCCTGAGGGTTGAATAGGGGCTAGTAGAGGGTGGCAAGGCACCATATCCCTGGGTGTCTGTAACAGTGAGAGTGGTGAGCAGGGCACCATATCCCTGGAAGTCCATGAGGGTTGAATAGGGGCTAGTAGGGGGTGGGCAAGGCACCACATCCCTGGGTGTCTGTAACAGTGAGAGTGGCGAGCAGGTCCCCGTATCCCTGGAAGTCCCTGAGGGTTGAATAGGGGCTGGTAGAGGGTGGCAAGGCACCATATCCCTGGGTGTCTGTAACAGTGAGAGTGGTGAGCAGGGCACCATATCCCTGGAAGTCCCTGAGGGTTGAATAGGGGCTAGTAGAGGGTGGCAAGGCACCATATCCCTGGGTGTCTGTAACAGTGAGAGTGGTGAGCAGGGCACCATATCCCTGGAAGTCCATGAGGGTTGAATAGGGGCTGGTAGAGGGTGGCAAGGCACCATATCCCTGGGTGTCTGTAACAGTGAGAGTGGTGAGCAGGGCACCATATCCCTGGAAGTCCATGAGGGTTGAATAGGGGCTGGTAGAGGGTGGCAAGGCACCATATCCCTGGGTGTCTGTAACAGTGAGAGTGGTGAGCAGGGCACCATATCCCTGGAAGTCCATGAGGGTTGAATAGGGGCTGGTAGAGGGTGGCAAGGCACCATATCCCTGGGTGTCTGTAACAGTGAGAGTGGTGAGCAGGGCACCATATCCCTGGAAGTCCCTGAGGGTTGAATAGGGGCTAGTAGAGGGTGGCAAGGCACCATATCCCTGGGTGTCTGTAACAGTGAGAGTGGTGAGCAGGGCACCGTATCCCTGGAAGTCCATGAGGGTTGAATAGGGGCTAGTAGGGGGTGGGCAAGGCACCACATCCCTGGGTGTCTGTAACAGTGAGAGTGGCGAGCAGGTCCCCGTATCCCTGGAAGTCCCTGAGGGTTGAATAGGGGCTGGTAGAGGGTGGCAAGGCACCATATCCCTGGGTGTCTGTAACAGTGAGAGTGGTGAGCAGGGCACCATATCCCTGGAAGTCCCTGAGGGTTGAATAGGGGCTAGTAGAGGGTGGCAAGGCACCATATCCCTGGGTGTCTGTAACAGTGAGAGTGGTGAGCAGGGCACCATATCCCTGGAAGTCCATGAGGGTTGAATAGGGGCTGGTAGAGGGTGGCAAGGCACCATATCCCTGGGTGTCTGTAACAGTGAGAGTGGTGAGCAGGGCACCATATCCCTGGAAGTCCATGAGGGTTGAATAGGGGCTGGTAGAGGGTGGCAAGGCACCATATCCCTGGGTGTCTGTAACAGTGAGAGTGGTGAGCAGGGCACCATATCCCTGGAAGTCCATGAGGGTTGAATAGGGGCTGGTAGAGGGTGGCAAGGCACCATATCCCTGGGTGTCTGTAACAGTGAGAGTGGTGAGCAGGGCACCATATCCCTGGAAGTCCCTGAGGGTTGAATAGGGGCTAGTAGAGGGTGGCAAGGCACCATATCCCTGGGTGTCTGTAACAGTGAGAGTGGTGAGCAGGGCACCGTATCCCTGGAAGTCCATGAGGGTTGAATAGGGGCTAGTAGGGGGTGGGCAAGGCACCACATCCCTGGGTGTCTGTAACAGTGAGAGTGGCGAGCAGGTCCCCGTATCCCTGGAAGTCCCTGAGGGTTGAATAGGGGCTGGTAGAGGGTGGCAAGGCACCATATCCCTGGGTGTCTGTAACAGTGAGAGTGGTGAGCAGGGCACCATATCCCTGGAAGTCCCTGAGGGTTGAATAGGGGCTAGTAGAGGGTGGCAAGGCACCATATCCCTGGGTGTCTGTAACAGTGAGAGTGGTGAGCAGGGCACCATATCCCTGGAAGTCCATGAGGGTTGAATAGGGGCTGGTAGAGGGTGGCAAGGCACCATATCCCTGGGTGTCTGTAACAGTGAGAGTGGTGAGCAGGGCACCATATCCCTGGAAGTCCATGAGGGTTGAATAGGGGCTGGTAGAGGGTGGCAAGGCACCATATCCCTGGGTGTCTGTAACAGTGAGAGTGGTGAGCAGGGCACCATATCCCTGGAAGTCCCTGAGGGTTGAATAGGGGCTAGTAGAGGGTGGCAAGGCACCATATCCCTGGGTGTCTGTAACAGTGAGAGTGGTGAGCAGGGCACCATATCCCTGGAAGTCCATGAGGGTTGAATAGGGGCTAGTAGGGGGTGGGCAAGGCACCACATCCCTGGGTGTCTGTAACAGTGAGAGTGGCGAGCAGGTCCCCGTATCCCTGGAAGTCCCTGAGGGTTGAATAGGGGCTGGTAGAGGGTGGCAAGGCACCATATCCCTGGGTGTCTGTAACAGTGAGAGTGGTGAGCAGGGCACCATATCCCTGGAAGTCCCTGAGGGTTGAATAGGGGCTAGTAGAGGGTGGCAAGGCACCATATCCCTGGGTGTCTGTAACAGTGAGAGTGGTGAGCAGGGCACCATATCCCTGGAAGTCCATGAGGGTTGAATAGGTGCTAGTAGGGGGTGGGCAAGGCACCACATCCCTGGGTGTCTGTAACAGTGAGAGTGGCGAGCAGGTCCCCGTATCCCTGGAAGTCCCTGAGGGTTGAATAGGGGCTAGTAGAGGGTGGGCAAGGCACCATATCCCTGGGTGTCTGTAACAGTGAGAGTGGTGAGCAGGGCACCATATCCCTGGAAGTCCCTGGGGGTTGAATAGGGGCTAGTAGTGGGTGGGCAAGGCACCATATCCCTGGGTGTCTGTAACAGTGAGAGTGGTGAGCAGGGCACCATATCCCTGAGTAACTTTGAAGGTAGTAGAAAGAGGTAGTGATATTAGGGAAATAGGAACAGTAGTAGAGCGGGATGAGCGACAGTGGGAGAGTAGGAGGGGCTATTGGCATAAAAAAAACAAATTATAACGAGGTGGGGAAGTAGAGTGAGAGGAAGGAGGGAAAAGGAATGACAGAAGTAGAAAGATAATTGGAAGTAGAAGCATTAAAGAATAGAAGTGGGAAAGTGAGATTGGAGGGTGGAAGTGGAAAGGCGAGTGAGAGATTGGAAGGGACAGTGACGTGGAGGGATGAGAGTATTTTACAAGGTCAGATTAGTGAAGGGTTAGGAGTGAGAGGTTGTGAAAGGAGTGTATGTGACGCAGTGCGAAAGAAGGCAGCATTCCCTATTCCCAGAGAGATTAACCAACGATAGGAGGGGGAAAGTTAGTAGTTCCCTAAGGAGTCAAGGTGCCATCGTATTAGGGCAAACCCCTGAAGAGTAGAGAAGTAGAAGACAAAGAGGGTTTACCGATCTGAAGATTACTAACAACCCGATAGGGACATCTGGGGCTGGGAGGTGGGTTCTACACCCAGGGAAGTCGAGAGAGGAAAGGGACGGCCCTAGCACCAATCATTCCCAGTCCCTTAGACCCCAGAGAACTGAGGAGAGAAGCAGCCATTTTGACAATTATTTTCGAAATAAACACCCTTGGAATTTTCATAAGAGTCAGTGTGATTATTTGTGTCGAGATGCCCTGTCTCACCCCTCTCTAAATGGCTTATAACGCCTGTTCTGTAGCGGATCTAACGTTAAAAATTGTTGATTTTACCGGATCTAACGAATATGTATTGAAATTAATGACTTTTTTCCAAACATTTTGTTGAAGGGGTTTGGGGGTAGCATACCCTCCTTTGCAGCCAAATATTTCAGCACGTGTGTGATCCAACAAAAAAACTGATCATACTGGATCTAATGTATATCTAATCAATGACAACGATTTTTGTGCATTTTCTGGTTGAGGGGGGCTAACTAGCATGATACAGATTAGCCCCCCTCTAAATAATTGCTTATAGCTCCTGTTCTGTAGTGGATCTAATGTTAAAAATGATTGATCTTACCGGATCTAACGAATATGTATTGAAATTAATTACTTTTTTCCCAAAGTTTTGTTGAGCAGGGCCAGCCACGCCCCCCCCCCTCCTTTGCAGACCAATATTTCAGCACCTGTGTGTGATCTAATAAAGAAAATGCCTGATCACACCAGATCTAATGTATATCTAATCAATTACATCAATGTTTGTGAATTGTTTGGTTGGGGGGGGCTGACTAGGCAATGCCCAGTGGGCCCCTAGTTATAGGCCCGAGCGCAGTAGTCCTGAGTTTCTTCACCGCCTCCTGATCCTGGCCAAGCATCACTTTCTCGTCTCCTTCTGTCACTACTTAAATGTTCACCTATCTTCTCACCCCTCAACCCCCCTCTAGTCCTCCTCTCTTTCCAATCTCTTCTTGCCACCACATTCCAACCACCAAGCGATCTGGACTATGAGCCTTGAAAGGGCTTATCAGCCTTTTTGTAATTCTCGATTTGCATGGATAGCCCTGGTGGTCTAGAGCCGGTCCACGAGGATTTCATGTATGAGTGTGAGTGGCCAGTACTGCATGGGACACCCTATACATGTGGCTATCTACAGCTGGACCCCCAATATTGATTTTTCATGGTCAATGTTCCATACAGAGATCAGATGTAAGTGGGGGCAAAGGGCATACCCGACAGCCGTCTCTTGTCAACATGGGCAGTGAACATGAGTTGTTATATCCTGGATAATTTTCATTCCCACATAAACATTACATTTGTAGAATTTAGGACCAAATCCTAATGTATGGAAGCTTAAGAAGAGACCAGGCTATCAAGGCGAGAGATCTTCTCAGCCTCTTACACTAATAAGGCAGTTGGGCCATCTTACAATGTTAGTCTGCAGCCTCAAAGACTACATTTCCGCACCTGGCCCTCACTGCTATTGGTAGCGTATATATTGATATGCTTTTATACTGCGCCAAATCGCCACCGCAGTAGTAGCCGAGCACCCAGGCTTGTCTGTGAAGTGATGTACTGTGCCCTGCCAGTGGTATCCAGACCTTAGTGGTGGAAGAAAGAAAATGAGTGAGAGGAAGAAAAGGAAGCGGAAGCGGGAGGGAGCGACAGCAGGGGCGACAGCAGGGGTGCGCGACAGCCCGCTAGGCGGCCATGGTTCGGGAGGAAGTGCAGATGTCTTAAGAGTGTTCTGATAACTGGCATTTGTTTCCAAGACACATTTGGAGAATTAGGAGCTATACAATGTAATGTTGGATGCCTATGCTAACTTGCTGTGGCATAACCTTATGTAGAGACACTAATGTGTATGCAAGTTGTCTTGTATAGCGCCCTTCTGGCACTCACTATTGGTGGCCTGGAGGCTGGAGGACAGAATTGTGAATTATCCTTTTTTTGCAACTCACTGAAAATGTGTAAAAGTTCCCCGTTTTTATTTTTGGGGTGTTTGTTCTTCCTTGCTGCATATCTTGAATGTTCCGGGGTGGAAATGAATGTTTTACCCTCTCGAGCCCCCCCACACAGGAGGTGCACCCCTTGTACCCGTGTAATCATGTCCTGCAACCGTCTTGCTTACAGGCCAAGTCATGTATGATCTGCATTCTAGCGCTGAAACGGCGCACTGGAGAGTTTTTATGGGAGCTTCTGGTCCAGTAGTCTCTATCCCACCACCCAGCCCGCTCATGAGAATGGACATTGCAGACCTGGATTCCATAGGCACTCATCACCTAAAGGAGGGATCTCCACCTCTACACAGCATATTAGTGGGCCGGACCTCCTTAAACCTCAGGTTCACCCCATTAAGAAGACTTTTCAGAAGCTGCTGAGCGGTTTTGAGAAACCCCCTTCGTGATCCAACAAGGCTCTTAAAGGTGGTAGGATGGCCCAACAGCAAGGAAGAGACTCCAGAGGAGGTAGGCGTGGCTAGAATGGCTCAGCAGCAAGGAAGATACTCCAGAGGAGGTAGGCGTGGCTAGGATGGCTCAGCAGCAAGGAAGAGACTCCAGAGGAGGTAGGCGTGGCTAGGATGGCTCAGCAGCAAGGAAGGGACTCGCAGGAGGTAGGCGTGGCTAGGATGGCGCAGCAGCAAGGAAGAGACTCCAGAGGAGGTAGGCGTGGCTAGAATGGCTCAGCAGTAAGGAAGATACTCCAGAGGAGGTAGGCGTGGCTAGGATGGCTCAGCAGCAAGGAAGAGACTCCAGAGGAGGTAGGCGTGGCTAGGATGGCTCAGCAGCAAGGAAGAGACTCCAGAGGAGGTAGGCGTGGCTAGGATGGCTCAGCAGCAAGGAAGGGACTCGCAGGAGGTAGGCGTCGCTAGGATGGCGCAGCAGCAAGGAAGAGACTCCAGAGGAGGTAGGCGTGGCTAGAATGGCTCAGCAGTAAGGAAGATACTCCAGAGGAGGTAGGCGTGGCTAGGATGGCTCAGCAGCAAGGAAGAGACTCCAGAGGAGGTAGGCGTGGCTAGGATGGCTCAGCAGCAAGGAAGAGACTCCAGAGGAGGTAGGCGTGGCTAGGATGGCTCAGCAGCAAGGAAGGGACTCGCAGGAGGTAGGCGTCGCTAGGATGGCGCAGCAGCAAGGAAGAGACTCCAGAGGAGGTAGGCGTGGCTAGAATGGCTCAGCAGTAAGGAAGATACTCCAGAGGAGGTAGGCGTGGCTAGGATGGCTCAGCAGCAAGGAAGAGACTCCAGAGGAGGTAGGCGTGGCTAGGATGGCTCAGCAGCAAGGAAGGGACTCGCAGGAGGTAGGCGTGGCTAGGATGGCGCAGCAGCAAGGAAGAGACTCCAGAGGAGGCAGGCTTGGCAAGGATGGCTCAGCAGCAACGAAGATACCCCAGAGGAGGTAGGCATGGCTCGGATGGCCCAGCAGCAAGGGAGAGACTTCAGAGAGGAGGTAGGCTTGGCTAGGATGGCTCAGCAGCAAGGAAGAGACTCCAGAGGAGGTAGGCGTGGCTAGGATGGCTCAGCAGCAAGGAAGAGACTCCAGAGGAGGTAGGCGTGGCTAGGATGGCTCAGCAGCAAGGAAGAGACTCCAGAGGAGGTAGGCGTGGCTAGGATGGCTCAGCAGCAAGGAAGAGACTCCAGAGGAGGTAGGCGTGGCTAGAATGGCTCAGCAAAAAGGAAGAGACTCCAGAAGAGGTAGGCATAGCTAGGATGGCTCAGCAGCAAGGAAGAGGCTCCAGGGGACTTAGGCTTGGCAAGGATGGCTTAGCAGCAATGAAGATACCCCAGAGGAGGTAGATATGGCTAGGATGGCTCGGCTCAGCAGCAAGGGAGAGACTCCAGAGAGGAGGTAGGCTTGGCTAGGATGGCTCAGCAGCAAGGTAGAGACTCCAGAGTAGGTAGGCTTGGCTAGGATGGCTCAGCAGCAAGGAAGATACTCCAGAGGAGGTAGGCATAGCTAGGATGGCTCAGCAAAAAGGAAGAGACTCCAGAGGAGGTAGGCGTGGCTAGGATGGCTCAGCAGCAACAAAGACACCCCAGAGGAGGTAGGTGTGGCTAGGATGGCCCAGCAGCAAGGGAGAGACTCCAGGGAGGTAGGCCTGATGTGGAGTACAGCTAACAGCTGCAGACTGGTAAGAAACAGCAATCCCCAGGGGGAAGTGCAAAAATAATATATTTAAAAACAAGTTTGCATAAAGTTGACCCCACCAAGGTAAGTAAGCTACTATAAACATATAGACTTGCAGTTTGGGAACTCCAAATGCTTACACGTCACCTTAGGCATCAACAGAGTTAGCAGAGCATGTACACTGGACAGTTCCTAGAATAGGGAGTGTGGGTTTGGCGGAAGGAAGGGGGGAATGTTACAATTCAAATCACAAGCAAAATCCATTAAAAAGGCACTCTACACTTAAACAATTCTTATGAAGTCCAGCTCTACTCTTCCCAGTCTCCAGGTGTAGTCACACAGGCTGATAGGGCAATTTCAACACACTCCCGCTCATGCCACGACCATAGTATACAATAGCCTTCAAATGAGTAAGTCAAAGTTAGTGCAGAGAAGAATTTAAGTTGCTAAAATATGAAATGTTTGTTTTCCTGCTAAGAAAATGGAGATCCGGTCCCTATGTCCTAATTAACAGTAGAAAGCACTCCTGTCTAAGGCTTAACCACCCTTAGCCTGGTGTAATGTAGTGGCCCTTTAAGAGGGGCGGGTCCAGTAGACACGGATCATCACCGCGTCACCAGTTTAATAAAAGGGGCCACTGCAGGCACATGCGGCACTGCAGTGGAGACCCAGTTAGTGGCAACTCCTGGCTCTTGTGGTCTTTGTGTCTTGTTTTATTGTGGCTGCCTGGGCCTGTGTGACCACAGTGTCCAGGCGTTCCATGCTGGGTGCCCCCAGTGACACAGTAGCAGCGAGTGATCCCTCAACCTGAGGGTGAGCCCTTGTGCGTCTTGAGTAGCATGCCCCTGTGGTCTGCTCTGGTGCCCCGGAGCACGCCATAACAACTGGGAAGGCGGGTGCTGTTAACAGTAGAAAGCACTCCTGTACAAGGCGTAACAACCCTTAGACTGGTAAGGCGGTGCTAGGCAGAATCACCTGCAGTACCCTTTGGGAACACTACAGGCAATTAGGACTACAAGTGTAAGCACAATTTCACCTTTGGTACAAGCCAGTACTACACATTAAAGTGGTAGCGATGGCTTATGATTTATCTCAAGAGTTTTAAGTGAGCAGTAGAACAAATAACACAAAGAACCAACCAATACTGTGATTCAAGTAAACACTTACTCAAGGTTTCTTGGTTAAAGAATATACATTTATTTACAAAGTCATTTAGAAAACATTACACTAGCACAAGCACCTCAATATCACACACTAATATGCCACACAAATCCAACTGGTAAGTAAATGAACAAGTTTAGCTCCAAAATGAAGTGGGAGCAAAATGGCACTTGAGATACTTAATAAAGGAGGGAAAAGACAAGCTTACAAGAATATTCAGCCCAAATACATTCATAGGCAGGGCAAAGGGTTTCAGTTAAATACAACCAGCAATTCTTCTCAATAGGCCTGGGCCAATGTCAATGGTTCAGAGTCTTTTGTGTAGGATAGCACAGTTCTGGTATGTAACGGTTAAGTCTTTGCCACAGATTTTTAAAGAATTTGTCTACGTGAAAAGTTTGATGAATGTTTAGGGAAGGACAAGCCTTCGTAGTATAGGAAAGTTTCACGCACTTTCTCGATGGTCGAAAAGATTTCCGGACCGTGTTTGTACAGTACCTTGTCAATGAAGAAAGCTGTAGCTGAGGCAGTTGTCCCTGGCAGTTCGAGCAGATTTCACTGTTCCTGAGCTTCAGTCATGGGGACAAGAAGGAGGATGTCGGGAGGTTCCTGCACTGCCCAGGGAAGAGGCCAAAAGCTGTAGCAAGACGTCGGTTTAAGGTGTGAGTGCCTTAAAGTCCACAAGCTGGTTTCCTTCCCTCTGGCTATCTGGCTTTCAACAGCACTCTGATGACAATTCGACCAGAATAGGACGGTGTCCAGGTGGCTTGCGAGTTCATTGTTCCCACCAAACGCAAGAGAAGTTAACCTTGAAGGGCTTCTCTGTCGTTGGAGTTTCAGGCAATTCGGACATGCAGCAGGGCTTCAACAGTCGTCCAGGAGTTGCAGCAGTCCTCTTCCTTCCTCTCCTCTTCGGTTCTTTCGTTCCAGTGGTCGACTCTGCTTTCCAAGTCCCAGAGACCTGCTTTTAAACAGTTTTCCCCCATTCATTCCAGCCTGGCTGTCACTCACACAGCAGGGTGACTGTCATTGCCGGACAGCCAGCCAGCCAATCATGCCAGAGTGCATTCAGGTCTCCTAGGAGACTAAGCACAGGGAGTTTCGGGCACCTCCCTCACATCCTGTCCACCCCAGACACTCTGGCGCCAGAGGATGGCTTCAGCACTGAAGCCCGCCAAAGGCCAACGAACAAAGGGACCAAACCTGGTTTGGGGCGCAGAGACAAACAAGAAGTACTTTTCCTAAAAGAAATGGCGAAAAAAGATGACTGGAGTCTGTTTTTACAGATAGATCTGGGGCGCCATATTGAAAAACATGGCTGACCCAATTTTTAGCTACCTTTGTTAGCGGTCGGGAAAAATCACGGTAGTTGATCTAAACCACTGCCACCAGCCATTTAAAGTAGGAAAAGGTAACATTTTACTGTTACATGAGTGTTTTGACTCAGGTGAAGCTAAGCCACCCCTCCAGCACTCGATAGGAAGATAGTGTGTGCTGGGTCAGTAAATTTAAAAAGCCTAGTAAAGCCAATTTAACTTTAAATACTCTGGGAGATGGTAGTCAGTCCCAGAGAAGGTATTTAAACCTTGGGGAGTCTGAAAGACACTCCTCTGTCACTGCACTGAAGGTGCTGTGTGACTCACAAGAAAAAGATGATGCCACTGGAGTTGTTTTAAAACTCCATAACCAAAGAACACAAAAGTAAAACACATTGAAAATCAAAAGTTCAAAGCCCCAAAATATAGCAAAAGAGCTGGAGGGCTCTAAGGTAGAGGGAATTTAGCACTTGTGTGAGAAATATCCCTAACAGGCGGGTTCTGTTAACAGTAGAAAGCACTCCTGTGCAAGGCGTAACCTCCCTTAGCCTGGTAAGGTGGGTGCTGTTAAAAGTAGAATGCACTCCTGTGCAAGGCATAACCACCCTTGGCCTGGTAAGGTGGGTGCTGTTAACAGTAGGAAGCACTCCTGTGCAAGGCATAACCACCCTTGGCCTGGTAAGGTGGGTGCTGTTAACAGTAGGAAGCACTCCTGTGCAAGGCGTAACCTCCCTTAGCCTGGTAAGGTGGGTGCTGTTAAAAGTAGAATGCACTCCTGTGCAAGGCATAACCACCCTTGGCCTGGTAAGGTGGGTGCTGTTAACAGTAGGAAGCACTCCTGTGCAAGGCGTAACCGCCCTTGGCCTGGTAAGGTGGGTGCTGTTAACAGTAGAACGCACTCCTGTGCAAGGCGTAACCGCCCTTGGCCTGGTAAGGTGGGTGTTGTTAACAGTAGAAAGCACTCCTGTGCAAGGCGTAACCACCCTTGGCCTGGTAAGGCGGTGCTGGTAAAGACTAGGCTTTATGCCCAATTCATTCTAGTAAGGAAAAGGGCGGCTCAGGAGAGGAGCACAATGTCAGCCCACAGGCCCCATAGAAAGTGACAGGGAAGCGGAGGTCAATAGGCTCTCTGAAGGTCCAGCTACTCGGCACTCGGGTCGTGGGTTTAAGGCAACTTCCAGTGGCGTTAGGTCAGGTTCATGGTGAGACCCCAGAAAAGGTTAAAGATGTCTTGGGGAACAGCAGACAGGAACAGACGTCATGGGACCGCAGACAGGGTCAACAGGCATTCATGAGCGAAGATGGTGGACTTTGGGTTCCAGGAAGCCCATGTCGTGGTGAGCGATGGAAGAAGCAGGTTGGTGAGATCAGAGCAGTGCCGTCAGGGCGCCCGCAGCATTTCCAGCCCCAGAGCTACAGGATGTCCATACTGCAGTGCATGCCAGTCCAAGGCCGGTCCCGGCCCATTGCAGACCTGCTCAGACTTCAAGGAGGCAATGGATGCAGACCGAGCTTCAGACTGGTTGATCCCACCAGTCCAAGTGCAAAAGTCACGCGGTTCAGGTCTTCCGCCAGTGCTGGTCGCAGGAGTCGCCCTCCTGTGACTCTCTGGCAGTACTCTGCCAATCGAAGTTTGGATTATGTGGTTAACTATTGAATGGCTCCAGATCCCCCTCCCACTCCTTTTATTCCAAATTTAGACTGGGGGAGACTGCAGCACTCTATCTGAGGAGCTGAAACCTTCATACAGGTAGACACAGTCTACCCATGGACAGCCAGCCACTCGCAAGCTGCCAAGTAACCATCTGGATTGGGACAGATGGTCCGAATCTTCAGTTCCAAATCATTCAGGCCCACATTGCTTCATAAAGGCGCACTGTAATGCACCGGTAAGAGTAAGAGTGGGTTCACTGCTGCCAGCCAGTTCTGTACACATCACAAAAGTACCAAAAAAACTAAGGGAAGATAAAAGGATACAAAGTATCTCTGCAGGGCACCACTTAAGGGAAGAATAAATGGGGGCAATGACAGCCTCATGGACTACTCAGCACATCCCAAACAAAATGATTGGAGCAGGCGAATAGGGCTTGAAAGGCACTGCCAGCTTCAGAAATCAGCTGACGATACAATCAAATAAGAGAAATGCTTGGGGCCCTCACACAGCAACTGTTGGCTGTCACTTCAGACAGTGGGATTGGCAGATGATACCTGAAAATGTTACCTGGCAATCAAGCCTCCACGCTTTAAGGGTGTGCCTGAGCACATCTCAGGTCCATGACACACCAAGTTCTGACTTTTCTAGTGCCAACTGCTGAGTACTAGACATTGCCACCAGTGGGAAACACTGATCTCTTAGACCTCGTTCTGATCAGCGTTCCATCGGATCCATGGCTACACTTCCACCCCTACTACTGCTATCACATACTCTCTTCCTGAACCCCTTTGTATATTCCCATTTATGTCAGTTTTCCTATCCTTATTCCTGCATTTCCCTCCTTTTCACTCCCCCAGGACCAGGGAAGTGGCAGCTGGCACGATGACGGTGGAGGAAGTATCGGCTGTCCGCAAACCCCAGCAGGTTATGGCTCGGTAAGTGAGGTGTCCCCAGGTGAGGGAGGAACACAAAGGCGTCCTCAGAGGGAAGGAAGAAGGAGACCCTCCCGTTTTGATGACTATGTCATGACTGGCCAATCCTCACTGTTGCGAACACTCTGTTAGGTTTGTTCATGTTCGTTGTTTGATAAAGCCATCGCAAGAGCCACAGTAGGAGCTAAGCTTGACTACTGCAACATCCTATTTCTAGGCACCTCCACCAAAAACCTAAAAAAACTTCAAACCACACAAAACAACGCTTTGAGGGCCGCCATCAGCATCCCTAACAGAGAACACATATCCCAAGCAAGTCGAAACGCTCACTGGCTCCCTGTTAGAGAGCGTATACTCTTCAAATCACTTTCCATCACCCACGCCTGCCTTGCGCTAACAGCCCCACCGTACCTCTCAGAAACCATCCACAGAGTTAGATCCACCAGACCCAAACGCACCCAACACTTCAACTGACTCTCTGTCCCTACCTTCAAAAGACAAAAAGCTGGTGGGTCCAGCTTTACTGTGCTTGCACCCAAGAGCTGGAACACCCTACCACCGGCCCTCAGAAAAGAACCCGCCAGCACCACCTTCCGTGAGGCCCTCAAAACACAACTCTTCCAATAATACTCTAATGATGCCCTCTCCACTTCTCCCAAACCAACCTATGCCACTATGGCACATAGACTTAGAGAATGTCATAATGATCAATACCTCATGCTACCCTGTGCTCTATAGACTAATCCATCTCATGAATACTATGCTTACTAAACCACCATGTAAATCTATCCCTGTATAGATACGACTGCACTAGATTCAGAAATGTAACGTCAATGTATAAACAACTGTATCCGCAAGCAAACCTCCTTGTAACAGCGCCACAATGCCCCTGGGACGTTGGCGCTTTATAAATCCAAATAAATAAAAGTTGGGTTATGTTTTACCCTTATGAAAAAGGAGGATTGTAATGTGTCACGTATTTGCCACACGACGGAGTGATGCAACTCTGTTACGTAACTGAATAAAGGGGTGTACCCGCGCCCGCCTTTGGCATGTGCGTCTGTAGCCCGTAAGCCTAAGACTGTTTATGTGTCCTCTTTCACGGAGTGGGCGATCCGCAGCACAACACACCAGGAAGCACAAGGCACTCTTTTCTCAACAAGCCCCAGAGCTGTAAGGCCACCATTGTGGTAGTTGGCACAGTTTAAATGCTTTTAAACAGAACTTGCAGGACCCCTCCACTAAAGGTCAGCACGCAGGTTCAGAGGCAACAGCAAGTGTCTATGAGTTTAGGATGTTATTCGTGTGAGGTGACATGAGTGCTGGAGAACGTTTGTTGAGTCATTTGTTTGTTTTCAGAGATTGGAGTACAGCCATGACATCTCAGTGAAAGGACACATGTGGACACACATGGAATAGCACAAATGAACTGTAATCCATGTGTAGATGCGACATGAGGGGCAGAGCCTCACAGAGTCATGAATCCAGCAAGTCAGGGACTTGGACGTGGTATTGAATCTTTGTGAAGCCAATATGTCATGATTTGCACATTCAATGCATTTGTGGGTGGAGTCAAGAACAAGTACATGTTGGTATATCTCATGAGTAGGCGTCAGTGAAGTAGTTCAAGTACTTTCATCAGGTGGTGGCATGTGCAAGGTAACATCATATGTTCGGGCCCAGGTACCTGCTCACCCTGTCACTCTCCTGCAATGCCTCCGGGCCACCCCTTGCACTGTGGTCTGTATCTGTAACCATACAGCCCTCCACCCACTTTTCTTGTGCACTTATCAGATACACCCTATCTGACTTACCTAGCACTTGCTGGCTGCACTGCCACTGTTTATTGACTTTATTTATTTATTTTACTTATTATTTATTCTGCTCTGTCTTCTGTTCCGCACTTTACACTTCTCCCCCCTTCCATGCACTTGAGCGTTCTCAATGTCACTGGGCCTAGTAAGATCGCTGTTTTTGTTCTCCCCTGTTCCCCTCCCTTTGCCTGGTTGCGCTCTGAAACACTTGTGTACGAGTGCGATATAAATAAAATATCATTTAAATTAAAATCACAATATACAGAATTTTAAAAAGGAGTGAAATTTGAATAAAATACGAATTCAAATTTTGTCCTTGAGCATTTTTTACTGTCGATACCAAGCTTTCTGTCAGAACTCTGAAGCACTTGAAATGGAGCGAGTTGCCTCGTCGTGTAGAAGACGAAGTCTTCCTAATAATGTACCTGTCTGGCTGTTAGAATCGACAACCAGAATGGTCTATTAATGGAAAGACAGGAGACCGTTGACCCAGGCGCCTTGGAAGTGGAGACACGATGGACCAGAAAATACACCACCAGCTGAAAACAAGGCAAGTGTCAGAACTGCATTGATAATTAAACCAAGACAAAACACCATACACAGAATACCACTAACCTGCTAGTTCAGGTAAGGCAGTGTTGATACGGTTGGTAAATGCAGGCACCTGATGTCTAAGCAAAGAGAACACAGCAGGATTAATACTAAGGACACCTAATTTCAGTTACTACTAGGAGATCCCTCACACTGGTTTAGCAATCTTACCGTTTGTGGACTCCTGTCCAACGGTAACAGAGTACAGGAGCTGAAGTAGTTCGTGGAAAGATCCCTCAGTGAATTGCAGAAGAAAACGGAAACAACCCACACAGTACACCTGAGGTCTCTAGTCCGTGTACTCGTGAGTTACAGAAAGTAAACAGTTCACAGTTCCGTGGGAGCAAGAAGAAACAAAACACAGTGCAATCCAGGAGCGATCCAAAGTCTTGAAAGATGAAGGCAATAATGTTCGTAACGTAATCCAAGAGAAATCTGAATGCGGTCCGCGGTCCGGTAGAGGGCGGGTAATGCAGGTAGAAGGCAGCAATTGCTTTACTCATAGTTCAAAATGCAGAACAGGGACGATCCAAGGTCATAACAGGGAAGACAATATTGAGGGGGGGGGGCAAAGCGGAGTCAGGATACAGGAATCAAGGAGAAGAGAGCAGGACAGAAAAACGTAACGCCACCGGAGAAAGTTCAGAAGCGCCGGCGGAATCACAGGGAGGAGCTTAAGAAGAACGGGTCATGTGATTTCCTTTGCGTGATACCGTCAAGCATGGCGAAAGACTCTGCAATGCAAGGGACGCCAACGTTGCCCGACTACCTTCCAAGCCCCAGGCTGCATTCTGGGTAGGCAGAGTTTTCTTTTGTTACGGCCCGCATCTTTTTTCTGAATCCACATGTTGTGATTGCGGATGTGCCGGTACTTGACTGGTGATGCCGTACTTCTTTTCCCTATTAGAGTATCGAGATGGCAGAGAGATCTGACGCTTTCCTCAGGAATTCTAAGCAGCCCCATGCGACTGAGGTGGTTTCTGCTCGCAACAGGAATATCAAAGCCAGTCTGGCTTGAGTAAAGCTAACATTTCTGAGCAGTGGTACAATGGTCCTCTTTCTGATGTCTTGGTAAAGAGGCCAGAATAAGACAAAATGCAGAAAATGTTCTTCTGGCCCATTGCACCCCGGACAGACTATAGACTGCTCGGGACCAGTTTTTAGTTCTCACCCTAAGGCTAAGCCGTAGTAGATTAAAGCGAGCCCTAGTCCGTGCCCAATGATCTTGTTACTATACAGAAGGTAGGGCTGGATACCCGCTAAACCTTAAATGAGCAGATGTTTTCTATTTGCAAAATCTTCACCCGGCTCCACCAAATCAATTAAAGGCCCATTGCCTAATTTGGCATTAAAATCCCCTCCCAAAACCACAATTCAATTTTGATTCCCCAGGGACAAGTATTCTGATTCAAAAAGTTCTTTCATCCAGCCATCCAGACATACAGGCGTTGTCGCCCTTGTTTCCTGGATAAAGATGTCCAGATTGGATATAGTCCCGGGACAATAGCTGGTTTTTGTCCATTATTAGGTGTCATAACAGGGCTTTCTAAAGATTCCCCATTCTGATGGGATGGTACAAACTGTTTAAATTCACAGCTCCCCTGCTGAGCTAAATTAAGGGTTTATTCAGTGCGGTAGAGCCAGAACCAACCACTGTAGGGCTGTTTCTTGGCTCCACCATTCCCTTAAGTTCCTGAATGTCGCTCTTTGGCCCCTGATTAAATCATCAATAATACAAAGAGATGTACTCGGAGAGTTGTTAAGTGAAGCGATTCCCGAGAGGACAGGAGCCAGTTTTTTGTCTAGAACCTCATCCAATATTTTAAAATCACTAGAAACTTATTTCATTGTGTCATCAGTAAGGCTTGGTACTGGGGAGTGCAATCCTATACCCCACCTACCCCGTGCCATCAAATTATGTCAATCAGGCAGATGTTCCAATCCCAAGGTACCCAGCGCGGGCTGAGGTCCCAACTCCACTCGGTCACTAGAACTAAGACATTGGGATAAACTGGGAGGGCTATTATTTGGTGAAGGCAGGGGTAACCATATAATCTCATGGTCACTTCTATGAGATATGGCGACCGTGATTGCCTTTTCCTTGTTCTGGATGCATTCCTCTATTTTACCTGCCATCCGTTTCAGCAAATCATTCAGGGTTGGCTGATTAGAAGTCAAGCCAGAACCAAAAGGGGCCTGGGTACTTTTACCTTTCTTAGTTTTGTTTGCGGATGGGATAGAATCCATCCTAGTAATTACAAGACTGGCCTTACTTTCTTCTGGTTTTGTTCACCACCACTGGTAAATCCTTAGCTTTGCGCTTAGACATAGTAGTTGCCAGTATAGAACAGCTTAAGCAACTATGTCAGCAGGCGGCGTAAGCACAACCAGAATGCTAAGTAAAGTGCAGGTGCAGAGAAAAGACATCCGTTAAACTTAAACTTTAATGTCACAGATACACAGGGACACTCCCCCGAATCACAGAAGCTGAATGGATTTGACTCTCCCACCGTGATTGGCACGGGCACCTGAATATCAGAATCACAGATAGCCATGTGGCAGCCAGCAAGAGGGATTAGGGAGAGGTTGTGGATGGAAAGGGGGATTTTAGGGAAACCGGAAAGAGGGATAGGGAAAACCTGCTGGGTTTGGTAGGGGGGAAGCACGGGAAAGAAACATACATATCACAAAAACTTGATAAACTCCTGTAATCTAGTCCTGTCCTGAACCTGACCTCCTGTTAACCTGAACCACTATCTAAACCTACTCCTATTCCCCTAGACTCAGCATGAATCCTTGCAGTTATAACATAAAACATGATGAAGGCATGAAACATCAGACAACATAGATCAAGCAGACTGAAATATACTGGGGTCTTCTCCCACAGTGAATATGCATACACATGGCCCACAAGGGCTAGCATAAGCAAACGTAAAACAATGCTTGATTCAGCTTTCCGCTTTAAACTTAGATGGGCGTGCTGGTTCCCTCCTATAATGAATGAGAGCAATGCCAGAACCTTCAACCCCTCTGTATACCAAATACTCTGTTGTTTCTTCCTTAGCACAATACTCATGAAAGTCCAGGCTCCGTCCTAAACGGAGCATTATTGCCATCAAAAGATGATGCACACCATAAATTCACCCACTCCCCATTGGCTTCGCCACTCGTAACTAAATTTTCGTTGCGTTGTGGAGAACAGTATACTTAAGATGATGTAACCAATGTTTTCCCCAATGTTGGAGCGGAACCAGGTAAATACTTTATGCAGAAATAACACGCCAGCCGTAATGTCGACCGCACACAATACAAGACATGTTGCACTTAGCTTTGGGGTCCGGGAGCCCCACGGGACTGCCTGGACCAGATGAACTTCAGCAAAGAAAGCGGGGGCACAGAGCTGTTCACCGCCGCATGGCCTGGAATCCTCCCCTATCTGCCCAGGCCTTCGGCATGCCTGCTAATTCAGTACTCCTTCTTGCTGCATACCACCGTCACCGCCTTTGC
This sequence comes from Ambystoma mexicanum, assembly GCF_040938575.1. Taxonomy (NCBI): domain Eukaryota; kingdom Metazoa; phylum Chordata; class Amphibia; order Caudata; family Ambystomatidae; genus Ambystoma; species Ambystoma mexicanum. The sequence continues at coordinate 4,686,826 of NC_090931.1, read as the reverse complement.
CTACAAAATAATCTGCACAGGGCACGGGCGGTTGATGGCTAATAAGTCTTCCCTAATTACACACAGCTGTTGTTTAGCGCAAACTTGCTAAACTACACGATGCAGCAAGTGCTGCTGGGAATTGTAGTTTTAATACTACTTTCCTGGTCCACAAGCATTTTTCTCTGCCACATAACTCTTTGCTTGCTCCAGCCCTTAAACCTGACAGTACCTCCTCTCCAATGGCCCTTCCCAGGACCTGGTTTCTCAGGATGCCGCACATGGAATTGTCTTATCAATTTTGGAGCATGTACCGCCTTTGCTGGTTCCCATGAACAGTCCTCCAGACCATACCCAGTCCACTGAATGAGATACCGCAACTTGTGTCTCCTCCTTTTGGAATCCATAATCCTTCTTAGTTCATATTCCACCTGGCCTTCCTTCAAAATTGCTGGTGGTTGTTTGGTAGTAATCCCCAGAGCTGTGGGTTTAAGCAAAGACACATGGAACACTGAATATACATTCAGTGTTCCATGTGTCTTTGCTTAAAGTCTTTGCTAGTCTTTGCTTAAAGTCTTTGCTAGTCTCAATTTCATAGCCATAGGTGACACGCACTAAATAATATCATAAGGCCCAATAAATCGCATGGCAAATTTACGGGGGCCCACTAGGGATACGTTTTGTGTAGAGAGCCATACTTTTTCTCCCACCTGGCAGCTTGGAGCCTCCTGACGTTTCCTGTCAGCTTGCACCTTATAGGCTCTTTTTGCTTGCTCTAAATTTGATTGTGCCTTCTGCCTGATATAGAGGAGCAGCTGCTTGCGCTCATGAAGCACTAGAATCTGCCCCCCCTCCCGGCAATCCCTCTGGATTCATTGGGGCCATACCTAAGGATGTGTGCTCAGTGTTATTATATGTAAATCCAGCTAACCATAAAGCCTTCACCCAGGAGTCCATGCCATCCCCAAATAACACTGCAAATATTGTTCGAGAGTCTGGTTTACCCTCTCAGTTTGCCCGTCTGTCTCTGGATGATAACTAGTGGACAGAGCATAGTTGATCCCCAAAATCCGGCAAAAGGCACGCCAGAACCTCGAGGTGAAATGAGGTCCCCTATCTGAAATGATACTTGTGGGGAGACCATGCAATCTAACAATATGCTGCAAAAGCAATACTGCCAACCGTCCTGCCCCCGGAATTCCTATACATGGAATAACACACTCCCTGTAGCAATAAGAGAGGAATCATCCTTCTCCCTATTTCGCGTTAAGCCTAAAGGCTGGCTCCTCGAACAGGAGCCCAGCCTGCCCGGTCCATAACGGCTGACACATCAACTCTCTTTAGACTTAATTCATTATTAAGTACCACGACCTGCTGTATAGACACTACTTCTGCCTTGTGTCCTTTTGTAATACTCGACTTATGTCTATCAGCAATATCTGTCTATGTAAATCTTTGACTGTCTATGTACATTTTTGACTGCAATTGATGCTTCCAGTTTGGTTAATATGCCTAGACATTGTGTACCTTTGTAAAAACAAGGAAATATCGAGGCTGAGTACCACAAAAGGAAATACACCAAACACAGGCTATAAAGATTCACAGATCTTTATTCTGCGCAGTTACAAAGAAACATAGAAACAGATACGGATAGCAATCTGGCTCTCAACACCCCGCAATGAGTACCAGCCCATCAGAGAGAGGAGAGAGAGTGTTGGACATCTAGATATTCTGGTTTTTATACAATTTCTACAATATTGTCCAGCCCCTCTACATGTTAATAATCTGCGGTCTAGAGTTTGTGCCGAGTTCACATACAGCTTATACAATAATATGCAGAAGGATTACATGAGTTTGCATTTCCATCAAGTTACAATGGCGATGTGTATTCTCGGATCCCACAGTAAGCCTTAGTCTATATCCCTTCACAATGTGTCCACGCTTGGCGTTTGCACATCATTGTCGCCAATGTGTATTCGTGGATGAAGCTTGTTAGCGTAGACAATACTAAGCCAACAGTTCGTACACAGTACAAGGTCTCATAGCCTAGTCTAAACAGTCGGCCCTCGGACAGTCTAACCATTAACAGAACTCAAAGTTCGGGAGGCTTGGTTGCAAATTAGAAACACAGTCCACCATTTTAGAACAGAGAATCATACGAACAGAAATCAAAATGGCGGATGATTCTAAAATGGCGGCGAAGTCGATCTAAAATCGGAACTTTGCAACGTGGTTTTCATCGCAGAGCGACTAGGCTTAGGCCAATATAAATCAAAAGGAGGCACTAATATGATTTCCCGTTTAACAAACCCTCCTTTTGGCCTAAGCCAAGTGCTAAACTATAACTAGTCGCTCTACGAGTAACTCCACGTCTCAATGTCCATACAACCTGAATCACATGAATCAGATATATCAATCGCCATAAGATCTGCAGCAGAAATGTCCTTCATCACAAATTTGTTGGTCATTCTTTTCGGTGCGTGCATCTTTGGTCCTAACGTTCCCATAGTCTATGCATAACATCTCCCTAACATTGAACATATAGCAGGAAGACATTGTATACAGCAACAACAGAACAACAGAATACCTAGAATTATCAATAAGACTGAGAGAAGCTTCCATCCCCAAGATTGTAAGAAGTCCCAGAACCAAGCACTAGGATCCCAATTTCCCTCGGGAACATGCACTTCTGAACTTAGGACATGCAGGTTTTGTATAGCCTTAAAGATGGTTGGGGAGCAATATGGTGTGAAAACAACAAGCGGACCCCACTAATTTGCATACTCCACCACACTCAGCCAAGATGATGCCTAATACCATCCGGTTTTGTAGCGCCACTAATCTGATTGCCTTTTGCTCTAGAGACATGTTATAGAGTATGTCAGTGGTCCGGTTGATGGTTTTCTCCAGTACTCTCGCTAGTCTCCTGATATCCTCAGAATTCATAACCTGCACCCAAAATGTTACAAAAGATTTCGCTACGTCACCCAGAATTTGTGGAGGAGTATCACCATTCTCATCCCACCTTGGACGAGCCCTAGAGATTTCAGTGGTACTAGCTATAAATACCCATGGCAGCAGAATTCCAAAATAACAGGTTCCCTGCCAATCCCTAGGTAACTATGGAAAAGCTTCATTTCCGCAAACTAAGTAGACAGGTTCGCCATACAAAGGTCTGTCCTTACTGGTCAAGTTTGCAACACTAGTGCAACCCTTGAAATCACCCATTGACTGAGTACCATTCCTTGTATGCAGAAAGAAACTGAGTTGGGGCTATGGTTAACAGTATAGGAAGGTGGTGTGGCATCCCTATTGCCTATAGGAGCCATCTTGAAAGAGATCAAAGATTGAAAAGGTCAGGACAGTCTATCAGAAGGCCTAATAGAAGCAACATTGAGCTTGCTCCTATTTGCGAAGAGTGAGCATCCCAGAGGCGTTAGGGCTCGCCTTTCAAACTCGTTCAAATTCATTCCATCAGAGTTCCCCGAGATGCTATCATTCCATCGGCCAAAGAATAGTGCCCATAGAGAAGCATAACATGCAGTAGTTAGAGGCAAAGGATGAATATACCAGCCCAACCCTTTTTCCCCATGTTGCGGTAAAGGAGAGCAAACCCAGAAGTCTGTTTTATTCAAAATGGCGTGAGTTGCGTTCATTATAAGCAGTGATGTATCATTGTGATAGCTTTGTCTATGTTGAGAGTCTCTAGGAGATAGAGTGTGCAGATGCACGAAAGGCGTAGCTACAGTAGGAACATTCTCAGTAGGCAAGAATGTTTCAAGTAGGCGTACTTCTTCCATATACCAAAATCCTAAGGCAATTACTACTATGAAACTGGTTGATGCAATTACAAGAAAACAATAAGTCTTGAAAGACCATGTATTTGATCGTCCATTGTTATTATTGGCCACACAGACACTTGTTTGTTCCGTACGAGTAGGGGCGATAACAGGCATTGTTCCTTTAAAGCGAAAAACTCTGTAGTCCGTTTGCTGGTGATCTCCTTATCACGCGTTTTCTTAGTCTTTCCTTATCCCCAGCCACCTACCTTCCTTCAGGTGCGAAAGATGGGGCAAAGGACAAACCCTGTGATTATTTTCCTGTGGGCACAGCCAAACCGTGCATTAAGTCTAGCTCTGTGGACGCAGATTGTACCTTGTGACTCCTGGTAGTGTGATCTGCGAACAGTGCGTCGTTGCTTCCTGATGGAGGTGATGAATTTGCAGCAGAACCAGACAAAGATGCAAAAGGATCTGCAGGAGAGTGTGTAGATGAAGCAGCTGTTTCCACGGGCTAAGGGAGTGTCTCCGAAGCACTCTCAGTACTGCTCAATGCTGAATTATCGCTGGGAGCAGAGCAAGTACATTTCTCCTTATCTTCTCTGTCATGTGGCAAAGGGAAAGGTATCCTCTTGACATGCGAAGCGTGGATCCAGTGTTTCTTTCCAGTTACTCGTACAGCAGTCTGTGTGGCCAATAGGACCTGGTAGGGCCCTCTCTACCTCGGTGCGAGACAGGATGCTCTCTCAAATGCTTTGGTGAGCACCCACTCTCCAGGTCGGATGCTATGATATGATATGATATGGCATTTGTAACGCGCCTATACACAAGTGTTTCAAGGCGCGAAGCACAGGGGCTATGACCTGGCCCCTCGTATTTAGCTGGGAGGGCTTCTCGCACCTGTTGATGAATCAAATACAGATTTTTAGTCAACCGTTCACAATACTCAGAAAGAAGTACATGCTCAATATCCCTCAGCGCTCTAGGTTTAGGTAGATTCCAAATGTTAGCTGGCCTACTCATGACCACCTCATACGGGGAGAGCCCAGCCCTAGTCTGTGGGGTTGTGCGCATTGAAAGTAACACTAGCGGTAAGGCGTCCGGCCATTTCAAATTGGTGCCGGCACACGTCTTAGCAAGCTTGTTCTTCAAGACTCCATTGTGTCTCTCTACCAATACAGCACTCTGAGCATGTCTGGCCGAATGGAACCGTTTATCGATCTGTAATCCCGCACATATCTGTAGAATTACAGCAGCGATAAAATGTGGACCATTGTCCGACCAGATTACCCTTGACAAACCAAACCTAGGAAAATATTCCTTAAGCATGGTTTTCGCCTTTGTCATTGCTGTGGCATCTTTTAAAGGAAAGGCTTCAACCCATTTACTAAAAGCGCAAATAACAACCAAAACAAACTTGAAATTATTACAACGCTCCATTTCAATAAAGTCAAAGTGAATCACTTCGAAAGGGACAGAAGGTGGACCAAAACTACCCGTTGGTGTCGATGTGCCCTTTCCCATATTGTTCTGTAGACAGACCATGCAACTTTGGACAAAACGCTCAGCAGTTTTCGGGATATTAACATTTACCCAGACAGTTTCTAACATTTTACAAATCTTCCTAGCGCATATGTGAGTGGGACTATGATCCATTGAAACCATCATAGTGATGTACGCATCTGGCAGCATCCACTTTCCTTCCAGGTTATCCACCCAACACCCATCATCATCCAACCTCGCCAAGCCCTCAGCCCATTGCTTTGTTTCTTCTAGAGTGGCATTGGCTTGGATGTTCTTTATAGACTAAATTCCTTCATCTATGGTACAGACATTTGTGGCTTCCCTTGTAGTATACATATCTGAATGGAGATTAGTAGCAGTTTGTTTGGCTATCTGGTCAGTGAAAGCGTTTTCTTTTCCTACATCATTTATGATTTTCTGATGTGCTGCGCATTTCATAATTGCTAACTGATTGGGAAGTGCAAGTGCTGAGAGTAGCTGAACTATCAAGGTGCCATATTGAATCTTCGTTCCATGTGAGGTCAAGAAACCTCGTTCTGCCCAAAGTCTACCGAAGTTGTGAACTACCCCAAAAGCATACTGACTGTCAGTATATATGTTTACTTTAAGCCCTTCGGAAAGTTCACAAGCTTGAGTCAGTACAATAATCTCTGCGGCCTGCGCGGAGTTATGCGAAATTCTTTTGGTTTCCACAATCATGCTCAGTGTAGTGATGGCATAAGCAGCAGTAGATGTACCATCCCGAAGTTTGAAACAGGAGCCATCGAAAAACAGCTCCCCTTGTGGATCGTTCAAATGTGTATCTTTCAAATCAATCCTGCCTTTAGTTTCTTGTTCTGTGGCATAAAGGCAGTTCTCCAGAATGGGGTCTGCATGGATTCACATGCTCATGAATATTCCCTGTCATCAGGCCGGGAATCCTCGGTAAAGAAAAAATCAGTATCAGTTTTGTTTCTGATCTGTCTTTCTTAGTAGTAACCAATCACTGATCTCTGGGTCATACTGCCCCCCAGCCAATGACTGCCCTCTACCTAAGCCCCTCCCCTGGCAGCCATCCTCAGATTTTTACCGCACGCTCAAGTGTTGGGAGTCCTCGTGTTTAGCTCTCGAGCTTTTTGCTGTGTTTTCGCACTTTTTCAAAGAGATTTTCTCATTTTTCGGTCAAATAGAGCCTCAAGCTCCACCATTTCTACATCCGATCAACGGGGACCCGTTTCGGATTTTCTACACCCCTCAAGGGTGAAGTTTTCGTCGAGTTACGCTTCTTGGAGGAGTCCAGATGTTTCTGCGGCCTACCCGGACATGGCCCAGGAGAAAGGAAGCTTGACGCCCGGAAAGCTGTTCAGGGTTTGCCCTGGATGCCAGCTGCAGGATGTGTTCAAGGAGGACGAGCACTCGAAATGTCTCTACTGCCTTCATGAGGACAAAACGCACATGGAGAAGGACTGTGCATTTTCCGGGAACATGTCGGAACGGACCATCAGGGACCGACACCTTCGTCTCTCCAACTGGCTGGAAGGAAAGAGCCCGTCAGGTGAGAAGAAGAAGAAGAAGTCCGAGCGGTCTTCTAAGTCCTGTGAGGGCGCCCCGGCGACGGGGGCCCAACAGAAGGCAAAGCACTGTGAGTCTGCGGGCACCTTGAGCGCTGAATGGTCGTGCTCCTCGGCTGCCAGGCAGGGCGCATCCTCTCCAGCGCCATCAACCACGAGCAACGCTCTGGCTCAGGGAAGAGGAAGGCCGAGAACCCGGCAAAGCTTCTGCAGAGGCCCCGGTCGATCTCGAAATATCCAGCCGAGGGGGACCTAGATGGTGACCCTCCCCCCAAGGTGAGGGCCACAGGCCCGCAGAAGGTGGTGAAGGCCTCGATTCACCTGGCCAAGGCCTCTATCGAGGAAGTCGCGGCGGCCCTGGCGCAGCCTGAGGAGACTACACCAGTGGAGGCGACCTCAGGCCCAGAGTTTCCCTGCCACCGCAGAGGGAAGCCTCTTTCAGGCCCATCGAGAAGACCCCCATGAAGACCCCGGCGGAAAAAGAGGGGGGGAGCCAGTGGCCATTGTGGACACGGACACAGCCTCCGAAGAGGAACTGGTTGAAATCTTGGAGGGCCTCGACGAGGGCGTCGAAGAGGCCCGGTCCCACGGGAGGGATCCCGACGAAGGGGACGACGAGAGCGACGGCGGCGCAGGCGAGGTTCCTAGTCAACCGTCGCTTCCGGAGCCGCAGGACAACTCATGGCCATTTTGTTGGCAATACAATCCTTATGTTCGGAGATAAGGACGAGATTGCCCCTACCACCAACGGAGGAGCCGGAACCAGGCCCGACGGAGGAGCCAGAGCCAGGCCCATCGGGAAGTCCCCCAAACAAGAGAAGACGGACTCATACAGCCCTGCCTTTTCAGCCCTTGTGGCCTGCTCAGCCTTTGCCCACGTCCCCCGTACCTGGGGATGACACGGGAACGGACACGGCCACGACGGGTACGGATGACGACGGCGGCGGCGACGGGACGGAGCACCCATCGCCTCCAGCCCGGGCCACCCCGCCCGACGAGATTGGGTCTTTTCACGCTATGATCGGCAGGGCATCTGAGCTTTTTCAGCTCTGCCCCGAAGAGAAGAAGAAGGAAGGTTTCCTTTACCAACGGCGCGAGGCCAAGAGGAAGACAGTCCTTGCCGTGCCTCTACCGGATGACATCTGGGACGAGGGTCTCACCCTTCTCAAGAACCTGTCTACGACGCCTGCCAAGAGGAATCGGTACGAGAAGAAATTCCGGGTCCCTGACGCGGCACCTTTGTGCCTTAGGGCGCAACCGACCCTGATTTGGTCGTCTCAGCGGCGGTCAACCGGGGGGGGCATCGGCCTCGATGTCAACTTCCCCGCCGGACGGCGAAGGAAAGAAGCTGGATGCAATGGGACGATGAGTTATCTCGTCGGCAGCAACAACGATTAAGGCGGCCAATGCCCTCACGATCGTGGCCCGCTATGACAGGGAGTTATGGTACAAGATCGCCCCCCTGTTGGACTTCCTACCGGACGACAAGAGGGCTGAGGTCCTGGAGATCTTGCAAGAAGTTGAGGTGGCGTCGGACCACACCATAACGGTGGCAACGGACATTGCTGACACCGGTTTCTGCCAGCTAGGCAACAGCGTTTGCCTCAGGCGACGAGGGTGGCTCAAGGCGACGGATTTCCGCCAGGACGTACAAGCCAAGGTTTTCGACATGTCGTTCGACGGGAACAACCTGTTTGGGAAAACAGTGGAGGAGTCCCTCCAAGCCATCAAGGCGGACACAGAGACAGCTAAGGCCCTGGGAGTTCTCTAGCAACGAAGGCCATCCTTTCGGAGCTCCGGAGGCAAGCAGGGTGCCTCCAAGGGATTCGGCGGTGGCTCCTCTACGTACCCCCAAGCGGCCCGCTCCTCGTCGCAGGAAGCCTATAGAGGACGAGGCAAGTCGGGTGGATCCCGCCGTCATCGCCAGGGAGGCCAAGGTGGAAAGGCGTCCTCCAAGCAAGATTGAACTGACCGTGGCATTGGGCCCCCACCAAAGCACCCCGGTGGGAGGCTGGCTGGCGAAGTTTGTCAGCGTGTGGGAGTCCATCTCCACCGACCGTTGGGTGCTGGATGCCCTGGCCCAGGGGCACGCTCTCGAATTTCTAAAAAAGTGCCCCCGAATTCCTCCCGTGGCCAAGAAAGAAAACCACATCCCTCAACTGCTGTTGGAGGTAAGGGCGATGCTCAAGAAAGGTACCATCGAGCTCGTCCCAAAGAGGCTCCGGGACTCCAGAGTATACTCAAGGTACTTCCTCGTGAAAAAGAAGACAGGAGGGTGGCGACCCATCCTAGACCTGCGACGACTGAACAAGTACATCAAGGCACAGAAGCTCCGGATGGTCACCCTCCAGCACGTGCTGGGACAGCTGGAGGAGGGCGATTTCCTGTCGTCGTTGGATTTGGAGGATGCATACTTTCACATTCCCATTCTAAAAGGGCACCAGAAGTTCCTCAGGTTCGTGGTCCAAGAGCGGCACTACCAATTCAAGGCCCTCCCATTCGGATTGAAGTGGGCACCCAGGGTTTTCACCAAGTGCCTCACTCCAGTGCGGGCACAGCTGCGCCTGCAGGGGATCAACGTTTACCCCTACCTGGACGATTGGCTCATCCTCGTGAGGACAAGGGAGCTCGCCGTAGAACACACAGCGAAGACCGTCCAGCTGCTCACGGACCTGGAGTTCTCCATCAACTTCCCCAAGTCCCACCTGGTCCCCTCTCAAGTCGCACTGTTTCTGGGCCCCAAGCTCGACACAGTGGCGCGTCTGGCCTCGCCGTCGGAGGAAAGGACAAAGGCCATCCTAGGCAAGGTGCAGCGTCTGCTGGCCACGGAAGTGGCCAGAGTGAAGTCCATCAAGTCCCTCCTCGGGATGATTTCCTATTGCATTTATCTCATGCGCCTGTGCAGGCTTCGGATGCGCCCTCTGCAGGAGTTCCTCGACGCCCGCTGGATTCAAGCGACGGGCAGCTTCGAGGACAGGATCCCTCTCAACGAGACCTTCCGACAAGCGATCCGGTGGTGGGGCACCCGCGATCATCTAGCGGCAGGGACAGACTTTCAGACCCCGGCCCACCAGGCGACAGTGACGACGGATGCCTCCCTGGAGGGGTGGGGAGCCCACACCGGAGATCTTCACGTGAGAGGCCTTTTGGCTCCCGGAGGAGAAGCCGCACCACATCAACATCCTGGAGCCCTGGCAGTGTTCTGGGCCCTCAGGTCCTTTCTCCCGTCCCTCAAGGGCAAGGTGGTGAGGATCTTCACCGATAACACCACAACGATGTTCTACATCCTGAAGCAGGGCGGAACCAGATCCCCGGCCCTATCCAAGGAAGCCCAGGACCTGTGGCATTGGGCCGTTGCTCAAGGAATGTTTCTGGTGCCGTTTCATCTGGCAGGGATAAAAAACGCCATCGCCGACTCACTCAGCAGAGAGCTGCGCTCGTGCCACAAGTGGGAACTACGCCAGGATCAAGTGGACCGACTCTTTCAGCGATGGGGCAAACCCCAGATCGACCTGTTCGTGACGGCGACGAACTCCAAGTGCCAGAGGTTCACCAACAGGTTTCCCCAACCGAGGAGCATGGGCGATGCTTTCTCGTTCCCCTGGGACGGCCTGTTCCTATATGTGTTTCCTCCATTTCCGTTGCTGCTCCGACTCATCAACCAGCTCAAGAGGTCCCGGTGCAGAATGATCCTCGTGGCGCCGGCGTGGCCGAGACAGATCTGGTTCCCGGACCTTCTGGACTTGTCAGCGTCCCCACCAGTCAAGCTGTCGACGGATGCAGATCTTCTCTCCAGAGAAGGAGGCGCCATCCTTCATCACGACCCGGAGTCGCTGAACTTGCAGGCCTGGCTCCTGCAGCACTAGAGTTTGGATGGTACGATATCCCGGCTGACTGCAGAGAGGTTCTTGCAAAGGCCAGGGCGTCCTCAACTCTCAAGTGCTACGGACATAAGTGGAAGAGGTTCTCTGTCTGGTGCCGTGCACAGAAGATTAACCCTTTGCAGATTACGGCCCCTCAAGTACTGCCATACCTACTGTCACTGGCCAAGGCTGGACTAGCTCACACTTCCATAAAGATACATCTGGCTGCGATCTCCCGATACACCAGAACTACGGGACGGGCGTCCTTGTGGTCTCATCGCCTGGTGAAGGAATTTATGAAGGGACTGTTCCGATCGTTCCCGCCGGTGAAGGCTCCTGCCCCGGCGTGGGAACTCAACATGGTTCTGTCTAGGCTCATGGGGGTGCCATTTGAGCCTTTGCATTCGGCGCTGTTGAAGTTCCTGTTGTGGAAGACAGCATTTCTTGTGGCCATCACCTCCGCACGACGAGTGGGAGAGATCCAGGCCCTATCCTGCAAGCCTCCATACTTGACTTTTCATGACACGAGGGTGGTGCTGAGGACCCAACCTTCCTTTATGCCCAAGGTGCCGTCGGACTTCCACCTCAACGAGCCCTTGGTGTTACCAGTTTTCTTCCCGTCGCCTTCGTCGCCGGCCGAGAGGACTTTGCAATCGCTGGATGTGGCTAGAGCGCTGAAGTTCTACGTGGACCGCACGAAGAGTTTTTGGAAGACGTCACAGCTATTTGTGAACTTTGGACCTGTGAACCAAGGGAAGGCTCTCTCGAAGGCTTCCATTTCCAGATGGCTCTCCGGCTGCATCATGCACTGTCACCGGTGTGCAAACCGACCGTTGCCCGGCCGTCCGAAAACCCATTCGACCAGAGCAATCACTGCTACCACAGTGTTCTTGTCTGGTGTGCCCCTGCTGGACATCTGCAGAGCTGCTACGTGGAGGTCGACACGTGCCGTCACGAGATTCTACTGCATCGACCAGGATTCCAGGGAGGAGTCCAGAGGCAGCCAAGCAGTGCTGTGCAAGCTGTTCGCCTGAAGGTGGGCCTGGTGAGGAGGTAAGAGTGCTTAATGTTGAGTTTATGCAATGCTTAATGTTGAGCCTTTGCCACCTCCCGTGGTTGTGCATGTGTGTACTGCTATGTATTCTTATATTCATGAGCATGTGAATCCATGCCAGACCCCATGCTGGAGAAGGAACAAGTTACTTACCTGTAACTGTTGTTCTCCAGCATGGGTCTGGCATGGATTCACATGCGAACCCTCCCTCCTACCCCTCTGCGGCTCTTCACTTGGTCATACTGCCACTTTACGTGCTACCAAATCTGAGGATGGCTGCCAGGGGAGGGGCTTAGGAGAGGGCAGTCATTGGCTGGGGGCAGTATGACCAAGAGATCAGTGATTGGTTACTACTAAGAAAGACAGATCAGAAACGAAACTGATACTGATTTTTTCTTTACCGAGGATTCCCGGCCTGACGACAGGGAATATTCAAGAGCATGTGAATCCATGCCAGACCCATGCTGGAGAACAACAGTTACAGGTAAGTAACTTGTTCCTCATGTGACATTTCGTCACTGCAAGCAGTACCTTGCGGGAGAGGTATTAATTCAGCCGGATTCAATACACAACACCTCTTAATTTTAATATGCGGTGCAAACAAGATCAATTCATATCTCGTTAGTCGTGCGGAAGTGAGAAGTTGTGTTTGTGTTCTATTTAATAGAACGTCTTCAGAGTGAGGTACCAACAAGGTTAAAGCATGGCCTAGGACCATACCCTCACTCTGTTTTACAGACGCAGCAGCAGCGACAGCTCTCAGACATCTCGGCAAAGCGCATGCAACAGGATCAAGGGTGGAGGAAAAGTAACTGCACGGCCTTTTCTTCCCCCCATGTTCCTGCGTTAATACAGCCAAAGCACATCCATCGCATTCATGCACATACAACTCGAAGGCCTTTTCATAATTTGGTGTGCCCAAAACTGGTGCTGAACACAATGCAGTCTTGAGCAAATCAAAAGCTTTCTGGTGTTCCAAGTTCCACGGCAATGGCAAAGAAATGCCCTTTTTTATCAAAGCCAACATTGGTTTGATCACTAGCAAAAAGTTTGGGATCCACTGCCTACAGTAAGAAGCCATTCCTATCAAGGCTCTGACTTCCTTCTGTGTATTTGGGACAGACATGCTAGAAATGATTTTAATCCGTTCAGGCGTCCATCTTCTTCCCTCCTTTGACAGGAGATAGCCTAAATAGGCGACCTCCTGTCGACAATATTGAAACTTTTTCAGTGAAGCTTTATGTCCATACTTTGCTAGGTGAATAAGCAACAATACAGTGCCCTCCTTGCAAGCACTTTCTGAATCTGCAGCTAAGAGAAGGTTGTCGACATACTGAAGCAATGTACAAGTAGCAGGCAACTCAAGTGTGTCGAGCTGCTCTTTCAAAGCCCTACTATAAATGCTCTGATTTTCCATGTACCCCTGTGGCATATTGGTGAATATAAACGAGCTCCCCCTATGGTGAACGCGAACAAGTATCTGCTATCTTTTTGTAGAGGAATGCTAAAGAAAGCATTCTTAAGATCTACGACACTAAAATGAGTAGCAGAAGCTGGAATCATCGTTAATATCGTTGTTACATAAGGCACAATAGGAAATTGTGGAGCGACAATCTTGTTGATAGCACGTAAATCAATAATAAAATGAAAAGGAATTGCATTATCTCCTTTTTTATACACCGGGAAAATCGGACTATTGCACAAACTACCTGCAATTTCTTCAATTACCCCACGGTGTACAAAATCGGAAACAATATACTTCAAAGCTTGCTCACCATCAACTGAAATCTTATACTGTGGAATACGTGGCAACTTTACTCCTTGTTTCAAAACGATCTTAACAGACTCAATCTGTAAAACACCGACATCATTGTCATCAATTGCCCATAAACACTCCGGAACAACACTAAATTCCGGCAGCAAAGGTCTAGTCAGAAACTGTGAGGCAGAAAATTGCTGTGGTGAAATCGTCAAACCCACTCCATCCGAAGAGCAATGAATTACCGCATTTAATTCCTTCAACAGATTCAACCCCAACAAATTCTCACCACAGTTTGATGTCAAAAGAAATGGACAGTGATCCGTAAATAGACCCAGTGAAAACGGTACCGGTGAAGAAACTGGACTAACCACTGGCGTACCAGAAAACCCTACAGAAACATTGGTTTGCCCCGACAGTGGAATGTCTGGAACCCGTGAATGGTCAATGGAACACTTCTGTGCTCCTGTATCTATCAAGAATAGATGTTTCCTATTTCCCACTATCATCTCAACGTAGGGACCTTTCTGATTAACGAGAATAGGCGTTGGTTCCAAACCCTGCTTCGGACAATCCTGGTGAAACAATATATCATCAAAGGGAAGGTCTTCAGAGAGATAAGCAGTAGAAGGATGATCAAAAATATTTCTACTGTCCATACTCTGTGACTGATTGTCTTGCGAAAAATACTGTGAATTCTGAGAAAACTGGCTTCTACCAGGACCCCCTGCCCCAGGGCGGCCTCTGGATCGTTTACCCATGATACCAAATGTGTTATTCGACCTCTGCTGGAGGATTGGACATTGTGCTCGCCAATGACCCTCTTGTCTGCAATAAGCACATTGGTTTGCGTGTACACGACCCAACGGCACCTTACCTTGTGGAACATACCGTCCCCTAAACTGTGTACTACCCCCTCTAGGGCCTCTAACAATCTGTTGCAACAACACCTTAGTTTTCAACTCTCCCTTTTTCTTTTCAATCCTTTCCTTCTCATTATTTACTCGGTTTTCATAATACTGAGCTATATGCAACACTTCAGACTGAGACTTAGCTTGCCAAGCGCTCTCAGAAGTCATAATTTGTGACTGAATGTCAGGTAACAATCCACGCACAAATGTGTCTACAAATAATCGTTTTCCAGAGTCTGGGCCTCATAACGACCTCAGCGGTAATGCCGACGGTATTAGCGCGGGGGCTATTAGCGCGACCGCCATAGCCCCCGGTGCTAATAGCGCAGGATCACGAGTTGGGTGGACTTGGAAGTCCCCATTCCCCATTGAGCCCATTCGGGAATGCCCCATTCCCCATTGGGCTCAATGGGGAAATTTCACGCTCATACCGCCGGCGGATTTCCCGCCGGCGGTATGAGCGCGAATTCTCGGCGGATTTCACACCAGCTCAGAGCTGGGTTGAAATCCGCCGAGGCCCTGATTCGGCGGACCCTTAAATCCGGCGGTAATAGCCTCAGTTCTAGCCCTTAGATACAGCCGTAGCATTTGGCTATAAACACCTGGCAAATGTTACAGCTGTATCTTTTAACCAGTAAAAAGGTTTTAAATTACAGAAATGACATTATAAGACTAATTAAGTCTTTTACTATTTCCTAGAACTGAGACTTTTTCAGCCACCACCCCCATTGTGTATGTTTGAAGAGGCAACACAGAACTAGCGGCTGCTCTCCGTCTTGAAGAAGGTTGATTACAAACGAATGGACAAGGGGACCTCTACCCTTGCAGAGAACTCAACCGAAACATGTTGACACTAGTTTTCTAAACCCCTGAACATAGACAGAGGATCACATTGCAAAATGATAAACTGACAAATTGACATTTATGTTGAAATTGTGATATTAATGGTATATAACTGGTGTTTTTTTGTGAAGGTATGATGAATGCATGAGGAAGTTTGATGAATGAAGAAGGTATGGAGGGATGTGTTTGTGGCAACAACAAAAAAAACTTGTTGATGTAAATGCTATTTATTTTCCTTATGTAACTATTTATGTACAATAAATACTAATGTTACTATGATTTAAATAATAGTAAGAGGTCATTTCTGGTCTAGTTGGCCCACCCTCCTTATATTCTAGTGTTACATTGCCTGGAGGGCCATAGACGTTAATCAGGCACCCTTATTTTTCTTTCTACATTAGCACAGCCCATGGCTGTAAGGGCTAAATAGTCTTCCATAGGTTCCTAAAGAAATGGATAATGTGAACCTTTTCTCTTTTTCTGATGAACATTATAAGAAACTTTTAGAGACACCTGCACTGCTAACAAATGACGAGATAGCAGCAACTACAACAGGGGGTGTACAAGACAAGAGCGATATAATTTTACAAAAAAAGAAGAAAATCACCCGCACTGAACTTCATGGCAAGTTCATGTTACAATATTTAAAAGCCGGTATCATCCCGGAGGGACTTCAGGTGAGGAACATACCATGTCTCTTTACCGATAATCCCAAATTCCAGAAAAACTTTAGTGGTGTTGGCAATCGTCGTTCCCGCGATTGGATTATACTAATAATCGAGACTGCAGAGGAGGAGACAAAGAAACAAGGGGAAGAGCTAGCCAAACTCAAGAAAGAATTTATAGAAGATGAAAACATACAAGACGCTAAAAAAATACTCGAGAACATAGAAATTGAGATCAAGAAATTTAGTCGGATAAATCTAGACCGGAAAATCACTAAACTAAAAAAAGATATTGCAGGCTACAAAGAAGACAAAACCTACCCTTACCTGAAAGAAGGCTTCTTTACCAACCCACCACTTCATTCTAATCAAAATTTCAAACGTAACCGGACGGTTACATTTTCAAACTTCTCTGGATCCTCAAGCGGATCTGATCCATCACTAGCTGGTCCATCTGGGACACCACAAAGAGGATGAGGTAATTTTCCTCAACAAGGGGGTTTTCACAGAGGAGGCCCCAGAGGACGTCCACGAAAACAAACATTCCAACAACAAAGGGTCAGAACCAGGCAGTGGTATTCGAACCAATGACTTTAGATACCCTGCCTATTTTTAATTTATCCTCTTACAATTTGAGCCAAACAGAAAAAATCCTTCTGGGCAAAGGACTGTCCTACGTCCCGGTCACTAAGGCAGACCCATTCAACGTAGAACTAGAACTACAGAGGTTCTTTAGGAACATCAGGCTGAAACACTTCTTTGAAGTATATATACCAAGTCAGAACCAGATGACCGCGGGAGATCAAGCTGGAGACCCTGGAGAAATCAACATCACAGGTCTAAAAATGAAATCCAATTTTATTCCACCTCCACACACCTGTCCCCCCGAAATAATTACATTTGAGAATCGGGTGACGCAACAGGTACTTACCAGTCTCAAAAAGAAAAACTATTATGTGGACAACCTAACCAGAGACGAAAGGACTAGCCTCAAGAACCTGAACAACCACGAAAATGTGACCATAAAATCGGCCAACAAGGGAGGAGGCATCGTCCTTATGGATACCCAGAAGTATGAAAAAGAATGCATGAGATAATTAAAAGACACTAGATCATACACAAAACTCGAACAAGACCCGACCAAAAGACTACAGGAGGAAATCAAAAGCCTCACAGAACATGCATTACGAGAAGAATTGATATGCACAGATGAAGCAAAATTTCTTAACAAAAAACACCCCAAGAAAGCAGCCTTCTATATACTACCCAAAGTACATAAGAGCATTGACAACCCACCGGGTAGACCCATTGTGTCGGCTATAGACTCCTTACTAGAACCGCTATCTATCTACAGCAAGTTTTTTCTAAAACCGTTTGTTCTAGCCATGCCCTCATACATCAAAGACATGACAGATATGATTAAAATCCTTCAGGACATCACCATAGAAGCAGGAGACCTCTTAGTCACTATGGTTGTGGAGGCGTTATATACGTCTATACCCCAAATGGAATGTTTGGAAGCACTAGCAGAAGTATTAGACAAACACAATAGACCCCATAAACCACCCACAGGTTTTATTCTTGAATGCTCAAGGCTGGCGATGACGGAAAACTTTTTTCTTTTCAAAAATCAAATGTTTAAACAACAAAAAGGGGTAAGCATGGGGGCAAACTTTGCACCCCACGTGGCTAACCTATACATGGCCCAGTTTGAGTCAAGATACATTAGAGAGGTTTTACAAGATCAAATACAGGGACAACTGAAAGTGTGGCGTCGCTATATTGACGACGTATTTATCATCTGGCGAGGTGATAACACATCATTACTAAACTTCCACAAATGGCTCAACACATGTGACATTAACATCAAATTCACCATTGATTGGAGCCAAGTCCAGGTAAGTTTCCTGGATCTATTGATAAAAAAAAAAGCGAACAATTTGGCCACTTCATTATTTTGCAAAACCACAGATAAAAATACTCTCCTTCACTACTCCAGCTTCCATCCCGAGGGTCTCAAATATAACTTACCCTACGGGCAATTTTTAAGGATCCGACGCAATTGTACGGACAGAGAGGACTACAATACACATGCAACACAACTTAAAGCGTCATTAGACATTCGAGGATACCCGAAACGCCTGATCAAAAACAATTTGAAGAGGGCTGCTAACATGAATAGAGAGCTCACCCTCCAAAGTAAGGATAAAAGAACAAATGAAAGACTGGTCTGCGTTACTACGTAAAATCCCATCAGTAACGAGAACAAAAAGATCATTAACCGAAACTGGGATTTAGTGAAACACCCTGGAACTTTATCAAAAAAACCTATGTTTGCCTTTAAACGAAACTGTAACCTACGTCAGACATTAGTCCATACCTACTGTGAAAAATACAAGGAAACTACCATTATGAACCAATGGGGACTCCCTCCGATCATTGGACACTATAAATGTGGCAACTGTAGCATGTGCCCACTCACTGAGACTAAACATACTTTCCAGTACGGGACAAAATCCTGGACAATGAGAAGCCATACCAACTGTCGGACAAAAAATGCCATTTATGTGATATCATGCCCTTGCTCCCTGCTATATGTAGGAAAAACCATAAGAGAAGTCAGAGTGAGAATTGGTGAACACCGATCCTGCTTTAGGAATCGCACACCAGACAAACCACTGGTAGACCATTTTAATAAAAACAACCACAAAGATATTGAAATAAAATGGTTTATATTACAAACCATCCATACCAAAACCAGAGGCGGAGATATGGCCAGTGCCTTACACCGTCTGGAACAAAAATGGATTTATTGCCTTGACACGGTACAACATGGTTGGTTTAAATATCTCTGTAGAGTGGAATGCACTGAACAACAAGTAAAACAGTGCCCTAGGAAGCCACGCCAGATACAGTTATATTCATCAGTCTCTGGTGCCGAGTACGCTACATCTACCATTTGAAACCACAATGCCCAGAAGCCCACGGGATAAACACCCGGGACAGATCACATGGAGAATCTTGCCGTACAATAACATGCGGAATGACATGAGCCTTGTTTTCACTGTCTGTGACTAAATTACCCATAATCCCACTGGACATGCACTATTTTTACAATACAGCAACATGGGGTATTATGTGAATGATGTATCCATGAGGTGCACCCGTTCGTGCCGGGCGCCACTCCAGGACATTGTTTTGCCCCGACCAGTAAGTCCGTCTGATTGTGGACTTTAATATCCACAACCCCCCGCGGCCACGTGACTCGGTAGAGTATCCAACCCGATGTTCACCCGGCCGTCGCACTAGTAACAGCAACAACTACGGTCGAGGCAGCAGACACAGACGCCAGACCGCGAATTCGACAGGGGATAGC
This sequence comes from Ambystoma mexicanum, assembly GCF_040938575.1. Taxonomy (NCBI): domain Eukaryota; kingdom Metazoa; phylum Chordata; class Amphibia; order Caudata; family Ambystomatidae; genus Ambystoma; species Ambystoma mexicanum. The sequence continues at coordinate 4,667,523 of NC_090931.1, read as the reverse complement.
AGGACATCTTTGAATCACCAGTTAAGTAAACACCTCCACGGAGTTACAAAAGCGATTTCAATATTGCACCACGGTCCCCTGACCGTTTCTATTCTGTCTCGAATACAGAGCCAGGTTTCCTTCGACGCACGGCACTTAGAAGGAGCACTCCCACCGGCACCAGCAAGCCACCTTCCACCTGATAGTAGGCGCTATATGGGAGTAAGTCTCCTTTCATCTAGAGACACATAGCCAGTCTCGCCAGAGAGTAAACAATAGGTGACGCTTTTGCCCCTGTGTGTTTGTCTCCTCTCCCTGCAGGCGCCTGCATTTATTTGGGCTCCCGCCGGCGCCATAATATCATCTTACCCTAACCAATCCGGGTGCTTAAGAAATCTCAATTCTGTGAGTATCTACCCACATGGGCTTTTCCAGCAACCATTACCAACACAGACAGATTCTCATATATTGTCCTCCATATTACAGGACACCCCTTTTGACGTGAAGCACCACAAACGGGAGCACTCACGCCAGGATTCAATCCACTTCACCGGTCCGCGGCCCCTGGAAATACAGAGGAGGTGAGCCAGGTGTTCATAGCCAAATGCTACGGCTGTATATTTTAACCAGTAAAAAGGTTTTAAATTACAGAAATGACATTGTAAGACTAATTAAGTCTTTTACTATTTCCTAGAACTGAGGCTTTTTCAGCCACCACCCCCATTGTGTATGTTTGAAGAGGCAAAGCAGAACTAGCGGCTGCTCTCCGTCTTGAAGAAGGTTGATTACAAACGAATGGACAAGGGGACCTCTACCCTTGCAGAGAACTCAACCGAAACATGTCGACACTAGTTTTCTAAACCCCTGCACATAGACAGAGGGTCACATTGCAAAATGATAAAGTGAAAAATTGACATTTATGTTGGAATTATGATATTAATGGTATATCACTGGTGTTTTTTTGTGAAGGTATGATGAATGCATGAGGAAGTTTGATGAATGAAGAAGGTAGGGAGGGATGTGTTTGTGGCAAGAAAAAAACTTGGTGATGTAAATGCTATTTATTTTCCTTATGTAACTATTTATGTACAATAAATACTAATGCTACTATGATTTAAATAATAGTAAGAGGTCATTTCTGGTCTAGTTGGCCCACCCTCCTTATATTCTTGTATTGTGCATCCGACAAACATTTAGTAAGAGAATGTCCGATTGCCCCCCCACGGCGCTCGGGAAACGCCATCTCCCGATCCTAAACGGAGCGCAGGTTCGGGAGAGAGATGTCTGCTCCACCTCTATTCCATCCTTGAACTCTCCTGGACAAAATTCCTTGGTAATCTTACAGGCCTTCTTGACAATATCCAAGAAAGAAATATACCTCATCCTGGCACTGGTCGACTGTGGAGCTATGGGTGTATTCATAGATCATGAATGGGTCTTAAAACACCATATTCCTTACGAATCCCGGACTATCATGCAACCTGTGGAAGCAATTGATGGAAGACCCCTTTCTTCCGGACCTATAACCCTGCAGACCAAGGAGATGGAGCTTGCTATAAATCAACATCGAGAAAGGATAAGATTTGACATCATCAAGTCCGACCATTACCCCATGGTTTTGGGAATGCCCTGGCATCAAAGACACAGCCCCTATTTCAATTGGGCAGCGGGATCCTTGTTCCTGGGTTCTGAGTTTTGTATGTCCCACTGCTTACATCCAGACCTTGATCCTACACCATCTAAGGAGTTTCCTACAACTCATCAGAACACAATCTCAGTTTCAAACATCATCCGGGTCCCGGAGGCTTACCAGGAATATTCCGATGTTTTCTCCTCCCCCATTGTTCAGGCCTTACCTCCCCACAGACCTGAAGATTGTGCTATTGAGACGGAACCTTCCGCGGTGATTCCATTTGGAAGGATGTTCATCCTATCAGAACCTGAAAAGAAAGCCCTTCGTGAATACCTGGATACTAATCTCGCAAATGGCACCATACGACCATCTAAATCTCCATCAGGGGCCTCCCTGTTCTTCGTTCCTAAAAAAAAGACACTAAAGAACTCAGACCGTGTCTGGATTATCGAGGTCTAAATCAATGTACTCTCAAGGACCGCTATCCGTTGCCCTTGATCTCAGACATCCTGGAGGCAGTAAGAGGCGCAGTTGTGTTCACCAAGCTGGATCTCATGGGTGCCTATCATTTGATTAGTATCAGGGCAGGTGACGAGTGGAAGACAGCCTTTGGAACACCCTTTGGGCATTTTGAATACTTAGTCATGGCCTTTGGACTTGCTAATGCCCCAGCGGTGTTCCAACGTTTCATGGATCGAGTGTTCTCGGACATGCTGTTCCTTTTTGTGATTGTCTATCGGGATGATATTCTAATATTTTCGAAGGACCCTCTCAAGCACGAAGAACATGTGAAAGCAGTTTTACAACGCTTACGCGAAAATAAACTACTGGCGAAGCCCGAGAAATGCATCTTCCATACTTCTACTGTTCACTACCTAGGGTTTGTCCTTACTCCCGATGGTATCGGTATGGATCAGTCCGAGGTCAAGGCTATTTTATCCTAGCCTAGCCCCGCCTCAGTGAAACAGATACAATCCTTCCTGGGCTTGGCTAATTTTTATAGGAAATTCATACCTTCCTTTTCCGAGATTGTCCAACCAATAATTGCCTTATTGAAAAAAGATGTGCCCTTTCATTGGACCATGGCCCAAGAGAAAGCTTTCCAACAGTTAAAGTCTGAATTTACACAAGCTCCCATTCTTGCTCAGCCTGATGTTAATCGACCATTCATAGTGGAGACAGATGCCTCCAATTACGCCATTGGAGCCGTTCTAAAACAGCAATTCGAGGATAGCTTGGAACATCCCATTGCCTACCTTTCTCGGACATTAACTCCTAGTGAAACCCATTACTCTGTCCTAGAGAAAGAGCTGCTAGCCATCCGTCAAGCCTTCACAGAGTGGCGTCATTTACTTCTAGGAGCCAAATTTCCGGTCCATGTCCGCACGGATCATCGAAACCTGCAAGTATTGCAAGCCCTGGAATGTAGGAATAGTCGCCAAGATCGGTGGGCCTTCTTTTTTGCCCAATATCAGTTTTAGATTCACCATGTCCCTGGAACCCAAAATGTGATAGCTGATGCACTTTCTCGTTGTCCAGACTATGAACCTCTGGTGGATCGGACGTATCCCAAGATGTTTCCTCATACCATATTTGTAGCTCAAGCAAACAACCTCATGGAAGAGATTTGCGTGCAAACTCAGACTTCAGAACTTTGGAAAGGACTTTCAGAGAAGAATCAATGGGACTTAAGAATCAAGACAGATACTTGTTCAAGGATACTAACCTGGTCATCCCCACACAGAAACTACAACAAAGGATAATAAATCTCTGCCATGATACTCTTCACTCCGGTCATCGTGGTATTTCCAACACACTCCGTCTAATACAAAGACAATTTTGGTGGCCCAAGATGAAGACAGACGTACAACTGTACATTCAATCTTGTTCTGTCTGTAATCAGAACAAACATGATACCCAGAAGCCAGCAGGTCTTTTATTACAGCCAACTACACCAACAAGACCATGGGAAATCATAGCTACAGACTTCATTGTGGAATTGTCGCCTTCCAGAGGTTATACCACTATCATGGTCACCATTGACCTATTCACTCATATGACTCACTTTACTCTTCTGTATAAATTACCATCCTCATCAGAACTTGCTGGTATTTTCCTGGAACACATCTTCCGACTGCATGGACTTCCTTCCAAGATCATATCGGACAGAGGACCACAGTATATCTCTCAGTTTTGGAAACACCTCTGCAGGATATTAGGGATCCAACAAGCTCTTTCCTCAGGATATCATCCCCAAACCAATGGTATCACAGAACGAGTGAATCAAACCCTTGAACAATATCTTTGTTTCTTCTCTACCAAAGTCCAGGATGAATGGTCACTTTTAATACCTGTCATGATCTCTGCTTCCAAAAGGTCAGGGTTTTCCCAACTCCCTTGGAAGCAGATCCATAACCCAGGTTCCGAGTGCCAACCAGTCCCAATTGGGACCTTTTGGACCCAGTCCTGGCGCCAGTGGCACCAGGCTCATAAATATGCCCAGTCCCAGCGCTGGAAGCGCCGGGCTCATAATGCTTGGGTGGACTTACCTGCAGCAGACCATGCTGCTTACTTGCCTGCCAGTTGAGCCTCTGATCCTCTTCTGTTTGGAACTACTTTTCCTGTTGGGTGGGGCTGGAGCCACTCCCTAGATTTAGAACACTGGAACTCTTCTGGAAGGCAGGAACTCTTTTCTTACCAGGAACTCTTTTCTTACTTAGGCGTGGCTGTGGAAGGAGACACCTAAGCACTACAGGAGGCTATTTAAACCACACCCGGTGGATGAATCTTGCTTTGCGTTATTCTGCACCCTCTGCAGCAGGACGCTCATCGTGTCTTCTGCATCCAGTCCTGGGCCTAAGGAAAAAGGCTTACCATCCTGAATCCAGTCTTCAGCAACCCCTATAAAGACAAGAAAGAACAGGTTAGCATTCCGGCATCTGAAAGGCAAAGGCTTACCTACTCTTCGTGCGCTCCGGAGGTCTTCATACTGCATTCCGGCATCTGAAAGACAAAAGCTTACCAACTCTTCGCACGCTCCGGAGGCCTTCGGCGCTGCATCCGCATCTGAAAGACAAAACAAGGTGCGTTTAAAGACATTGGGGAACTTTAATACTCACGTGCCATTACTCCTTTCCACATCTAATCCAGTGGGTATTCTGGCACCCTGCAGCCGCTCCGAACTCGTACCTGCAAAATAAAAAGACAGTTAGAGCGCATCGTGAAACAGGCAACAAGCGCTTACTCACGTGCTTCCAGGCGCTTCTATTCATCACACGGGCTCCATCTACAACTCACTTCAGCCCGTCATCCGCCATCGCCGGAACCCTGCAAAACAAGAGACATCATTACTAAAGACTTTAAAAAGACATTTGAATGACTCGAAACTTACCGTTCGTGCAGTAAACGACAGACAGCAGTCCTCTGAAGTCAAGAGGCCTGTGCTACCTATCCAGTGAAGAAACTGGCTACAGCACCCTGCCCCGAGGCAGATGGAGAGCTTGGCATTCACTTACCTAAGGTGAGAGCGTTAACCTTTGGGGGTCTACAGGAGAGGAGAAGAGGAAAGAGATAGGGACACCCCAATAACCCCAGTTCATTAACCCCATATTTTCTATCTGCAGACATCTTACTCTACACATCAGGCATACAGTGCACAGAGGTCCAGCCCAAAGAGCCAACCGGGTGCTACACATCACCTTTGAAGATACGGTAGTCGCCCAGTCAAGACCGGCGCCTCTGCGAGAATCAGGTGAGCGTTACAGAACGCAAAGCCTACCGCAAAACTCTCGCCCAGGCGCTATGGAAACCTCGGATACTGACCCCCTAGCCCGGTTACTTGGGGAACTAAGGGCAGAAGTGCATGCAACTCGTCAGGAAACGAATGCTCTAAGAAGGGAACTAATTATTTCCAAGGAGAGAACAGACAATCTTGCTAGACAAGTGCTACAGTCACAAGCCGGACAGACCCCGTTACCCGCATCAGGGGCAAATCTTCCTTCAACATCCTCTATGAATCCAGTGCAGATCAACCTACCTGGGAATGTACCTCTGGCCCCGCCCGAGCGATTTTCTGGTGACCCAAAGAGGTTTGCAGTATTTATCAATCAGTGCCGGTTGCACTTCTTATGCCGGCCAGCAGCCTTTCCAACTGATCAAGCTAAAGTAGCTTTTGTACTTTCGTACCTTAGTGGCAATGCGGCAGACTGGTCGATCCCTCTAGTTCATCAAGATGATCCGGTTCTCCATGATTTTCAAGCCTTTCAGCTTAGTATGGAAAAACTGTTCGCAAGACATTCACAGGGGCAGGCCTTGGACAATGAGCTTCTTTCGTTGCGACAGGGTAATCAAGACCTTTTGGCTTATATTGCATCTTTCAATAGACTAATAGTGGAAACTCAATGGCCTGAGGACAAAAGGATTACGCTGTTTTATAGAGGTCTACGTGGAGAGCTCAAAGACGTTTTATCCCAAGTAGTGAATCCCCCACAAGACTGTTCGGATTACATAGACTTGGTCGTTCAAATAGATCACAGGCTGCAGAACAGGAAGGCCGATCGTTCCAAGTTTGATGCTCGAGTATTTTCCAAACCGCCAACTCCTTCCAAAGGAGTAGACTCCGGGGAACCCATGCAAATAGGGGGTCTGAAAGGTCCTCTAACACAACGGGAGCGGGAAAGGAGGAAACAGTTGCAATTATGCCTATATTGCGGAAACTCAGGGCACTTTCTTCGAGACTATCTGGTGAAACCTGCCAAGAAGGCAGTAGGAGCTGCAGTTACCAAAGTTACAAACTCTGAGCAGGGAAACGACCTCGCCCGACAAGAATAGAGGTCCTCTTGCCGAGCGTAAAAACCAGTTCCGTGACCTCGCATTTCGTGATACCTATGGTCCTCATTAGCCCTGATAATCCGGATCGATTACATGCAATTGAAGATTACGTCGACAGCGGTGCCATCGGCAATTATGTGGATCATGAAATGGTTTTGAGGATGAATCTAACTCTTTGTCCCAAGGCTGTAAAGGACGTCATTACTACGGTGGATGGTACGGAGATAGCCTCCGGGCCAGTAACGCATACCACTCAAGAAGTGACGCTAGTAAGTCAAGATGGACACCATGAGAAGATCGTGTTCGATGTGATCAAGGCCCCTCAGTTTCAGATTATTCTAGGAATACCTTGGTTAGAGAAACACAATCCTCTGATCGATTGGCGAGCAAGAACGGTCCAGTTTCCAGAATGTGTCTCTACTTGTCATCCTCCACCTGGTGTTGCACTGGCCGCAATTTCTTCAGAGACTCCCCAGTTACCTCCCGAATACCTAGAATACCAAGATGTTTTCCGGAAGGATCAGGCTAACTCTCTACCTCCTCATAGGTCTTATGACTGCCAGATAGACCTGATACCTGGATCTACTCCTCCTTGTAGTAGAATTTATGCCCTCACCGAGCCTGAGAACCTTCACCTTCGACAATACCTGGATCAATACCTGGCAAATGGGTTTATTCGTCCTTCCAAGTCCCCTGCTTCTTCAGCTTTGTTCTTCGTTCCAAAAAAGGAAGGAGACCTTAGAACTTGTATCGATTATCGCTCCCTGAACCAGATCACCGTTAAGAATAGATATCCGTTACCTTTGATCCCTGAACTCCTGGACCAAGTCAGAAAAGCATGCATATATACAAAGCTGGATCTTAGAGGAGCTTACCACTTGGTACGAGTAAAAGAGGGCGATGAATGGAAGACGGCCTTCCGCACCAAGTATGGGCTATTTGAATATCAGGTCATGCCCTTCGGACTTTGCAATGCCCCGGCCGCCTTTCAATATTTTATGAACGATGTCCTCAGAGAGCTCATAGATGTATGTGTTGTTGTTTACATTGACGACATCCTCGTTTATTCTTCATCGGAATCTGAACATCGGAAACATGTGAAAATGGTCCTCGAAAGATTGCGTCAACACAAACTTTTCGCTAAGTTGGAAAAATGTGTTTTCAACGTAACTGAAGTTGAATTCTTGGGATTCATATTATCACCTGGCGGAGTGCGTATGGATTCAAAGAAGGTCGATGCAGTTCTCAAATGGCCATCACCATCCTCCGTAAAAGGTGTGCAAAGCATGTTAGGCTTCGCTAACTTTTACCGCAGGTTTATCCCCGAGTTCTCTCGAATAGTCCAGCCCATCACTGCCTTGTTAAAGAAAAACAAACATTTTGAATGGTCTACCGAGGCGGAACAAGCTTTCCAGGATTTGAAGACTAAATTTATCTCTGCACCAATCTTAAAACACCCTCGCCCCGAACTCCCATACATCGTGGAAACTGATGCTTCAAGCCTTGCCATGGGGGCAGTTCTATCACAAAAGGACCCGGTAACCAATCAGTTGCATCCCGTGGCATTTTGGTCCCGCAAATTCTCGCCTCCTGAAGTCAATTACACGATTACTGACAAGGAACTTCTGGCTATCAAGTCTGCCTTTAAGGCTTGGCGGCATTATCTGCTGGGGGCCCGACACACCGTTACTGTGATTACGGATCACCGAAACCTGCAATATTTGAAAACCGCAAAAGCCCAATCCTCTAGACAACTCCGTTGGGCATTATTCTTTGCCGAGTTTGACTTCATAATTACCTATCGACCTGGTACAAAGAACGGTAAAGCCGATGCCCTTTCTCGGATGGGAGTGGAAGAACACTTGATCAACCCTAAACCTGTACCAATCATTCCCGAACAAAGAATTCTGGGTGTAATCGCCACAGAATCCATAGAGGAAGTTAAGGATAAAGCCAGGCAACTTGTAACTCCAGCAGATATACAGAATTGGCATCTGCAGGGAAAGGACTTTGCAGTAAAGGACAACTTATTATATTTCCAAGAACGATTATACCTACCCAGCACAGATTTACAGAAAAAAGTAATCTCTTGTTATCACGACTCTTTAATGGAAGGTCATCCCGGTATAGCCAAGACCTCAGAAAAGATCAAGCGCTACTTCTGGTGGCCGTCTTGGAAAAAAGATATCAGAGACTTTATAATGTCCTGTGGAGTATGCGCCCAAAACAAGAGTCAAAAGGAAAGACCAGCAGGCCTCTTACGCCCTATTGACATCCCACCTCGCCCTTGGCATACGCTTTCTATGGACTTCATCACCGATCTACCTCCATGCTCCGGATACAATACGATTCTAGTAATCGTGGACTTATTCTCCAAGATGGCGCATTTCATTCCGCTCAAAGGCTTGCCAACAGCAGCAACTCTGGCCCGAGAATTTCTCGAAAACATCGTCCGACTGCACGGTTTTCCTTCGGTTCTAATTTCGGATCGAGGTAGTCAATTTATTTCTCATTTTTGGCGAAGTTGCTGTCGGTCGGCTCAAATTGATGTGAGACTATCGACCAGTCACCACCCTCAGACCGACGGACAAACCGAGAGGACCAATCAAACTCTGGAACAGTATTTACGCTGCATGCTGCAACAAACTGAAAAAACTTGGAAAGATATCCTTTGGATAGCCGAGTATGCCTACAATAACTCTGTCCATTCGGGAACTGGGAAAACCCCGTTTTTTCTTTTGTACGGCAGTCACCCTCGAACCTCGGAGTTGGATCCCCTCCAAGATCTTGAAACACCAGCAGTAGACTACCTGCATTCTACAATCACCCAAGCCTTTAAGGAAGCTGTTTCTCACCTTCAAAGGGCTAAAGAACAATACAAGAAAGGAGCAGATCAACATCGGAAGGAAGCCCCTCACTATCAAGTAGGGGATCAAGTCTGGTTATCCACCAAATATCTATCTCTAAAAGGGCCACGCACATTCAACCCAAGATACCTTGGTCCCTATTCCATCACTACCATAGTAAACCCAGTAGCGGTCAAGTTGGACTTGCCCCGCACATGAAGATACATCCGGTCTTCCACGTCTCTCTATTAAAACCCGTGCAACCTCAAACCCGACTAACCAAATCTCCAAAACCTATCCTAGTGGATGGAGAACTCGAGTTTGAAGTCAAAAGCATTCTGGACTCCAAGATCTCCAAATCTAAACTATTCTACCTAATTGACTGGAAAGGCTACGGCCCCCAAGAGAGATCCTGGGAACCTGCTGAATATGTCCACGCTCCTCGCCTAATCAAAAGATTTAATCGAACATTTCCTGACAAGCCAAAACCCCCGGAGAAGCCCGGTTTGGGAGGGGCCTTGAGGGGGGGTACTGTCATGATCTCTGCTTCCAAAAGGTCAGGGTTTTCCCAACTCCCTTGGAAGCAGATCCATAACCCAGGTTCCGAGTGCCAACCAGTCCCAATTGGGACCTTTTGGACCCAGTCCTGGCGCCAGTGGCACCAGGCTCATAAATATGCCCAGTCCCAGCGCTGGAAGCGCCGGGCTCATAATGCTTGGGTGGACTTACCTGCAGCAGACCATGCTGCTTACTTGCCTGCCAGTTGAGCCTCTGATCCTCTTCTGTTTGGAACTACTTTTCCTGTTGGGTGGGGCTGGAGCCACTCCCTAGATTTAGAACACTGGAACTCTTCTGGAAGGCAGGAACTCTTTTCTTACCAGGAACTCTTTTCTTACTTAGGCGTGGCTGTGGAAGGAGACACCTAAGCACTACAGGAGGCTATTTAAACCACACCCGGTGGATGAATCTTGCTTTGCGTTATTCTGCACCCTCTGCAGCAGGACGCTCATCGTGTCTTCTGCATCCAGTCCTGGGCCTAAGGAAAAAGGCTTACCATCCTGAATCCAGTTTTCAGCAACCCCTATAAAGACAAGAAAGAACAGGTTAGCATTCCGGCATCTGAAAGGCAAAGGCTTACCTACTCTTCGTGCGCTCCGGAGGTCTTCATACTGCATTCCGGCATCTGAAAGACAAAAGCTTACCAACTCTTCGCACGCTCCGGAGGCCTTCGGCGCTGCATCCGCATCTGAAAGACAAAACAAGGTGCGTTTAAAGACATTGGGGAACTTTAATACTCACGTGCCATTACTCCTTTCCACATCTAATCCAGTGGGTATTCTGGCACCTTGCAGCCGCTCCGAACTCGTACCTGCAAAATAAAAAGACAGTTAGAGCGCATCGTGAAACAGGCAACAAGCGCTTACTCACGTGCTTCCAGGCGCTTCTATTCATCACACGGGCTCCATCTACAACTCACTTCAGCCCGTCATCCGCCATCGCCGGAACCCTGCAAAACAAGAGACATCATTACTAAAGACTTTAAAAAGACATTTGAATGACTCGAAACTTACCGTTCGTGCAGTAAACGACAGACAGCAGTCCTCTGAAGTCAAGAGGCCTGTGCTACCTATCCAGTGAAGAAACTGGCTACAGCACCCTGCCCCGAGGCAGATGGAGAGCTTGGCATTCACTTACCTAAGGTGAGAGCGTTAACCTTTGGGGGTCTACAGGAGAGGAGAAGAGGAAAGAGATAGGGACACCCCAATAACCCCAGTTCATTAACCCCATATTTTCTATCTGCAGACATCTTACTCTACACGTCAGGCATACAGTGCACAGAGGTCCAGCCCAAAGAGCCAACTGGGTGCTACACATCACCTTTGAAGATACAGTAGTCGCCCAGTCAAGACCGGCGCCTCTGCGAGAATCAGGTGAGCGTTACAATACCAGTGGCCGAATTTGCCTACAATAATTCAGATCATTCGGCTGTTAAGACCAGCCCTTTTATCTGCAGCCAAGGATTCCACCCTTCGGTCTTACCTTCTGTTCTTCCACACCCAACACCTGTTCCAACTGTCGATTCCTGGATCAAAACACTCATCAATGTACAGAAAGACGCCAAGGATCATCTTGAAAGTGCGCGAATCCAAAGCAAGCACTATGCAGATTCAAAGAGAAGACCAGGTCCTTCTTACTTTATTGGGGATAAAGTATGGCTATCCTCGAAACTTCTGCCCCGACATCTCAGACCGAATAAGTTGGCTCCCCGGTATAATGGGCCCTTCTCTATAAAATAAATTATTAATCCTGTGGCCTTTCGACTCCAACTTCCGGACTCCTAAAAGAAGATACACCCAGTTTTTCACAAATCTCTGTTGAAGCCATTCATCCAAACCACCCGGACTACTCTTAGACCTAGTCCTGTGATTGTCGATGACCAGCTGGAATATGAAGTTTCTCGTATTTGTGACTCCCGATATAGACGAGGCCGACTTCAATACCTGGTGGAATGGAAGGGCTATCCACCCAGTGAACGTACCTGGGAACCAGCCTCGAATTTAAACTCCCCCAGATTGCTCAGAAGGTTCCACCGAATACATCCAGGTAAACCCGGTGGAACAGGTTTTAGAAGGTGGCATGCTGTCATGATCCATTAATCACGCCCCTTCTGGTCTTCCTGGTCCCTGGCACGTCGGGGGTTACTCGATGTAGTACACCAAACATGGCCGTATACACGGAACGCGGTCTATCGACCTTTACGTCCTATGTAGCACGTTCTATAAATTAGCCACTCCCCTGCGGTTCCGCGCGTCTCAGCGCTACCGATAGCTGTGGCCTGACGTGCTCTGTAGTTCGCTCTCCTGAACTGTGTTGCTTCCTGGTTCCCGGACCTTCCTCCTTCTCCTTTCCTAATACCTTCCTTGGTCCTGTCTTTTCCGCGTTCCGCGCAGACCGCCTCCGTGTGCTGCCTCCATCGCAAGCTTCCTGGAGTTTCCTAGATCCCGGACGAAGAAGCTGAACGAATCCTGGAATCCAAAGACGGCCGAGCGGGCTTGTACAAGACCTGAACTGCTCGATAGAAAACCCAGACAAAGGACTCCGCAAAACAGAGAAAACAGGTGAGAAAAGGGGAAACCTGTGACACATACAGAACAGGACTGCAAGACTTGTCCTTGGCCTCAAGCCCAGGGATCGTATCTCTCCAGGACTGAAATCTCTGCACTGGCTTTCAGTGGCTGCAAGGATTAAGTTCAAACCCCTCTGCATCACCCATAAGGCCTTCTGGGGCCTGGGGCCTCAATACCTTTAACTCTCTCTCCCTAAACACCTTCCTTCCCGCTCGAGCTCTTCGCTCATCTACCTCAAACTCCCTCAGAGTCACTCGCTTCTCCAAGCAACAAGTTGCTGGTAGATCTCTTTCTTCGGCTGGTGCCTCCCACGGGAACAGCCTCCCTACCTCCCTGAAATTTGAGGAGAATCAGCTTCGATTCCGGAAGCACCTCAAAACCTTTCTCTTTGCTTCTGCTTTTTCTCCTCCTCTCCCTTGCTGACTTCCTGGCTGTCACTGAATTTGCACTGGTTACTTGGTCACCCTCTGATCTCGGGCCCAGGTCCCTTTCCCTGGCAGTCGCACTACTGCACTGCCCTCCCAGCTTCCCCCGCACTTGGGGACTGGTTCAGTACCCCTAAAGTCCCCCCCAGCACTTAACACCTGATGGCTGCACTTATCCTTGCACTTGCCACCTGTGGGCCGTACTTTTACTAACTATTTATCTTTATTTCTTTATTTATTTTGTTTGGTTCTTATCCCATGTACTGCACTGTCCTCTCCGCCTTCTCCCTCACACTTCTTCTCCTTCCCTTTCCCGTGTACTTGTGCGATCTCAATGACACCTGGCCTAGTAGGATGCTGTCTGTCTTCCCTCTGTTCCCCTCCCTTGCCTCGTCGCGCCTTGAAACACTTGTGTATAGGCGCGTTATAAATGCCATATCATATCAGAGGTGTTTGGTATGTGTTCAGGGGTAGGGCTGTGTGGGGGTTGAACACGAGATGCGCCGGGGTTCTTGAGGGTGGATTGTGATGTCGAGATGGTGGAGTGGGGAGGGCTGGTGGCGATGAGCGTGGAGGTGAGAGGTGGAGCGGAAGCAGAGTTGGCACAGAGTTTAGGAGGGGCCAGGGTATTTGCCGTAGCACAGTCAGGGCGCAAGGTGCACAAGTTCCTGGGTAGTGGGTAGCCTGGAGCATTGAAGATGAGAGCAGGCTTGCCTTCCCCAGTGCTGCCTGCTAGCAGGGGGTCTATGTGAGGTTGTGTAATTGGCACCGTACGGACCCAGCAGAGACGCAGAGTGCCATCTTGCTTGGCCGTGGGTGCTGGCCTAGTGGGGTGGCCGGTGTCGCTTTCTGGCTTGGTGCTGGTCAGCAGTGATAGGTGCGACATTTACTATTCCAGGCAATGGCAGGCAGTGTTGGCCCTATAGGTAAGACATGCCGTGTCGGTGTGTGCTAAGAAGGGGTGGCAACATCCTCTTTGGTGTCTACAGGCTTTCATCGGTGCTGGCTGCATATAAAGATGACTCTGAATTAAGGTTGCACGTGGCTTGTTTTACAGCCCAAAATCCCCCGCACACTCCCCTGCTATGCATAGATTAGCAAGCAGTGTTTGGAGAAGGTGGTGGGTTGTGAGAATGTACAGCGTCAAACAGATGTATTAGCACTGCTTGTCCCACCTGGGAATCTGCTTTAGAGTGAGAGTCAATGCAGTAATGCTGAGTAAAAGTGTGGCTTGAACTCCACGTAGCTGTCTTGCAAATGGCATTCAGCGGGAAGTTTGCAATAAAAGCCAAGGTAGCTCCTGTACCCCTGGTGTGAAAGGCAGTGTTTTATTCGATATAGAGTAGCAGAGCTGTATGCATCCGACTATCCATCTGCAGATGGCGTTTTTGGACATGCAGTCTCCTTCGCTGCCTGGAGCTATGGAGACGAACAGTTGGTCTGTTTTCCCTAGCGGTCTGGCCTTGTTTACATAGTAAAGGACCTCCCTCCCTACATCTAGTGTACAGAGTTTTTTTCTCAGCCGAGCTTGATGGATTTTGGAAGAAAGCTGGTAGTTCGGTGTCCCGATTGACATGGAACTTAGAAATTAACTTAAGCAAAAACCTAGGGTACGTTCTTAATAACAAATTGTCTTTGTGGATAACAAAGAAAGGGTTTTGCACTGACAAAACTTGCAGTTCACTGACTCTCCTTATGGAGGTGATAGCCACCAGAAAAGCAGTCTTATATGTGAGGTGTTTAAGGCTGGACTTATGCATAGGCTCAAAGGGGGGGTCCTATGAGCTTTGCAAGTACTACTTTTAGGTCTCACCCTGGCGGCGGGTTTGAAATAGGAGGGTGGAGTCTTTTTACTCCCTCCATGAATGCCTTAATGACCAGGATTTTCCACCAGGACACCTTATTCTGAGAATTGGTGTACACAGATAGAGCCGCTTAAGTGAACTTTGAGTTAAATACTAGCCCTGAGTCTAGCAATTGAAGCATGTAATGAAGAATGTGTGATGGAGTACATTCTATTGGGTTTATTTGTTTTGACTGGCACCAAATTACAAAATCTCTTCCACATGTTAAAGTAACAGTGTCTAGTATTTGGTTTACTTGCTTCTTGGAAGATTTCCATACACCTTTCAGGTAGATTTAAATTGCCAAACTCTATGACTTCAGGAGCCAAGCTGCCAACTTCATCGACTGAGGATGAGGGTGTAATGTCCCCCTGTGCTGTGTGAGCATGTTGAAGGGGCACAGGAGTTTGATCAGGTCGCACATCGATAGTTTGCACAGATGTGGATACCAAGGTTGTCTCGCTCACATAGGAGCAACTAGGATTAATGTCACTTGTTCTTTGTGCATCTTGCTCAACGCTTTGCTCATCAGATGAGTTGGGGGAAAAGCGTAGGCAAATTTCCCTGACCAGTTCATCCACAGGGCGTTCACCTTTGAGTCGTATTGGGGGAACTTGGATACAAAGTCTGGGCATTGTTTGTTTTTTCTTGTTGCGAACACGTCTAGAGGGGGTTTGCCCCATTGTTTAACGATGCAGTCTACAATATATTTGTCGAGTTGCAACTCGTGCTCTTATGGTAGAGGATCTCTGCTTAGTGAGTCTACTAGAGAATTGAATTCCCCTAGAACATGTTGCAATGTTAGGAACATGCCCCGCTTGAGTGCCCACTTCCAGATTTCTTGTACTAGCCTGGACAGACTTGGTGAGTGTGTGCTCCCCTGCTTAAACATAGCAGTGGTGCTGTCTGAGTGTTTGTACTGTCTGATCTGTCAGGTGTGCTTGGAATGCCTTGAGCACTGCTAGAAGTTCCAGAAGGCTGATGCGATTCTAGGCTGTGATTTGAGTCCACAGACCCTGCACGGTGAGATGAAGGTAATGGGTCCCTCACCCGGTGAGTGATGAGTTGTTGTGACAAATGCTTGCACTGCCGGATCGTGGAAGGGTTTCCCTTAAAGGAATAGTGCGCTCAGAAATATTATTGCCCCGAGGGTTCGGGCATGTGTTTTTAAGCATACGTTGATCAGTCACAGAAACATTTCCAATACACCTTACCGTAGTTTTCCTCTTTTGTACAGATGCAAAATCAGGCAGCAGGGCGCGGCCACCTTGTGATAATCTGATCAGTTGCCGCATCGCCCAGGGTGGACTGCCCTGGCGGCACCAAATCATATCCCCCGCCCCTGTGCCTGACATCACTAGATGCAAACTGCCCATTTCACAATGCCAAAGCACGTCTCGTGTCAACATTCTCTGCGCCTCAGCTAATGACGAGTCGCCATGGAAATGGCAGGACGCCTCTTTCCTCAATAAGTATAAAGAGATCGCTTCACAACAGACATCATATTTCCTTTTCCATTCCTCTCACTGTATTTCTATGAGTATTCTGTGCCTCGTTTCTGTACTCTGGTCAGCTACCTTGGTTGCTTGTAGCCCGTGCAAACAGATACCAGTACCATTACTATAAATTATTTTCGTCAGTTTCCCCCACAATGGCAACAATACAGCCCTACCAGTACGAGCCGGAGTATTCCGAGGCGAAATTACTTGAAAGAGAAAGATGTGGAAACGATGGGGCTTCGGACGACAGTTGGGAGGACGATTCAACAGATGAAGAGCCTGGTCCTAGTTCCATGGACGACGTTTCCACCTGGTGTACCTGCAATCGGTGCGCGCTAATGCCAACCAAGGAGCAGAACTGCTGCTGCCGGGGCAAACTCTGGGTGCTTGTCCTACATATCGGAAGGGGAGCCACGGCCGCAATGCGTTATCGAGCTGCCAGATTTCAGGGCAGCCTGCCTCACACGTTCCGTGTTGAGGATTTTGATGGTGCTTATGCACAAACTTCACGTAACAGTTCGCCCTGGGAATCCAAGTAACGAGTAAGTATACTCTGGTTGTGATGTCACTTAGGCCACTACTATTTCAAGGTTGTCTCCTATATTGACGTAACTTCAATATATCATTGTCAATCCAATTTAGTCTTGCAATTCTCTAGTAATATTCATTTAATAGTCGTTCAATATTGTACAGTGTCTAGGTAGCATTTGCACTGGCAACAATGCCATTGGATACAAGAATTGTCATTGGCAACTAAGGTTTAATACACTTATCTTGGTCATTTAAAAACAGTTTGTATCTTTCTCTTCCACAGGTGGTACATGCTGGTGGCCTATCGCTCGTTTACATGGTGGCTTCATGGGAGGCTTGGACACCGCGTTCAACGAGTAATACCCGCCTGTGCCGTTGGTGCCATTAGAGACACATTCTCCAGTGACAGCGGTCAATACAGGGGATTTTCCCTCACTGTGCCGCAACCTGAACTTTATAATGTGTAGTACATTTGTGCCATAAAATTAAGAAACAAAATAAAGCACTACAGAATTTTTTATCAATGGTTGTTTCAGTTTTTCAGTGAATCAAGTCTGTCTCCATTCAGCAGTGTTCCGGCCCTTGTCTGCACGCCTCAGGCCCATCCATCCCCCCTCCATTATCAAAGGCAGTTGGCACCAGGGGAGGTGCGCTGTCAAAGGGGGCTGGCAGGGGTGGGAACGGCCAAGGTGCCAAGCACCATTTTTACACTTCAAAGGTATGTTCAGCACAGGGGCCATTCTACACATGGCCTATACAGACCCAGTGTCTCCAGGCAGGATCCCCTGAAGCAGGCCGCGCCCCTGCAATCCACCACGACATATACACATCATTCATTCACAAACACACCCTCTTTTCTAATTCTTTATAAACCACTTGATATTTATCATGAGAGCATCTTTGAGCACTGCAAGTCAACTTGTGAACGTGCTACCCGAGAACCTCGGTGACCACTGCAAATCTGCTCGTCGTCGTGCTACCTGAGAACTTCTCTGACCATTGCGACTCGACTCGTTGTCATGCAACCTGTGAACATCTCCCTGTTCTCCTGCCACCAACTACCCTGCTTGCTGAATCTAACTGTTTGTTGGTCAAGGTAAGGGCATGTCTCCTAATCATATCTCCTTGATCTCTAAATTTCTATCTATTTCGAGCGAACGTACCCAGTAGTGTTATGTTCATTCTTCTCATTGCCATTGACTCGAGTTCAATTTGTTATGTTATCGATATATCAATTGTCATCAGTGTCAATTGGCATCGAATTGCATCCTTAGCGGACTGTGTCAATATTATAAGCATGTTTCCTTTTGATGCACAATGAAAGTTATCATACAATACAGCCGCCAACACTACCCTGGTTTTGCTGTGGTGACCAAAACATACCTTGCATAGAAGAATGTATGGTATTATCCTTCTTTCTCACGTTTTTATGCAAAGTCATTTTCGAATAATGTTCACCTTTTTTTGTGTGCAGAATTTACAATGCGTGCACGTGCGATTTTCGGTTACCTTCTAAGACCCAAGAGAAATCTGAAGGCACTACAATGCATGTATTCCCAAAGACTGTAGATCTAATAAGAGAATGGGTCAGATATTGCGGATATGCACTGGAAGAGGTTGAAAGTAGAGTCAAATATGTCTTGGAGGACAAGAGGGGTGATCGGTTCCGCATCTGCAGCCGGCACTTTACCCAGAATATGTACGAGCCATTCATGTACACAAAGAAGAATCAACTCAGAACGACTCGAAAATTGCTCCCAAGTGCAATACCGACTATATTCATTCACATACCGCCTCAGGTGAGTCACGGTTCCGGATTTAGCTGTAGCCCTTGGGGTCATGAACAGATAACTAAATGGATGGATTTGTGTTTTAGGTGTTTTTTTTCTTTTATAATACTTTTCATATTAGTAAGATTGTATTGCTTTTTAAATAAAGACCAATTTGCTAAATATCTGTCCTTGGTTTTAGAAGCCTCATAGAAAATTGATTTATGGGCACAGATAACTATGCTATAGTGTCCTTTGAAATAAGCATAATGTTTTCGTAATCTATCTACTTACATGCCAATTTTTAAGATTAGCATTTCCAAATCAAATAATATTTTCCCTTTACAACTCCATGACTATGCACTGAATATGAAGGAACGAGATTCAGCATCCATGTCTTGCCTGGAGTCAACAACCACTTCGAGCGCGTATCAGGTGGTCTTACTTAGCTATTCAGTTCCGGAATTGTTTTATGCATGGAATTTGAGATAATCCGATCATATTTATGTCCCTTGTCTTTCGTTTATACAATGTTTCATTCGTGGATTGCTATTGATATGTACCAATGTCTGCGTCACAATGTGTGTGTTCAATTTCAATTGTTTCATACATACTAATACAAGTACTGTGTTTCAGGGAGATGCTGAAGCTTCGACTACAATTACATCATCCCTTGTAGTTGATCCAAAGCCAGATGTATGCGTACTGACAGTTCCATCGAATGAGATAATCTGATCATATTTACATATCATGTCATTCGTTTACACAGTTTCATTCGTGTTTTTTTTATAGATATGTACCATTGTCTCTGTCACATTGTGTGTGTTAAATTTCTAATTGTTACAACCATACTAATACAAGTATTGTGTTACAGGTAGATGATGAAGTTTCGACTACAATTACATCATCCCTTGTAGTTGATCCAGATCCAGATGTATGCGTACTGACATTTCCCTCGAATGATAGAAAGTCGGTCCTAGATCTGATACTATTAGACAGTGACAGTACTAGAAACAAGCAGTTTTTGCAAATTGCTTGAGTGCAACATTTCGAAGAGTGTGCTTCAGACAGTCGACTTTGATCGAGTAAACTAGCCAGCAATCAGGTGAAATCCCAAATGTATATTTTGACTAAATAACGTACACGATGTACGGGTTTATCTGTGTAAGCCATGTGTGCAAAGGAATAATTTGATTTTGAATACAAATGACTTAACAAATTACTTATTGTAAATGGATACTCTTTTCTAGGAATGTATACAAGATCCAAATATAGATGAGAAGGCACGTGGATCCGAGTCGGTGGAGCAGCTTGCTGTTGCTGACGTTACAGTAAAGAAGGTTTCAACGAAAAGCAAGAAAAATAAGGTAATTTATAAACAATTTCAATTTGTAACCAGTGTTTTGTGATGGGGCCTTCATAATATGCTTTTTTTTTTAATGTAAACTGTCCAATACTGTATGTTGGATTTACATTGAACATCTTTTTCCAACCTGTCTTCTAGTTCCCCGATGGTGTACGGACTATGCAGACACAGACAGTGACACAAATGAGAGATGCCGCTTGCCAAAATGATTTCACCATGGAGCAACTATTAATTGAGGTGCGGCATGTTCAGACTCGAGCTGCATTTGCTCAATGGCCAGAAAATGAATTTAATGTGACCGGCGAAGCCAGCAAAGTGTTGTTGGGCCATAGCTACAATGAGACTGCTCCACCAGATGAAGATGAAACTGAATGTATTGAAGATGCTTTTGAATTAGTCGCAGACCACTTGACGCAATCCACACCCACCAAAAAAAGGGCCACCCAAAAACCAGTCGACATTGATGTGTTCTCCAATTCAGGTTCAAGTAACAGATGCTGAAATGACAGAGACTGAAGCATCAATACAATTGACCAAGGAACTAGACAAAGATCTCGACTACAGTATGTCCAGTTTGGCTGATATGTCAACCACAGTTCAGTCAGAAACAACATTAATGCAGGATGACAGTCTAATAAAGGAGGCCAAATACATAGTATTCAACAGCAGCTTGATGGAGATTAGAAAGATGCTGAAATATGTACATTCAGTGAGAGGGGAAATATGTGGGAAGCCATTGGTGAATGTGACTCGTGTATCACAAGGCAGTAACCTCAAAATACATGCCACCTGTGAAATGTTCCATGAAAAATGTTCATGGTCCGCTCAACCAATACTGGGGAAACTGCCAGCTGGCAATCTACTGTGTGCAGCAGCTTTACTTTTCAGTGGTTCTAGTTTCATTAAGTTGTCCAGTTTCTGACAATGTGTGGGACTCCATTTCATTTCTAAAATGCAGTACTACAAATATCAATATCTATTCCCTGCCACTAGTGAAGCTTGGAAAATTTAACAATTGTCTATTCATAGTACATTCTCCGAAAAACAGTTCAGGCTAGCTGGCGATGGACAGTGTGACAGCCACGGATTTTCTGCAAAGTACTGCACATACCACTTTCAGGACATGGAAAGTAAAATAATTGTGAGTTTGTTGGTCGTGCACGTGTCCGAATGTAAATACTCAGTGGCCATGGAGAAACTTGGTTTTCTGAAATCACTGGAAGATCTACAATCGATGGGAATGCAAATCGACCTCATAGCCACGGATAGAGATAGACAGGTTTCAATAGCCATGACAATGAGAAAGCAGCTTCCAAATATTCGCCATCAATTTGATGTATGGCACGTTGCCAAATCCATCAATAAATAAATATCAGGTGCCCGGGGGGGAGGGGGGGAATGGGGGGAAAGTTCTGAAAGTATTTCACAGTGGTCCCAGTCTTTCAGCAACCATCTTTGGTGGAGCTCCAAAACTTGTGATGGGTCTGTGGAAATTCAACTAGAAAAAATGGCGGTCACTGATGCACCACTGTTCCAATGTTCACTCTTGGACAGAAAACCAAGATTTCCACCAATGTGAACATGGCCCTTTGTCGCCGGAGCAGGAACGGAAGAAGTGGTTGATTCCATCTTCGCCTCCACACAAAGCCCTTGAGAAAATTGTGTTTGATAAAACTCTATCAAGAGATCTGAAGGGACTCACAGCATTCTGTCACACGAGAGATTTGGAGGTGTTCCACAATATGTGCCGAAAGTACAGGCCAAAGAGATTGCATTTCGGCATTCAAGGGATGAAATATAGGACATTACTAGCGGTATTAGCGCATAACGAGAATGTAGACCGTGAACAATCCTCTTTGTTCATTTTTTTCAAATAGTGCAGTTTTTACAATTGACTTAGAATGCAACACTGTGCTTTCACAGTTCACAGTTTCGTCGAGCTACTGTGGGACCTTCACTGATCGTGGGAGGGCCAGAAGGATAATAGTGTGAAAGAAACTTTGAGGTTCGGAAGTTGCATTACCATACAGTTGCCCAAATAGCTGAATACATGCTTGTCCCACAAAAGGGATGAGACCTAGGCTACATAAGGGAAGGAGGCTGTGACATAAGCAGAGGTGGGGCTATTGCTAGACACACTGACTCCTTTTTGTGTACCCTCGACTCCAATTTAGGAGTAGGGCGCATTCTGTTTCCCCTACCCCTCAGTAGTGCCACGATCATCGAGCAAGGACAGCCCCCATATTTTTCCTCCTGTGCCCATGCATCACAATTCAAGTTCTCATGGATGCGGTGCGCCAAGATGTTGCAAACTAAGAATGTATCTTCATTCTGAGTGAAGGTCACTAGCTCTGAATTTTTGCTTGCAAGCTGAGGAAGCCCACGCATCGCACACACCGTATAAGGTTCAATTGTTTTTTGACCTTGAGAGAAAGGGACCATTCCGAAAGGAATTGAATCAAAGGAGGGGTGTAATAATGTAAGATATGATGAGGCTCTCCATTCCAAAACTGGACTAAGGAACATGCAAGTTCAGTTTATGAAAAATCATTGATGCGAACAGAGTCTGCGTTACGGTCTGAGTTACGCCAAGAGAATGGAAATGCCGAACATAATGTAAGTTTGACTTCCGACGATTTTATACCCGAACGCGCATCAACTTATCATTAGCTGACCGTTATTGCTGGGTTACATTGTACTTGTTTGTTCTGTGTGGCATATTGCAATGAAATGCAAGTACAACCTTTGTGTGTACTGGTCTTTCTACCGGGCACATGGGCAGTCCAGCATCGAGATGCATGTAGACCACCACTTGGTTCCCCCAGGTTAAACGCTAATATTTAATTAAAATGCCATCTATGTGCACCTCGAATTGTAGCGTCAGCTTCCGTATCCCGTTTAGAGCTGGACATACTCCATAGCACTATCCTCGGAAGCAAATTGGGTAGTACTTTACACGTTGTTTTCTCTCTGTTGACATTGTTTCACGTCTGTGCTAATCGTCAGTTTTAACTCGATGCCGAATTAATAAGTAAAATGATAAATTGTAATAAAGATCGGCTACTCAGACACAAACAGGTACATCCTGCCATTCTGCGATTGTCATCGATTCCAGATACCAACTGATGGGTTCTTCAACTGGCAGCTGCAGATACATGTCAATAACTGGATATATTTGACTCTTTTTTGGGACAGTCACCAAGGGCCAATATGCCCTTACGCGGTACCAGCCATTAGGAGAAACATAATATCCTTTACGGTGGTCTAGCTCCAAGTTGATCCACAAGCCCTGCAATTCACTGTGTGACCAAAGCGTTTCTTTTACCCAAAATGAACACCTTGTGTACACCAAAGGAACACCGCGTGATTCACGATAAATGTTTTCGGATCGAGAGCAAAGAAAAAAAATTCCAATTTGATTGAATATGGCAATAGCCGGATGTTCTTGGAGCGTTTATTGTGAAATAAAAGTACTTTACAAATTGTACAGTCTTGCCATTTCCTTTTAAAGTACAGTTTTATATTCCGAATTGTGACGCGCTGTGTTGTGAGACGATGTGTGTTGATTTCCGGGTTCTGCATCGCATCACGTAGGTGATGACTGGGCGCGTTTGGCTACGCTGCGCAGTAACGCTACGGAGAAAGGCAGAGAATATCACTAGGTTTGGTGATGTCAGGCTCAGGGGCGGGGATATGATTTAGTGCCACAAGGGCAGTCCTGCTTGGGCGATGCTGCATCGGATCAGATTATCACAAGATGGCCGCGCCCTGCCGCCTGATTTTGCATGTGTACAAAAGAGGAAAACTACGGTAAGGTGCATTGGAAATGTTTGTGCGATCGATCAACGTATGCTTAAAAACACATGCCCGAACCCTCGGGACAATAATATTTCTGAGCGCACTATTCCTTTAAACAGGTTTTCCTTTGTCCACCAGCGTAGAGCTTGTACTAGGGTTGGCAAAAACAACCACTAGATCATCCCACTGACAGCTTGCCTGAGACCACTGTTTCACCAACCACTCCTAATTTGGGCGCATGCGCAATCGTGCGTGTGGGACCAGGTAAATGCCTGACACCATCATCCCGAGCAGGCACATTCCTTTGCATGCGGTTATCGGGCGACAGGCTAGATACCGAGGTATTTGCAGCAGTATGTCTTGTACTCTTCCGTTTGACGGAAAGACTAGACCCTCTTCTGTTTTTATGACCACTCCTATGAGCGGTTTGATCTTGTTTGGTACAAGTCTTGACTTTTTCTCGTTGATTGAGAAACCCAATTGAAAAAGTAGATTGAATGTTCTTTGGGTATTTTGCTTGCAAATTTGGGGGTTCTCCCCTGTGATCAGCCAGTCGTCCAGGTAAGGGCACACTGGGAAGGCTCCCTGCGTAGATGCACCGCCACCAACGCCAGTACCTTGTTGAATACCCTTAGGGCAGAGGCTATGCTGGCTCGTGATTTTGAAACGTGTATGCGAGGAAAGGTCGTGCAGGCCCCCTCCCCTCCATTCCCTCTCACACATGCACACTATGCTCATCCCACAGCTGCCCATGCGCCGGTGGCCACAGGTGCCGGACAGCCTTGGGACAACACATACGGGTGCAACGTCCATAAGAAGGCCAATTACTGACTCCATTTTGTACTGAACCCGACTGCATTTTGTATATGACAAAGCAGGCCTCACAGCAAAGCCAGCCTGCAGGCCTGCAGCTCTCCCCTGGCGCTGCACACAGTTAGCCAGCTACTCCCCCCACCTTATCCCCTCTGGTGTTCCTGCTGCTGCCCTATTCTCACGGAAGACTGGGTGTGAACAGCTACAAGTTGAACACTGTATCTCTCGCCTTCCTCCTTACATCACTGCCCTGTGAATGGAAAAAAAAACATTAATCTCCACAAACATGCCTCATTATTTGCAGACGCTACCCTTAGGATATATAACGTGTATAACCCCCCAACCTCACACCCCTTTTGATGTGGCAGATGCATGCCCCACAACTGTGTGCCACCCCGTTTCACCCACAACGCTAATCCCATCTGAGGCTATACATTTTCTCCTGTGTTAACATGTAAGGTAGCTGTCCCTATGAGATTTAACAGAACGATCAACAATGAATCCATCTAAATTGATTGCAATGAATGCGATATCATGATCCACATGTTGGTGTTCTATGATACGGGCTCCATGTCCTTCAGTACCAGATGCTCTTGCAAACGTATTAGATGCTGGGTGACGCATATGGTATGATGTAAAATGTATGGTCCACATGCTCAATTGTTTTTCAGTACTGTGTATATTCGCAAATGTATTGAGATGTTCGAAGGTTCACGTGAACAATATAAAAGGTGCGGCAACAAGACTAATGTAAATAAGAGCAATTCTGTAGCACAAGTGACCATGGTATATGTGAATTATATAATAACACAATTGAGCAAGGTCATGGTGGTCCAACTAGTGATTCGAACTTGCTACTTCTGACAATAAACGGAATCTGGACTGACACTATTAATTGATTTGACACTGCAGTTGCTATTTAATTTGTGTGCAGTGAATGTAGTGGTACATATACATATTAGGTCATAGGATGTTCAACTTCAAAACGTATACATGATATAGTACATGGGTGTATAAAATCAGATAAACAATATTTGAAGATTGAATTTCAACAATTGCATTCTCTAAATCTCCTAAATAGGAGGACATGAGACATCACTGTTTGCAATTGTTCTGGGTACAAAACGGACATATAATGTGAAAACAAGGCAAGGTTGCAAGCCAACACAACACTGTTTCGGCCTTTTTAGCGAACCTTATATAGCAGTTGTTAGGTAGGCCTTCATCAGGACGGGTGATTTCTTGTGAGGGAGAGATCCTACGAACTCTGTCAAAATAAATAGACAGAACAAAGAGTCAGAAGGGAAAGTAAGTTCCCTAGAGACTTTCTCTTGGTAGAATGTAGGAGATTGCGGTGCTTACCGTAATCAAAAGGCACAATGGCGTACATCAAAGTGTCCACGTACACTGACGGTAATGGGTGAGTGGTGATAAGTACCAAATGAGTCCTGCAGAGAATGACCAAGAAACCAGTGAGTGGTGCATTCTCTGAGTAGATAAGTGTTAGGGAGAACTCTCCTTCTATGGCTAATTTCCCTTACCTACAGAGTCCCCCAGCAGCTTTGCTGGATTTGAAGGGTTTGTTTAATTTTACCTGCTAAGAGTGAGACTCTTATTCCCACTCTTAGGCATTTTTGCTATGTGTGTTTTAGGCTATTTTTGTGTTTAATGTCTATGGGATTTTCTCTCCCCATAGGAACCATCTTTATTCACATGTGTTACACGGCACCCTCAGTGCAGTGACACAGGGGTGTCGTAGCGACCCCCAAACATAGACTCCATACCCTGGGACTGACTACTGTCTCCCAGGGCATGTAAAGTCCCCATTGACTTTATTAGTCAAATATTATGGACTTAACCAGTACAACCCATCTTACTATGGAGGTACTGGCAAGGGTTAATCGTTTTTCCCTTAGGTTCATCTTTATGGGGGTACCGTAAAGTCCCCCTCTCTAAAGTTTCTGGCTGGTGGCAGTGGTTACTACCGTAAATATTCGACCGTGAATATTTTCCTATAGGATTTTCCCATTGTTCGAGGCTACCACTTTTTCTGACAGCCCGCCGGTTTATTTTATTATTAACTTTACTGGGGTAGGTTTTATTTGCCAGAACTTTAATATAAATTCTTTCTCGTGTCTTACTCTAAACTCCTAATCCAGGTCAGGGATCCTTTGTTCGTCTTTTTGGCAGGCTTCTGCCAAGAAGCCCTCCTTTCGGCGCCACAGATTCTGGGATGGGTCCATTGTGTGGGAGGGGGAGTAGGCCCCCTGGACAGGGTTGCCTGTGCAACCCATGTCGCACTCTATCCTGATAGGCTGGAGGGTCCCCCCGCCAAGACGACTACTCCACTTTGTGAGCGACAGCTAGGCTGTATAAATGGGGTTCTTTTTGCATAAAAGCAGGGTCCTGAGGACTGGAAGAGCAAGACGTCGCCACTGGAACTACGGAACCGAAGGGGAGAGAAGCCACGGACATCTTCAGCACCTGCACCACTGGTGAAGCCCTGCTGCAGCGTCTCACCACTTTTCTTCCACACGACGAGAGGAGATCTTCTTTGCAAGAAACTTCTTTGCTTGGGCTGGTGGGACCAACTAGTTCACCAATCGCTTCCTCGGACCTGCATTGGTCGAATCGCCAGTGCCCAGCGCACTTGGAGGCCGGATAGCCAGGCAGCCATCCACCCGGACCGCGATTTAAAGGAGCATACCTTTTTTTCCGTTGGGCCGCACCGCGGCTGGTTTCATCCCTGGGTAGTGCAGTAACTTGAACCTTCCTCCACGACGAGAGCCTCTCTTCCTCTGCCGGATCCCCCGAACTGCAGGAACTACCAGGAACAACCGCCACCGCAGGAGCCACTTCCCCATTCAAAGGTACTTTGTTCCGCCAGGCCCCCTTTCTGCACTTTAGCCCTAAAGGTGTTTTAAATCCTTTATCTACTTGTTGGGTTGGCCACCCTTTCGTCTAACATTGTCTTCCGCCTCACATCTACCTTTTCAATATTCGTTAACCAAAGACTTGACTGCAGCTACAAGAACATTTTTGCTCCTAAGCTCTTGGTCCTGTACCACTTACTCTGGCTCAGGCCTATTGACTCTGGCTGATTTGTTAGATCTGCTCTCACTAGATTGATTCTCAATGAGAAATGTGTTGATGCACCTGAATCTTCTAAACCCCTCTTCCTTCCTACTGTTTTAACTTGTGAAGTGCCATTTTGCTCAGTTTTCAATTACTTATCTTTCTGCTAAAGTATTCCTGTGCATTACTTGTTCACAAAACTTCAAGGAAACGTTGCTAGGGGGTGTCTGAAGATATTTCGGTTTAACTTGTGCTTTCCCTCCCTTTTGCTAAATTGCTAAAGTGCCATTTGTAGTTGGTTTTCACTGTGCCGTTTTGCTCAGTTTTCACTCTACCGCAAACTTGTCTACAATTGATTAGGGAGTTGTATATACTTTCCTTGACTAAACTTAACTTGCTTTATCAACTGCGATTTATGTGTTGAACTAGATGTATATAAAATAAATCTATATATTCTCTTTTTGATACAAAACTTTGGTCAATGTTTCCTTGTGCCATAGTGCTGCGATACCTATTGTGTAAACCCGGAACACTGCTCATCTCCCTCTTGAGAGAAGTCTGACTGCTTAGCCACAGCTACCAACTAAATCTTTGTGGTGCAGACAGATATCAAAGGGGATTTTTCTTGCTCATACCTGTAGTCTTAATCTTCTGTAGTACTCCCTAAGGGAACTGCGTAGGATTCTGCCCAACAATAATGTTATCTATATAAATGGTACGAGTCCTACCATTCAGAAAGTCTGTGAAATCACAGGGCGCATGGTGCTGCGCGTGGGTCCAGGCGTTCACAATGGAAACGGATGACCACTAGGGAAACAGAAGGAACAGGGTCCTCATAAGATAACTACTGATGTAGGTAGTAGAGTACTTTACATACATAAAAACCGCCATTATATTATTAGGGGACAATTAATAACGTGTTGTGCGGCATGCACTCTACAGACAGAATGGTGACATAGCAGCGTGTGGATAGTCGAGCTGTGCGGTGGCTGTAGAAAACTAAGAGTAGCCTAACAACTAGAGTGTTTATAAGAGCGGCCATCTTGTTGGCACAGGCGGCTGTGGATGTTCCTGGCAGCGGGTGCAAGTCAGTGCTTTGTCCAGGGGAAGAGAAGATCTCGACGTGGAGGAGAGCTGGAGGTCGTTGCACTGCCAGAGAAGAAACCAGCCGCGGAGTTTCCCGGTTAAAAGGTACTACCCTTTTATTCGCGGTAGTGGTGAAGCATGGCTATCCGGCCGCCGGGGTGCCTGGCATGGGCGATTCGACCACGAGACGATCCAGGAAGGTGAAAAAAGGCAAACTGGTTAACCCCACCAGCTCAAAGGAAGAAGACTCTCATGGAAGAAGATCTTCTCTGTCGTTGGGAAGTGGCGAGTTCAGTTCAGCAGGGCTCCACCGGTGGGGTCGTCGTTGCAGGTCGGCTCAGCTTCTCCCTCTTCGGATTCTTTAAGTCCTATGGCGACTTCTGAAGTTCCAGTCCCCAAAGCCCTGCTTTTATGCAGAAAACCCCCATTCATCAGTCCTAGCTGTCACTCAAACATGCTAAGTGGTGAGCCGAGCGGCTCATCACTGGGCCAATCACACAAGAGTGCGACTTGAGTTGCCGAGGCAACTCAGTCCAGGGTGCCTATCCCCCCCCCTCCCACACATCCTGTAGACCCAGACAGAGTGGCACCACTTTTGGTGGCTTCTGTGCAGAAGCCCGCCAAAAGTGGAACAAAGGGCTCGACTTGGGTTGGAGTTAGAGAGGCGAACACAAACGCCATTTTAAAACCGAGTCCTAGCAAAAAGACCCAAACGGGGAATAAATATTAAATAAATAACCCGGCGGTATCTTTAACATTGCACCAAAAAAGTGGTGCGTTTAAAATGAATGGGAAAATCCCATAGGAAATATTCCGGTGTAATATTTCGCGTGGTAACCACTGCCACCAGCCAGAAACTCGACAAGGGGGGACTGGACAGTGCCCCCTTTGAAAAACAGACCCAGGGGCAATCGATTTACCCATACCAGTACTTCCACAATATGATGGTTTGTACTGGTTCTGTTCACAATTTAAGACTAGTAAAGTCAATGGTGACTTTACATGCCCTGGGAGACAGTAGTCAGTCCCAGGGTATGGAGTCTATGTTTGGGGGTCACTATGACACCCCTGTGTTACTGCACTGAGGGTGCTGTGTAACACACTTACCAAAAACACATGAAGCCCTATGGAGTAAAAGACCACATAGCCCATAAAACACATTACAAAATCAAAGGACATTCTCAAATTATGCCTTCCAAGAGTGGGAGAAAAAGAGTCTCACTCTTAGCAGCAGAAGAAATTAAACCCCAAAAATCCAGCAAAGCTGCTGGGGGACTCACTAGGTTTGGAAAATTAGCCTATACAGAGAATTCTCCCCAACAATCCCGTAGCCCCCTAACAGCCCTATGCTCTGATGAGAAGGTTTTAGTCGGTTGCAACGGGTTTTGTCATTCTTGGCTTTAGGGATTTTCAGCTGGTGGACTGGGTACCGTGATTCTGGGAGATGCATTATGGGTGCAGTAGTTCTTATGCTTGGCACGGAATAATTAACTTCTGTTACCCCGGCATGTTTTCTTAGCCGGGTCGTGCTCTTCTCCGTTCCCAGATCTCTGCATTCTGTACCTATTGTCGGGGGTTTCTGTTTCTTTTGGGTTTCTCGTGTTTTCCATGTTCCAATGTAGTTTTCCCTTTGGCTCAGCTTCACAAACAACCCTCCAGGGATCAAGCCGTTCAGGCTGATCCACAGAACGAGACAAATAGCCCGCCACCACTTCATACTTTCCTGGCTTGTGTACGGTCACAAAGTTAAATGGTTGCAATGTCAGGAACCACCTCAGTACTCAGTGATTGGAGTCTTTCTGTGTTGCCGACCATTTTAAGGGGGTGTGGTCTGTGAAAATGGTGAATCGGCTCCCCAATATATATAATATCTCAAGGATTCCACGGCCCACTTGATGGCTAAACATTCCTTCTCCAGGGTGGACTACGGGAGTTCATTGGGAAGAAGAGTCCTACTAATAAACGCCACAGGGCGCAGTTCTTCGGTTCCTTGAGATAGTACTGCCCCTAACCCACATCCCGAAGCATCTGCTTGTAGATGAAATGGCTTGGTGGAATCCGGGCAGTGCAGAACTGGTCGGGTTGCGATCAAGTTGACTAGGTCATGAAAGGCACGGGTTACCTCACGTGCGATCACTAGCGGTTTGTTGGTTTTTAGTGCACCTGTCAGGAGTGCCGCAATGGTAGAAAAAATGTGGAATGAACTTCCGATAATATCCCACGAATCCCAAAAATGCCTGTATTCCCTTCCGGGTAGTAGGTAAGTAGAGGTGTCGCGTAGCACCATTAACACCCAGGGCAAGACCCAGTCCCAGTCCAAACCCATCCTTGTGGGACTAGTTGCCCTTCTGAGCATCTGTTTTATGGTCAGATTATACCATTCTACAAGCCCATCCGTTTGTGGGTGATATATGGATGTTTTGAAATGCCCGATTCCCAGTGTACTTCCTTCATTACTAGTGACATGAAATAGCTTCCTTGGTCTGTCACTATTTCTTGGGGTATACCCACTCGGGCAAAATATGGTAGCAGGATGTCACAGACCTGTCTGGCCGAGATACCCCTCAATGGAAACGCCTCTGGGTATCTGGTGGCATAGTCCACCACCACCAATATGAACTGTCCATGCCTGTGCCTGCTCACTAGCACACGGCACCCCGAGGACAAGGACCCCTCCTTCCACTGCAGGAGCAGTGCTGGAGCTGGGAGTGAAGCAGGAGCTTCCTCCTGCCTGAAGGTAGGCCACCTGGCTTTTCGACCGCGACGACCGAAAATTCCGCTCATCTCTTTAATATATACGGAGGCATGCGCGATGCCTGCGCTCCACATGACGACCTTCGTGACACCCTCCGTGAGCCCAGGAGCTGCTGCAACCTAGATCCAACTATCCCTACCCATAGTGTTTTCACAAGAGCCCGCCATTCCAAGATGGCCGCCCGCCTCCTCTAGCCTCTGCCCCTCCTTGGCCGAGTCCACGCGAGCTGCATCTCGCACACTATTGGCTGCCTGATCTCATTTCCTAACCAATCTACGACTGGCAGGCGCAAGCCGGCTGCAGCACAAAGGCGTGCACCAAGGCAGCTTCCCTGTCCATGCCTGTCACTGCCTGCTCACTGGCCATAGGCCAGGAACTCTGCCCGTGAGCCACTCCACCGGCACCCGAAGGTACTGTACAAACTGTTTCCTGATCGCCTGATTTGTCTACCCCCATTTACTTTGGCATGCACACCTCCCTATATCGCTACAACTAAACGTACGCGCCATAGCGCTTCGAAGAGATTGTACGTGCCATTCTAATCCCACTTGCACTGTCCGACTCCACCCGCACACGCACGGTACTCACCTGACCCTGTATAGAACTAAGAGAATATGTAAACGTTGCCCCGACCACGTGTCTTGCAAAATATCTTGTACCATATGCTCACTCAGCCGCTCAAACATAGCTCAATTTTGCCACTAGGCTCTGTGCTAGCGCCCATGTATTTGCATACCCTGCCTTAGCCATCCCCGGTTAAAACCTACTGCCTACTATGTACCATTGTGTCAATGTATTGTGCCTTATGGTCGCCAGAGACCACTGTACTATTGTGTAGCGCCTTATGGTCGCCCAGAGACCACTGTACTATTGTGTAGCGCCTTATGGTCGCCCAGAGACCACTGTACTATTGTGTAGCGCCTTATGGTCGCCCAGAGACCACTGTACTATTGTGTAGCGCCTTATGGTCGCCCAGAGACCACTGTACTATTGTGTAGCGCCTTATGGTCGCCCAGAGACCACTGTACTATTGTGTAGCGCCTTATGGTCGCCCAGAGACCACTATGCGTTGAAGTGCCAAATCAACTCTGCTAGTATATTCTCCATCCCTAACTGCTGAATCTAGCCCAAATATTCCTATCACTGCATTAAACCTCATCTTTACTTAGTATTTGACTGCTGCTTTAGACATGTACCTGCACTCAGCCCAGTATCTGACTTCTGTTTTAGACTTGCATCTGATTGTCGTATTTAGCCCAGTATCTGATTGCTGCTCTTAGCCTAGTACGTGATTGCTGCATTAATCTCGCCTAGTATTTGATAACTGTACTCAGCCCACTCTGCCCAGTATCCAACTACGGCAGCTAAGTCCAGTCTCCCCAGCTCATCTAGTAGTAACAGTATGTACTTCCTCATGCCTAACCCAGTTCACCTTGCACCGCTCTCACCAATCTGACAGTTATACTTACCATTATCCACATGACCATGCCTACAGTTCTGCCCACAGATAGCTCAGGAGCCCACATACAACTTCTCTCTAAACCCTGCAACCTAGCACAAAGGAAGCTTAGACTCCGGGCTCGACTACCCAAAATATTCGAACCCATTACTAAATATAACATCAACCTGGAACACCTTCGACCTAAATTATCCCGACCATTGGTAACCACCGCCCCTCCCAGACACCAACCCTACCATAAAATCAAGAAACCTATGGCCAACCTCCCTCTCACAGCGCAGCTAGAACCTGAATTAAAAGCTGCTTTAATCAATGCCAGATCATTAGTCGCCCATGCTACTGACATAGCAGATGTCATACGGGATAATAACCTTGACTTCATCGCCATTACTGAATCTTTGCTCCACGAGGCAGCAGGTCCGGCTCTCACTCTGGCAGTCCCAGAAAACTATACCATTCTTAGAGCTGACAGACCAGACACGCGTGGTGGAGGAATAGCAATTATCGCCGAATCTGATCTCTCTATGAGAATCGACCCCACACCCTCCCTTAAATCCTGTGAGCTTATCTCTATCAAACTACCCACCGCTAACTCTCAAACACTAAACATCTACCTTCTCTATAGACCCCCTGGCCCTGTCGGCACCTTCACTGAAGATATCACCACCGTTATCTCTGAGAAGTTAAAAAATTCCTCCCAAACACTAGTGTTAGGAGACTTCAACTTAGGGCTCAACGATATCAACAACCACCACGCTAGTGCCGTAGCCTACTCTGTCAGTACTAGGTTTCACACAGATCGTGAATACTCCCACACACACCAAGGGAAGAACTCTTGACTGGATCGCCAGTCACAACTGCATCCCTTCTATAGCCGCCATTGCCCCCCAAATATGGTCTGACCATCACCTTATCTCCTTTACCCTCAACACTAAAAGACCCTTAGTTTTAACACCCACGCCAACCATACCTACTTTAACCAGAAATACGGAAAATATTACAGCTGATAATATTCTGCCCCACATCCTACCCAAACTAAATTCTCTACCTGACCACACTGACCCAGGCATACTAGTGGATGAATTCAACGAGACCATGTCCTCTGCTCTTGACAGAGTTGCTCCATTCAAACTTCGGAACAGTAAACCAAAAAAGCATTTGAACTCCTGGTTTACACCCCACCTAAAAAACGTAAGACTACAGAAGAGAAAATGCAAAACAGCTTGGAACCAGCATCCGACCGCTGAAAATAAAACTAACCTAATAAACATCTCTTCGCAATACAAAAAAGATATTATCCTGGCCAAACAAGAAACCTATAATAATAGGATCACCCAATCCAACTCCAGTATGAAGGAGCCATTCTCCATCCTAAAGGAATTGAAAATTCCTGTCGCAGTACAGGATGACTCCATTAAAGACAAAACCTGGTGTACAGACATACAACTGGCACTAACCAACAAAGTGGCCAACCTCCAAACTAAAATTGCCCTAAAGAAAGCTTCACTATCAACTCAACTTACGCCAGACAAAATTCCCACATCCAAACCTAAAGAATCCACCCAATTCTGTTTCTCCAAGGTCTCAGTAATTGAGGTAGAGAAGACCATTCTGACTCTTAAACCTTCTAATTGCAAAGGCGACCAATGCCCCGCACAATTGATCAAGGATGCGGCTAGAGATCTAGCCCCCTTTATCACAAAACTTATCAATGCCTCCTTCACTACGGGCACCATCCCCTGCAATCTAAAGGAATCTTGGGTACTCCCCCTTCTAAAAAAACAAACATTGGACCCAACATGCCTACAAACTACAGACCCATCACCACGGTTCCCTTCCTATTAAAAATATTAGATAAGGTAGCATACACCCAAATCCAGAACTTCCTTGAGATGAACCATCTCCTTGGCACCCGCCAATCCGGTTTCCGTCCGCAACACGGCACAGAGACTGCCCTTATCGACTTAAAGGCCCAAATAGACTCACTCAGAGACGAGGGAAAATTAGCTCTCCTCCTCCTTCTAGACCTCTCAGCCGCCTTTGATCTGGTGGACCACAAAGTCCTTTGTAATCACTTCGACTCGGCGGCCCACTTCTCAGGGGAGGCTATAGTCTGGATTCAGTCATTCCTTAGTGACAGGACCATGAGGGTGTTCTCCCCCGCAGCGGCAGCAGACCCTATCCCAATCACTTGTGGAGTGCCCCAGGGATCCTGTGTCTCGCCGACACTCTATAACATCTTCACCAAGCCACTCTTTGATGATCTTGATAATCTGGGCATCACCTATACCAACTACGCAGACGATACCCAGATTCTCTTACCACTTACTGGGGATTACGTTGAAGATCTGGCTTTGGTGAATAGAGTCTATAGCATCGTTCAAGCATGGATGGCCAACCATGGCCTATGCTTGAACGATGATAAAATAGAGCTCATCATCCTGGGCACGGCAGCCCGCATTTCCAAACTTAACCAAAACTACTCAGCCTTCATCATCGATGGTAACACTATCAAGGTCGCCAGAGAAGTAAAAACCCTAGGTTTTTACCTTGATGCAACACTATCTTTAACCAAACAGGTGAACTCACTGGCCTCATCCACGGCCTATACATGCAAGTTAATACGAGCTGGGAAACCATTCCTTTCAGATGACAGCTGTCTTATCCTAGCTAGAGCCCTCATTTTATCAAAATTAGACTATTGTAATGCCCTTTACATAGGGACCACTAAACAAATCATCAATAGAATCCAAGTGCTCCAAAACAACGCACTCAGAGCGGCCCTAAGTATCCCTAGAAGAGCACATATTTCAGAAATAAGACGAAAACACAAATGGCTCTCCACCCAAGAAAAAAATCAACCTTAAATCTGCTTCCCTTATCCACAAATGCCTAAACAACAAAGCCCCCCCGATACCTCTCAGAACGCTTCAATAGAAAAAGTCCCACTAGACTTACAAGGACAGTCAGCCCCAACTGCCTCCTAGTGCCCAGATTTAAACTAGCCACTATTGGAGGTTCTAGCTTCCCAGTCAAGGCAGCGCAGTTATGGAACTCCCTACCTCTTGCACTTAGATCTGACCAAACCAACAACTTCAGAAAGAACACCATAAAATGGTTCACTGAGAATGCGACATAACTATCCACCCCTCGCACGTCCATTTGTATTTCATTTGATACATAATGTCCTGTTATAATGCTCGTTCAGACTTGCTATACTGTTCGCTCGCTATAGTTTTGATTGTTTGGCTGCGCTTTATCTGCACTTGCCTTACCCTGCAGACTCAAGAAATGTCCACCATGCTTACCTTGTAACTTGTAACGTCTCTAACTAAGCTGTAAACCTCCTTGTTCTCTTGCGCCCTGCTACCTCAGGGTCCGGTGCGCACAATAAATAAACAAACAAACGTATATCCCCTGCTGCTAATGTCCATTCCTATGTACTGGAACGGTTCTTTAATCAGGGGCATTTTTTGTAGGGGTGCCTTAGATGGAATGAGCACTTGTCTTTTGTCATGTGGAACATTCCTGACAATTTTTGATCACCTCTGCATATATTCCTGGCCAGTAATAGTTTTGGAGGAGCCGCTCCAAGGTCATAGTCTCCCCCGGATGCTCCCCTGTGTTGGGGTCATGGGTGAGGCGTATCAATATTTGGCGATACGTCTTGGGCACCAATAATTGTTACTTCTCCGTGTTGTCTCCACCTCTTGTCACCCAGTAGTATAGTCCCTGTTTTATTGAAATTAGGTGTGGAACCTGTATTATCGGCATCTCTCAGTGCTTGTTCCCTGGCTCTTTTAAGAGTCGTCATTTTCTGTTCCAGTACGAAATTAGGGCAATGTCTGTGGGTTTCCCTTTCCAGCCTGACTTAAGGTTTCTCTTCTGTCTTTGTTATAACTGCTTCCTTAATGGAGGTTCTATTTCATTCCTGATGTAAGGAGCTTCACTCAACCATTCCTCGAACTTCAGGCAGTCTGTTCATATCAGGACTGGGGCGGGTAGACAGGGCATCACTGCAGCTTTTATTGGGACCTTATCCCTTTTCTACCCACAATAATGTATCTAGATGGATAGTCTTTTACATCCCCATGCACACACTTCACAGCTATTCCGCTCACCTAGTCCTTTTCTTGACTGCTCACATGGGGCTGGATCCCTGTCTGCCAACTTCCGCTGTCCAACATCGCTTGGGCCGGATGGCCGTCCACGGTTACTTTTATGACATGCGGTAGTCGTTGTTTGTGGAACTCCTGCGATTGGATGGTTCCAACCTCCATGGGTACCACCTTTGTTTTTGTTTTTTAGCAGAACATTGCTATGTGGCCTCATTCCCCATATTCAAAGCACTGCGGTCCCATGGTTCTTGGGTGGCTCTGTCCTGTGGTTGTCCGGGATTCGGGCCATGTTCAGGACATGGTCAGTATGTACTGTTGCCCAACCTCACTGGGTGGTTTCAATTGTGGTATCATTAAGTGTCTTGGAGCCCCCGCTTTTTGATAGGCCGTGGCGACATCTATAGCCTCGGGTGAGGACAAATGGTGGTGGTGTCTGACCCATGTCTGAACGGGACCCGGTAGCGCTTCCACAAACTGTTCCAGCATGATTTTGTCCTTAATTTGCCCAATGGTTTCTGTGCTAGTCTAACCATTTTTCTGCCAGGTCCTGAATTCGGTAAAAAAAAGCTGTCTCTGGCTTTCTCCAGGTTGGAGTCTGGTCTCCCAGTATTTAATCCTGCATGATTCTTCATCCATTCCAGAATTTTTTTTTTAGTTCAGTGTACAAATCCCCAGTGGGAATGTCTGCTTGATAGGCCCCTTGCATGACTTCTGTCAACAAAGGAGCCAAGAAGAAAGCCCATCTCTCTTGTGGCCATTGTGCCGCGCTGGCTAAATGTTCAAAATTAACAAAGAAAAAAAACTCGGGTCATCACCGGCTTGCTATTTTTTTGTAAGACTGCAGGCTGTATAGCTGGTTGGCTGCTACAGCTTCCCCCAGGATTCTTAGCGCCTCTCTCCCTTGCTCTTGAGCTGTGCTCTGGACCTGAATTGCTTGCTGTAGTGCCTGGCAGTCAGCCTGGGCCTGGTGTCCTTGTACCTGGATGAGTTGCTGTAATTGTTGTCCTTCTGCCAGGGTTTTTATGACTGCTTCCATCATTGTGATCACTCTGCACTGTCAATCCCACCACTGTCAATTAGCAGGCGGAGAGTCACCAGTTCATAAAACAAATAATGGCTTTGTTCAGCAGTTTGATTTCCACAAATATTTACCACAACAAAATATATGTATGGGAGAGTAGATTCCGTTAGCAGTCGCACTGTTCATGGCTTGTCCGGTTCAATAAGAGTCTCTGCGAGCCGACCGGCTTGATTAACTGGAACTAGACATAACCCGCAACTTAAATCAATTCCCTGCTTTTGAATGTCCGTTCACACGTTTCCTTTTAATTGTCAATTAAAAAAAAGTAATCCTCTGCCCGCCGTGCCTCCGCATTTCTTGCCGAAGGCTGGGGTACTTCACTGAAGTTAAAACACTGCTCCTACTGTGGTGCTTCTCCCATGCAAGTGAAACCTTTCACTACCCTGGTCTGCTTCGAGGGGAATGCTCCGGTCACCTTGGTTTCTTCTCGGGCGTAAGGAGTCCTCTCAGG
The DNA here is from genome assembly GCF_040938575.1 of Ambystoma mexicanum. NCBI lineage: Eukaryota > Metazoa > Chordata > Amphibia > Caudata > Ambystomatidae > Ambystoma > Ambystoma mexicanum. The sequence goes on along the minus strand of NC_090931.1, from coordinate 4,629,037 downwards.
CCAGTTTTTCTTTATCCTAATATGCCCAATTACAAACAGAAGCGTCCTCTGCCCACACGTCTCCCTCTTTGCCGCTCCACATCCAGAAAAAGAGACAACCTCTGAAGTTACCTATGCGTTATTAAATGCTGCTCTACCCCACCCCTTCCCAGGTGTGGTCAATTCCCTGCCACCCAACGCAATCAACCCCTCCCTTCTACCGCGCTCCACTTTTGACTTTTCTTACTTTCGTCAGCCTTGGGATATCCTGCGCATGCCCTGTCGACGTCCGTTTGAGTTTGAAAAACAAATACTCTGCAGCTTCCACTAAATGTCGGCCTAAGCATAGCATGTGATCCAAGCAGATTCCACAAGCCTCAGAAGACATGAATTTCTCACCTTAATAGCATTTCTGATGATTGTATCTGCTTAGATTCACATGCTGTGCATATGGTCCGCCATCCAGTGGTAACCACAGAGTACTGCATCTGGTCTTTCGGGGATTGAAAGGGGCGTGTCTGTAACACTATCCCTATCTCGACGTGCAGTGTACCCAAATTCCCTCACACACTGATGTCCCTCTGATTGTATTTTTTCTCCCATGAGGGAGCCCAAGGCTAACGTGAGTGAGTACATAAAGAGAGAAAGTAGTAATGAAGTATATGTTCCTTCCACCCGAGCGGGGAGGAAAGGTGGGCGCACGTGAAGCTAAGCAGATACAATCATCAGAAATGCTATTACGGTGAGTAATGCATGTCTACTGATGCGTGTTAATCTGCTTAGAATCACATGCTGTGCATAGACTAGCGAGCGGTACCGGCAGTTGGAGGTGGGTTGTGAGAAGGAACAGTAGTGAAAAGAGGTCTTAGTACTGCTTGTCCCACCTGAGAATCAGACCTAGAATGAGTGTCTAGGCAATAGTGTTTTGTAAAGGTTTGTACAGAACTCCAGGCTGCCGCTCTGCAAATTGACTCTACAGGGAACATTTGCAATGAATGCTATGGAAGCACCAGAGCCTCGAGTAGAACGTGCGCTAGGCTTGAAGGGCAGTTCTCTCTTAGCAAGAGTGTAACAAAGTGTGATGCATTTGGCTATCCACTTTGAGATAACCGACTTAGAGACAGGATCCCTTTCTCTGCCAGCTGCCACTGAAACAAATAATTGATTTGTTTTCCTCAGTGGTTTTGTGCTTTCCAGGTAAAACATGACTGCCCTGCGCACATCTAATATGTGTAGGCTCCTTTCGGCCATGTTAGTGGGGTTCTGGAAGAAAGTGGGCGGTTTTATTGATTGTTTCACGTGGAACTTGGAAATAATTGTAGGCGCAAATCGAGGGTGAGTGCCCAGAACCACCTTATCTCTGTGAACAGTAACAAAAGGGTCTAGTACTGAAAGGGCCTGTAGTTAACTAACCCTTCTAATAGAAGTGATAGCCACTAGGAAGGCCATCTCATAGGTAAAGTCTTTTTAGACTTGCCTTGTGCATAGGCACATAAGGGCGACCCCATGAGTCTAGTCTGAACCACATTTAAGTCCCATCCTGGAGCTGGGTTTGAAATGGGGGGGATGAATACTCTTAACCCCTTCCATGAAAGCCTTGATAACTGGTATTTTCCATCACAACACCTTTTACTGTGACGTAGTGCAGGCTGAGAGAGCAGCTAAGTGAACTTTTAGGGAATTAAAAACCAGGCCTGAATGCAGTAAGTGGGTCAGTCACAAAACAATGCGAGTAGGAGAGCAGTCAATGGGATCGACACCCTTGGCATTATACCAGATAAAGCGAATAGCAGTATCGGGTGTTGGGTTTTCTCGTTTCCCTGAGTATGTCCATACATCTCTGAGGGAGTTGAAGGTGTCCGAACTCTATGACCTCAGGAGCCAGGCTGCGAAGTTCAGAGTTTGTGGGCATGGGTGCAGTGTTTCTCCCCTGTCCTGAGATAACATGTTGTACGGGCAGGGCAGTTTCATAGGAGCGTAGAGGGACATCTCCATCAGATCAGAGAACCAGGGTTGGCGGGCCCACATGGGGGGGGGGGGGTCATCAATATCATGGTGACTGGTGCATCTTGTGCAAGATCTTGTTGAGTAAGGGGAACCGGGGGAAAAGCATAAACAAATTTCCCTGACCATGCTATCCCGAGCACATTCCCCTTGGAGCTGTTCTGTGGGTATCTGGAGGTGTAATCGAGCGTTCACCAGAGTTATGAACAAGTCGATCTCTGGGAAACCCCAATCTGCAAAAACGTTGGAGACGATGTCTTCGTGTAGTCGCCATTCGTACTCTACAGGAAGTGTGAAATCTCTGAACACGTCTGCCAGAAGATTGAGTTCCCCTGGAATGTGTTGAGACAATAGGAACATCCTGTGTTTCAGAGCCCATAATCCAAATGTTTTAGGACAGCTTGGATAGCCCTGGAGAGCGTGCGCCCCCCTTGTTTGATCAGGTAGTACATGGCTGTGGTGCTGTCTGTCAAGATCAGGACTGTTTTCCCCTGTAACTATGTTTGAAAAGCTTTCAGTGTCTTGAATACCGCTAATAGTTCCAACAGATTTATGTGGTTGGCTGCTACTTGTGGGGACCACATGCCATGCGCAGTCTCTGAAGCAGGTGACACCCCACCCCATGAGAGATGCGTTGGTCATGAGAGTGGCTTCTACTGCGGGGGTAGTGAAGGTTTTCCCCTTCAAGAGGTTTTCCCCTCAACCACCACTGCAGAGAGAGAACGAGGGCTGGCAAGACAACTACCAGATCTTCCTGTTGTCCGCTGGCCTGACACCACTGGCTGTTGAGCCACTCTTGCATGGGCCGCAGACGCGCGTGAGGAACTAAGTAAATGCAAGAAGCCATAATTCCTAACGGACGCATGGCCTTGCGTACCGTCACTTCCCGACTGGCTACATACTCAGGGATCTGAAACAGCATGTTTTGAACCCTCTCGTTGGAGGGGAAGACAAGAGCATCTTTTGTCCGAATTAGAGCCCCTAGAAACTATTTGATGTCACTGGTGTCTAGGCTGGATTTCTTCTCGTTGATGGAGAATCCCAGACTGAATAAGAGGTCTATTGTCTTCTGAGTGTTCAATAGGCATGTCTTGTAGAACTCCCCTGTTATGAGCCAGTCGACGAGGTAAGGGTAAACCGGGACGGATAGTCTGCGCAGGTGTGCTGTTGCTACTGTCATTACCTTTGTAAACACCCTTGGTGCTGGGTCAATGCCGAAGGGGAGTACCTTGAACTGATAGTGTTTATCCTCTAACATGAACCTTAGGGATCTTCTGTGCGCTGGCAACATCGAAATATGAAAGTATGCATCTTTCATATCCAGTATTGCCATGTAATCCCCCTGTTTCAACAGCGGGATTACTTCCTGTAAAGTGACCATACGAAACTTTTGAGGTTTGACAAACTTGTTCGCTGGGGTTAAGTCTAGCACAGGGTGTTCGGTGAGATCCTTTTTGGGGTACAAGGAAGTACACTGAATAAATACCCTTGTTTACCTGTAGAATAGGGACGACTTCTATGGCGTCCTTTTCTAGAAGGGTCTGCACCTCTTGCAGTAGGATTTGCAAGTTGCCCGGCGTCTTGATCTTGGCTGTCTGAATTTAGGTGGTCGGACAAATTCTATACAGTAGCCATGGGCGACCGTCTCAAGTACCCACTGGTCTGTTATCCCATCCCATGCAGTAAGGCAAGATGTTATATGCCCCACAACCGGGGTGGCATGGGAGGGGACTTGGATCCGCAGGTCATTTCTGGCCAGAGCGCCTCTGGGGTTGGAACCTCATCCTCTAACTATCCCAATGCCGCTGTCCTTTGGGTGGATACGTAGTGGAGGTATTAGACCCTTGCCCCGAATTCCAGTTGTTTCCTGAATTATACTGGTTCTGGTAAAAACAAGATTATCCACGAAAGGACCGGCAGTAGCCGCTTCCTCTCTAGGGAGAGGGTTTCTGGACTTGAGTGTTTCATGTTCTTTCTTGGCCGTTTCAAGAGCATCGTCCACTGCCTTCCCAAACAGGTTGGTCTCCTTAACGGGTTTGTTAATCAGTGCTGCTTGGGTCTCTGGCTTGAAACCGGAGTTACTCAGCCATGCATGTCTCTTGAGCAAGGTACCTTGTGCCAGGGTCCTACCCGCTGTCTCGGCAGTGTCCAGTGTTTTTGAGCACATTCTGGTTCACCTGCTTGCCTTTGGAAACGATGGCGAGCAACTTGGTCCCTATAGGCTCTGGCACTTCTTGAAGGCCTTCTTGCAGAAGGTTCCACTGGACATCTGCATAGTTGGCCAATAGCGTGGTTGTTATTGGCTAGACGGGTGGAAAACGCAGCAGCAGTTGTTACCCTTTTTCCCCCATGCATAAAGTCTCTTGGACTCCTCATCGGGTGGTGCAACTCCTGTAGACAGGGGAACCAGCCAGTTTTCTAGTAGTAGTGGTAACCACTAAAGAATCTGGAGTGGCATGACCCTTGATGTAGGCAGGGTCGGTCGGAGAAGGCCGAAACAGCTTCTCCACCCTAGGGTTCACCGCCCTGGGCTGGCATCAACAAGGAAGCTGCCAATCTCCTCTTGATGGAGTTCAACAAAGGTATGACCTTGCTGGTCAGAGGTTTTCCTTTGAGTATATCCTCCACGAAATCAGAATCTGGTAAAGCCTCTTGAGTGGCGATCTGAAAATGGTCAGCCGCCTTCTTCAAGATGGCGTTGACCACCATCTGGTCATCCCCTGGGGAGGCAGTCTTCGGTGTTGTTTCACAGGATTCAACTGTCGAAGTGACTTAACGGGAATAACGACAAAGTCGATAATAATGACAATAACGCTATCTCTATGTAAGAGCTCCGCATTAGGACGACCAGTAATCTGGGCAGAAAAAAACAATCTGAGGGACCTCGGCACGTGAGGGATTTTGGGTACACTACACGTCACGGTAGGGATAGTGTTACAGACACGCCTATGCCGACGTCCCCTTTCGATCCTCGAAAGACAAGAGGCAATACTCTGCGGTTACCACTGGATGTCGAACCATATGCACAGCATGTGATTCGAAGCAGATTGACAAGCATCAGAAGAACATGTTACTTACCAACTGGAAACGTTCTTTCGACTGGATATTCCTCCAACGTATTCCATATCTGTTACATGTAATGTCCACAGCTGTGCACCAGAAACTTTTTCGGCAAAGTGCGTCCTGCGTCGATGACATCGGGTCGATGTCCCTCGAAGGCCTCCGTCGAGGGCGATGTCATCGGATGTTATAGATAGAACGCGAAATTCTCCAGAGGGGCAGGCTGCGAGGGCGATGTGGAATACGTTGGAGGAACATCATCGAAATAACGTTACCAGTTGGTAAGTAACTTGTTCTTCGAATGGATTGTGTCCTCCAACATATTCCACATCTTTGACAGACTCCCAAAGCAGTACCAGAAAAATGGAGGAGGGAAACAAATTTAGAGTACCCAATCAGATTGAGGAATAAAGAACCACCTTACCAAAGGCCATATCCTGACCATGGATCGTATCCAGGTAATAATGTTTAACAAAGGTGTGGATCGAAGCCCACGTGGCTGCATCACAAATATTCCTAATAGGAACTCCCCGTTGAAGGGCGGTGGAAGTAGCCACGCCCCTAGTGGAATGAGCTTGCAACCCTACAGGAGGGTCCTTCCCCGCCAACTGGTAACACTTAGTAATGTTGAGGATAATCCACCTGGACAAGGTCTGTTTGGTAACAGCCGCACCCAATCAGTGTCCGGTAATCCCACAAATAGTTGATCGTCCACTCTGACCCTGGACATCCTAGAAATATAAAAGCTCAGAGCTCTCCTAGGATCCAACCTACGGAGTCGCTCCTCTTCCTTACCAGGATGAGGTGGAGGACAGAAAGAAGGGAGAACCACCTTCTGACTCAAATGAAATTCAGATACTACCTTAGGTAGAAAGGACAGACATACCCTAAGCACTACCCTGTCCTTGTGGAACACAGTAAAGGGCGGCTTAGAGGAAAGTGCCTGCAATTCACTGCACTCTGCGAGTGGAAGTAACCGCAACCAAGAACACTGTCTTGAAGGACAATCTCAAAGGACAAGAGTGCAAAGGTTCAAATAGAGCACCCATGAGAAATTTCAAAACCAAATTCAAATCCCAAACCGGCACCTGGAAAGGGGACGGCGGAACACATTAGTCAGTCCTTTAAGAAATCAAAGGAATCTAAAGTAAGAACATTCTTCAGACGAGCGCTTAAATATAGACAGCGCCGCCAGGTAACCATTAAATGGTACCTACTTGAAGGCCCCTGTGGGCCAAAGAAAGCAAGAAAGACAAAACCATAGGAATGGAGCACTGAAAAGGATAAACATTGTGTCCTCTGCACCAGTCGCAGAACTTGCACCAACAGCAACGGTACAGGAATTTTGTTGCAGGCCGCCTGGCCCGAAGCAACACCTCCATCACGTCACCCGGGAGGTCCCAATCCTTATACCTCACCTTTCAGATACCAAGTGTGAAGGTTGAGAGTCTTGACCTCTGGATGGAGAACCTGAACGCAAACTCCCCCCACCCCCGCCCTCTCCCAGCCAGCCACGCACAAGAGCAGATCCTATTGGTAGGGAAGACGGCATGGAGGGCAGATGGACATTTCTAGAAGGGTACCACGCTCTCCTGGCCCAATCCGAAACAATGAGGATCATGTGGGAACGGAACCTCCGTAACCGCCTTAGCACCTGAGGAATGACGGTGATTGGAGGAAACACGTACAGCAGTGGGAATGACCAATCCACTATGAACGCATCTCCTAAGGCTCCTCTCGGAGGAAATTCCCTTGAGCAGAATCTCTCGCACTTCCGGTTGGCACTGGTGGCGAAGAGATCCACGTGTGGGGTTCCCCAAAGGGCAAAGATCTCCTCAAGGACTTCCTGAGCCAACTCCCACACGTGAGAGATCGTGCTCTGCCTGCTCAGAGCATCCGCCACCGCATTTTGGTCTCCGGCCAGATGAACTGCTGAGACCGAAATTCCCTGCTGGATGGCCCAGAACCAGAGCTGCATTGCCTCTCTGCACAATGGGAGTGTCCCTACCCACCCCCCCTTTTTGTTGAGGTAATGCAGGGCTACTGTGTTGTCCGTCATGATCAGGACACTCTTCCCCCACACAGACGGCAGAAAAGCCTTCAGGGCTAGCCCGATGGCCCTCTGCTCTAACACATTGATGTGGAGTTTGGAGGTCAAGTCGTCGGCATGAGCACCCCATCCTGTGAGGCAAGCATCCGTCAATACAGTCGCCTCCGGCCATGGTTGCCAGAACGGCTCCCCCTTCATCGGGTTCCCTTCGTTGGCCCACCACAGAAGATCCTGGGAGACCGAGAGTGGAATCTGAACAGGATCCGACAACTTGCCTGAGAACTGCGACCACTGCATCTTGAGGACCCATTGCAGGCATCTCAGCCTCAGCCTGGCCTCTGGCACCAGAACAATGCAGGATGCCATGAGGCCGAGCAACCTTAACAATTCAAAAACGGGAGACTCTGGGAATGTTCAAACTTGTCCACCATCTGCACAATGTGATGAGCCATTACCTTGGGAGGCGAGCACTTCCAAGGACGTGTCTAACACAGCCCTGATGTACTTGAGCCGTTGGGAAGGCGTCAGATGTGACTTCTTGAAATTGAGGGTGAAGCCCAGCCTCTGGAGGCAGCGGCAGGTGAGACCGAGGTGATCCAATGCATGCTCGGGAGAACGCTCCCGGATCAGCCAGTAGTCCAGGTAGGGGTAGACTTGAATCCCCCCATCGCCTGACGTACGCTGTCACCACCACCATTAGCTTGGTGAAGACCCTCGGGCGGAGGTCAAGCCTAATGGCAGGACCCTAAACTGAAAGTGCGAGACACCAGCCGCAAACCTCAGGTACTTTCTGTGCTTGGGATGAATCGGCACATGAAAGTAAGCATGCCGTAGGTCCAGAAACACCAACCAATCCTGAAGTTGAAGGGCCTGGAGGACTTGAGAAAGAGTAACCATCTTGAACTTGTCCTTCCTGAGAAGTTTGTTCAACCAACGAAAGTTCAGGATGGGTTTCAATCCCCAGTCTTTCTTTGGGGTAAAAAGGGGAATACCAACCCTTGTTCCTCTCCGCCACATGCACCAGTTCTATAGCGCCTTCCTCCAGCAGGGTTAAGATTTCCTGCACAAGGAGCGGATCTGGAAGCTTCACACAGTTTCCCCAGCGGATTGTCGTGAGGTTGCTTTAGGAAAGGAAGGCAGCAGCCGTGGGCTTTTGTATTCAGAACCCACGTATCCGAAGTAATGGCTCGTCACTCTTCGAGATGCTGAGACAGTCTGCCCCCAACTGGCGAACCATGGGACATGGCCTCATGACTGTTTTGGAGCAGCTGTGGCAGTGCCTGAAGGCAAAGAGGCAGCTGCCTGAGCAGCTTTGGCACCTCTATTTCCCCGACCACCACGGGTTCTCTTACACTGACCCCTTTGACTGGCGGCCCCTCTCGTTCTACCAAAGGAGGAGTAGAAACGAAAAGAACCTCCCCCTCCACTGCTTTCGCCTAGGACGAAAAGGAGGAGGTTGACACACAGCTGTGCTTAAAGATTTTGCTGCAGCTTTCGAGGTCTGCAACCTCTCAAGGCTCTCGTCAGCCTTGTTGCCAAATAAATGTGCGCCATCAAAGGGCATGTTCAAAAGACGGGCTTGCACATCCGGGGCAAAACCCGACTTCCACAACCACGCAAATCTGCATATAACGGTGCTCGCAGCCATGGACCAGCTAACACTGTCGGCCATATCCAAACCCGACTGAAGGGATTTGCACATGGCATCCTTGCCATCTTGCACGAGAGCACGGAACCCATCCCTTTCTTCCCCCTCGGGAATATGCTCAGCCACTAAAGAAACAGTTCCACAGAGTGTGTGAAAATATTGTTATGGCACAAGTGGAGTTGGCTGATTTCAACCCAATACTCCTTGCAGAAAATACCTTGCGAGCCCAACCGTTGAAGCGTTTGTCGTCCCTATCATGAGGGATGGTAGGGTACACCGCCTGCCTCGAGGTGGCCGTAGCCGCCTAAACCACCAAACTCTCAGGAACGGGGTGAGTGGATAAGTAGCTGGGGTCACTAACAGAAGGGCGGTACTTCTTTGTCAATGATATGTTAACAGCCGGAAGAGATTCTGGTGACTGACAAGCAGCTGCCGCCCTTTTTTGTAAAGTGAGATGAAAAGGTAACACCGGCTCAGAGGACAGACCTTGGTCCAAGATGTTTGTAAGATCATCTTGTACAAAATCTTCAGGAGGACTGGACCAGCCCAGATACTCCGTGACCCTAGCCATGAGCCCCCTGTATGACGACTCAGCATGAGCCCCAGGCTCAGGTCTGCCAAATTCCACTTCCGGAGAAGAACACACTGGCTTCATGGAGGGGAACTCCAATGGTACATTTCTGGCAAAAATGCCTGAAGGCGTCGAAGTCGCTGAAGGCTTCGATGGCGAGAGCTTCGACGTCGACAATGGTGCTGATGGCGCCATGGGTTGATGAGAAGGAAAAGCCTCGACGTCCGAACACAGCGCCGACCAAGTCGACTGCGAGCCCTTAGCAGGTTGCAGCAGTCTCGCTGGAGACGAGGACCGAGACCTGGAAGCACGTCTCTTGCGACTATCCGAAGCCTTGCCCGAACAGGACATCAAAGGTTCCCAGTGGGAGGCATATCGCGGACCCGAGCCCGAAAGCGTGTGTGTCTCGGAACAAGACAGTTCCTTGCCGGCTTCTTTAGAAGGTGCGACCGGGAACCGTGCCCTGCGATCACCAACATGTGCTCCTTAAAGGGAGCCCATTCCTCCGGATTCGAGGACTTAGTCGGGCATGCCACTTTCCTCACGGCTCCATCCCCTGAGGAGGACGGGGAAGGTGACGGCGCTTCCGAGAATGCTGCGACGAGGAAGAAGAATGGAGGGCACCACTCCGGGACCGAGAACCCCGGGCCTCCTCCCGACGCGGAGAGTCACCCCTCGAGTCGTCGGTGACACCCCTTTGGATTTCAATTTACGGGACTTGCTGGGCTTAGAACCCCTACCTACCTGGAGCTTCCCCTTACGCTCCCGCAAGGCCTTGGCAGTCAGCAACTGGCATTTTGAACAGTCGTCGGTGTCGTGACTCTTGCCCAAGCACTACAAACAAATGCGGGTCGGTGATCAGCATTTTAGACTAGCCGTCCCGGCAAGTCTTGAAGCCAGACCGCGGAGTCGGAGGGACCGAAGAAGACATCATACAATGAAACACACGAGTCGCACCGAGTTCTCAAAGCAAACACGTTTGTGGAAAAAAACAGAACTGAGTCTACGGGCGCTGTGCGCCCTATTTATAACATACGGTGACGTCGACCCGACGTCATCGACGCAGGACACCCTCTGCCGAAAAAGTTTCCGAAGTGCACAGCTGTGGACATTACATGTCAAAGATGTGGAATACGTTGGAGGACACAATCCATTAAAAATGTATTACATCATAGAAGTCACAGGCTCCATGCATAAACCTCTCACATCACATCACTGCCCAATTCCTTTAGTGCCAATTTCTAGAAACAAAGACACAGCCATAAAAAATACATTCAGGTAAAAAAAATGAATACAAAGTCAGAAATAGGAAAATGAGACTTCGACAACTTCATAAAACATCAGGCTGAGAAGATTAACTGAATATCACAGGTGGATCGGCAGGCTTCTTTGCCGGTTAAAAAAAAAAAAAACACCTCCCCTTTTGTATAGCAAATAGAATAGCTACCCGCTACAAATGAAAGTTGCCTTTTTTAGTCTTTTCCTTCTCGACTTAAGTACAACATAGCAGCTGCTTCAGGTGAAGTCACAAGTCTCCATGAACCAAACCAGCGATTGTGCATGAGGACCTGTGCAACTTATCTTACGCTTGTGTAATATTCCCAAAACTTACAAGTGAGAGCCTGTAGAAGCAAACGTATTGGTGTGAAGGGTTGTTGCTGGTGTGACTCTTCACCAGAACCCTCAAGAGGGAAAGGGGTGCCAGACCACGAGACGCTGCAAAAGCAGATTGCCATTCCAATGACTGTCCCAAGAGGGCAAACCTTTCAAGCAAGATCAAAGGCCCCATTCATGTAATTCAGCACTTATTAATCTTAGATGCCATCAACATTGGGTCCTCGGTTTCCCTTCTTGATTGAACAGATCTCAGGTTGCATAGACCAGTCAGTCATCGGTTTATTCCTAATCATCCAAGCTCATCATGCACAACATTCAGGAAAAACGCCAGGTGGGCTGCCAAACTCCTTCTCACGCCCTCTCCAAGTCTCCAAACTCTTGCTCACGCCCTCTCCACAAGCTTGCCCTGCCTACACGCTCTCCAAACTCCTGCCTACACACAGTCCCTTCTGAGCATAGCCAACTGCTGATAAATACCACTGGCCCTTTAAATTAAGTCATATTTTACACTGCTCTCTGGAGAAAAATAGAGCGATCACTGGCCAGTCCACTAAAGTGGTGCAAAGATTGCATTAAGTGTGAAATTTGAGGTAATTGCACAATTTAACGACAGTGACATTTATCAGCAATTGACAGAGCTCAGAAGAGCCTGGTGCCAAAAATGAGGAAGGACATTTCCATTTAAACAAGTTAGGCATGAAAAGCATGGATAATTGATATTTTACCTTGACCTCAATGGGGTCAAGGTGTAAGCTCTGACAATATAATTGGTGTGCAACCACAATCGCACAACTACCAAGGTGCTACTTACGTCCTGCTTATGAAGATCAGCCTTGTATAAATAACTAGGTCTGCTTTCTTTAATGCCTTTGGATCGCAGGGCAAATACAAGTCTTGGGACAAAACAGAAAAATCTAAGCAAGTTAAAAAAAATCCCATAAGTTGGTGCGCCCAGTGCCGAGATGTCCACGTTCAATCAAGCAGAGAGAATACAGCGACATTGTTGATGCCGATGGTCATATTGGCTGGGCCAAAGCTGCACATTTGTCCACCATTGGACTTTAAAGAGACATACGTATGTTGTTCAATGGCGCTCTTCCTCCTTTCCAAATCCGGAGGCAGTTCCAGAAGCGTGGTGGAGGGGACCGGAATACAAGAGTATTTCAGTAAGCACTCAAGAAGCACACAAGAAGCACTGCATTCCTGGTAGACAAAGGCACCCTGCCAGAGTTCGACCTTTGGAGGCTTTGCCAAAAAACATAAGTCCCCGGCACTGACGATTCTAAAAAGGAAGCAAGGCCTTTAAACTGAGACCAAAACATACCAGGTTTTCAATGGCCGACTCCAAAGTAAATCCTTGTCACAAAATGTGATTAACAAGGGTTCTTTTGAAACAAAGTGTTTACCAATAGGTTGGTCCAATGAAGATGCAAATATGGACCAGCGTGTAGAAGTAAGACAGTTCCGGGAATGTAAAAGGGGTGCCACACACCATCCAATACAGCACAAGGCCAGAACACACACAAGCCGAAGACAAAGTCGCATGGCTTTATACTCTTTAATTGACCACTGTAAAACCAAAGAAAACAAAAATATTTTGGGAACATGTTCATACTCATAAAAATCATTCACCCAATATGGACTGTATTAGACAGGACTTCACAGGCAATCAGATCCAATCTCTTTTTGCAGATAGAAACAGTATAAAAAACATCCTCGGGCCACAAGTGAAGGCTTTCAGTGCTGTGTGTATTAAAGCTGACGGCAACTATGTTCTCGATAAGCCACGATTATCAAGGTCTTTCACCTGCAGAAAAAAGAAAAGAAATTAGTTTTACATGAATCCTGGAGAAAGGGTGCAGCGGGGCAGGAGTACTGGCTGTTCTGTGAAACAGCCATGGGTAAAGGTAATGCTGCTGCATCGTTAGATCAGCCAACATAACAGGAGTATTTAGTTATCACATTTATATAGCGCACCTAACCCTGGTGCATCTGGGCGCTTGTATTTAAGAATACGGTTATAGGTACGAGTACATTTAGATGAACATGAAATTGGTTACATTCAGGCTTAGATCAAAGGAGATTGCATGGGGCGAATGTTACAACCAGTTACTTTCCGCTTAGTCCTCGTCTTGTACATAGTTGCTGCTGGGTACAAGATTGCTTAAGGGTTCGGTTACATCCAGTTACATTTAGTAGTCCAAATCGATATGGTTACATCCAGTACATCTAGCATAGTCATAGTAAGGTACATACTTTCGAATTGATCATAATTCGCTACGTATCAGCGAGGTCGTCACCTGCTGGAGTCAGACAGAGCCGGTGTTCGCGTTCGTGGGATCTATAGGTCCCAATAGGGCAGCTCGCTCTATCAGGTGAGGCCGAGTGTGGACGGGTGGTAGGCTTAGTGTTCATTTTTTAGGTCTTGCTTGAAAAGCCAGGTTTTGACCTTTTTTCGGAATGACCAAAGTGAGGGGTCTGTCCTGAGCTCAGGGAACATGGCGTTCCAATAGCTGGGAAGCTGGAACCACCTGTTTTTTGTCTTGAATCTTTGGATGGACAGCTGGCTGATGTAAGGTGTTCTAGTGGGTCTAGAAGGTTGGGATTTGGTTATTAGGCTGGAGAGATAGCGAGGTGCAGCGTTGGATGGGCATGTGTGCATCAGTGAGAGTATTTTGAATTTGATCCCATCTCCGACTGGAAGCCAGTGGCTGTCTCGTCTGGTGGTAGTTATGTGAGCTGATTTAGGGATGCTAAGTTCAGCTCGGACAGCACGGTTTTGAACAATCTGAAGTTTGGATATGTTTTTGGCAGAGGAGCCTGCAAAGATGGCATTGCAGTAATCAATCATGGAGAGGTATAGGTAGAGCGGAAACTCCATCCTCAGAGGGACATCTTGGCACTATTGACAGATAAAAATGTTTATTGTTACCCAACTTAATGGTACTCAAAGGGATGAAGTACTGAGCGGACCTGTTGCAATTTGAACCTGTGACCAGAAGGTCAAACACAGGCCCCTGTAGTGGAAGCATTAGTCCACCGAGCACCAGACCCTGCTCCTCCAACATGGAGGAATGTGGCTCAAAAGTTCTGCATCATTCCTGGGAGAAGGCAGAAGAAAGCCATGAACAACGTTTGGTTTGACCTCATACGACAGCCATGGTCATACATCCTAATGCACACAGTGTTTTAACGGGCGTAGTGGCTATTTTAGGACATTCATGAGCGAGGTGAAAATCTCCATGCAATAATCATATTAATGTAGCTAAAACAAAAGCAACCGTTAATAGTAAAAACAAAAAAAAAGCATAAATAGCCTTCAATAAGGTATATGATAAGTAATTTATATCGCGCCTGTACACATGTTTCTATGGAAATCTAGGTATCAATGGAATGGACCACCCGCACGGGAACTTTGACAGCATGCACAACCACGGCTTAGTCGCAGTGGAGAGCAATTTGTATAGTCACAACACAACTCGAGCAGGTGCTACAGGGGACCTACAAATAAGTATTTTGCATTTGCCTGGGAATTCATATAAGCACAGACCAGGGCTCTAAATCAAAGAAGAACACAATTGAACACGCTGTGCACAGAAGAAAACGGAAAAAGTAGCACATTTCCACACCGCACTATCATCAGCAAAGAACATACAACTTACTTTATATATCCTGACCAACCAGTGCTCAGTGGTGTAAGCTTCCTCGAGTACGTCAAGTTCAAAGTCTTTGTTCCCAATCTCTGCATTTCTCACTCGATCATACCCTGGGGGCCGTTCTGCAAAAGTTGGGAAAAAGACAATCCTTCTTTAGGCTTCTAAATTGGACTTTACAAATGTCTTCTGTGAGGAACGGATGGGAGCATTTGCAGGATAAGCTTTCCAGAGAGGGACCGATCACGTGCAGTTATTCTCCAGCACTGGTTCCTCAAGGTCCACCCTGATGAAAGCATCAACCGAGAAGTGGGCTGAAACTGTTCATACAGCACTTGACGTTTCGCGGATACCAGGACTACTACAAAGCAGTCCTTTACACTGTGCACTATTAATGGGCATCATGAACATATAGCCTTTGACAAATGTGTGTGCAAAGCTGTAGTTTATGGAATCCACGCTTCACTTGCAAAGTCAACCCCTCTCACAGTACACCGATTAAGAAATAATTAAGCTTGGAATTTCATGCAAATAATTGGGAGTGCTAGGACAGCAACTAAGAAACCAGTAGTTCACTATATTCTTTCAAATGCAGCCTAAGGTGGAGCATGAACACCACCTGAACAGACACCACCCACCCCCTTACTTAGGAACCTCTTTTGGATGCAGACCCCGAAACAGACAAACAAGCATTTAATTGACAACTGCTGGATATTTAAATAACTGGCAATAATATATTATTAATATAAATGTGGCCCCAAAAGAACAGCAGCATACTGGCAAAACATGTATTATTCCCAAATGGAGCCGAACCGCAGCCCACTAGTTTCCCAGATTATGGCCAAGACCAGGCAAAAGTCAGCGAAGGTATAAGGCTCCCCTTGAGAGTTATCAGAGGGGGAACAGAGATGGGAGAGAGGGGAGGGGCAATTTGGACAGCTTCAGTGTCAATTGGCAGATGTGCAGGGAATCTATATAGAGAAATATCACTCGTCCCTCCAGAGAAGAGGCATTAGGCAAATACTTCCAGGAATGACAGAGTAGCAGATAAGAAGGTGCTTGCCCCTAGTTACCACCTGCACTGCCGCGTTGTGTTCTGACTGGAGGCATCAGCAACAGATGCCACAAAGAAGAGTTATAGTATTGAGTTATCGGACCTGAGGAGGAACTATAACATTTTCTTTTTTTAATTACATTTCTGAAAATTCCTGGTGCACAAAGAAAGCATGGTTACAATAAAAATACATGAAACAAAAATGTATTTTTACAAGCTAAAATACTCCAGTTGACAATGAGAACTACTTTCTGCTCCCTGAAAGATCATTTTACTCCCATCTTCCAAAAGTCAGGAGTAAAATACTCTCCATGAAAATCTTCCCCGGAGCCCTGGTCCCACTAGACATGTGGGAGTCAGACTACTCTATTTGGCACAGGTGCTGGGCTAAGTTTAAATAACCATATCTGGTGAGGCAGGGCACCGGTGCAATATTGTGTTCACATGAACTGGACTATAATGTTCTGAAATGGATACACACTTTCATCAGCTTCTCCGTCGTTCCATAATTCTGACGGAAATCCGGAAAAACTGATTCTACTTAATAGGGAGCAGATCATTAGAGTTCACCTTAAGGTCACAGGCGTGTCTTGGGAGGAGCAAAGCTCTTGATCTCCGCAAATGGTAGCATTATGTTATTTCATTGGAGTTTTATAAATCGCTGACGCTAGAGGAGATTTCCCTTTGTGTGTGATTCTCTCCACGACAAGTCCCCTGGCACTTTTTGCTGAACAAGTGGATTTTTACTAGTTCTCCTGATTGAGTGGGAACCTTTTTCCACACTCATTCTTTTACCCTGCTTTGGGAACCCTTTTTACCCCTTTTTGGCATTTCATTTTGGAGTCCTGCTGTCCTACAACTTTTCTGACATCTACATTTTACTAAAGCAGCCCACAGCCCTTTCTGTGCAGTGTTAACGGGGGTTCCTAGAGCTTCGACTTTCTGGTTTCTTCATTTTCCTGACTAACTCTTGTAGATAACCAGGGCAGGGGGATCCGTTTAATCCTACCTGTGTTTTATGATGAGAGATTAGCACACCCCACCTTACGCAGTGTATCCCTTTTCTCGACTCTACAGGACCTTTTTGGTTATGGTGACAAACACTCTGTTCAGGCTGGTGGCAGTGTACCTTTTTGTACAATTCTGTGGGCTTTTGTTGCAGGCTTGCGATTCTCTGAGCCCGCTGTTAGGGAGAATTCTCATAAATGGCTGATTTCCCTTACATAATGAGTCCCTCAGCAGCTTTGCTGGATTTCTAGGGTTTATTTTTTTCACCTGGTAAGAGTGTGAGCCTTTTTTCCACTCTTACATGAGTTTTGCTGTATGTGATCTTGGGCTCTGGAGCATCACCTACTCGATGAGCATCATTTTTATGTGTGTTACACAGCACCTTCAGTGCAGTGACACAGGGTTGTCTTTTAGACTTCCCACTTACTCCATTTTTCTGGGACCGACTGTCTCCCAGAAACATTTAAAGTTGCCATTAACTTTATGTAGCCTCTTTAAATCGCAGACCCAGCACAACCCATCTTACATGGAGTATTGGAAAGGGTTAATTCTTATACCTTTTTATCTGTTTCTCTGAGAGCACTTTTTCACTCCCTTTTCATCAAGACTTGTCTGGTGGCAGTGGTAACTAGCCTATTTTTCATACCGCTGTTATCTTATATAACCATGGTATTGTTTTAGGCTATTTTATTAGCCTTGAACATAAACCTGCTTGACCAAATATATTTTATTTCAGCTCCGGCTGGGTTTATTCGCCATTTCTCTTGGTTAAAGTCTTTCTCGTGTTTTAATCTGCGCGCCAAACCAGGTTTGGTCCCTTTGTTCGCCGTCTTTTCACGGGCTTCTGCATAGAAGCCCTCCTTAAGGCGCCTGAAAGTCTGGGTAGGCAGGATGTGAGGGAGGGGTCTTGGGACTCCTGCTATGCTTTCCCTTGTTAACCCAAGCCGCACTCCTGTTTGATTGGCTGGGTGACTGTCCTTGCCAGGCCAGCCACCCTGCTGTGTGATTGACAGCCAGGCTGTGTGAATGGGGAGAAAACTGCATAAAAAGCAGGGCTCTGGGACTGGAAACTAGAGTCGCCAATGGAACGAAAGAACCAACGAGGAGCTGATGGAAGAGGACCCCTACAACGACTGAACCGCCCGGTGAAGCCCTGCTGTAGGTCCAAATCTTCAGAATCCAACGACAGAAGATCCTCCAGGAAACTTCTTCCCTTGAGCTGATGGGACCAACCAGTTTCCCCAAACTGCAAGCCAGGACCCCTCCTCTGGTCAAATTCGCTTTACAGAGCTACAGTGAGCCGGATAGCCAGGGAGGTCAGACCCTGCTTGGTTTTTAAAGGAGCGTGCCTTTTATTCGTTTCGCTCTGCTGCCGGTTTCTTCCCTGGGTAGTGCAGGACCCTCCAGTCTTCCTACTTCTTGTCAGTCCGACAGTCGCTTCAGGAACCGTGAGCCTGCAGGAACGTCTGCCTCAGCTACAGCTTCCTCTCCGTTTTAAGGTACTGTGCAAATCCGGTTGTTCGTTTCGTTCAACTGCGGTGAAAGTGTTTGAAATCTTTCTCCAATCCGAGGGCTTGTGCTTCTCTTGGAATTTACTTTTCTACCAACTAACCTCGTCCGGCATCCGTGGCACAAACTTTACCACGAACTACCCTGAACCGTGTGATCTTGAGCAAAAGACTTTTGACCCATTGACTTTGGCCCTAGGCATTTTCGACCCGATTCTATCACTGTAGTTCCTCTTGCTCAATTGCCTTGAGTGTTGGTGTGGTGTGGTGTTGGTGTGGTTCAATTTCTATTAACTTTGTCTTTCCCTCCCTTTTAAATTGCTGGAGTGCCCTTTTGCTCCCACTTCATTTTGTGAGCTCAACTTGTCTGGAACTTATAAGGAGTGGTGTGGTGTATTAAGATTGTGATTTTTAAACTGATTTATGATAGTGAAATGTTATATAACTAAAGAGTAAATAAATGTATATTCTTTTACTTGGAAACCTTGAGTCGGTGTTAGTTTGAATCATAGTAATAGATGTCCTTTGTGTAACTATTTGATACTGCTCCCTTGCTCTTGAGGTAAGTCTGGCTGCCCAGCCATCGTGACCGCTTTACTGTGTAGTACAGGCTTGTACCAACAGTGAATTTGTACTGTCACTTGTAGTCTTAATTGTGTGTGGTGTTCCCAAAGGGTACTGCATATAATTCTGCCTAACACCCGCGCTGTGGGTCCCCCAAACCCATTGCTTTCTTTTTTGTTGGCTTCCTTGTTTTACTTTTGTGGCCAAAGGGACTTGTACTAAAGTCCCGCTACCACCACAACCCTTTGTCACATATGCAGTCCTTGTAGTCCATATGGCTACCAGGGCAGGAGCGTTTGTTAATCACCCCATTTTAATGGCCAATAAGCTGGTGGCAGCTGCAATTCAGTTTTGGCTTCACCAGGGGTCAGTCATTTTTACTGCATGAATTGCCCAATGCAGTCTGGTAGCCATTGGGGTACTACTGTATTTTTAAAAATTCTACTAACGGCCATTTGTTTTGGGCCATCGCTATCCAGTTCTGTACACCCCCCCCCCCCCATAATGGAATCTAAACTGGGTCAGCTCTCCTTTCTGCCCCAGACACATCCAGTTGGTTCCATGTAATAATGTCGCCATGCAAAAATATTGCCGAAAAATTGTCGTTTTTTGTGGCGACATTATTGCATGGAACATGCGGGGGACACCCCCGCAGCCCCCACATTTTTTTATTTAAAAACTTTTTTTTTGCCCCTATCGCCACAAATATGGTCACCCAAATAATATTGCCACAACATTTTCCCGGCGATATTTACGGCGACCATATATGTGGCAATATTAATACCCGATACCATCCAGTCTGGCTTGACCCGACTGTTTGGCAGTCCGTGGGGCAAGCCTTATTGGTTAGCTGCCAAAACCTGTGTGCGCCTGGCTGATGTTTAATTGGAGCGCTGGCTTTGGCCGACCACTCAGTGATTGTGCTCATCAAGGTAAGATCCTGTCAATTTCTCAGAATCCTATCTGAATGGCTGCAGGACTGCCACGCTGATGGGCAGCTGCATTAGAGGACCTGGCCTGGCAGCATTGGCTGGAACCTTATTTCTTTGTCCGTACCCCGGTTTCTGCTGGAAATCCTTGCTAGGGTTAACAGTCCCCCCTGCCCACCTGGTCCTCCTGATTGTCTGAACTGGCAGCCAAGCCACATCTTAGGTCCTTTGCTATGCTTCCTCCCTTCAAAAGCCTCCTGGACAAGCACCTTGAGCAAGGGAGTGTCCCTGGCATGGGTTAATGATGGGTTACCACTACTCTGCATCAGCGCCACCTTGTGCTGCCT
The DNA here is from genome assembly GCF_040938575.1 of Ambystoma mexicanum. Lineage (NCBI taxonomy): Eukaryota > Metazoa > Chordata > Amphibia > Caudata > Ambystomatidae > Ambystoma > Ambystoma mexicanum. The sequence continues at coordinate 4,609,045 of NC_090931.1, read as the reverse complement.
CAGGCAGTACAAAGCACAAAAACCTTGAGTTATGTCGCAAGTGCCTCTGTGCTGGCTATCCATAGTGGCAGCCTCTCAGTTTAAATGTGGAATGACTGCCTATAGCTGGACTGGGGTTGCTCCCAGCCTAACATTTTGTGCATCAGGTAGGGTCTTGGGACCATTCTCCAATGGATCAGAAGCACCACGAGAAATATGAAGGACGCTGGGATCCTGTTGAAATAGACATTGCCAAACTCCTGAAAAGGCAGATCTCTGCCTTGTCGACCAAGGGAAGCCTTCAAGGGGTCTCCCTCCCTCGAACTTGTGATAACAGCTGGTTCATGGTTCTGCTCATCACTGGAAATCGGTCTGCATTCCATAGGACCCTGTGATCCCCCCCCCCACCCAGAGAGTTCTCCTGTAAGAGCAGAACAGAGGCACCGACTGTTTCCGCCGCGCAAGCCTCAAGATGGCAACATGTGCTCCATTGCTCTGGCACTGCCTTTGGTCACCAGGCTAGGCTACCCTACAGGAGATGAAGGGCTGTGCGCCCTCTTTCTTTGCTGGGTCCCTTCCAGACTACTAATCACCTGTTGCACCTTCAGGCCCTCTGAATGTCACAGGACTGCAAGAAAAGGGTTTGCATCATCTTGGATCTGATGTCCAACACACTGCATCTTCCAGGCCCATATGTTCACTAACTGAGACCGGAACTAGTGCCAGCCAGACCAACCCCCAAACCTACCTCTACACCCACCAGACCTGAGCCTTCTGCATTGGAACCTTCACACCACGAGCAAGTCTACCCCCAAGTCTTAAGACTTACCTAGAGTGACTGGACTCCCTTTTGGGAGCATCGGATGCCCATCGGCAGACCTATTGCAGGGGTTGCTATTGTCATTTTTTTGTAATTGTTTATTTGTAAAGCGCTTAGACACAAGTGAAGTGCTTCAAAGCGCTTCAAGGCAGGAAGGGAACAAGGGGATATTATTGTCATTCCTAGTCCTTGAGTCCGAATGATCTAACAGCAATAACTAGCATACTACGACAGGGCATTTCTACTAGTATAAGTGCGTGACAGAGAGGGGGGGGGGGCGGGGAAGGGAGAGGGAGAAGGAACAAACACAGACAAAAAAGGTTGCTCATCAATGAGCCTATGCATGCAGGCACAGCAAGCCGAGGAGGGGAGTGAGAGAAGGACAGCCAAACACGCTAAGCCTATTACATTCAATGTTGTGCAAGTCTGCAGACAGAAGTGGGAGGGAGGGGGACAAGTGCACCCAGTTCAGCAGGGGCCGGGGTTAAGTGCAGAGTGGGTGCCACTCTCATGGAACGTATTCGGAGTGCAGTAATGCAAGGCAGAGTGCAGGACTGGCGGGGAAGCTTGGGACCTGTGAGGCTCTGGAGGTGCACCAGGCGACCAGTCAGCAGACTGAGCAGGTTGGGGAAGAGAACGAAGGAGGGAAGCAGGAGAGAAGAGGAAGGAGGTTAGCAAGGGAAAGAGAAAGAAGGAGGAATGTCTTGAAGAGTTCATCGAACTTATTCAAAAAGGACTTAATTATTTGAACTATAAACCTTGAGTGTAAGTGTTATTTGGATACTTGTATTGGAGGATATTATTGCTACAGCTCACATTTAGCCCTCTTGAGAACTCTTTTTGAGTCGAAAAGGCATAACCTAAACAGGTAGAGGCCTCCTGGGGTAGAAAAGGCCGTTTTCTCCTTGGCATGGTCTGTCAGAGATATTTGCCAATAGCCTGAGGTCAGGTCAAATGTACTGAGGAACTCGGCTGAACCAAGTTTGTCCACCAGCTCATCTGTCCGGGTAAATGATGGGCATTAGTTGTGGTGACTGCAATTAAGAGCTTTATAGTCCACACAGAATTAACTCTTTGGTGGCTGCTTTCGGCACTAGTACCACTGGACTAGCCCAATGACTGGTAGATGGCTCAATAACCCCATGATCAAGCATCTTCTTGACCTCTTCCTTTATATGTGTTCCAACATTCTGTAACCCCTGCTTCTGAGAGGGAGACTGTCGCCAGTGAAAGTATCATGCTGGCCCCAAGGGGTCAAGCCTAGTGTCAGTGAAAACAGGGAGGCACACCGATTCAACAGAGCCTTTCACTCCTCCTGTTGTTGCACAGTCAGGAAAAATGTTAATTTCTGTGCTAATTCCTTTCAACCTTCGAGACCCCCAGCTCTTTTGCCGGACTCAGAACTTGAGTGGGACCTTTTTCTCACTCTCATGTGTTTTAGCCTGATTTGGATTTTATGTTTTCACTGTTTTTGGAGTCAAACTCCATAGGCATCTGCTTTTTGTATGGTGACACATGGCACCCCTCAGTGTAGTGTCATTGAGAAATCCTTTGGATTTCTCTTCAGGTTTGAATACTTTTTCTTGGGTGAACTACTGTTCCCAAGAATAGTAAGGCGAAATTGATCGATCTTAACTTTTCTCTTTGTAGGTCCCGCAGACACCATCTTATGTGGAAGTGCTGCTGCGGGGTTGCTTAGTAGCCCTTTATTCTACTTTCTCATGTTACATTTTTTTGTTACCCTCAATACTTTAAATGGCTGGTGGCAGTGGTTTACTTTTTACTACCAGTGTGCTTTTCTACCGCAGGCTGAACGCTCAGCTTCAGTACAGCACCCATGGGTGTCCATTTTGTTAAAATTACCCCAGACTTTGTTTGCCGTTTTCTCTTTGTGATGTCTTTCTTGGCTCTTACTCTGTGCGTTGACAGCCCTTTGTGTGTTTTGCCTTTGGCGGGCTTCAGCCCTGATGTCCGCCCCTGGCTCCAGTGGGTCTGGAAGGGCAGGAAGTGAGGGAGGATCCCGAAACCTCCCTGTTCTTTGTCTCTAGGTGTGCCTGAGTGAAACTAGTCCCGATTGGCCTGCTGGCTGTCCTGAAAGGACAGCCACCCTGCTGGGTGATTGACAGCCTACGCTGTGCATGAATGGAAAAACTTGCTTAAAAGGCGAGCGTTTTGGGACTACAGGCAGTCGACCACTGGAAGAAACGTCCGACGAGGAAACTGAGAAGAGAAACCCGCTGAAACCTCCTGGACCTTGAATTGCCCTGTGAAGCTCTGCTGCTGTGCGGACCTCCTTTTTCACCTCGACAGAGAAGCTCCAGACAGAACGACCTCTCCCCTTGGGTTAGTGGGTGTTAGGCAAGATTGGATGCAGAAACCCTTGGGGAGACTACACCAGCCTTGTCCTCTTGGCAATAGGTAACCCACCTATTGGTATAGGTCTGTACTACACAAGTTGGTAGAGTGAGCAGCCAGACTTCTCTCAAGAGGGGTAAATTACAAGTATTCAAATAACACTTACTCAAGGTTTTCTAGTAAAATAATTATTTAACAGTTTTAAATAAGTCTTCTTTAAAAAAGGCAATTTGCAACCATAAAACTATACTTCATAACACTTCCTCAGATTTAAGATAACCAGTCAATTTGTAAAATAACTATTCTTTAAAAGGGCAATTTATGTAGCAATCAAATATTCTTTAAAATACTTTTCAGGAACAGCACAAGTTAGTGGATGCTCTTTAGACATGCTTCATACACAATTCCTACAACCTGGAGGTGACTTCAATCAGAAGGACAGTAATGTCATTTTATATTTTGCAGATTCAGAGGTTTCAGAAATTAAAGGTTAGAAGGAATGAAAAAGGTTAAACAGGTTCTCAACACATGAATATACTTAAATCTTCCAATGAAGTCTAGACAAGCCTTTCCCAGCAGTAACAGTCTAAAACAAGCTAACCACCTATGAGGGACAAACATATGAAAGTCAATGGGCTAGAAGAGTTTGCAGAGAGCCAAAGTCAACAGGGAGCAGTTTAGGGGCTGATGAATTTCTTACATAAAAGTCTTGCAAAGTTTAGAGAGTTTGTAGAAATCACTTGTAGGGTCAGAAGCGGTTATGTCTGTGGAAAGCAGAGTTGGAATCAACTGTACAGGTGAGCCAATGCAAGTCTCAACTGAGCACCGCTAAAAGACAATGAGGCAAGTACCCTAAGTCTAAACAGTGCCTCTGGTTAGAAGAAGAGTGCTCCAGCTGTGGTCCTGTTGCAGCGATGCAGACTCCGTGTTCCTGAGCCTCTGTCGAGGGGACAAGAGGGAGTATGTCTGAGGGCTCCTGCAGCAGCAATTTGGAGGCCTTCGGCAGCTACGGGCACTTTTCAGGTCAGCAGCACTTCACGGTTTCAGCGCTTAGTAAACAGCACCACCGTGGATCTTGGATACCGGTTGGGCTTCCTTCACTCCTTGGGTCCTGCACTCTGGTGAGGGGACTCTAGCTTGGGACGTCCTGCTTCTGGAGGGTCCTTAGGAGACTCCTGGAGCTTCTGGACGGATTTCAGACGTTGCACTAGACTACGGATTTCTCGACCCCTGGCACTCGGTGCTTGCAACAGCGAAGAAGTACAGCCAATCAGGGAAGATGGCCCAGTGGAGTTAGTCTCGGAGTTAGTTTGTCTCACTAATACAAGGGAAGTCATTCCTTCCTGAGCGTCTCTTGTCGATTAGAAAAATGAGTTTCAGCACAGCAGCAGGGCTTCACCGAGCAATTCAAAGGTCCAGAAGGATGCAGCAAGCTTTGTTCACGGTTTCTTCGTTGGGTGTTTCTCCCAGTGGTCGAATATGCCTAGTCCCAAAACCGTCGCCTTTTAAGCAGGTTTCTCCCATTCTTGCACAGCCTAGGCTGTCAAGCACACAGCAGGGTGGCTGCCCTGAAAGGACAGCCAGTCAATCAGGACTGGTTGCATGCAGGCATTCCTAGAGACAAAGGACAGGGGAGTTTCAGGAACCTCCCGCACAACCTGCCTTTCCAGACACACTGGAGCCAGAGGTGGGCTTCAGGACTGACGCCTGCAAAAGGCAAAACGAACAAAGGGCTCAAATCTGCCTCGACACACAGAGTTAAACCCAAGAAAGACATCACAAACACAAAATGGTGAAAAAAGAAGACCGGGCCATTTTGACACAAATGGTCACCCATGAGTGCTACACTGCAGCTGAGGATTCAGCCTGTGGTCGAAAAGCACACAGGTAGAAAATGAAAACCACTGCAACCAGCCATTTAAAGAAGGGAGGATAATATAAAAATGTTTACATGAGTAAGTAGGAAAAGGGGCTACTAAGCAACCCCACAGCACTTCCACATAAGATAGCAGTGCTGGACCTACAAAGAGAAAAGGTAAGATCGATCAATTTCACTTTACTATTCTTGGGAACAGTAGTTCACACAAGAAAGGGTATTTAAACCTTATGAGAAATCTAAAGGATTTCTCTGCGACACTGCACTGAAGGGACTGTGCGTCGGCATACAAGAAGTAGATGCCTATGGAGTTTGTAAGACTCCATAAACAGAGAAAACACATAATCCAAATCAGGTCAAAACACAGAGTCAGAACAAGGGCTCACTTAGTCCAGGGTTCAATTTAAAAAGTCCTTAAGTGCAGCAAAAGAGCTGGGGGTCTCTAAGGTGGGAAGAATTAAGCACTAAAATGAAGATTCTGCCTAATAGCATGTTAACAATTAATTGAAAATTATTTCTCCCGAAGAAGGCCCGATTCTCAGTGATAACCAATCTTTAGAACGCGGGCAAGTGACTTATCTTTGAAGGGTTTTCCTAGACACTTTAGGGTTTCAGAAAGATAAGTCCTGGTTTTGGTTACAGAGCTGCTCAGTATTGTTCAAATCTCTCAGGGGGTAGACGGAGCAATCTAAGCTATACTCAAAAGTAGAGCAGGGTGGCAATGTTGTAAAAGGTACAGGATAACATGCAAAACAATGAGAGAATGCACACAGTGTCTGTATATCAAAATAATTTGATAAGGAATGAAAATAAGCGGGTTTCGAGGAAGTAGCTTTTTAGGAGTCTTGATTCGTAACTTCCACTTACGTCACAGGAAAAGTTCAAAGGTTCAGTCTTGAACTGCTTAAACAGGATTTGAGGTTACATGTTTAGAAGTTATAAAAATCCAATACTTTTTAACGGTACAAAGTCAATAGTTACGTGGAGATGCCAAGCTGTGACACAGTCGGAACAAGTTGCATTTCTGCTTAACTTGCACTGGCGTCAAAATGATTAAATGCAGCAAAGACAAGTAGAAAATGTCTGGGTAGAAGGAAAAGGAGCTTGCAAAGTATCAATCCTGCATAGAAGGTGCAGAGTGTACATGCAAACTAGAACAGTGCTCACAGGGACCCTGGAGGACATTAATGGACCTAAAAAGAAGAAACGGATGCAGAGATGGGGGGGCTTACAGTCCGAGAACCAGCAGGAAATGCAATATAAAATAGTCAGAGAACTTGCTGCGAGTCACAAGTTAGGACTTTCATCCAGACAACATACCCAAGTTTAGTGTAAGTGCACAGCCAGAACCGAGAATTTTAAATGTAAATACCAGAAAAACAACAAAAACACTTAGGATTTTAAAATAAAAAACCCGGCCAGGCAGCTGACAAGATATTAGACCCAGTCACAGTTGCTTCATTGTCAGAAAACAAAGCCCAAAAAAATGGCCTAGACTGGGCGTGATCTTAAACAACTGCAGATTGCACATCAGATAGATGACCTCAATTGAAAGGAGTAATGAAGCACAAACTGCATTTCTAGTTCAAAAATTAGAAAGCGGAACCAAGATCTGTCAATTTGGTAAACTAGTACCTGTTCGAAAACAGCTTTTCTACAAATAGTTGTGAAAAGAGTTGGATTTAAGCAGCAACATTACTAAATACTAGGAGCACTTACTTGCTTCTGTGTAAACCTGTCCAAAGCGATAGTAGCACATCTTGTACATAAGGCAGTTGAGTAATACTGGAGAGCCCTCTCGATCGACTCGAAACTCTCCTGTTGGCGTGTAATAATCGTGCTCCTTAATGTGTTTGCCAGTGTCTGTGCTTCCTCCGATACGCACCATCCACAAAAACTTGTTGATGTCTGAGTGAACAGAGAACCAAAAGAAGCTTTAGTAAAAGAAGATTAACAAACAACGCAGAATAAAAACTATATCAATTACGTTCTAGATCGTTCCCATCATGTTTAGGAACAATGCTGTCGTTCTGTGCCAGCTGCCTTACTTGACCTCTAGACTGAATCTTTGGTGGTTCTAGATTCATGCAATCTAAAGACCTTCTTCGACTGCGTATTCCTTGGGTATTTGCAAGTCTTCTCAGTTGCTCTGCTTTGGAACTCTCTACCAGTATCTCCGTCTGTCCACTACACTGCTCTTTTTGTAATAATTTGAAAACTTTCTTGTTCTCTAGTTAAATTTGCTCATTATATTGCTCACTACATTGTAATCTGATATCTTCATTGTAATTTGTTCTGCGCTACGCTGCCTTCAGGTTCGGCTCATGCAATATAAAAAACAAAAATGAAACAACCTAAAAAAAAAAAAAAAAAAAAAAAAGATTACCCAACTGGAGCAACCTTAAAGAACGCTCCACGATAAAGGCTTCACTTTTCTCTCTGTTTTAGTGATACAGTGTCCATTAGACATGGCTAAGGTGCCTAGTTAGCGACATCGCAGCACATGTGAAATTTCTTCCCCATGCTCCTGGTCATCGCAAGAAGGAACCATCAGAACAGAGCACCCAACATTTGGTGCATATTGTGCAAGGGCTGTTGGCTAATATTTTAACCTTCGTGCTAAATCTACCCCAGAACTTTTTGCTGGACTGGTAGATTATTTGTCCCTACACCTCAGTGAATAGGAACCTTCTTCCACTCTGATTCTTTTTACTCTTTTTATGGGGGTCATTTTTAAGATTCTCCATAGTGTCCGTTTAACGTTATCTATTCTCTGACAACTTTTGGGATATCCCTTTTTTGTTGTTACAGGGCTCCCCTTTGGGCTCCCCTTTTACTTTCTCTGGCTAACCTTGTAAGAACTATCCCTTCCACATTTTGTTTGGGGAAACCAGCGCACCCCACCTTATGTGGAGTGCTGGGGAGATACAATGTATCCCCCTTCTCAAGAGCACTGTAACAATTCTGTTACAGGGACAATCTTACCTAAAATGGCTGGTGGCAGTGTACCTTTTTTACAAATTTGGTGCATTTTTACCGCAGGCTGTTTTCACAGCTGCGGTTAAGGATCCATGGGTGCCCATTTTACCAAAATGGCCGCAGTCTTCTTTTTTTGCCATTCTCACGCTTCTTATCCCTTCTTGGTCTTTCCCCTGCCCTCCAGGGTTGGAAATTCCTTTGTGTCATTTTTATCTTTGGCGGGAGACCTCTGACAAGCCCACCCGCCCGGCCGAAGAATGCAGTTCAAACTGGGAGGCTGACTGTCCTGAAAGGACTGCCAACCCCCCTGCCCCAAGTTTGAATTTTGCATGTCGGATTGGCTGGGTTCCTGCATTAGAGTCTGATCCTGGAAGCTGAAGAGGTAGTTGACCACTGTACTTGAATCCAAAGAGAAAGATTACAAAAACACAGCTGAGACTATTTCCAGCGAACGGAGAGCTTGCTGTTACCCTTCCTTTCAAGTGACTTGGGAACTCTGAAAAAGATGACACCGTCCCAGTGTCTGGGGAGATCCACTAGACTCAAGACGACCTGCATTTTGAGTCATCCCACGTCGCGCTGCGATCTTGCAGGGCTGCACTACCCCAATACCCTGGGACCTTGAGCAAGTGTGCGCTGCACGGTCTTCCAAATCGAACTGAAGCTTCGGTGACACCTTGCAGGACCTCCAGAGATGTGAATTGAGTCCAAAAAGTCCCCTCACCAGAGTGCTGGACCTCGCAAGTGACGAGAATCTGACCTGCGATATTCAGTCTTCTGGCTCCTGAAAAGGCGCCAAATCCACAGAGCCGCATCCAGCCGCAAAGAAACTCTTGCCTGGAGCATTCTCCATTGATCCCTGCTGCAAAATCCCTTCCAAAGTTCTGTCTTCCGTCTTCTTGACAAAGGAATCCATTGACCAGGTTTTTGGCTGCAGATCCTGAAGTTTTCCTGCTGCAACTTTCTTCTATGTGGAGGTACTGTGTTGGCTGGGGTATTCACTTACCCTAAGCCTGTGTGATTTCTGTACAGATTGTGGGGTGTTTCTCTGATTGGGAGTCCTCTCATCCAGTTCACAGAGGCCCACTGCTGGAATTCTCAAAGGGTGTCTTATCAGAAGTCCCTGGACCCTACCTAACGCAAGTGAACTACTTACTTATTTGAACAGCCTTCCCCAGGAACTCTGACTTTGCCAGTAACTGAATCCTACCTCACCCTGACTACAGCTGGCACCTAGATTACTAAGGTCCCTCTTCTGCCTCAGAGAACTCATGCAATCGAATAGGGAAGGACTGGATAAGAAAAGGCTTCTGCCTTGAAAACAAGTGTTTTAAAGTGTACTTACTTGTGAAGGATTAAGTTGGAAAACTAACAGGGTGAACAGTTACAAAAGTTCTTACTTACCTTGAATGTGTATTGTGCCATTCTGAAAAGTATCTGCAAGGTTATTTTACTCCCCGGGAATTGGTTCCCCCACTTACCAAAAGTAATGCTGTTGGCTTCACCCAACTATTTCTTCCAGAATATTAGTGTGCGAGTTCACCAACTGGGTCTTGCTTCCCCTGACCTGCTGTATAGCCTGTCTAAACTAGGTGTGCCTTGGGTTTTACCTAGCTAGAATACTATCGAGTCATTCATAAAGTTTAACATTGGGTTGTGCTTTCCCTGGTCTGTTTCATCCAGCTGCTAAAACAGTCTTAGGTTTATACCTATCTTTAAGTTGCTGATAGCGCCTTTAAAAAGTATATGGGTGTTCTTTACCTTGGTCTGCCATCCTAAAATAAGTTATGAAGTTTTTGCGTACTTTAGTCTGTGTTCCACTGACCTGAAAAGCAACTGTAATAGTATATAGCAACATTAGGTTTTACCTGCCTTGAATAGCTGTGTGCCATGTTTTCTGTAGGTGTAGCTGACCTTGGTCTGCCTGGTGCAATCCTAAATTAGTGTAAAACGTTCTTGCTTACCTTCGTGTGTGCTCCATGAGCTGAAAAGCAACTGTAATTGTAGATTACACCAAAAGGTCTTACTCACCTAGTATACCTGTGTGATGCTGAATGTGGTTATAGGTTTGTACTGTTCCTTGAACGAGTCTTCCACTAGTCAGAAAAGTATATTTGCAGGTTGGTTTACTAAGTGATTTGTTAACGAAGCGTCAGTGTTACTGAAAGTAATTGGAAATTACTCCCCAAGAATAGGTGCGTCTTATACTAAATGTGTTTTTTTTTTTTATAAAGGTCTGACTTGCCTAGAAATAAGGTTTGTTTTCTGAACAAGGTTTATGCTTTGGTATGTGTACCTTAAAGCATTGGGTTTTGTTTTTATAATGTGTTTATGTCTCTATGACCAAGTACTTATCCCCAAGATTTATCTTGGCCTAACTTGCATTTAGAATGAAGCTTTATTTTTTTTTATAAGACTTCTGGTAGTCAGTGTTTCTGTTGAACCCTTGGTATACCACAAGTTCTTTGTACCTTCCTACAGCCCTCTCTCCCTTCCAAGATAAGCCTGGCTGCTCTGTCTACGCTAGCCTGAACTCAGGTAGTACAGCCTTATACTAAGAGTGGAGCCTTGCACTGTCTCAGTTGAATGGTCAGAAAAACTGTCCTAAAATTGTGAGTCAGTTTTAGACAATTGTATGAAAAATATATAAAGTATTTTTTTAGTGTCTATAAACTATGTATACACCGAGGCAAAAGAAGTGCAAGAGATCCTGCGCATCACAAACAACGCCAGAGGAAAGGGCTGTAAAGCGGATCCTGAACAAGCCACATGATGGTTGCAACCCTCCCCACAAGCCCACGATGCTCCTTAGGCTTCCACCAATGTCATCTAAACTTGCGCTGAATTTAGAATTAGAGGGCAGAATTGTGCGTGGCTTTTTTGCCATGGTGCTAGCATTCCTCTGCAAGTTATTAACGAACCCTCGCCAGACGCGCCCCTTAGAAGTTGAATATTCTAAGCCACGGAGGGTGTGGACAATCCTGTTTCTATATTAAAAGACTGATATTTTCCTGAGTAAATGTTGTATCCAGTCTAGTTTCAAATAATTTGCCCAAGACCAAAAACATGGCCATTACCATCAGAAGAATATCCAGTGAGCCCTCCAAATATAACCAGGACGTAACTGACATCAAGCTCTCTCATAATTTCATACGCCTTCTCCTCCGTGGACGCCATCGCCTAAAACAAAATGGAAAATGCGACTTTTCATTGCACTGCCAATTACAACCATAAAACAAGAAAAGGCCCAAACTCTTCTGAGCCATACACTGGAGGACTATTCCAGGAAGTCATTCAAGTACTTTTCACAGTAACCATTTCATAGAACACATTGTTTTTGTTCAAGCAATGGCTGCCTTTTCACAGTCTCCTAGGACCCTACAAGCAGTATACCAACCCAGCCTGAAATAAAAGGTCATTAAGGTTATATGTTACAAGGCTTTTATACTGCACCAAATTACCACTGTTGAAAAAAGATAAAAGGACGGTAAAGCACGTGAAATGACACAAATGCAGGGATACGGATGATGTAGAAGGGGAAATTGAATATTTTGTTATAGCTGGGGGGGGGGGGGGGGGGGGGGTTATGAGGGCGTGGGGGGTGCGTGCGTCCCCATTAAGGTGGACCCCTAGATTGGGATTGTTGAAAGCAAAGCATGTTCTAAACATGTTTGGAATCAAACTGTCTAAGTGAAGCAGTTTAGAGGAGCACTTGAAAGTGAGTAACACCTAGAGTTCGGCCGTGTGATGGGCTTGGGATATCTTTCAGTTGTCTGGTTAAAAAGTTGTTGAACTTTACTTACTTTTGACTTGTGTGTTCATTTTTTAATTTTATTTATTGCATTTGTTACAAGCCCAAATCACGGCGTTGGTTACTTTGGAAACTTAGCCAGTTACAATCTTAGGGTTCTGGTTACATGCATACATTCTGTTTCAGACAAATAACAGCATTGACTGTTTTGTTCAAATCAAATTTGTCAAAGAGCCAGGTTTTTACCATTTTCTTAAAACGGTGCTGTGATTGCCCATTTCTAATGTAATCCGGTAGTGTGTTCCAAAACGTGCGGCTGTGAAGCTAGAGCCCCCTGCCGTTTTGCTCGTTTATCAAGGAATCTTCAGGGCAATCCTGGTGCATGATCTTAACGACCGATTACAAACCTTTTGGGTTACGCTGTTCAGATAGGTGGGGGCATCATTAAGGATACATTTGCGGGCAGTGATCAAGGCTTTAAAGAGGATTCTCGCTCGGACAGGGAGCCAATGAACTTCTTTTCTAATATGGGTGATGTGTTCATTCCGTTTTAATCCAAAGGCGGCAGGTAGGGCTTTATTCTCAAATAATTGGCAAGATGGACGTGGAGCCCAGTTGTAGTATGTTAGAGGATGAGTGCTTGTGCTAGGGTGAGGCAGTTCTGGGGGAGTGAGGAATTGTCCGCTAAGTGTTAGGTTTTATGGTATAGGCAGTGGATGAGGACAGGGCATTGATGTGCTTGTTCATGGAAAGGTTAGAATCTAGGAAGACGGCTAGAGTTGTTTGGACCCACACCTCTCCCACGGCTGATAATCAATCATCCATCTGACACCCTGATTCACCTTAGCCCCCTCCACATGACTCTGCCTAGTGTGATCACTACAATGAGCCCCCCCCCCGCCACCACCATAGGCCCACAGTACATCAATAACTACACCAACCTCTACCTTAATGACCCAGACCTCTGGCTGGAACACTTCGCTAGGAAACCTACTCCGAATCAACCGTGCTCTTTATCTCTTAGAAACAAGAGATTAGGCACCAGATTCCGCATACGACCTACCCGCAGTAACATCTCCAAGCCAACACTTCATACACCACCATGCTCACCCTCTCCAACCACTAACAGCACATCTGCTACTACAAAGGCCAAACTGCCTCTCATCAAGGGCGCCCTCATCAACGCCAGATCTCTTCCAGCGCACGCATTAGACATTGCAGACCTCATCACATCCTCGGACCTTGACTTTATTGCCATATCTAAAACCTGGCTACATGCCGCATCCGGCCCTTCACTGTCCCTTGCCTTACCACCCAACTACGGTATCACGCGATGTGACCGCACCACGGCCCAAGCTAGAGGTGGTGGCGTGGCCATCATCCATAAAAACACTCTGATCTTAGAGTGTCAACTAACCCCAAACTTGAGTCCGCTGAACTACTATCAGTTAAACTCTCACTAACTCCCAATCAAACAGCCACCCTCCACCTCATCTACAGGCCCCCAGGCCCTGCACCATCTTTTGTCGCCGAAATATCCACCCTCCTCCTCGACAACACCAAAACCAATTCTCAAATTATCATCCTAGGGGACCTCAATCTGGGACTTGGAGACCTGAAAGATCTGAAAGATCCCACTGCACTGGACCTGAAGAACGCTCTAACCAACTTTGGTTCACCATGCACATTCAAGAGCCGGCTCATACTAAAGGTAGGACCCTTGACTGGCTAGCCAGCTCAATTGCAATATCAATATCCTTGCCAATACCCCCTGGTTATGGTCCGACCACCACATCATCACCTTTACCATTGAAGCTCCCCCCCCCCCAGTGTCCCGACCCTGATGGCTCCAGCCCTACCCACTAGAAATAAAAGGGACATAACCAAGGAGAAACTTCTCCTTCTGATACTCCCATCCCTCAATATTGCCACTGACTCCTGTAATGATCCTACCACCCTAGCAGACATCTACAACCATAGTATGCTCACAGCTATAGACTTTCGCCCCCATCAAACTCACGAAGGCTAAACCACGGGCACACCTTAACTCCTGGTTCACACCACAGTTAAGAGTGCTCCGTAAAGCTAAACGCTGTGCCAAATATCGCTGGAAAAGCCACCCTTCTGATGTGCATAAAGACAGCTTCTTCCTGGCATCGCTCACCTACAAAGAAGCCATTATCACGGCGAAAAAAAGACTCCTTTAATAACCGTATCTTGCAAGCTGACTCGAATACTAGGGAACTCTTTAAGATCATAAAAGAGCTTGAAACTCCAGCCACGCCCCGACACCTGCATTAAAGATAGTAAATGGTGTGCCAACATTCAGTCAGCCCTATTAAATAAAATCTCCATGCTCCAATCCAAAATTAAAGACAAACATGATAGTCTGAAATTGGACAATCGCCCCCTCACCCCTGCATGGGCTCTCTCCCCTGACTCTTAACCTTTTGCCTTCTCACCGCTCACTATTGCTGAGGTGGAAAACGTCATCTTGAGGATCAAACCTTCCGACTGCCAGGGTGATCCGTGCCCCTCTCCCATCATTAAGGAATCTGCCCACGACTTGGCCCCATTCATAACTTCCTTTATCAACTCCTCCTTTAAAACAGGTATCGTACCCGACAACTTTAAGGACACATTGGTGATTCCAGTGCTGAAAAAACCCTCCTTAGACGCAAAAATACCCACCAACTTTAGACCCATAATGTCACGCTGCCCGCTCCCGGGGAGCCGGCTCAGGCCCTGCGTCCCCGATAGCGGACATCAAGTCCCCGGGGACGGTCCCAGCAACCCCTTATAGGGGCCCTTTGGACAGCGTCCTGGCGCCTATGGCGCCAGGCTCATTATGAAAGTGTTTGGGTGCACTTACCTGATGCAGACCATGCTGCAGAACCCCGGCCTCCTTGAGGCCTGAAAGGAACTACTTTACCTGTGGGACTCATTTACCACCCGGGCATGGTCGGGGAAGGATACATACCTGATTGGAGGAAGGACACATTCTAGGAACTTCTTCCAAGGCTATTTGAACCACACCCGATCAGCCACACGTGCTTCGCGTTGTTCTGCATCTAGCAGCTGGACGCTCACCGTGTCTGCTCCTGCATCCTGACTTCTGCCACGCCTGCCAGCATCCTGAATCACCTGCAAAGGAAGGGAACAAGAGAACAGAAGAAGGAAAAGGCCTTACCTGCTAAATCTGCATCCCGGAGACATTTCGCCGACGATCCTGAAAAGGAAGACATTTATTTTTAAAAGCACATCGCATCGATCGCTGCAGCGCCTCATTCTACTCACCTTACAGGGCGCTTCCATGTTCTGCAGCGACCATCCGGATCCGCAGTCGCGCCCCAGCGCCTAGGAGAAAAATACAATAGCGAAGGTGAGAGAAAGAAGGGAAAAGGGAAGCTAAATCTCCATGTTAAGACTTACCTGCTGGGTCATTCCCTTTTCATTTCGGGTCCGCGCCGCATCCAGGCATTTTCGGACCCCGGCCCCTAAGGGGAAAAAGACATCAGCGTTAATGAGCGAATGAAAAGACATTACCAAGACGCTCATTAAAGACTTACCCGATTTCCACAAGGATTTCACCTCTCATCTCGGGTCGGTGCCTGTTCCCCGGCATTCCGTACCCCGGCCCCTATGGGGAAAAAGACACTAGCATTAGAACATTAATGCATGGACACAAGGGGAACCACTTATCAAAAACTTACCTGGAAGCCAAGCAAGTTTGGTTCTCACCAATCCGAAAATCCAGTGAAGTAACTGGATACCAACGCGCCCCCGCATCAGAAACCACCAATCTGAAAATCCAGTGAAGTAACTGGATACCAACGCGCCCCTGCATCAGAAGCAGGATGGAGAGCTCGTCCTTCCAGACCCTAAGGTGAGACGCTACGGGGAAGCACAGAAGGGTTTTGAGGAGGGTGAGAGGGGTGAGTGGGAGGCCGATTGCATTACCCCGCAGACAGTTAACCCCCTATTTTCACCTACAGAAGGATACTTCTGCGAGTCAGACAAGCCAGATTTGGGGCCCAGTCCAGTCCGTCTTCCGACCCCTGCGCATCACCTTAGACGAGGTCACAACAGCGCGAACCAGGCCAGCGCCTCCGTGGGAGTCAGGTGAGCGTTACACATAACCACCGTCCTGTTCCTGCTAAAAATCTTAGACTGTGCAGCTTACCTGCAGATCCAAGAGCACCTGGAATCCAATAATCTCCTAGGTCTTAGACAATCAGGATTCCGCCCCAGACAAGGGACTGAGACGGCTCTAATAGATCTTAAAAACACAAATAGAAGTCTTGAAGGACAAGGGCAAACTAGCCATGTTATTCCTCCTCGACCTCTCTGCGGCATTCGATCGGGTCAATCACCAAATCTTATGTAGGCACCTCCACTCTGCTGCCCACTTCTCTCCGTCAGCCACGGCCTGGATCAAATCCTTTCTGAGTAATAGATCTATGCGGGTCTTTTTTCAGTCCGCAGCTGCAGATGCCTACCCAATTCACTGTGGCGTCCCTCAGGGTTCTTGTGTGTCACCCACACTCCAATGTCTTTACTAAACCGCTCTTTGATGTTCTTGACTATCTGGGTGTCTCCTAAACAAACTATGCCGACGACACCCAGATACTCATTCCCATCCCTGGAGACTACTTAGCTGACACCAAGGCCCTCAATGACGTCTACCTGGTCATCCAAGCTTGGATGGCCCAACACCAGCTATGTCTCAATGATGACAAGACGGAGCTCCTCATGTTAGGCACCACGCAACGCCTTCGCAAACTTGAGCCATCCTACCAGTCATTTATCATTGATGGCAACACCATCCAAGTCTCGAAAGACACAAAAACCTTAGGCTTTTACCTTGATGCCACCTTATCCTTATCGCAACAAACAAATGCAGTGAGATCAGCTCCGCATATACCTGCAAACTCATCGCAGCCTGCAGGCCATTTCTGACAGCGTCACACTAGCCAGAACCCTCATTATGTCTAAAATTGACTATGGTAGCGCCCTCTACTTAGGAACTAGCCAAGCGAACCTGAATAAACTACAAATCACCCAGAACAACGCTATTAGAGCTGCCTTAAACATCCCTCGTAACCACCACATCTCTGAATCCAGAACCAACCTACAGTGGCTACCCGTCAAACAGAGAATTACACTGAAATCACTCGCCCTCACGCACAAATGCTTGGCCAACAAGGGCCCCCCGTACCTCTGCAGTCGGTTATCACGCCACGCGCATATCCGGCCTCAAAGAACTGCCCAGACCTACTGTCTATCGATCCCTAGGTACAAACTTCAAAAAAGCGGGGGGCACAAGCTTCCCTGTCCTTGCCTCCAAGCTTTGGAATGCTCTCCCTATTTCCATCAGATCTGAGGAATCCTTTAACGCATTCAAATCCAAAACTAAAGCCTGGCTTTTCAACCAGCACTGAAACTTGCTCGCCACACCATAGCCCCACTCCTCTCACCTGCTGCACATTCTTGCCTCTATGTCTCATGTAGAATATTTGCTCTGTAAATTATGTATATTGATATACCCTTGATTATTATGTATGTACATTCGCCTTTGCTTAAATTCATATGTATGTATGCTCTGTATGTAACTTTGCACAAGTTGCGCCCTGATGCCCCCAGGCCTGATGGAGCGCGTTACAAATAAAACAAATGCAAATATACAAATTTACTGGTTTCAAAACAGGGATGGGGGTGCCGTCAATATTTATGGCAGAGTAGCTGTCGTCTAGGCATTTTAGGCAGGCAGGAGAACCTACAATGAGGCTCTCTGTTTTCTTGTCATTCAGGCATAGGCTATGAGTGGCCATCCAGTTTTGGATGATAGCATAGATCTTATTAATGGTTGCAGTATCTTGTTTGTGGTCTCCAGTGATAGCAATTAGTATCTGGGTATCATCTGCCAAATTAGTATAGATGACGTCCATGGCGTCAAGTGCTGCAAAAAGTAATTAAGTGTATCCATTATACAGAGTGGGTGAGAGGCACGAGCCTTGAGGGACACGTAGCGGTACTGTGATGGGGTCATATGATCCATAAGGTGGCTTCTGGTGGGAAAAATTGAAGTTGTCAGCCAGAGCATGGCACAGGATGTCGTGGTCTACCAGGTCGAACGCAGCCGACAAATCGAGTAAGAGTTAAATGCCTAGGTTCCCTTAATCTCGGATACTATCCATCTGGATTGTAGGTCTAGTAATGCTGTTTCGGTACTATGTTTGGGGAGGAAACTGGATTGTCTAGGTCTTAACAGGTTATTGCTTTCCAGGTAATGTTGGATTTGAGTGTAGGCTACTCGGCCAATTATCTTCAGTAGGAAAGGTGGTAATGGGGCAATAGTTGGTGGGTATGGAGGGATCAAGGGAAGGTTTCTTGAGTAGTGGGGTTACCCAGGCAGATTTGATGCTAGGCGGGACCGAGTTGGAGGAAAAGGAGGCATTGATAAAGTCAGTTATAATGGGCACTATGGCTGGTGCACAAAGTTTAACCAACCGGGTGGGAAAGCCGTCACCTTTGCAAGGGTGGTGACAATGGCCAAACCTGTTCTTGGGAGACTTTGCTGAATTTGAATGCAGAGGTAGCGGCGCTGGCGCTAGGTAGGTGAGAAGGTGTATTTTTGCCAGCTAGTAGGTTTCTTTTGTTCTTTATTTTCTCTTGTAGTGAGAAGATTGTGTGTCAGCATTTTGAAGGGTGTTCCACCAAGCTTTGTCTGAGTGGGCAAATGCGACAATGGGAATGGGCGATTCTAATTCCCCAAGTATGGAAAATAAATCTTTGGCACTTATGACGCATTAGTAATGCGGGTGTTGAGTTTGCTTTGTGAGCTACCACTGTCGATTTGTATGTTTTAGTAGCAGCGGAGAGTGCAGTCGCTGTATTGGTGGATGGGTTCCTTTTGTGAAGGTGCTCCAGTGCTCTTTTGTTTCGGCGTAAGAGTAGGAGTTCTTCATCAAACCAGAAGTTCATTTGCTTTGGTTTGTGTGGCGTTTTGGAGGTGAGCAGGGCTATGTCGAGAGTTGTTTTCAGACATGTGTGATAAAGAGTGGAGATACTGTCGGGGTTAGGATCTACGGAGGAGCGCAACTTGAGCGCGTCTGCAGGTATGGGGATGAGATTTTCTGCAGTGAGTTTACAGGTTTTTCTTATGGAGATGGGTCTATGGCTGGCGGGTGGAACTTGTGTCTTTGTGGTGAAGGTCAAATCGCATTAGGAAGTGGTCAGACCAAGTAACTTCAGAGATGGATTTTAAGTTTATAGTTACATTAGAAGTCAGAATCCAAATTGAGGATTCTTCCTTTAATGTAAGTGGCAGTGAATGCATGCCATGGAGGGTATGTTCTGGTAACATGTTAAGCAGAACAATCAGAGGTTATGCTGCACTTAAGCCCATGTTTTTTATGGGCCCAATGCTACTCGATGCAGCAAAGGGAAAAGGAGCCGTGGAAAACAGTCCAGCTTATGAAGGTGCAGGGTGAGCAGGCAGTGGACCCCAAACAAGGGTGATGGCGCAGAAATGAACAAAGAGAAACCTGATGCTTGGGCTGCAGCAGAGATTGTGGCTTTGGTGGACATAGCAGTGCAAGCGGAGACCAAGCAGTTTCAAAGCAGACAAAATGATGCTTGAGCATATGTAGGTCTTGAACACCAACTACTGCTGGTTCACGGCAGGAGTCCAGCTCCCAGACACAAGGTGAGCCAGTCAAGTGTCAAGAAACTGCTGTTCAGACTATTCTGCTGAGTTAAGGGAAGGAACACCAATGTGGCTCTCGATGGTCTTAAAGTGAGCTTTGGAGGTTAGATGTTCCAGCAGCAGTCCTTCCCGCTGCTTCAGGACGGGTTCCAGCATTTGACAACGCTATAGTGCAGCGAATGCTACTCTCATGCAGTTCTTAGGGCAGGCTGCACATCCGGCCTCTACACTACACCATTCAAACATTTTACAGTGACCCAATCAGTAGTCACCACAATCAGACCTTACTGGCAAACACACAGGATCTGGCTTCAGGGGGGAATCCCAGACACCCATTCATACATCTTGCTAGGTCTGCTCATGGTTGCACCGACTGTCCAACCTAGATTAGCAGGAAAGCCATGCCCATATATGGTACACACTTGTTTCCATGCTTACTGGGTAAACACAGCCTTGTTGTGTAGTCTCATTGGACTTCCAAACCCCTCCTTGTCATTTTAATGAGGAACAAGCTTTTCTTCTCGGATAACAAAATGGTTGCAGCATGCAGTCTTCTTAAAATACTAAGGAGTTGCTACCAGCCAGCGAGTGAGGCAAGGCGCTAAGCAGGGAGACCTGCTCAGGCAAACCGACTGCAAGGTACCTTTGAGTACCGAGACGGGAATCCTCAGGAACTCAGCATGCACTGGGTTTCATTGCTAGTGAGGCCCCGGCTGTAATTTAAAAAAAAAAAAAAAACAACCTTGCAGGGTTCAGAGGAAATACAAATGACAGGGGACTCACTGCTCAAGTCACAGTGTAGGGCTTTCATCAAGATAACCAATGATTGCAACCTGGATGAATGAAGTGTAAGGTCAAGGCCTTCACTTGTGGGATGGGAAATGTAGAGTTTAAGATGATGGAAAGGTCAGAGGTAAAAAGGTGCAACTAACACACCCCCCCCCCCCACCACCACCGCCACCCCATTCGTGATGGCCCATCCACCTTCAGTTATTTGTTAGAGGTACAGACCATATTGGGCTCTCCACTCACCGCGAGATGTGATGGTTGATGTTCGTTGCATGTTTAACCCCCAGGCAATTTATGAAGCCTGTATCTAACCGTGTGAAAGGCTGGGAAGCCTTTAGGATAAACAACGTACAAGAAAGCACATCATCATCATCCTGGAAAGACTGGCAGATTAACCCTGCGTGTGAAGTGAATGAGTTGCGATGAACTCCTTTCCCAGAGGTAGCAGCTTCTCATGTGTCCAGGGGACGGCAGCCGCTACCCGATGCTGACCCTGGGAGCGGCAGCCGCTACCCGATGCTGACCCTGGGAGCAGCAGCCTCTACCCGATGCTGACCCTGGGAGCGGCTACTTGAGGGAGGATCACATAAGGGTGTGGGGGGGGGGTGGGGCGAGGTGACCCTAAGGAGGGGAGTGAAGCATTATCGGTGAGACATGGTATCCCCTTTCCCTTTTAGGGATATCCCCTCAATTCCACATGTTTTGATGGCATATTGTAATTACCCTAAGCAACCCACAAAGCATCTTGACAATATCCTTCAATATTCTGAAATCAACCTACTGACACGAGGAAGAGGGAAACCAGAATGAAGATTGCTCAACTGAAGCAAAAAAAGCTGTCTAGTAGTTGGAGAAATCCGACTGGCTCCGAGCATCTCTTTTCGTCAGCGCATGAGTTCAAAGATGGAACAGCTGAGCAACCGTGAGATCAGACCAGCTAGCCTGCGCCGGGTAAACCAAGATGTCAGGTGGACAGATTAGCACAGAGGCACGAGAGAATCGTGGAGGAAAACGAGGAAGCGAGTAAAGCTGAAGAGCGAAGCAGAAAACAGGCAAGTCAGTGTCTGAACTCCCAAAAACACCGGAGACGACGACGAGGGACGCTAATCAGAGAGGAAGCTTTGTGCCGGCAAAGGTAGCCAGGGTGACACACCGAACACCATCTGCCGCAGAGCTGAGCCGTACGAACCGGAGAAAGAGAGCAGACGCGAAGCAGGACCCGAACAGGTGTCAGAGAAGCTACTCAAGTCCTTCAATCACCAGGGATCCCATAGTAAAAGGCTGGGGCACTGGGTGGGAGTGGGAGAAGGCACTCCCAAGTACAAGTGGGAGGCGAATCCCTATGACTTGCTACATGTCTAATCTTCAGTCCCAGTACTTGGGGGGGAAGAAGGAAAATACTAGTACCCCAAATGGAAAGGGGAACTGGGGAAGCTAAATAACCGCCTTGGTACCGAAGCTGTTCACTGCTGTGTTGAAAGTCCTGGCAGGACAGTATACTGGGCAAGCTAGAGAACTGAAGCAAATCGGAAAGGAAGAGCAATACCCCTTCTTGAAAAGAAGTGTACAACAGGCACGGCAGGGGAGTATAGAGTATACCACAAGGTGTTGAGAGTCTGGAACCTGCACCCAAGTTTCAGCATTCTAAACAGGTAATCCAAAGGAAGAGTCATACCCTTAGGATTTTTAACTGCATTGCATGAGGAGAAAACCTGGGCAAGGGAGTCATACCCCCCCCCAACCCCCTCCCCACCGAGAGTGAATTGCAACACCAAGACGAGGGAGTTATCCTCTTGGGCTACAGGAACTTTATTATTTTTGAACGTTTTACTTTGGTGAAGAGAAACCTGGGGAAGGGAACCATCCCCTGGATTTGGGAGCACTATCCATTAGAGATTTCTGTTGAATTTCCATCTTTTGTTGAACTTGAACATTTGTGCACTCTTTCAAACAGAGACGTTGTCCTTAGCACCGTATAGTTATTTTTAGTGTGAGAGAGGGAGGATAGGATTTTGGACACAAGACCTTTTTGTTTTAGACATCCAGACACCCAACAGACAGACCCCTTTAGTTTTTGGTTGAGGTAGGGAAATGCCTCCTAGACTAGGGACAGTGAGGCCTTTCCCCAAACCCCGTTATTATTTCAATAAACGTTTGTACCCACAAACATGAGTCCCCTGTTTCTGGGTCTCATTTCTGGCTTCTTACAAGTGGCATATAAGAATGACAGACAAAGAACAGAAGGCCCAAGAAGCCGTCACAAATAATAACGGTCACAAGAATACAGAGGAGAGGGACAAGAGGAACAAGAATCTCATTGAGACTTCTAGTTTGCCGGAACATGCAAACCCTTTCAAGATTCACCTAAGGAACCGACCAGACTCAAGGAAAGTCATTGCATCAAACAAAAGGAGCCGCAAGAGCCTGTTAAGAGAGTTGTATGAGCTAATATGAGGAGTCACGAAAGACTATTTGAAAATCACACATACAACTGGAGTTTAAAAAACTAAAGACAACCGTATAAGAAGCACTTGTCAGAAGGGAGACATTTTCCTGACCTTATTTTTTTGGTCCAACTTAGTGGTAGTGTCAGCTAGGATTTGTTTTTGGACATTGAAATCATTCTTTTGGACATTTCAAGATGACGGACGAGCACCTTAGTTAGTAAAGTAGGTAGGGAATACCTCACAGCGATGGAGATAGCCTGGTTTTCACCAGATCATGCAGTAAAATAATTCTAAGGACGCCTTCTGATCCGCCACACTTCAGTTACTTGGCAAGCAGCTTTTCATTTCAAAGCCAAATAGCGCAAAGTGAAAGTCTTCCAATATTTTTTCAGCACAATCTTGCTCACCTGCAGCCTCTGTTCCTGCTCCTTGAAACAACCTCCAATAGACTGACAAACATTATGACGAGATGTGTACTTTACTGTAGATGCAGCACTGCCGCAACGCATCTTACAAATGCTCAAATATTATAGTAGTCTAGTAGAACAAATGCTGAGCATAGGCGACACCTATAAAGAAATTAAGCTTCCAACTTTAAAATAACTTTTTCAAAATGTTTGCCTTAATGGTAAGCTAACTCAGAGTACGATTATAATATTGGATGTATATCAAAAGTTATTTTTGTTTGAGAAACCAAATACCTGCTTTCCCATGTAGCAATGCTTACCTGCCCGACTCGCGATATGTGTGTGTTATTCCAAGTGTTATTGTCCACTAAAATAGTTCGATTCGCCATTGCCGTGATTTGATAACCGTAATCCCACCAAGACATGACCTTGGCATCCTGTTAACAAAGAGCACAAGGAGCAGTCACGAAAGGCACAACATTAAAGGACTATCCAATTCTGTACAGTGGGGTTGCTTTGGTCTTTTCTGGTGTATTGCTTATTGGTTTAGTAATAACATGTAGTCAACAAGTCACCCCAAACTTGTTTTCACATACAACTAAAGAACTGGAAAGCATATTACTAGCGAAATGAAGTATTGCGTTTCTTACCCAGTCCCATATCCCTAGCACCACCACAGAGCTTTACTTTATTACGTCACTGTGGATTCTAAAACAATTTGCATTTATAGTGCACAAAACGGCACTTCCTTTAACTTCTGACAATACTTCAGAATGCCGGGACAAGCCACTGCAAAAAGAGGTGGATAAGAGCAACACTTAGAAAATGCTCAAAGTGTTGCAACATTACAAAAAAATGTAAAAAGCACATTTGGGTTGAGGACCGACATGACACGAACATTCTGAAACATGCAGTATTTTATATGAGATAAGCAGAAAGGTGAAAAGTGTTTTGTGAACTTAAGGGTGTGACACTGACTAACCACAAAGTGTGTGTTGCCGTCCAGTGTCTAGAACTCAAATTCATCATTAAACAGGTGTATGGGAGTGCAGAACCCAGAAGAGAGGGGTTCACTACAACCACCGTGGGAACCTTGTATGAATGCCCCACATACACCAAGTAAAACCATGCAAAGTACATTTTTACAACTGGTTTTATTAATTTGAACAAACTCAAAGCATTTGTGGTGTAGCGCCTTACCTCCGGGGTATTGTGACGGAGCCAATAATATGCCTCACGAAAATCGTCAAAGATAATTCTACTACCATCTCCACCACGCGCAGATAGTACAATGGACGGAGAGGAATAGGCCTCGCTGGTCACCCAGGTGGAGTGGAAGGTGTATGTAATCAAGAAGAATGCCATGACTAGGATCATACCACTGGCAACCTATGGAAGCAAATAGGACAAGTTGGGCAACAAACATCTCGGAACAGATTGCGTTGTACTTAAAGTCAACGAAACAGGTCTGAAATGGCACACATTAAAAAAAAGTCTTCTCCAAGTTTGAATTTTTATTTGCCTTTTTTTAAATCATTCTGGCACTTGTCTGACTTCACTGGAGACGAGAGCAATTAGTGAAATTGACTTTACTAAACTTTCTCTTTGTGGGTCCAGCACACACCAGCTTATGTGGAGTCCTGGGGGGTTACCTAGTAGCCCCTTATCCTACTCTTGCATGTAACATTTTTATGTTACCCTCACTCTTTTTTTTCCTCTTTAATGCCACACTTGGTAACACTCATGGCATTACAACAGAATATTAGTAACTTCGGAGGTGGAAATGCCGAGGAAGGATCACAAGTACAGTAATGTAGGCTTCATATAGGGAGAGACATCAATGAGAATCCACGTGGGTCATACACTGGAGGGTTCATTAGAGATTGAGATTCACTGTAAGAGATGGGATTTCAGAGCAGCCCATACATCTTTTGGACGGGATGTGGGAGTGTTAGGCAAGAATTGATGCAGTAACCCTGTGGGAGACTACACCCCCCTTGTCCTCTTGGTATTAGGT
This sequence comes from Ambystoma mexicanum, assembly GCF_040938575.1. Classification (NCBI taxonomy): domain Eukaryota; kingdom Metazoa; phylum Chordata; class Amphibia; order Caudata; family Ambystomatidae; genus Ambystoma; species Ambystoma mexicanum. The sequence continues at coordinate 4,583,917 of NC_090931.1, read as the reverse complement.
AACCCACCTACTGGTATAGGTCTGTACTACACAAGGTGGTAGTGTGACTGGGCAGCCAGACTTCTCAAGAGGTGTAAATGTGAGCTGTAGCGCTGCAGCAATGAAATCCACCAATACAAGCATCCAAGTAACACTTACACTCAAGGTTTTCTAGTAAAATAATTATTTAACTGTCAGTATTGACTAAGCATTCTTTAAAAAGGGGAATGTGAAACAGTAAAAATACACTTCAAAATACTTTCTTAGAATCAAGGTAAAGCAAATAGATACTCTTTAGAGACGCTTCATACACACTTCCTACACCCCGAGGTGACTTCACGAACTAGGACAGTATTGGCATTTATATATCACTTTTGTACTTGGTAAATTCTGAGGATGGTAAAAAGGAAAGTTTAGAGAAAGGAAAAAGGTTAACAGGTTCTCAGAGCATGTGATCACTTTTAAATATCCCAATGAATTCTACATAAAAACCTCTTTCAGCAAATATTAGTTCAAAACCAATCACCTATGAGGGACAGTAAGAATCAAAGTCAACAGTCCAGAAGAGTTTGGAGGGAGCCGGGACAGCACTGAAAGGAAGCGGAAGCCGGCCAGCACTGAAAGGAAGCGGACCAGCACTGAAAGGAAGCGGGCCAGCACGCTTCTCTTCACGATTCCTTCATCTGATGTTTCTTCCAGTGGTCGACTGTCTTCGGTCCAAGAAGCCCCGCCTTTTATGCAGGTTTCTCCCATTCATGCACATCCTAGCTGTCACTCACACAGCAGGGTGGCTGTCCTGCAAGGATGGAGAGCCAGCCAGCCAATCAGTACTGGGTGCATTCAGGTTTCCCTGGAGACTAAGGACAGGGGAATTTTGGGCACCTCCCTCACTTCCTGCGCTGCCCTACACACTGGAGGCAGAGGAGTGTTTCTGTGCTGAAGCCCACCAAAGGCAAAACGAACAAAGGGCTTAAACCTGGTTTGGCATGCAGAGTAAAACCCAAGAAAGAACTCACAAACAAGAAATGGCAAAAAAAAATTAAAAAAGAAGACCGCCCATTCGGACACAATGGTAGGATTCAGCCTGCGGTAGAAATTCCATCAGCCATTTAAAGTAGTGAGGGTAACAAACAATTTTTACATGAGTAAGTAGGAAAAGGGGCTACTAAGAAACCCCCAGCACTCCACATAAAATGGGTGTGCTGGACCTACATAGGAAAAAGTTAAGTAAAGTCTACTTCACTTTACTACTCTTGTGAACAGTAGTTCACCCAAGAGAAGGTATTTAAACCTTGTGAGAAATCTAAAGGATTTCACTGAAGGTGCTGTGTGTCACCATATAAAAAGGTAGATGCCTATGGAGTTTGTCAGACTCCAAAAACAAAGGAAACACATAATTTAAATCAGATCAAAATATATGAGAGTGAGAAAAAGGGCTCACTCAATCCAGGATAGAAAATAAAAAGTCCTAAAGTCCAGCAGAAGAGCTGGGGGTCTCTAAGGTTGAAGGGAATTCATACAGAAATGAGAATTCTCCCCCCTCCATCTGCATTAACCATCTCAAGGGCTGGTGGTCTGTTTAAATGACAAAGTAGAACCATACAAGTATGGCCTAAACTTCTTCAGAGACCACACAATGGCAAAACACTCACGTTCAATGGTTGCCCACCTTCTCACGGTCCTTCAGTTTCCTACTGATGAAGCAGATCGGGTGTTCCCTACCTTTCCCATCCAACCGACTCAAAACTACACCTATCCCTGTTAGGGAGACTTCTCAGAAATGTGCCAATTCCCTCTACATTAGAGATCGCCAGCAACTTTGCTGGATTTTGAGGACTTGATATTTAGTACCTGGAGAGAGCGAGACCCTTTTTCCCCCCACTCTCTCATGTATTTTAATGTGATTTTGTACACCATTTCTTTTGGTTGTGGAGTCTGACAAACTCTTTAGGCATCTTTTTACATTGTGACACAGAGCACCTTCAGTGCAGTGATACAGGGAAGTCTTTCAGATTTCCCAAAGGTTTAAATACCTTCTCTGGGATAAACTACTGTTTCCCAGAGCAGTGAAGTGAAATTGACTTTACTTACATTTTTTAAGTTTCTAGACCCAGCACACACTAACAATAGAGTGCTGAAGGGGTTACGAGTATCCCCTTTGCCTATCTTCTCATGTAACATTTTTATGTTGCAGCCTTTCCTCACTGAATAGTTGGTGGCAGTGGTTTACGTTTTACTACCATTATGGGATTTTTCTGCGGGCTGCGTTCGCAGCCATGGTAAAGCACCTATAGGTGCCATTTTGTCAAAATGTCCCCGGTCTTCTTTTTTTACCATTTCTTTGTGGAAAGGTCCTTCTTGAGATTTACTCTGCGCGCCAAACCAGGTTTGGTCCGATTGTTCGCTTTGCCTTTGGCGGGGTTCACGAGTGAAGCCCGCCTCTGGCTCCAGGGTGTCGGACGGGGGCAGGAAGCAAGGGAGGTGCCCGAATACTCCCTGTGCTTTGTCTCCTAGGAGACAGGCATGCACTCTAGGTGATTGGCCGGCTGGCTGTCCAGCAAGGACAGCCACCCTGCTGGGTGGCAGACAGCTAGGCGGGAATGAATGGGAGCAAGCTGCATAAAAGGCAAGGATTTTTGGCTTGGAAGGCAGAGTCAACCACTGGAGGAAGGAATCCGAAGAAAAACTTTAAGAGGACGCCTGCTGCAACTCCTGGACCGTTGGTTTGCCTGGTGAAGCCCTGCTGCTGTGCTGAAACTCCAAATTCGTCTCGACAGAGAAGCCCCTGCAAGGACGACTTCTCCCCTTGAGTTGGTGGGACCAATCAACTCCAAAGTAAGCCACCTGGACATCCTCTCGGAGCTGGTTGAATCTCCATAGAGTTGCTTCTGGAAATCGAATAGCCAGGGAGAACACCAGATTGTGTGTGTTGCTTTTAAGCTGGCCAAGAGCTCCAGGAAGATCCTCCGGACTCCCAGGAAGCAGGACTGACCAAACATGAGCCCTCTCAACAGAGTGCGGGACCCAGGACACAAGGAAAGCCCATCTAAACAGCCAGGAACCGCGGTGTTGCCATTTGCGGTAGACGCGAGGAGCTGAAACACTGAACAGCCACTTGTTTGAAGTTTGCCAGTTGTGAGCGGTGAACATCCCATTGCAGGAGTCCCCAGAAGTCCTCCTTCTTGTCCCCACGACTGAGGCCCAGGAACAGCGAGATCTGCATAGCTGCACAGTAACAGAAGTCATCTGCTGCACTTTTTCTTCAACCTAAAGGTACTGTAAAGTCTAAGAACTTACCTCTTGTAGTGTAGCCACTTGTCCTCGTTGGAGACTTGCTTCGTTTCATGTGTAGGGTTGCTTGGAGCTTCTTTACTTCACAAGCCTAATCAGCTTGTGACCCTACTTTGATTTTCTTCTATTCTACCAAGACTTTTTAAACATTGGAAAATACTTCCTACTTACCTGCAAGAAGTGCTTCAGTCACCTTGACTTTTGCTAACTTAATATTGGCTGGCCTAGGCTCCCTGAATGACTCTCCTCTCTTCTGCTCATGTGTTGTGCCTTCCTTCCAGGAAAGGGTTAACTGACTTTGCATTGGGGGGTTGTTTTGAAAGTACTTACCTACTTAAATGTATGAATACGTGTTTTATTCTGAACTCTGTGCTCTTTAACATTACTCCCAAGAATTTATTTATTTATTTATTTCTATAGCGCACCAGGCCCAGGGGCAACCGAGCGCATAACTTGGATACAACATGATGAAAGCATAACAAGGCAGTATAAATGTTTTTACAGCAGAATTTCAAAATTTACAATCAGGAGAATAGCAGTAAGAAGATAAGCAGAATGCATATACAAGAGTCTGTCAAAGTGCAAGTAGGGCAGTGAGCCAGTGTTAGATGTCTTGGGAGGACAGAATATTCTAAATGCAACAATAGTATATTAATGCCAACAGCATCCTAACTATTGAAGTCACCTGAGGGTTTAGGTAGTGCCTGTGTGGCATCCCAAATGGGTAATTGCCGATTAAGAAAACTATGAGTGTGCATTTGTGTGGTGCTTTATATTGCTGTCACGATGCCTGCCCCCGGAAAGCCAGACCAGGCCCAGCAACCCCGGAAGCAGGCATCATGCCACTTGAAGCATGCCCAAAAACCCCAGTTAGGGGCTATTTGGCTACAGTCCTGGCGCCTATGGCGCCAGGCTCATAAGAATAAAGTCAGTCCTGGCGCCATGGGCGCCAGGCTCATTACAGAAAAACTTACCTGATGCAGACCATGCTGCTTACCTACCTGATGCAGACCATGCTGCACGAAGCCACAAGCCAAATGAGGCTTAGAGGGACTATTTAACCTCAGGGACCCCTTTCCTCTCGGGTGGGGCTGTGGAAGAATACTTACCTGGAACTTCTTCCAAGGCTATTTAAGCCACACCCGGACAGCCACACGTGCTTCGCGTTATTCTGCGTGCTGCAACGTAACGCTCACCGTGTCTTCAGCAGCTCCAGTCTTCAGCCACGCCCGCTTCAGCCCTGGAACACCTGGAACAAGAAAAGGAGAAGGAGAAGAGATCAGAACAAAACCCTTACCTGAATCCTGATCCAGCACATCGTCGATCTGGAAGAGAGAAGCCTTCACAGTGCCTCGCAGCGCCGCGCTGAACTCACCATCCGGGGCTGCATTCCTTTACTCCATCGCGAACCCAGCATCTCCAGGCCATTCTTCAACACCTGGGGGAGACTAGAACAAATAGGTGAGCAAGGGCAATACAAACCACCCCCAAAGACTTACCTGATTACCACAGGGGGGTAACTCACCTCATCTCGGGTCGGCGCAGTCAATCCTGCATCACCGCCGCACCCCGGGCCCTAAGGGGAAAACAAGGACAATACAACCTACCCCCAAAGACTTACCTGATTACCACAGGGGGGTACTCACCTCATCTCAGGTCGGCGCAGTCAATTCTGCATCACCGCCGCACCCCGGCCCCCTAAGGGGAAAACAAGGACAATACAACCTAACCCCAAAGACTTACCTGATTTACCACAGGGGGGTACTCCCCTCATTTCGGGTCGGCGCAGTTAATTCTGCATCATCGCTGTACCCCAGCCCCAAAGGGGAGAACCACAATAGACTTACCAGGATCTTACCAATTGCCACTTGGAACTCTTCTAGTGGTTTAAATCTGCAACCTGCAAGGAATCTGGCAGAGTGAAGATCAGACTTTTGAACTCTTACGAACGATTGGACTTAAGAGTCAATACTGGAACTCGCCAATTCCTCCACGCCAGTGAAGTAACTGGTCGTCTACTTGCCCCTGTGCTCGACGCAGGATGGAGAGCTCATCTTTCCAAATCATCAGGTGAGATTAAGAGGGGACTTCAGGAGTGTTCTGTGGGCAGACAAGGGGAGTGGGAAGGCGGGTTAACGCTCAGATTACGGGAGGTTAATTCCCCTTCTCCATTGCAGAAAGATATTCGTATGAGTCCAACAAACGAAGCTAAGTGGGTCTGTCCAGTCTGTCATCTCGGCTCTATGTGTTACTCTGGTGGAAGCAACAGCGGGCCAGTCCAGATCGACGCCCCCGTGGGAATCAGGTGAGCGTAACAATTGCTCCCTTCTGAAGAAGACTTATTCTAACTGACTGATAAATTAATAATTGTTTAATCAAGAAACCTTGTGAGTAAGGGTTTATTTGAATACTTGTCATTGTGAATCTCTGTGTCACGCCCCTAGAGCTCACACTGACCCCTCTTGAGATAAGCCTGGCTGCTCCACACGCTACCAACCTGTGTAGTGCCGAATTATACCAAAGGTTGGGTTTCTATTGCAAGCAGGTCAGGGTAGTTGTAGTGCACCCAAAGGGTACTGCATACAATCTTGCCTAACACCTGTGTTAGAAGCATCTGTCTGTAAAATGACTGGATGTAGTCAGGAGCTCTGAAGACTGGAGCTTGACAAACAGCTTTCTTTAGTCCTTCAAAAGCCTTAGTGCACTCCTCATTCCACCTGACCGTGGTGAATTTGGGTGGGGAGCTCAAATTCAAGGGAGAAGCTATGGTCCCATGGTGCTCTATGAAGTTCATGCAGTACCCAGCGAGACCTAGGAAGGCTCTCACTTGGGTTTGAGTAGTAGGGGTGGCCCAGGCAATGGCCTTATTTCGCCTGCTCCTACCTCATGTCCAGGGTAGACCACTTTACTCTGAACAATTTGACATTTACTAGCCTTTATAGTCAGATGGGTCTGTTCAAGAGCGTGCAAAACATATCCAAGGTGGTCAAGATGCTCTTCCCAAGTGGGCCTGAACACTGCAATGTCATCCAAGTATGCCATGCATAAGGCCTCCATCCCATTTGGAACTTGATTCAACATCCTCTCAAATGTAGCAGGTGTATTTTTGAGTCCAAAAGGCATAACCTTAAACTGGTAGAGGCCTCCTGGGGTGGAAAGGCAGTTTTCTCATTGGCATGGTCTGTCAGAGCTATTTGCCAATAGCCTGAGGTCAGGTCAAATGTGCTGAGGAACTCGGCTGAACCAAGTTTGTCCACTAGTTTATCTGTCCTGGGTAAAGGATGGGCATCAGTCGTGGTGACTGCAGTAAGAGCTCTATAGTCCATGCAGAATCTCAACTCTTTGGTTCCTGCCTTTGGCAATAGTACAACTGGACTAGCACATGGACTTGGAGATGGCTCAATAACCCCAATATCAAGCATCTTCTTGACCCCTTCCTTTATGTGGGATCTTACTTGGTCTGACACCCTGTAACCCCTGCTTTCGACCGGGATACTGTCACCAGTGAGAATATCATGCTGGCCCCAAGGGGTCAAGCCTGCTGTCAGTGAAAACAGGGAGGCAACATGATTCAGAGCCTTGCACTCCTATTGCAGAGACAAATCTGAAGAGAGTTTTACTCCTTCAATTGTCTCATCTGGGGTTGTCCCCCGAGGAGATCAGGGGAAGGCTCACTCTCCTCCTCCCCTTGATCAGAGGCTAGAAGCAAAGCTCCTAGTTCTGGTCTGTAAACACAGGCCTTCAGACGGTTATAATGATAGGACCTATGGGCCTCCTTGGGATTGTCCAAATACACAAAATTGGAACTCGCCAAGTTTACACACCACCTTGAAGGGTCCAATCAATTTGTCCTGCAAGGCCCTCTGTCTTGTCGGTACCATAACCAAAACTAGCTGGTCTGGAATAAACTAATGTTGGCCTTCTGTTCATGCCAATGTTTGACCAGAGCCTGACCTACTTTAAGGTTATCTGAAGCTTCTGTTGTCACACGTGCCATCCTATTGCAGAGGTCCAGCATATAGTCAGTGACTCTCACTGGCTGTAGGGAAGGAGCATTCTCCAACCCTTCCTTGATCATGGCCAAAGGGCCTCTGACCGGATGACTATAGATAAATTCAAAGGGTTGCATCCAACCTCTGCTTGAGGGACATCTCTATAAGCAAAGAGAAGGCATGACAGTAGAAGGTCCCACTTTCTTCTAAGGGGTTCTTCTAAAGCACCAATCATGCTCTTCATAGTACTGTTAAACCTCTCCACCAACCGTATGGTTTGGGGATGGTATGCTGTTGAGAACCTGTAGGTCACTCCAATTTTCCCACATGGCCTGCATGTAGTGGGACATAAAATGTGACCCCTGTCAGAGATGACCTCCTTAGGAAAACCTACCCTGGTAAAGATACCAAGGAGGGCCTTAGCCACAGCCTGAGCGTAACAGTTCTCATAGGTATTGCTTCAGGATACCTAGTAGCATGGTCTACCACAACCAGTATAAATCGGTTGCCTTAAGAAGTCGAAGGGTCTAGGGGACCAACAATGTCAATCCCCACCCTCTCAAAAGGGACTCCCACCACAGGGAGGGGCACTAAAAGTGCCACATTCTTGGACCCTCTCTCTTTCCAGAAGTCTGGCAAGTGTGGCAGCTCTTACAGAACCTTTCTACATCAGCCCCCACCTTGGGCCAGTAGAAGTACCTATAGCCTCTCTTTGGCCGTCTTGAAAGTCAAGGGGCCAGCCAGAGCAATCTCATGGGCGAACTAAGAACTTTTGTCTCGTCTCCCGGGGAACTACAAGTCTCCTGGGGTAGACTCCGTAGGTTTACTGTAGAGGAGGCCATCCTCCCAGTAAAGCCTATGCTTCCCTGGTTCTTGCCCTTCAAGCTGGGAAGCAGTTTGTTGGGGGAAGACCTTCTAGAGAGGGACACGCTCTTTGACCTCTGCTGAAGTCTGCCCTAAAGGCTCTACCTTCTGCAAGTAATGTTTGCAGCTCAGAATGGTCTTTAGGATCCATATCTCCAACATAGGGAAGGTTTTCTTCCAGCACTGCGTCGCCAGTAGCTGTCTCTTCTGTGTCTGGTTGATCCTCCCACTCAACCTCAGCAGGGCAAGGGGGGTCGTTGGTGGGACTTGCGACTGTCCTCTCAGGGATGTCCTTTGTCCTTTGAACAGGTTTGGGTTTGAAACCTTTCTTTCGCAGAGACTCTAGATTTGTCTTTGGTCTCCTTCGGTTTCCTGGAAATAGAAGGGTGGCCTTCCTGTGGACTGGGGATATTGGAAATATCTGCAGCCTCCCACTTGGAGGCTCCCAAGGTTGCCTCTCTGGTCAATCTTGTTTGCTCTCACTGGGAGGCCTGATGGTACTAGATACAACTCCTAGAGCTTTCAAATCATTCCCCAACAGGACCCTCCCACGCACCTCATTTTGTACACCGACAGGTATTCCAAGAGACATGATTGCACTGGATGAGAGCTGGCAGTATAGGAACCATTTGGATAGGGCCTCCTACAAGTTTAGTGGGACCTTTGGGTGCCTTAGCCACATCCTCCGGTTTGAAAAAGGCTTAATCAACCACTGTAATGCTTGCCCCAGTGCCGTTAATGGCAGGGGTCTCCTGACCATTACAAGTACACTGTCCTTCTAATATTCTTTTGTGTCATCTGGTATGGAGTAGTAGACATCCACATTCTGTTGTTCCCACAGACCCAGGGACACTAATGAAACACTGGCTTGAACTCCAATGGGGTCTTCAGCCAGCAATTGAAAGTTCCACTTGCCATTTGAACTTCTCCCTCGGGATGAAGGCTAAGGAGGTAGTGTGGACCCCTGAAGGTTTACCCTTACATGTGGGATCTCCTTTCAAATGATCTACAGACCCACATACAAAACATTTCCCAAATGTTCTCTGGAATGGGGGTTTCTGTTGACCACCCTCTGGTTTGGCATCAGTAGTTTCACTAGACTTACCAGGTTACCCATGGAATTTACCCTTTATGGCCCTCTTTTGTATAGTTGGAATTTGAAATCTCTTTCCCCTCTTTGTGCTGCTTCCCCTCTTCCTTCTTGTGAGTTGCCCCATGGTCCATGTGAGTGGCCCTGTTGGCTACCCACAAGTCTGCAGCCTGTGCTAACTTTTTGGGATCAATCTCTTTTGAGTTAGCCAAGTGCTGTCTCAGCTCAGGAGAGCAGGCATCAAAAATAGTTTCCAACAAAAACAGATTTATCATTCCTTTAAAGGTGTTCACTCTGTAACCCTAAACCCAACCATCTATGTTCTTTAAACACTCGCATACCCAAGTAGCCGAAGTGGTACCATGAGTCTTGTTGATGGTCCTAAACCTCTTAAGGTACTGGGAAGGAGTTTCCCAAATCTGGCTATTAATGCCAGTTTCACAGATTCATAATCCTTTCTCTCATGGGCACCCAACTCCATTACAGCATCACAACCATTCAGGGGGAGCCTAGACATGAGCCATGGAATTAAATCATTCCCACCGATTCCTTGAAGACCATAGGTGTATTCAAACGTACCCAGCCAATCCAACACATGTTCATACATTCAGCTTCTTTGGGCAGTTGAGGCCTCTTGGGACTAGCAGACCTCGGGGACCCGGAAAGGGAAGCAGAATCAAGGGACAGTCTTTTCATTCCATCTCATGTTGCATCTCTCGCTCTCCGGGTTTGATCTCTTGAGGTTTGGCTTCAGCCTGGGAATGCAGTTTCTTGAATTCCAACTCTAATCTCAGTGTCTCAAGAGAAACATACTCTGGGCTTAAAACTGGACATTGTGGGGTCCCAATGGAAATATGCTGAGGCATAAGGGCAGGCTCCGTCAGATGGCCTCTCTTCCTGAGACTCCTCCACCTCATCTACTATTATAACTGTCTCTTTCTAAATCTACCTGCCTCCACACTCCGCCCTCTGGAACTAATCCAGAACAGGACTGCAAGACGTCCTTTGCCTCGGATCGCTCCAGCTATGAAATCTCTCCATTGGCTCCCAGTGGATGCAAGGATTCAATTAAAAAACCTCTGCATTGTCCACAAGGCTTTCTGGGGACTGGGTCCAAAATACCTTCAGCTATCCATCTGCAAATACCTCCCCTCTCGAGCTCTTCGCTCATCTACCTCTAACTCCCTCAGGGTCAGTCGTTTTTCAAAGAAACAAGCTGGGGGTAGATCTCTGTATTTGGCTGGGGTCTCTCTCTGGAACAGCCTCCCTGCCACTCTAAAACTTGAGGAGAACCATCTCTGGTTCCGGAAGCACCTCAAGACCTTCCTCTTTGCTTTCCCTCTCCCCTGCTGGTCTGTTCTCTCTTGGCACCGTGCATCTGGCCACCCTCTGTCCTCTGGGCCCAGGTACCTGCTCACCCTGCCACACTCCTGCACTGCCTCCAGGACACCCCTTGCACTGGGGTCTGCATCTGTACCCATACACTCCCCCCCTTTTTTCTTACGGCACTCAGACCTACCCTGTCTGCTGCCTTAAACCAAGCACTTGCCAATTGCTGGCTGCACTACCACTGTTTTTGTTGCCTTTATTATCATTATTTACCCGTTTCTCCTGTGCTTCGCGCTCTCCACTTCTCCCCCCTTCCATGCACTTTTCCACTCCCCCTCTCCCATGCACTTGCGCGTTCTCAATGTCACTGGGCCTAGTAAGATCTTTGTTTTGTTCTCCCCCGTTTCCCTCCCTTGCCTTGTCGCGCTCTGAAACACTTGTGTACAAACGCGATAGAAATAAAACAATATCCTCCGACTGCTCTTGCAGATTGGAGCTCGACTCTAAACTGTCATCCTCAACATTTTCCACATTACTTGGGTGAGTAGGTGTTACAGGCCTACTACCCAAGCTTTGGTGATTTAACAACCTTGTAATCAATTCCCATGATTTTCCTTTCAGAGTCAGACCCCTGGTTTTGCACATATATCTTTCAGCTGATCTACTGTCAGAACAATCAGGGCTGCCTCATTGAAGCTATCCATGTTTGGCATGTTACAATTGCTTCACTTTTTGATGGAGCTTAGCCTTGTGGCTGGTTTAGTTGCGCACAAGTACGGCAAATAGTCAATGTAACCACTCTACGTCTATCCCACCGCCTGCCACCAGCCAGACTTCTCTCAAGAGGGGTAAATGTGAGCTGTAGAACTGTAGCATTGAAATTCACCAATACAAGTAACACTTACACTCACACTCACGTTTGTTATTGAATATCAGTTTTAAATCAGCGTTCTTTAAAAAGGGTAAGATATGTAACACTGTAAATGTACTTTCAAAATACTGGAACCAAACAAGTTAGTGGATACTCTTTGGAGATGCTTCATACACACTTCCTACACCCCGAGGTGACTTCACCAACTAGGATAGCAATGGCATTTATATATCACTTGTATACTTTGCACGTTCTGAGGTTTGAATAAAGGAAAGGTTAAAGGAAGGAAAAAGGAAAAAGGTTACACAGGTTCTCAGAGTATGTGAGCACTTTAAATCTTACAATGAAGTCTAGATACAAACCTTTCCCAGCAATGTTAGTTTAAAACCAATGCATCACCTATGAGGTCAGCAAGAATCAAAGTCAAAGGAATAGAAGAGTCTGCAGGGAGCCAGGACAGCCAAAGTCAATTGCAGCAAAGCCTATGGAGCTGTTAAGCAAGATTGTATGCCGTACCCTTTGGGTGCACTACAACAACCTTGACCTCCTGGCAATAGGAACCCAACCTTTGGTCGAAGTCTGTACTACACAGGTTGGTAGCGTGATTGAGCAGCCAGGCTTACTTCAAGAGGGGTCAATGTGAGCTGTAGGGGAGTTACACAGATTCACAGTGACAAGTATTAAAATAAACTCTTACACACAAGGTTTCGTGATTAAACAATTATTAATGCATTTAACAGTCAGATTGAGTAAGCCTTCTTTAGAAGGGGCAATATAATAGTAACACACAAATACACTCCAAAAATACACACTCTGTGTTTCTAAATCAATACCCTTTTGGGATATTACACCCCCCCTCTGGGGTGACTTTAGCAACTAGGACACTGTGGACATGAATTTACCACGGTTTGCATTTAGAATCAGACTTGGGAGTGAGTCAAAATGAAAACATTATTGGAACAGAACAAGAGATGACACAAATAACCTGAAGCAGGTAAGTACTTCGGGTAACCCCCAATGCAAAGTTAGTTATCCCCTTCCTGGAAGGAAGGCAAAACACAATGTCAGTGGGCAAGAGTCGTTCAGGGAGCCAGGCCAAAGTCAACTGGGCAAAAGTCTAGGTGAGCTGAAGGATTTCTTGCAGGTAAGGAAAAGTCTTACAATGCTTTAGAAGTCTTTGTAGAAAAGAAGAATTCAAAGCAGGGCCACAAGCTGTTTAGACTTGTGAAGTAAAGAAGCTATCAGCAACTCTACAGAGCAACCACAACAGGTCTCACAAACAGGGAACAAGTGCAGTTACACAACAAGAGGTACGTTCTTACACCGTACAGTACCTTTAGGTTGAAGAAAAAGGGCAGCAGGTGACTTCTGTTCCTGTGCAGCTCTGCAGATCCTGGTGTTGTGGGCCTCAGTCGTGGGGACAATAGGGAGGACATCTGGGGACTCTTGCACTGCAATGGGACGGTCACCGACTGCAACCAGCAATCTTCAAACAAGTGGCACTCGGTGTTTCAGCTCCTCTCGTCTACCGCAAATAGCAACACTGCGGTTAAAAGCAACACACATGATCAGGTGTTCCTCTCCTGGCTATTCGGTTCCAGCAGCAACTGCAGTAGAATTTCAACCAGCTCTGAGAGGATGTCCAGGTGGCTTACTTTGGAGTTGATTGGTCCCACCAACTCAAGGGGAGACGTCGTCCTTACAGGGCTCCTAAGGAATTTGGATTTTCAGCACAGCAGCAGGGCTTCACTGCGCAAAACCAACGGTCCAGGAGTTGCAGCAGGCGTCTTCAAGTTCTTCTTCGGTTCCTTCGTCCAGTGGTCGACTCTGCCTTCCAAGCCACAAAGCCTCACCTTTTAAACAGTTTTTTCCCTTTCATTCCAGCCTAGATGTCAGTCACCCAGCAGGGTGGTTGTCCTTGGCGGACAGCCAGCTGGCCAATCACATAAAAGTGCATTTCTGTCACCTAGGAGACTAAGCACAGGGAGTTTTGGGCACCTCCCTTGCTTCCTGAGCCTGCCAGACAACCTGGAGCCAGAGGCGGGCTTCATGCGTGAATCCTGCCAAAGGCAAAGCGAACAAAGGGACCAAACCTTGTTTGTCACGCAGAGTAAATCTCAACGACTGACTACCTTTCCACAAAGAAATGGTGAAAAAATAAGACTGTGCCCATTTTGACAAAAATTGCACCTTTGGGTGCTTTAATGCAGCTGCGAATGCAGCCCGCAGTAAATGCACACCACACTAGTTAAAAGTAAACCACTGCAACCAGCCATTCAATCAGGAAAGGGTAACATAAAAATGTTACACGAGAAGTTAGACAAATGGGATACTACGTAACCCCTCCAGCACCCTATTGTAAGAGTGTGTGCTGGGTCTAGAAAGTTAAAATGTAAGTAAAGTTAATTTCACTTTACTGCTTTTGGAAACAGTAGTTTATCCAAGAGGTATTTAAACCTTGTTAAAATCTAAAAGCCTTCCCTGTGTCACTGCACTGACGGTGCAGTGTGACACAATGTAAACGATGATGCCTATTGAGTTTGTCAGACTCCACAACCAAAAGAAACAGAGTTCAAATCACATGAAAAATACATGAGAGTGGGAAAAAGGGTCTCAACTCTCTCTAGGTTAAAAATTCAAGTCCTCAAAATCCAGCAAAGTTGTTGGGGGTCTCTAAGGTAGAGAGGAATTAGCACATTTCTGAGAATTCTCCCGAACAAAAAAGTATTTAAACCTTGTGAGAAATCTAAAGGATTTCTCTGTGACACTGCACTGAAGGTCACCATACAAAAAGTAGATGCCTATAGAGTTGGTCAGACTCCCAAAACAAAGGAAACATAATCCAAACCAGATCAAAATACATGAGAGAGTGAGAAAAAGGGCTCACTCACTCCAGGGTTAAAATTAAAAGTCCTAAAGTCCAGAAAAAGAGCTGGGGGATCTCTGAGGTTGAAGGGAATTAGCACAGAAATGAGAATTCTCCCCAACAGTCCGTTTTCAACTTTCAAAAACACTTCTTGTAATACTATGCGACTACTACTAGATGTCAGACTATGCAGAGCATGTGATCTAAGCAGATGCACAATATATATGGGATACATTACTCACCGTAATCGTATTTCTGATGCTTGTATCTGCTTAGATTCACATGCTGTGCATAGGCCGACATCTAGTGGAAGCTGCGGAGTATTACAGTTTGTTTTTCGAAAATCGAAAATGGGCGTCGACACAGGCGTGCCAGTAATACTATCCCTAGTGTGACGTCCACTGTACCCAAGATCCCTCACGCGTCTAGGATCCTCAGATTGTATTTTTTCTGACATGAGGAAGCATGAGGAGTAGCGCGAGTACAGATAATCCAAGCAGATAGACAGAAAGGTAAGACTACAAGCAATCATGCGCCTTCTCTCGGAGGGGAGGAAGGGTGGGTCGCATGTGAATCTAAGCAGATACAAGCATCAGAAATACGATTACGGTGAGTAATGTATCCCTTCTGAGGCTTGTGGAATCTGCTTAGATCACATGCTGTGCATAGATTAGCGAGCAGTACCAGAAGAAGGAGGTGGGATGTGAGAAGGGTCATGAGCAAACAGGTGTCTTAGAACCGCTTGTCCCACTTGTGTATCTGTCTTGGAATGAGTGTCAATGCAGTAATGCTGAGTAAAAGTGTGAATAGAGCTCCAAGTAGCTGCTTTGCAAATGGTGTCGAGGGGAACATTTGCAATGAAAGCCAGAGTGGCACCAATGCCTCTAGTAGAGTGGGCCCTTGGCGTAAAAGGCAGAGTCTTTTCAGAAAGAGAGTAACACAGCTGTATACAGTTGATAATCCACTTCGAGATAGCGCCCTTAGAGACGCGATCCCCCTCTCTGCCTGTAGCTACGGAGACAAACAGTTGATCTGTTTTCCTTAGCGGTCTGGTTTTATTTACATAGTATAGGACCGCCCTACGCACATCTAGGGTGTGTAGTTTCACCTCAGCCGAGCTTTGCGGGTTTTGGAAGAAAGCCGGAAGCTCGATGGACTGGTTTACATGGAACTTGGATATGAATTTAGGTGAGAACCTAGGGTGTGTGCGTAAAACCAGTTTGTCCTTGTGGATAGTAAAGAAAGGATCCTGCACTGACAGAGCCTGAATTTCACTGACCCTTCTTATGGAGGTAATGGCTACTAAGAAGGCCGTTTTATAAGTCAGGTGTTTGAGACTACTTTTATGCATGGGTTCGAATGGGGGTCCCATGAGCTTAGCTAGCACCACGTTGAGGTCCCATCCTTTAACCACTGGTACTTTCCACCACGAGACCTTGTTATGGGATGTGGTGTAAGCCGAGAGGGCTGCCAGGTGTACTTTCAGCGAGTTAAAAACCAACCCTGCATCCAGCAGGTGGAGCATGTATGTCACAACGTTGGAAGGAGTGCAATCAACCGGGTTGATTTGTTTATTCTGGCACCAGATAACGAATCTTTTCCACTTATCAAAGTAACAGTGCCTTGTATTTGGTTTCCTGGACTCTTTTAGAATGTCCATACACCTCTGTGGTAATTTGAGATGTCCAAACTCTATGACTTCAGGAGCCATGCTGCTAGGTTCATAGAGTTGGGTTCCTGATGCACTGTTTGACCCTGTTGCTGGGACAGTAGGTTGTACCAGGCTGGGAGTCTGATGGGCTCGCACACCGCCATCCTGCGTAGGTGTGGAAACCATGGTTGTCTCGCCCACATGGGAGCAACTAGGATGAGCGTCATCGATTCCTTGTTCATCTTGTACACCACTTTCCTGATGAGAGGAGTTGGTGGGAAAGCGTACGCAAACATCCCTGACCAGTTCATCCACAGGGCATTCCCTTGGGAGTCTGGCTGGGGGAACCTGGATGCAAATCCTGGGCATTGTCTGTTTTCGCTTGTGGCGAATAGGTCTATAGTGGGGAAACCCCACTGAGAGAAGAGATCTTCTACTACGTTTCTGTGAAGGACCCATTCGTGTTCTTCTGGGAGGGAGTCTCTGCTTAGAGCATCCGCTAGGGAATTGAGCTCCCCTGGAACATGTTGTGATGACAGGAAGATGTTCCGTCTGAGTGCCCATATCCATATTTTCTGGGCAAGCTTGGACAGATTTGGCGAACGAGTCCCCCCTTGCTTGTTCAGATAGAACATGGCTGTCGTGCTGTCCGTCCTGATCTGCACCGACAAGTTCAGTAGATGGGGCTCGAAGGCCTTTAGCGCTCGGAATACTGCCAGAAGCTCTAGCAGATTGATGTGGTTCTTGGCTACTGAGTGAGACCAGAGACCCTGAGCTGTGTGGTGAAGATGGTGAGCTCCCCACCCAGTCAGGCATGCATCTGTAGTCACCACGGCTTGTACTTCGGGATCGTAAAAGGTTTTCCCCTTTGCGAGATTCTCTCTTGTCCACCAGTGTAGGCTCTGTACGAGTGTTGGCAAAACGACCACTAGATCGTCCCACTGACCACTTGCCTGAGACCACTGTTTCGCCAACCATTCTTGCATGGGACGCATGCGCAGACGCGCGTGGGGGACCAGGTAAATGCATGACGCCATCATGCCCAGTAACCGCATAGCTTTGCGTACTGTTATCTGTTGACCTGACTGATAATGCGGAATTTGCCGAAGTATATTCCGAATTCTCTCTTCCGAAGGGAAGGTCAATCCTTTCTGAGTATCTAGGATAGCTCCTAGAAACTGTTTTGAGGTGCTTGGCACCAGACTTGACTTTTTCTCGTTGATAGAGAAGCCTAATTCGTGGAGGAGGTCGATAGTCCTCTGAATGTTTGACCTGCAAATTCCTGGGGTTTCCCCCGTTATGAGCCAGTCGTCCAGATAAGGGTACACCGGGATTGCCTCCCTGCGTAGGTGTGCAGCCGCCACAGCCAGTACCTTGGTGAATACCCTTGGTGCTGAAGCTATCCCGAAGGGCAGTACCTTGAATTGGTAGTGGCGACTGTCCACCTTGAAGCGTAAGTACTTTCTGTGCGCTGGGAGCATGGAAATATGAAAATAAGCATCTTTCATATCCAAGGTTGCCATGTAATCCCCCTTTTTTAGGAGTGGGATTACCTCTTGTAGCGTGGTCATACGGAATTTTTGGGGCTTGACATACTTGTTGGCAGGCCGTAAGTCCAATACTGGGCGCATTGTCAAATCTTTCTTTGGCACAAGGAAGTAAGTTGAATAGATACCCTTGTTTACCTGGTGTCCTGGGACGAGTTCTATCGCGTCCTTTTCTAGCAGAATGGCGATCTCCTCGAGAAGGATCCTTTGATGCTCTAGGGAGTGCACTCTTTGTCGTGGAGGATGGTTCCGGGGACGCTGCAGTAGTTCTATACAATATCCTGCGGATACTGTTGACAGCACCCATCTGTCTGAGGTGATCCCTTCCCAAGCTTGGGTGAAGGTGGAAATGCGTCCCCCTACTGGGGTTGCGTGACAAGGGACCCTGAACTGAGCGTCACTGTTTTGGTGGAGGTGTGCCACCTCCCTTGTTGGGGCTGCCTCTGCCTCTTCCACGACCTCTCTTGTTACCCCTGCCGTAACTCTGGGTAGACTGCTGGTTGTTATTCCATTGTGTACCCTGTCCCTGGGCATAGTTGCCTCTTTGTGAATTGTGGCCGCGTGGGCGACGAAAATTACTGTTCCCCCTCTGGTTAGGGGGTTTGTTGGTAAGCTGGCCAAGGGATTTGAGAGTCTCATATTCATCTTTGGCATTTTTAAGTGCGTCTTCGACCGCTTTCCCAAACAATAGGTCGGGTTCCACTGGCTTGTCTATTAAAGAAGCCTGGGTTTCTGTCTTGAATCCCGACTGCCGTAACCACGCATGTCTCTTGATAACCGTACCCTCTGCTATCAATCTCCCTGCGTTGTCAGCGGCGTCGAAAGTTGCTTTTAAAATGCAACCAGACACGGTTCTCCCCTCTGCCGAGATCCGAGCCAACTGGCCCTTTAACGGTTCTGGAGCAGAGGCAATGAGCGCCGCGACTTCTTCCCATTGATGGCAATTGTAACTAGCCAACAGGGTGGTGGAATTCGCAATCCTTGCTTGGTAGGCGGACGTTGAGGCTACCTTCCTGCCAAACCCGTAAAGTTTTTTGCTCTCCTTGTCGGGAGGAGCTTCTGATGAAGATAAGGGCGTGCCAGCCCTTTTTCTAGTGTTGGTAACCACTAGGGAATCTGGTTTAAGATGTCCCCTTATATACAGAGGGTCAGACTGGGCTGCCCGGAAAATCTTTTCAATTCTGGGGTTGACAGCTCTGGTGAGGTTAGGATTCACCAGGGAAGGATCTATTCTTCGTTGGATGGACTTGAGGATAGGGATGGTCTGAGCGACCGGTCTCCTTTCTCCTACAAACTCCTCCGCGAAGTCCCTTTCCTCCTGTACACCGTGGGTGTCGATGTGGAAATGTTCCGCTGCTCGAGCGAGAACCTCGTTGAGGAGGGGCTGGTTATCAACTGGAGAGTCGGTAACTGGGGCTTTGCTTTGTACTGGGGAATCTACTCTGTAAATTTCCTGCTCATTTTCTCCCTCCTCCAGGTCCTCATCCTCTGCAAGGTAATCTGTCCCGGTTTGTTCTTCCATAAATTCAAACTCCTGGTCCTCTTCAGGGAAAACTTGTCCCTGGTAACTGGGGAGTGGAGTAGAATATGGAATGGAGTAAGGCTGAACCTCGAAGGGTTCAGGTCTTTCGAACCGGGGCTTTTTACTTAGCGGGATAGGATCGGAGGAGCCTGAGGGTGTGGCCCCTTGAGGGTTATATGAAAGAAAATGTTCTGGGTTCTTATAAAAATCAGCCAAGGAAGACATCCTAGACATAACCCTGTCTATGTCTTCACTGGACCATTCCCTGGAACAGGGTATTACTTTAGTAGGTGATGATTTATGGGACTTTTCAAGGGTAGACTTGTGTTTGCTTGTCTGCCTAGGGTGAGAGGATGGCTTTACAGGAGTGGAAGGCTGTGCTTTCCGCTGCTTCCCCCCCTCCCTGTGCGTGGAAAAATGTTTTCCCTGTCCCTTGGAGGCCCCAGAGACTTTCGACGCCTGGCGCCGAGGGTCTGGAGAGGTATCTGTGTGCTTTCGTGGGGCCTCACTGGTGTTAACCGCGGTCTCGGTATCTTGGAGCGCGGCCTGGGGGTGGAAGTCGTCTTCGTCTCCCGACGATCGAACTTCCGTTAATGTGTGTAGCGAGGCACTCTTGGCAAGAGTGGATGATTGCCTTGCGTCGTGAGGTGATCTCGATCGAGAGCGCCCAGAGGACACCGAGTCGGACCGTTCTTTTTGTGCCTCTTTCCGTGAAGTCGACGTCGTCGAGGTCCGGTTGGTCTTAGTGTGTTTAGTGTGTGTTAGGTGTGTAGCGCTTGCGTCGCCGGGGGTCTTCCCCATAGCCGCCCTGCCGGACGACCTTCCGAGGTCGGGGACCTGCGCTCGCCGGCTGTCTTTCGACGCCGTAATGCCCTCGCCGTCCGAAAGTACGGCGTCGCTGCCATCGCTGAAGGCGCCCTCCGCTGCCATGGCCTCCTGCCTGGCGTGGTGGGCCCAACGCTTTGTCGAACGGTCCTTAAGTGTCTTAGGTTTAAACCTACTACACGCTCTGCAGTTCGCTTCGGGGTGATCCCTTGGCAAGCAGAGATTGCACGTGGCGTGCCTGTCGACCCAAGGGTATTTGCGATTGCACTTGGGGCAGAATTGAAAAGGGGTACCCTCCATACGCACCTTAAGGCAGTGGGCTGCTAAGTGTAGGAATATATAAAATGTAACTATATATCAAGAGTGAAGAGTATGTACCACCCCCCACTCTCCCTACTTGTAAGGGCCGAGGCCAGCGGCCTACTAGGCCCGGGCCGAGGCCAGCGGCCTTCCGAGGCCCAGATCCGTCGTGCAGCAGTCGACGGTCGATGACTTCTCCAGCCGTTGTCGAGGTCGAGGGTCGACGTTGGGGTGGGGAAGGGAATGAATAAGAATTATAATTATAATAACAGCAAAAGTATGGCTAAGGCCAGGGAACTCCGCAAGATGCTTCCGACCAGTATGGCGGAAAAAAACAATCTGAGGATCCTAGACGCGTGAGGGATCTTGGGTACAGTGGACGTCACACTAGGGATAGTATTACTGGCACGCCTGTGTCGACGCCCATTTTCGATTTTCGAAAAACAAACTAATACTCCGCAGCTTCCACTAGATGTCGGCCTATGCACAGCATGTGATCTAAGCAGATTCCACAAGCCTCAGAAATATATTTATTTTTAAATATCTATTGTTGTTGCTTTTTTGTTTCTTGCCACTTATTTCCCCTGTTCCCTTCCCATTTAGCCTTGTGGTGCTTTGAAACAATCCTTTTGTATACAGCGCATTACACAATAATAAAATAAACAAAAAAAATAAAGCTGTGTAATTGGGACCGACTTACCTAGAATTAGTGATAGTTATTTTGAAGTTTTATGCTTTGGTCTGTGTACCCCCAAGCAGTGGGTTGTGTTTTATAATGCGTTTATGATTCTATGAAAGTACTTTTTCCACCAACAAGGCATAAAATAAGCAGTGTTGCATAGCAATTTGCTATGCAATTCTGTAGGTTTGCTAATTAAATTGACACTTGTGTAGCAGAGATAGCTATTTAAGTTACCGTGTTTAATGAGGGCACAGCTCACCCTGCATTGCTCTCTCCAATCTTTTCCGCTGCTAAGTGCCAAATGCCTGTATGGGAGTGCCGGTCAATTTTATTTCTTCAAATAATTGCAAGCCAGAAGTAATTGGGATGACTCTTATTTAGCCAACTTTATCTTATCTTGCAAAGACCAGTATGTGCTAACTTTATATATTTTTTAAAGACAGTCATGCAATTCCATTCCTTACATAATGCATAATTGCAGAATTGCTCCTGTAAAACACTGCAGTGTCTCCATGCTGTAAAGTAAAGTTTAGTTTATTAGATGTAAATCTCAGCGTCAACTAGATTTCCTCTTATTGGGGAAGATGCATCATTTAGACGAGTGAACGTTTTTGAAAATGTCCAGGATTACACAGCCAAATACTTTTGATGGCAAACCTAGTTCCGTGACCTACTGGTTGCATACATCTGCAACTGGTGCTCAACCCATGAGCTGAACCCATACTCCTTGACATTCTATCTTATCACCCCGTTGCTTTATATACCCTGAAAGGGAGATGTCCGCAAATGACAATTTTCCACCTAGTTTGTCCAGTTATCTGCCTGCTACGCCATCCACTCTGCTTAGTCGCTTACTTTCCTTCCTCTTAATTAATGAATACACAAAACTAACTAGATACGCAACAGTGATCAATAGTTCCATCCAGTCTGTACATCTACAGATCTGCTGCAATACCATCGGCCGTGTTTAGCCTCCAGAGCTCAGTTTGCTCTGATTAGGATGGACTTGTAGAATACCGCAAACATGAGAGGTGGCCAAGAGGTGGCCAAACTGTTTTCAGAGCCATTTTATCGTATCCATTTGTGTACATTCATGGAGCTAACCTTTTACAGACACTCATCCAGGGCACGCAAAGTCTACTTGCCCACCTGCATAGTCAAATAGGTTTTATGAAGGGCGAATACCATTTGCAGGGTACGTTTGAAACTTTATTTAAAATTACATTGTTTGTAGTAAATGTCAAATCAAAGTTTCACTGTGCATGGCGGACCTCTGGGTGGCAGCAGCGTGCCAAACAAAGTGGTGTCAATTGCACCATTTTACAGAAAGCGCATTTACATCTTTTGTCATCTGTTGCCACGGTTTAAGTGCATTTCTCTTAGGTCAAGTAGGTAAACTAAGTTACTAGACCTGCAGGTCTAGCGGAATTTTGAAGAATTTGCAAGGCAGACTCTTGTTCACTATTGTCTTACTTCAACAGTACACAAAAATGCTATATTGTTGCTCGAATTATGTCTTGGGTACAAACAACTTCTAGTGACATTAAAAATAGGAGTATACCATTGCTAATCAAACGGGTTTGTTTGCTAATCTACATTTTAATTAGCAAACTCTGCTAATCAATTTTTGAAAACTAATTTATGCCTTGCACCAAGGTTTACTATGGCCCATTTATAGTTATAATAAACCTTTCTTTTTTATAACACTTCGTGGTGCAAGTGTTTCTTTGGAACCGTTTGTATGCTAGAGGTTCTTTGTACCTTCCTACAGCCCTCTCTCCCTCCTAAAATGAGCCTGGCTGCTCGGTCTACGCTACCAAATACTCCAGTGATAATACTAGGAGTAGAGTTTTGTGCTGTCTCAGTTGTATGGTTTTACTAAGCACTTAGTTGGACTTGAGAAAGTGTTGGGAATGATTTCTTTTTACTGTACCATTCCTTCCATTTTTATGGACCCCCAAACGCTTTGCTTTTATTTTTGAATCGTCCCTGTACTTTTTGCAGTGCAGTGAAGCCTTAAGCTTCACTACACTACACTGTTTTTTGCTCATCTGTTATGGGGATGTCCTTTAGGCTGTCATACTGGGAAACATGGTTTCCATTAGTTTGTTACTGCTTTTGGTAACTTATCACCTGTGGTAACTTTTATCATTGTACAATGCAGCTTACACTGCAGTACAATGGGGAACACTTTGTTTTGCCCTAGACCAATTTTGTGTGTATTCTGTTTTAGCCTTACCGAGTTTGGCTCCCAACTGTAGCTAGTGCCCAAACATGGCCAAGCAACAGGGTTTTTTGCTTGTCCTTTGGCCGTCTCGTCTTTAACCCTTCTTGCTAGCCGGTGAGGCCAGGAAAATCCTTGTATGGACTTCCAGTGCCCGGGAAAGCAGTGGCTTATGGCGGGCTACTGGAGGGCTGTGTGTGTGTTTGATGACAGAAAGTGGGCTGGGACTGTCTGGTCCCAATCCACAAACTGGTTTCAGTGTGTCGGAGTGGTATGCATGAGTTTTGCTGCCAGTGGTCCCAATTGGACCACTTCTGGGGGGTGTGTGTGTGTGTGGGTCAGATCTGCCATTGGCTAGTGGGAGTTTTAGCTCTTATCTGGCTTTTAGGATAAGAAGAGGACCCCCTGTACCCACTCTAGAGAGATCCTGGAAGAAACCGAAGGAGCCAAGACTACTGTCCAGCTGCAAGGACACCCGTCTGAAGGAGGCCTGGCGACCAACTTCGACTGTTGTCCTGGGCGAGCCCAGTCTTGTAGGTGATCTTCAGGAGTCCTGTGAGGGAGCTGCAACCCTTGGAGTGGAGGGAACATCCATTCTTGACGTCAGCTCAGAAACCCATGTAGAAGAGCCTTCCGAAGTGCCCCTGGAGCACCCTGTGGCTGACAACCTCTGAAATTGGGCTACCGTGCTGCAGATGTCGCTGTTCCAAGTAGAGGCCTGGAACGTAGGGTGGTCTTCAGCTTGTGCAACCAGACTTACCTCTGCATAATTTCGTGGTCGTAGCATCAAGGGGACCCGAGGTAGGAGGTGAAGTCTGACCGCGGCAAGTGAATCCCTTTGCGTTGCCATGCATCGGTGGCCATCGCCCGAAACCTCTTACCTGCATCCAGTCCTGTACAGGGAGGGGCCCTACATAGTTAATTTGCCTCTCCCAACTGAAAGACCTTGCACCAGCATCAGTCGCCGACCAAAGGAGTGCTTGAACCTGCAGTCCCTGGGGATCAATGACTGATGCAGACGGCAGGAAAAGCCACCTTGGACCATCTTCAGCAGACCTGCCAAGTCCCATGAAGAATCGGAGTACAGGGGGTCAGTTGTAGCGATACTTTTGAATTACTTTGGCTTTGCCATTGCTGGTTCACAGAAGTAATCCGAGAGTTGGGGACTGTTAGGTAAGATTTTTTAAATTCCAACTGGTGTGTTGGACTTTACAAGAGAACAAGTTTAGGCTTCTTTCACACAGTATTAATGGGCTATAAAATCAACAGTGCTTTGATTCCATACGCCAATCGCAGAATTGCTTAAATACCTGCTGCACAGTGCGGAGGTTGAGTTTGCGGTTTTGTACTTTACCTCGTTTTTGATTGGGTAGGTGGAGTCCTGCTGCTTCTTAGTTTTCTTATCGGGCCTGCTCACATCCAAGTTCTTCATGTATGTGGATAACACTTGGGAAACGCCAATGCCAGAGAGAATGCACATGACTGGTGCCAGGACCAGCATCAGACGCACCTGTGGATATCAAAAGCAGATTCATTCCATTTTGTTCAGAACTACTTCACATACGGGCTAAGGTCATCAACTTGCGAGAGTTCAAAGATATCTCAGCTGAGCTACCAACTGCAAACGACAGGTCCACGCGCGAAGAGCTACACCCAGATTAAACACGTTTTTGATATAAGAAACGCATCAGTATAGGACTTACCATGACAGCAGAGAAATACATGCTGGTCACGCCGTACATGATGATAAAAATTCTGGCATCGGACAGATTATTGAAGCAATAATAAAGACCAACTGCAAAAGTAAATGTAACAATTAGCTTTAAAAGACAAACTTGAAACTAAGCGTAAAGGCACTGAAGCAAAACAAACTTCTTGTGCAGTCGAGGAACTCTCGCGCGATCACTGTTTTTTGTGGCACTGTAAAAGCCAGGATTAAGCTTAAAATTAGAGGCCTGTGGAAATCTGAAAATGCTGTCAAATGGAGAATAACCAGGAATAGAAGACAGCGGCGAACTGGAGCTTTATCTCGAGACGTTTTACATCAATGATGAAGCAGCCGTATGCACTAAGCAGTCAAACCTTTGTGAAAAGTGTTCAATCTGCATACCAGAGGCATTTCATTCACCGCAATTTAATTATGACAATCCCACATTTTGAAACTTCTGGAATTAGAATAGGAAAGTTAATTGGTTTAAAATGTGCCCAACCATATAATGTCTTCTTATTGTGCATATACCACAAGGCTGGGCCATAATGGCATGCAATGTAGTGCAAGAAAACCAATGTTACATGCATTTTGAAAAGCTTCCCTTGTTTTTTCTTTATAGTTATTTAGACCACTAATGACAACTGCAACACAATCCCCTTGACTGTGTTATAATGTGTCAAAGGTAAGCAGAGCCCCAAGTGGTGGCAGTTCCGATAAGGCACAGTACGTTAGCTACCAGTTTCTCATGAGCCAACTCTTAAGTAGGTACTTGCCACCGCTCCATGAACAAAGAATTCATACAAATGCAGTTTAAAAGCAGGAGACACAGGTCAATCTTCACATGGCACCTGGGAACATGAAGACGAGCAGCTGCAGGTCAAAGTAGTAGGAGGACCAGGTTGTGGGTTGATGCTCCGAGACAGAGGCAATGATGGGAATATTATTCTTAGCGTAGGAAGGGTCCAAAAGCGAGTAGAAACGACCAGTCCAGGGAGAGATCTTGCCTTGGGGGAAGAAAAGAAAAAAGTACATGAATAGTTGTAAATTGTCAGCTAGATATGATGGCTCCCCCAACACACCAGAAAAGGTTTCCCTCAATATAGGATTACAGTGCATCAGAGTAGAATATATATTAAATTAAAAAAAGATGTGCATTACAAGGAGTGGCTTGGTACAGATTTGTAAAAATCGGGAGAATTTCGCATCAGACCACAACCCTAGAAAGAAAATCCCTTGTGCAGAACACCAATATTGAATCTGCCACACAGAATACCACAAATCCAAAAGGTGAATCACAAAATTAATTTATTTATTGTGCATTTGTTAGGCGATTATACAGCAAGTAAATTGTGTTTCAACGCACCCACAGGGCAATAGGGAGGGGACATGGGATTGAAAAACAAATGCTTTTATCCGTGTGAGGAGAGTTAATTGGTATCAGGTGTATGCACTTACAGTCTAGTGCCTGACCCGATTAACGGGCCATGTCCAGTACGATGTATGAGAGTTGGTCTTGTTACTCTCAGTCACCCTCTTCCCCGGCCCAGTGTTTGTGCAAAAGGTGGATTGGGGGGTGGGACCTCGGGAATCCTAAAAAAATAGGATGGGTTAGATGACCCCTCCCCCAGGTGATCCTCCCGCACTGGTCCACCCCCAGGAACTGGATCCAAAAGCGATGGCCGTGTCCTGGCCGCTGGGATGACAAGTCCCCGAGGACTAGCGGGTGAAACACCCTTTGGTTTTCTAAGAGTGTCCATGCTCATGAGTGAGCAGCAGGTGTAAGTGCCCAATGGAGGAAGTGCTAGGGAGAGGTCAGCTGCACTAAATAGTTAAGTGCAGTGTTAGGCAAGATTTTATGTAGTAACTCTGTGGGAGACTACACCAGCCTTATCCTCTTGGCAAAAGGTAACCGAACCTTTGGTATAGGTCTGTACAAGTTGGTAGAGTGACTGAGCAGCCAGACATCTCAAGAGGGGTCAATGTGAGCTGAAGAGATGCAACAGAGATTCACAGTGACAGGTATTCAAATAACACATACTCCAGGTTTCTTTTAAATTATTTATCTAACAGTCTGTTTTTAAAATAAGCCTTCTTTAGAAAGGGCAATATGCAACAATAAAATAAACTTCAAAAGTACACGCTTTCAGTTAGGTAAGTAGTTACCCTTTTAGGATGCCACACACACGCACACTTCCTACACCCCGAGATGACTTCAATAGCTAGGGTGCTGTGAACATTAATATATCACTTTTACACTCAAATACAATACTGAGACTGTGGAAAAAGGAAAAGGTTAGGGAAGGAAACAATGGTTAACAAGTTTCTCTGAAAAGGTAAGTACTTTTCAATCTCCCACTGAAGTATAGGTTAACACTTTCCCAGCTATACAAGTAACTTATATAGAACTTTGAGGGACAGATGTTCACCTGTCCCTCAAAAGGTCAGGGCAAGAAGAGTCTACAGGGAGCCTGGACAGCCAATGTCAATTGAGCAAAGTGTAGGTGAGCTGAGGCACTTCTTGAAGATAGCACATAATTCTTGCACAATGTTATAGAGAATGTTTGTTGAAAAAGAATCAGTGTTGGGCCACAAGCTGGGAGGCTTGCGAGAAGCAAAGATGCCCTTTTGCAGAGTTGCTTGCAGCAAATGCAAGTCTCCAGTGAGAGCAAGCAAGCTACACACAAGTACCCCAGACAGTACCTTAGGTTTGAAGAAGGGTCCAGCTGGCTTCTGTTTCCTGTTGTAGTCCTGCAGATCCTGTTCCTGGGCCTCAATCGTGGGGACAAGAGGGAGGACGTCTAGAGGACTCCTGCACTACGGTTTGAAGGTCGGTGGCAGCAGTGGAATTACTGCAGATCAGCGGCTCTTCGCGGTTTTAGCTGCTCGCAAATAGCATCAGCGCAGTTCTTGGACACCTTCTGGGCTCCCCTTGCTTATGGGGTCCAGCACTCTGTTGAGGTGGCTCAGGCTTGGGTCATCTTGCTTCGAGGAGTCCGGAGGATCTTCCTGGAACTCGGGTCTGGCTTAAAGGCGATGCAATTTATCCTGGTGTTCCTGTCCCTGGCACTCGGTTGCAGCCGCAGCAAAGAAGTACAGCCAGCAGGGAGATGGGTTCCAGTCAAGTTAGTCTTGGGGTCAGTTGGTCCCACCAACCCCAGGGAAGAAGTCATCCGTTCTGGGCTTCTCTAGTCAATTGCGAAATTGGAGCTTCAGCACTGCTGCAGGGCTTAACCGGGCAAACCAACGGTCCAAGAGGTGCAGCAAGCTTCTCTTCCAGTTTCTTTCTTCGGTTCCTTTGTCCAGTGGTCGACTCTGCCTTACTTTCAAAAGACCTCGCCTTTTATGCAGGGTTCTCCCATTCATTCGCAGCCTAGCTGTCACTCACACAGCAAGGTGGCTGTCCTCCAAGGACAGCCAGCCAATCATCTTTGGGTGCATTCCTGTAACCAAAGAGACTAAGCGCAGGGAGTCAGGAACCTCCCTTGCTTCCTGCCAAGCCAGACACGCTGGAGCCAGAGGCGAGCTTCACCTGTGAATCCAGCCAAAGGCAAAACAAACAAAGGGACCACACCTGGTTTGGTGCGCTTAGTAAAAGCCAAGACCGACCTCACAAGCAAGAAAAGGCAAAAAAAGAAGACCAGGCCATTTAGACAAAATGGGCACCCATGGGTGCAATACTGCATCTGAGGATTCAGCCTGCGGTAAAAACCCATCATGGTAAGAAAAATAAACCCCTGCCACCAGCCATTAATTGTATTGAGGTGAACGAAAGTAGACAAAGGGGCTACTAAGTAACCACCCCAGCCCCATCCCCCAGCACTATATTGTAAGATAGTGGGTGCTGGGTCTACAAAGAGAAAACGGTAAGTAAAGTCAATTTCACTTTACTGCTCTTGGAAAAAGTAGTTTACCCAGGAGAAGGTATTTAAACCTTAAGAGAAAGCCAAAGGACTTCTCTGCGACACTGCACTGAGGGTGCTGTGTGTTACATTACAAAAGGCGATGCCTATGGAGTTTGTCAGACTTCAAAAACCAAGAGACACACAA
This sequence comes from Ambystoma mexicanum, assembly GCF_040938575.1. Lineage (NCBI taxonomy): Eukaryota > Metazoa > Chordata > Amphibia > Caudata > Ambystomatidae > Ambystoma > Ambystoma mexicanum. Next base: position 4,555,126 of record NC_090931.1, on the reverse strand, counting down.
AAGAGTAAACATCAGAAAAAAATACTTGAGTGAGAAAAAAGGTCTCACTCCAGGAGAAAAAGAAATTAAAAGTTATCAAGTCCAGCAAAAGAGCTGGGGGTCTCCAAGGTAGAGGGGAATTAGCACAGAATTGAGAATTCACCCTAATATGCAGGCCTAGAGTGGCATAGGCCAGTGGGTGAAAGGCCACTGCTAGGCGGTGGCGGAGGGTGAAGGTTATTGGGTGTGGGAGGCCAGGGCCCAGAAGGACACAAGGGCCCTGGTCACCGATCTCAGCAACTGTGGGATTAGCAGAGGGGAAGGGAAGGAGGAACTTACAGATCTAGAGGGAGAGTATGTATTAAGACCAACTTCTAGATAGCCCGGCCCCAGACAGCCTTATGGGTGATGCAGAGGGATTTGAATTTGATCCTTGCAGCAACCGGAAGCCAGTGGAGAGGTTTTAGGGCTGGAGAGATGCGGTCTGTGGGCTTGAGGCCAAGGATAAGCCTTGCTGCCCTATTCTGGATTAGCTGCAGGGGTCGTAGAGAGGAAGAGGGTAAATTAAGGAAAAGGCTATTGTAGTAGTCTAGCTTAGAGAGAAACAGAGCTCTGGAGACATTGAGCTTCTGGGGGATGTGAGAAAAGGGAACATTCCTTTGAGAATGAAGAGTTGATAGTGGGACTTCTTGGCAAGGTCCTGAATGTGAGGGAGGAAGGAAAGAGGAGTCAAAGATCACTCCAAGGTTTCTGGCTTTGGATGAAAGACGGGGAGAGCCCACAGAGGATGGCCAGCGTGAGGAGAAGAAAGCGGGAGCAGGAGTCCCAATAGGAAGGAACTTGCTGGCATTGAGGCAGCAATCGTTGAATGTGCACCAGGACTGGATGGCAGACAGGCAGTCGGGAATGAGGGAAGAGGTAAGAAGAGGGTCAGATGGAAGTTTGAAGAGTTGTGCGTCATCTGCGTACCACTGGAAGTTAGGGGAGAAGGTGGAGCGAGATCAGTGTTAAAAGAGCAAGGGAGAGAGGTTGGAGCACTGGGGGACACCACAGGTTGAGAAAGAGGTAGGGGAGCAGAATGTGCCCAGCATAACCTGGGACAGACAGTCACTGAGGAAGGAGATCAGCCAGTCCAGTGCCCGCTCCGAGATACCCACGGTATCGTGGAGATGTTTTAGGAGGATGAGGAAGGCAAGTCCCTTCTAACACACACTACAGAGTGAATACAACCCCCTAGCCAGGAGATGCTTGCAAGGAGAACACGCCTTTTGTTGTACAGAATACAAAATATCAGCAAAGGACTCTGCTGTTAAGAGAACGTTCTGGTTAGTCCTGGTGCAAACAAGTGCTTAAAAGGCTTTGTGGCGTCATCACAGAGTAAAAATCAGCACAACTGATTGGCAATACTATATACATGGGCCTGCTCCATAGGGGATGCCAGGCTACCATTGGTTAGTCCATCGCCGTCAGTCAGGCTCTTCGTGGGTAAGCTGGGCTCATCTTTGAGGCGAGTTGAAGGGCAGGGCACTCGCAAATTACAATGTTGCTTCTAGACTAGTATGCTAAGCCTACATACTATACCACTGTGGCATGCACCTGGTCGGCATGAGAATTTGGATATGGGGAAGGGAGGATAAAATACAGTCACGCTGACCCACACGTTCAGGGCTTCATTGATACTGCACCTCCCACACTCAAGGTCTCCACCCTGGGTTTGATCTTTAATTTATCCCTCCCTGTACCTCATGTTACAAAGGATGCATTTTATGCTGGGAGAAAAACAGTTGCGCATGCTTAGATCTTTTATGGAAACTTGATTTGTGTTGGGAAAGGAGAGTTGCTTGCTTATCACGGAATGCACAGGTGCGGTGGCCGGGGTGGGGGGTGGAGGGGTGGGGTCAGTGGTGTGGGGCCGACTCTGGGCTGGTTGGGTGGGGGTTAGAGGCCTGCTGGCAGCTTAGTGGTGATGAATGGACGCTGCGCGGAGCCTGGTGTTGTCTCACGCTCTTGCCTGGAGCATTCCTCTGAACAATACTAAATGATTGCCACAGTAAAAGGGACATGGGGGAAGTGGATTCTACGGGAACTGGCGGTGTGCATTTGCTCTGCCGCGAGGGTGCTTGGCCTAGTGAAATCTTTCCACGGAGCTCGGCTGATGCAGCGCAGTCACACAAGCCTCTGTTCTCGCCATAAAGACAAAATGGCGTTTCTTTCTATGTGCCTCCTAACGGTATGCATCTGCTGGTCGCGCAATATTGCTTTCGCACAGAGTTTCATAGTGCAGTTCTCTCCCCCTTATACACTACACTATCTCATATGGGGGTTCGACTCACCTGAAAGCGCTTAGGGGGTGGGATATACTCATTTCCATCCCAACAATGGAGTGGTTGACCATGTTAAAAGCAGAGGAGAGATCAAATAGAATGAGGACAGCTGGGGAGTTAGAATCCAAAGATGTGAGCAGTTCTTCATAGGTGTTCAGTAGAGCAATTTCCATGCCTCTGGTTGCTCGGAATCCAGATTGATGGTCGTGGAGGCAACCAACAAGCTCAGAGTGTGAGGTAAGTTTAGGGGAGGGCCAGCTTCTCCAGGAGTTTCCCGAGAAACACGGTGATGGAAATAGGGTGGTAGTTAGCTGGACAAGTGGGGTCTGTTAAAGGTTTTTCAGTAGGGGGCGTGCACAAGGGAGTGCTCGAGGGGGGAGGGGAAAGATCCAGTGGCAAGAGTGGTTGCAGAAATGAGCAAGTGCAGGGGCAAGAGAGCCAATATTGTCCTTAATGGTTCAGGAGGAGCCGGGGGAAACCCGAGGAGACCTTCATGGAGTGGACAACTCTGGAGACTTCAAGTGTGATGGAGAGAAAGGAAGGAGGGTGGGTGGCCGTAGTAGACAAGGGGGTGAAGGAGGGTGAGGGGGCGAGGGACGCAAGAGTACTCAGGATGTCCTGAGTTTAAGTAGTATAGTGTGTGGCCAGTGTGTTGCACAGGGCTTGGGAGGGGTGAGGAGGAGACAGCGGAAGGGTTGGCTGGCTCCCTGCAGATTTTAAAGAGTTCAGCCGTGTTATTGGATGCACCAGAGATGCATCCCCCGAAGAGAACCCTGAAACTAATTTTGTGAAGCAGAAGACATTGTTAAAACCTTTGAAGTTGACCCTTACCAAAGAAGAACTCTGAGGTAGTAGTTTAGCTTGGCATGGGAGTATACCAGATCTTGGAATTGTGTGGCAATATGTTCTGTTTAGGCAGGAGAGTATACCCGTACAGTGAATCACAGTAGTTTATCTTGGCTGGCTGCAGAGTATATCAGACCGAGATCTGGCAAAAGAGTAAACCAGGTAGAAGCTCAAAGTAATCTGCACAAAAGTAGATGGCCAAAATAAACCTACAAACCACATAATGCAACATACAGGATACCGCACCAATGGAATAGTTTGTGACTTGCTTTGCCAAGACAGTTATATAGTCATCTACGGCCAGATCATGGCAGCAAGAGACCTCTCTTAGTGGCCGAATCTTTGGACAGCCGGTGAAAATGTTCACTGAGAATGAAGCATCAAGTCAGATGTGTTAGTTGCTCGTGGCCAGAACCAGAGAGCAGCTGCGTCACTCATGGACTTTTAACTTGGGGGGCAGTGGTGGCACAGAGTACTGTGAGAAACGTGAATGTGTCTCACTTGTTAGTCCCCGGGGATATGTCATCCAGGTGGCCAGGACACAGCCATTGCTATTGGATACAGTTCCTGGGGTGGACCAGTGCGGTAGCATCAGCTGGATGGGGAGTGGAAGTGGGACACCGACGGGTGAGACTTGGTAACCCCCCCCCCCTTCTTTTAACAATCTTTTCCCCATCCTACCCCATGGGCTACTCAAACACTCTTACCCCCCCCTCCTTTTCCGACACGAACACTTTCACACAGCATGAAACACGGACAAACACCAGAGCCGTTTACCCGACATGTCCCACCACAAGGGTCAGGCAAAGTCAAGCAATTGACCAGAATCACACACACCCAATGGCCCTTTTCCTTCACCACAGGGATAAAAGGTGGAGCACAAGAGCACAATACAAGTAAGGTAGACCACACGACAAGAGAGCCAACGCAACCCGTTAGTTCAAGAGGATGAGAAAGACGGAGAAAACCGAGAGGGTGACAAGGAAATGAAATGATGAAATTATATTTTATTTAGATCGTGCTCGTACACAAGTGTTTCAGAGTGCGAAAGGAGAGAAGCGACCTTGCTCTTTCAGGCCAAGGCCTGTGAAACCTCAGAAGAAGGAATTGCAAGACCGTGAACAAGAGCCAGCGTGTGTTGCAGAAGATGTCAATGGTACATGGGGACCTCCTCCGCTTATAACCAAGCCAGGGACAGACACTTGCCACTGTGGTACCAGCCTTGACTCCAGAGACAAGAAAAGCCAAGCGGTTCATCACAGTCAGCGAGTCGAGGGGAGAGCCAATAAGAAACCGAACTGTGTTGAACAAAAGTAGCAAACGGCTAATTAAAGAAAGTACTGTTAACGCGAAAGGGGAAAATCAGCTATAGAAGTCTTAGGCACCACGTGGGTGCTCACACTGGGTGTTTAACTGTTGTTGAAACTATTGTTACCAAAAGGCCTTGTGAAAGGTGAGAAAGGGGTCAAAGTGGTCATACAGGGGTCTAGTAAAATCCTCTGTACAGTCGAAAGCCTTTGGCCGATAGATGATTGTGAACAAAAGGGAAATGAATCCTGCATCGTAAGAACTGTTCAAGGAATTGTGTGATTGACAAAGTTGGCAAGAGCAAACCCGACAGAGGGATGCCTATAAAGAGGGGGAGAAGCCAAAGGTCCTGATAGTGTGTTGACAAGCATGAACCAGGCAGAGGGATGTCCACAGTGAACTGTATAAAAAGACATTAAGATTCATGAATGTTATAGATAAGATTGCGTTGAAAGCCGCAGTGAACCAGATGGAGGGAGGCAAACATTCGAGGAGGGTCTGAGCCCAGACAAGGGATCCAGGGGTAAAGGTCATCACCCAATGTACATGTGAAAAGGAACTTTTTGTTTATTATTTTGAAGCCATCAGGTCCTCGGAGGCAAGAGACTTTTTGTAGAAAAGACACTTAACCACTGAAGGCTCTGAGAGCGGAACTATTGGCTTGTGCTGGGAAAGCTTGAGCATGTGCTGTGATCCGGAATCCTACCTTGTCCTGTGCTCAATACGTGAAGGAAGGGGGACCCCCGGATACCACCTCCTGACTTATTGTTAACACTTCTTTCTTGTGAATATTATCCCACACCCTTATTTAGCGTAAGGATTGGCAATATGTTTCTTACTATAAGCCCTATTTGACGAGACGCCATTACGACCGCCTTTTTATTATTTGATGGTTGTAGCTTGCTCCCATCTTAGATTTAGATTAGGCGTTTTTCGTACCTTCCTATACAGTTTAATAAACACCCTTGAACTGTGACCATTTGTGTGTCTTTACTGTTGCAACCATGAGTTCCTTACCGTACCGAGACTCGCGGCCACATATCCTGTTGGGGGGCGGGGGTGCACGTGAGCCGCACCAAGACTCACGGCCACATATAGGAGAGGGGGGGGGGGACACACGCACCATGACTCGCGGCCACATATTTGGCAGGGGGGGGGGGCAAACCATACCGAGACTCGTGGCTGTATACGCAGGCAGGGGGGGGCAGTGGCAGCCGCACCACGAGGCATGCTCACATATCAGGTGACGGGTGGGGGAGTGGGGCGCACAGATGTACTGAGCCGCACAGCCACATATCCGAGGACAGCCGTACCGAGCCTCGCAGCCACATATCTGGGGGCAGCCGTACCGAGACTCGCAGCCACATATCTGGGGGCAGCCGTACCGAGACTCGCAGCCACATATCTGGGGGCAGCCGTACCGAGACTCGCAGCCACATATCGGGGGGGGGGGGGGGTAATCGGGGTCCAGGGGGGACGGGACTCTTCGGGGGGACTCGGGGTGGCTGGTGTGGTTTTCTGCCACACCGAGACTCGTGCCCACATATCAGGGTAGGCAGCCGGAGCAAGACTTGCGGCCACATATCTGGGGCAAGCTGTACCGTGCCCACATATCGAAGTGGGGGATTGGGCAAGCGGTACCAAGACTCATGCCCACATATCCAGGTGGGATGCCGTCATACAGACACGCGTAGACACATATCGGGGGGGGGGGGGGGAAACCATACCGAGAGTCGTCGCTGTATACCCAGGCAGGGGGGGGCAGTGGCAGCCGCACCACGAGGCATGCTCACATATCAGGTGACGGGTGGGGGAGTGGGGGGGGGGGCACAGATGTACTGAGCCGCACAGCCACATATCCGGGGACAGCCGTACCGAGCCTCGCACCCACATATCTGGGAGCAGCCGTACCGAGACTCGCAGCCACATATCTGGGGGCAGCCGTACCGAGACTCGCAGCCACATATCGGGGGGGGCTCCTCGGGGTGGCTGGTGTGGTTTTCTGCCACACCGAGACTCGTGCCCACATATCAGGGTAGGCAGCCGGAGCAAGACTTGCGGCCACATATCTGGGTCAGACATCTGGGGCAAGCTGTACCGAGGCTCGCAGCCACATATCGAAGTGGGGGATTGGGCAAGCGGTACCAAGACTCATGCCCACATATCCAGGTGGGAGGCCATCATACAGACACGCGTAGACACATATCAGGGGGGGGGGGAGCACCGAGTCTCGTGGTCACATATCAGGGGGTTTGGGGGGGGTGTGGGGGTTGTAGCGTTTGTAGCCGCAACGAGACTCACGGCCACATATCTGGGGGCAGCCGTATCGGGACTCGTGCCCACATATCCGGGGGCAGCCGTACCAAGAAACCATGAACAAAGCTTGCTGCATCCTCCTTGATCATTGAATTGCCCCTTGAAGCACTGCTGCAGTGCTGAAACTCTATAAAATCGACAAGAAGCTCCAGGAAGGGACGACTTCTTCTCTTGGGATAGTGAGACCAACTAACCCGGAGACAAACTTTGTTGGAAGACCTTCCCCCCAATTGGCTGTACTTCTTTGCTGTCGCAGGAACTGAGTGCCAGGGGTCGAAAAATCCATAGTCGAGTGCAATGTCTGAATCTGGCCTAAAGCTCTAGGAGTCTCCCCAGGATCCTCGAAGCAGGACGACCAAAGCTCCAGTCACCTCATCAGAGTGCATGACTCAAGGAGTAAAGTAAGCCCAACCGGCGGCCAAGATCCGCAGTGGTGCTATTTACCGAAAGCTGAAACCGCAAAGTGCAGCTGATGCGAAAAGAGCTCATAGCTGCCGCCGACCATCGAATTGCTGCCGCAGGAGTCCCCAGACGCCCTCCCTCTTGTTCCCACGACTGAGGCCCAGGCACACAGGATCTGCATCGCTGCAACCAGACAGGAGCCAGCTGGAACCGCTTCTTCTAACTGAAGGTGCTGTGTAGATTTGGGGTACTTATCTCATTGTTTGTAGCTTTGCTCTTCTCAGTTGAGACTTGCAGTAGCTGCTTTTCTAGAGTTGATCTCAGCTCTAACCTTCACAACTTTAACAGCGTGTGACCCTACAGTGATTTTTCTTCAAACTCTTTGCAATACGTTTCCTATATAAGAAGTGCCTCAGCTCCACAGACTTTGCTCCAGTTGACTTTGGCTGTCCTGGCTCCCTGCAGACTCTTCTATTCCATTTGACATGGATTCTTACTTCCGCTCATAGGTGATACATTGGTTTCAAACTAATGTTGCTGGGAAAGGTTTTTATCTAGACTTCATTGGAAGATTTAAAGTGCTCACATGGTTTGATAACCTGTTTAACCTTTTTCCTTCCTTTAACCTTTCATTTCTGCCAACCTCAGAATTTAAAAGGTGTCCTAGTTATATATAAATGCAATTACTGTCCTAGTTAGTGAAGTCATCTCAGGGTGTAGGAAGTGTGTAAGAAGCAGCTCTACTAGCTTTGTATTGATTCTGTGAAAGTATTTTAAAGTATATTTGATTGTTGCATACATTGCCCTTTTTAAAGAATGCTTATTTAAAAATGACAGTTAAATAATTATTTTAACAAGAAACCTTGAGTGCAAGTATTATTTGGATACTTGTATTTGTAGATTTCATTGCAACAGCTCTACAGCTCACATTTACCACTCTGAGAGAAGTCTGGCTGCTCAGTCACACTACGAATTTGTGTAGTATAGACCTATACCAGTAGGTGGGTTACCCAATACCAAGAGGACAAGGATGGTGTAGTCTCCCACAGGGTTACTGCATCAATTCTTGCCTAACACTATAAGTGTTTTCACTGGGACTTACCGGACTGTACCACGGTCCCCACCATGGGGGACACCAGGAACACTGGACTGTGGGACAATGGGCAGGTCTCCCCTGCCCACGACAATAGACTTACCTGGGGAATGTTCTGGAGAAAAAAAAAAATGGAAAAAAAAAAAAAAAAACACACCCCACCCCCAGCTCTTTTGCTGAAATTTGTACTTTTAATTCCATGTCTTTTCTGTGTTTCTTTTGGTTGTGGAATCTGACAAACCCCATAGGCATCCTCTTTTACATTGTGTCACACAACACCTTCAGTGCAGTGACACAGGGAAGTCTTCCAGATTTCCCCAAGGTTTAAATACCTTCTCTGGGATAAACTACTGTTTCGAAGAGCAGTGAAGTGAAATTGACTTTACTTACATTGTAACTTTCTAGACGCAGCACACACTATCTTACATCGGGTGCTGGAGGGGTTACTTAGTATCCCCTTTGTCTAGCTTCTCATGTAACATTTTTAGGTTACCCTTTCCTCGATGAATGGCTGGTCGCAGTGGTTTACTTTTAACTACCGTACTGTGCTTTTACCGCAGGCTGCGGGCTGCATTCGCAGCTGCAGTAAAGCACCCAAGAGGGCCATTTTTTGTCAAAATGGCCTTGGTCTTTTTTCACCATTTCTTTGTGGAAAGGTTCTTCATGAGATTTACTCTGCGCACTAAACCAGGTCTGGTCCCTTTGTTCGCTTTGTCTTTGGCGGGATTCACGAGTCGTTAGGGAGAATTCCCATAAACGTGCCAATTCCCCTCACCTTAGAGACCCCCAGCAACTTTGCTGGATTTTGAGGACCTTTTTTTTTTAACCTGGAAAGAGTGAGCCTTTTTTCCCCCCACACATGTATTTTGATGTGTATTTTACCCTTGTGTTCTTTGATTTTTATAGAACTCCATAGGCATCATCTGTTCATTTGTGTCACACAGCACCTTCAGTGCAGTGACACAGGGATGTCTTTTAGACTTCCCAAAGGTTCAAATACCTTCTCTGGGATAAACTACTGTTTCCCACAGAATGCAAGGTTAAATTGACTTTACTAGTCTTTTTAAATTCCTAGACCCAGCACAAATTATCTTCCTATAGAGTGCTGGAGGGGTTACCTAGTATCCCCTGTGTCTAGAAACTCGCGTAACAGTCATATGCTACCCTTTTCTAGCGAAATGGCTGGTGGCAGTGGTTTTACAACAAACTACCATGATTTTTCCCGACAGCGAACACCGGTAGCTAAAAATCGCGTGAGCCATGTTTTTCAAGATGGCGCCTTAAGGCCCTTTGTTTAAACAAGGTCCCAGTCTTTTTTTGCCATTTATTTTTGGAAAGGTCCTAGTGTTTGTCTCTGCGCGCCAAACTAGGTTTGGTCCCTTGGTTTCTATGCCTTTGGTGGGCTTCAGGACTGACGACTTCTCCCCTTGAGTTGGTGGGACCAATCAACTCCAAAGTAAGCCACCTGGACATCCTCTCGGAGCTGGTTGAAATTCCACTGCAGTTGCTGCTGGAACCGAATAGCCAGGGAGAGGAACACCAGATCGTGGGCGTTGCTTTTAAGTTGGCCAAGAGCTCCAGGAAGATCCTCCGGACTCCCAGGGAGCAGGACAGACCAAGCCTGAGCCACCTCAACAGAGTGCTGGACCCCAAATGCAAGGAAAGCCCATCTCGACAGCCAAGTGTCTGCAGTGTTGCCATTTGCTTAGACGCAAGGAGCTGAAACTGCAAAGTGCCACTGAATAGAAGTAGACCCTTTTCCATCGCCGATCGTCCCGTTGCAGTGCAGGAGTCCTCCAGACGTCCTGCCCTTTTGTCCCCACGACGGAGGCCCAGGAACATGGGATCTGCAGAGCTGCACAGGAATAGAAACCAGCCAAACCCCTTTTCTTCTAACTAAAAGATACTGTACAGTGTAAGAGAACTTACCTCTTGTCGTAACCTTACTTTTCTCTGCTGAGATTTGTCTGGGTTGCTCTGTAGAGTTGCTAACTGCTTCTTTACTTCACAAGCCTAATCAGCTTGTGGCCCTGCTTGGGTTTCTTCTTTTCTACAAAGACTTCTAAAACATTGTGCAAGACTTCTACCCACCTCTGAGAAGTGCTTCAGCTCACCTAGACTTTTGCCCTATTGACTTTGGCCTGGCCTGGCTCCCTGAATGACTCTTCTTCCCTCTGACATTGTGTTTGGTCTTCCTTCCAGGAAGGGGTTAACTAACTTTGCAATGGTGGTTACCTACTTACCTGTTTCAGAATATTTTTGTGACCTCTTGTTTTGTTCTAATAACCTTTTTTCCTTTGACATACTTTTAAGTCTGATTCTAAATGCAAACAGTAGTATATCAATGTCCACAGTGTCCTAGTTACTAACGTCACCTGAGGGTGTAGGAAGTGTCTGTGTGCCATCCCAAAAAGGGTACTTCCTGATTTAGCAATATTAAGAGTGAGTATTTGAGTGTATTTGTGTGCTACTATTATATTGCCCCCGTCTGAAGAAGGCGTATTCTAACTGACTTAAATAAATTAATAATTGTTTAATCAATAAACCCTGTGTGTAAGAGTTAATTTGAATACTTGTCACTGAATCCCTGTGTAACTCCCATATAGCTTACATTGACCCCTCTTGAGATAAGCCTGGCTGCTCAATCAATTACACTACCAACCTGTGTAGTACAGACCTATACCAAAGGTTGGGTTCCTATTGCCAGGGTTGTTGTAGTGCACCCAAAAGCATACTGCATACAATCTTGCCTAACAAGAGGTGACAGTTGAAGGAGAGAGTGAAAAGAGACGGACAAAGTCAGAAAGAGCTCCCAAGGAGGAAAAAGAAGAATAATGCTGCCTTGAGTAGGGAGGGAGGAGAGGGATGCCTTTCACCCCCCCTCCCAACGGGTCCCTGAACTTGCTGAGTCGGGCTTTGTCTGCCAGCTGCAGCCCGGCAGGAAAAAGAAATAGCCCAGGGCGCGTGCGTGACGTGGCCTGGGTGAATATGAATGACCGCGTGCGCGGCCGCGTGTGTGGGGCGGTCCCTAGCGGAACGTGGCTTAGGAGGCAATGGCCTGCTCGGTGGCCAACCCGGGTGGGCCAGAGGAAGAGAAAGTCCCAGGCCGCATGTGCGTTGTGGCCCAGGTGAAGAGCAAGGCCGTGCCAGGGAAACCCCACCCGCCCCATGGCCAGGCAGGCAGGTGGTGAAGAGAAGATCCTGAGGGCCCTTGTAAGAGCGCCAGCACTGCCGGAGGGCTGCTACCAATCAGCTCTCCCTGGGGCCAGACGGGGAGAGCAGGAGGAAGCAGAACATACCTGGAGCTCCGACCACAACGTCCTGAGCTGCCGGGGCTCACCGCAGAGCATGTCAGCTGGGCACCTTACTTCGAGGGCGGACCTGGGCAGAGTCCAAGAAAGGCCCACACCTTTGCCATGACAATCTGGCTATGCATATTGCTTTTTGAAAAGAATATCTGGAACCGTTTTTTTACCGAAAGTTGTTTTTATAACTAACTTTCTTGCAAATAGCTTAAACAGCCAATAGAAAATAGGTACAGCTTTCTTGGAAGAGCACACCATGCACTAACCACGAATTAGCAAGTCTTCCCAGTTCTCTTTGGAATTTTCCAAAAACAGTAAAAACAAAATCCAAATCAGGTTAAAAACACGAGAGAAAAAAACTAAACCCACCATACTCTCTCAGGAGTTAAAATTAAAAAGTCCTAAAACCAGCAAAAGAGCTGGGGGTCTCCAAGGTTGAAGAGAATTAGCACAGAAATGAAACTTTTTCCTAACAAAAGGTCAACTAAAAAAGAGTAAAATACTAGGTGAGAGGGGAAAAAGATTCCCCTTCACCTAGTGACAAGGAAAATAGTTACCTAGTCCAAGCAAACCGTTGTGGGGTTGACACAGGTCAGGAAGATTTGTCATTAATATGAAAATCTTACCTAACAAGTACAGAGACTCGTGGCCACTTATCAAGGGGAAGCAATGAGACTCTTGGCCATGTATCCTCGAGCAGCAGCGAAACTCGTGGCCAACTACCTGGAAGCAGCAACGAGACTCACGGTCAGATAGCTAGGAGCAGCACAGAGAGTCATGCCCGTGTATCTGGGAGTATTGTTGAGGCTTATAGACATGTACCCAAGAACAGCAGGAGACTCACGCCCATGTACCTGTGGTCATTATTGAGGCCCAACTCCATGTTCCCAGGAGCAGCAGTGAGACTCGCAGCCCTATTGCCAGGAGTATTGTTTTACAGATGCAGAAAAAACCTTCGAGAAAAGTTAGTACTTGGGTTGCATCAGAACTTCTTCTGCGAGAAGAGATTTGTTTTAAAAATACAATCCCATAAAACCCCCTGTGTTTCCCCTAGTTTCTGATGTTTGTTTCAAGGATCACCAGACAAACCATCCATCGATGGCCAGTTTTGTAAAATGAGGAGCAGATATTTTACCTGTAAGCATTAGAACACCTCCAACCGTGAGCAGGACAAAGCCAACGAGAGAGATCACACTCCTGAAGAGGACTTCAAACTGCTGCGGGTTCAGCTTGCTGCGCAAATAATCCACAAAGGCGTGAATCTGGCATAGACCAAACACACCAAAAGCAGCCATGTGCTCCGATGACAGGACAGGCTGTGGGGAGATTAAACAAATGCAAGCAAGGTGAGAAGAAGTACAATGCAGTGAGTTCATTATTATTTTCCATTCAGAAGCCTTTGATTTTCCACCTTACTTGAACACACATTAATATAATACTTATTTGAAGTAGTTATGCTGCAATAGAGAATTGCTCATTATAAACCCAATTTTGGAACCTGCATAGCCAAGTAATTGTAAAGGACTGTCTCTATCTTTCCATCCATTGTAATATTTCAGTCAAAATTAGCCTGTGCCATTAGAAAGAAAAAGCCAGTTGTGACTGATGCCAAACATTCATCGATATGGACATATATGCCGACTGGTCCGCTAAGAGACCCCTAGCTCCCTCAGGTTCTGGTGTGCAATTTAGAGACCCAAAGATCCCCGAGGGCACGGGAGTCCTATAGTCAGCGTGTTTCCCTGTGCAAGTCTCTGCTCAGCTGTGTGCACTTCAATAGTTGGTGGTAGCCTTGGTTTCACTCAATCCCAGTCCTTATGAACGTCCTAAAAAAAAAAAAAAAAAAAAGACCCTCGACAGGCCTCCACCGACCAAAGTAGGTTAACTTACACCCCAACTCCAATTTCTCCACAGACCACTTGCTGGTGTTCCGAAATCCACCAGGCACACAATGTTCTGTGCTTGGTCCCATCGAGGATTGCCATGGGGTTGCATGTGCGGAGGTCATTTTCGGATGCAGGACTTGAATACAATTGGTTGCGGTGCCCCCGGAATCTGCTCCAGATAGCTTCCACTATAACACACACATGAGGAAAAATGAATACTTTTGCTGGGCAGACCACCTTAAGGATGCAGAAAGGGTGTGCTGCAACAGTTACCACGGTGAGGAGACAACAGGCGATCTTCAATGGAAGAACAAAGTAGCAGACCCAGCGCAGCTTCCGTTCAGGAAAGAAGACTGGAAATGTAGGCGCAGGCATCTTATTACACAAGTTGATGGTCCTCCACATTCCAAGCATGCATTCGGCACAGTGACGGCTGCAGTGAGGTAGCTCAGGAGAGACCAGGTCAGTCCACTAGCTGGTCCAGGGACACTTCCAAAGGTTTAGAAGGCACAGATCCTAGAGCAGGGGTCGAGGTAGGTTGTGGTTCAGGGATTGAAGCACTGACAAGGGTCTTCTGGAGATCATGCGGGGGATCGGGGCTTCAACCGGGAAGCTCTGGAGTCAATGCTGGTGACCTTCAGGGGTTATCCTCGGTCTCGGCTCTAAAAATGGTCTTTTGAGTAGCTGCAGAAGCCCTCCTTTTTGCCAAGATTTGGGCTGGGAGTATGCCCAAGTCTACCAATTGCAAGGGTATGCACCATTCAAACAGGATTTGCCTATCCATCATGGATAGCTACTGCTCACACCTGCCTAGCAACAGCCATTCAGGCACTGGTGAGGTGTATTGGAACAGACAGTCCCAGCCCCCTCCTATGGCCACCCACAAACCACTGCTGAACTTGCCAAAGCCCCAGCTTTCCCCAGGAAAGGGCTTACCATATAAGGCATTTCCTGACCCGAGAAGGAAAGAAGTTAGCCAAAGAACAAGCAAAAAACCTTGTGGCACAGCCGTTTTAGGGCACTAGCCATTTGTAGTAAATGCAAAAGTGCACAATTAAAATGTTCCAAAATAGTGAAAGTATCACTGCTGCAACAAGCTTTTCTCAATCAAAAGTAGCTTTATTCTGGCATAAGCCATAAAAGCCCACACCAATAAGCATTTTGACAAACATTTTTGACAATACACATTTATTTTAAATGATATAGCAGCATCATTCCCCCAATAATGTTAAAATAAAAGTTCCCATGCTAAGAGCGTTGTCTTGGCCTGGTCAGTACAACAATGAGATTCAACCAATACATTCAATAGGATATAGGACCCAACGTTGTACAACATGATCAGAATACACAGGTTAGGGAGAAGTCTCAGACATGTGCTAATTCCCTTCTACCTTAGAGACCCCCAGCAGTTTTGCAGGACTTCAGGACTTTTTTTAATTTCTTGCCTGGAGAGAGTGAGACCTTTTTCCCCACTCTCCCGTGTATTTTAATGTGATTTGGACGCTGTGTTTCTTTTGACTTTGGAGTCTGACGCGCTCCACAGGCATCATCTTTACATGGGGTCACACAGCACCTTCAGTGCAGTGGCACAGGGAAGTCTTTTAGATTTTTCAGATTTAAATACCGCCTCTTGGTGAAACTACTGTGTCCAAGAGCAGTGAAGTGAAATTGACTTTCTAGACGCAGCACACACTATCTTACAATAGGGTGCTGGAGGGGTTACTTAATATCCCCTTTGTCTAGTTTCTCATGTAACAATTTTAAGTTACCCTTTCTACAATTAATGGCTGGTGGCAGTGGTTTACTTTTTCCTACCATTGTGTTTTTTTTTACCACAGGCTGTGTTCGCAGCTGTAGTAAAGCACCCATGGGTGCCTATTTTGTCAAAACGGCCCTGGTCTTTTTTCACCATTTCTTGTTGGAAAGGTCCCTCGAGATTCACTCTGCGTGCCGAACCAGGTTTGGTCCCTTTGTTCATTTTGCCTTTGGCGGGATTCACGAGTGAAGGCCACCGCTGGCTCCAGAGTGTCTGGCAAGGGCAGGAAATGAGGGAGGTGCTCAAAACTCCCGTGCTTAATCCCCATGGCTAGAGGAAAGCACCCATAGATGATTTGCCGGCTGGCTGTCGGGCAACGACGGCACCCTGCTGTGTGTTTGACAGCTAGGCTAGAATGAATGCCAGAAACCTGCATAAAAGGCGAGGCTTTTTAGCTTGGAATGCAAAGTCGACCACTGGAGGAAGGAATCCGAAGAAGAACTTGGAGACGCCTGCTGCAACTCCTGGACCGTTGGTTTGCTCGGTGAAGCCCTGCTGCGGTGCTGATGCTCCGAATTAGTTTCGACTAGAGAAGCCCTGCAAGGACGATTTCTCGCCTTGAGTTGGTGGGACCAATCAACTCCAAAGTGAACTCGTTTGGACATCCTCTCGGAGCTGGCTGTACTTCCGCTGCTGGAATCAAAGTGCCAAGGAGAGGAACACCAAATAGAGTGGATCGCTTTTAAGTCTGACCCGAGTGCCAAGAAAATCCTCGGGACTTCCCTGAAGCAGGACTGACCAAGCCTGAGCCACCTCAACAGAGTGCTGGACCCCAGATGCGAGGAAAGTATAGAGTGGTATCCGAAAGTCTGCAGTCCTGCCATTTGCTGAGACAAGGGGAGCTGAAACCGCGAAGTGCCGCTGAATTGAAGTTTGCCTATTGCTGCCGCCGACCTTCCCATTGTGTTGCTGGAGCCCCCAGAAGTCCTCCCTCTTGTCCCCACGACTGAGGCACAGGAACAACAGGATATGCAGAGCCACACAGGAACAGAGGCCAGCTGGAACCGTTTCTTCTAACCAAAAGGTACTGTTAACTTTAAGAGGACTTACCTCTTGCGGTGTAGCCTTACTTGTTCTGAGTTGAGACTTGTCTTGGTTAACCTTGTAGAGTTGCTTGCAACTTTGCCCCTCACAAGCCTCCCAGCTTGGGGCCCTTCACGTGATCTTATTCCTCCAAACCTTTCTAAAATCATTGCGCAAAACTTACCTGCAAAGAAGATCTTCAGCTTCCCTAGACTTTGCTCAACTAAAATTGGCTGCCCTGGCTCCCTGAGACAATCTTCTTACCTCTGACTTTCTGTCTTCACCTTTCCTCCTGGAAAGGGTTAATTTACTTTGCATTGGAGCGTTCAAAAAGTACTTACCTGTTTATGAACTGTGTTAACCTTTGTTTGATTCCCCTATCCAACCTTTGCACCAAACTCAACATTGCTCTAAATGAACTAGTGATAAATCAATGTCCACAGTGTCCGAGCTATTTAAGTCACCTGAGGGCGTAGGAAGTGTGTGTGCCATCCAGAATGGGCATCATCCGATTTAGAGAAAGAGTGTTTTGAAGTGTATTTTGAAGTGTTGCATGTGTTGCTCCCTTCTGAAGAAAGCTTATATAACTGACTGTTAAATACATTAATAATTGTTTAATCAAGAAATCTTGAGTGTAAGAGTTTATTTGAACACTTGCCACTGAACTTCTGTGTAACCACTCCACTGCTTAGATTGACCCCTCTTGAGGTAAGCCTGGCTGCACAATCACGCTACCAACCTGTGTAGTACAGACTTATACCAAAGGTTGGGTTCATATTGCCAGGAGGTCAAGGTTGCTGTAGTCTTCCAAAGGATACTGCACACAATCTTGCCTAACACATTTAGCAGCATCTTTCGCCAGATAGAATGACACAAAAGTTTTCAAGTTAAAAAAATTGACTTGATTGGCACATAAGTAATATCAATCAAATACATGCAGTATATTCGCAGTCCAAGCAGGTACGACTCAGTCCAACTATTGCAGTATTAAAAGGAAGATTGTCCCAGTCTGTCACAGTAATGCTAGTCTAATAATTGGCCAGAACAGAGCTAGAACATGGGAGAGAAGACTCCCGACCCATCCCTTTTAAACCTTTTTCATCGGAGGGGCGGGTAGAGTAGGTAGCTGTTACCTTTAAATACCTGTTGCCTTAGCAACCATGCAGAATGGATATATTTGGCAATCTTATTGACTGCGGCCTGATTTGCGGTAGAAGGGTCAGGGCAGAGGCTTTAGTTTGAACATCCTCCATTCTCAAAGTGGGTTTCAAATAGCTCTCAATATGCTCAGATCTGCGCAAAAACAAGAGAAAATGATTAAATGCTTCCGGTGCCTGGCCGCATAATGGGCAAGTATCAGTCATCCTTCTACCCCCATTTTTGGTAAATTAGACCAGTCTCAAGGTACTCATCCTCAAATCCATAGAGAGGCTGTGGGCATACTATAAGATCTGAATATGTCTCGTAGGCAAACTCAACTTAATTTCAATGTAAGGTTATACCCAATTTCAATTTTTGGCAATTAGCCACAATTTTTTCCCCTGCAACAAGTTTTCACTGTCTTCTTAACCCTTTGAAATGGCTACCTAATATGTTCCCTCAGGATTTTACCAAAGGGAGATCTCATCTACATCAATGAGAGCTTCGTTTAGATGCCCGATAACCCCCACCCTGCCATTTGTAAACCCATCAGGTGCTCTAATTGCTTACAGTATGCCCCAAGTTCTGGTGTGGACCATAACCGTAACCAATAAAGAACTGCTTTAAAATGGAGTTCAACAGTTATGGGACGCACATCCAGCCCGGTATGGATTAATGCATTGGGGGTTCCCCTGGACAACATGAGCATGCCCTTCAAGAACTTAGTGTCCCCTTTTTCTGGCTCAATCACATTTGAGTTTTCCCAAATCTCTGCCCCGTAAGAGGCAGGAGGTTCGCGGTGGTTTATTATATAACTATGGCCAGAGGAACAGCGCCTCTACCATGACGGATAAAAAAAAACTCCTCACACCATGTTAGGAGTGTTTTCCTAAAGTTCCACTTAAAGGTAGGACTTTAGTAAGCTACCCCAGTGGTTTGTAAATCCCCAACTGTTAGTATCAGTCTGTACTACTCAGGGACCTCGTTAGAGTGGCAGAGCAGTCAGGCTCATCTTAAGAGGAAGATGTGAGCTGTAGGTAAGTACACTGAACCCAGCTAGTAATGCATATCAAAGAAACACTTGCACATACATTTATATTAAAATAGAGATTATATTTACACTGAGTCACTGTTAAATACTTAGCACAATAAGCCAACACACAGTTCAAAAGTCCACTTCATAGTGGTAATAACGCGCAGTAACGCGCACCCACAAAGTAATACAGTAATTGCATTTAGTCAGCATACACATATAAGATACAGTTGGTTAGTGTTATCCTAGCAGAGCTTCAGGGCCTAGGGGCAGTTTCCCTGAAGAGCAAGTCTTTTAAAAGTCCAAACGCAACCCTAGCTAAAAAGCAGTTCGGAGATATGCTACTATGTGGCATTTATAACGCGCCTGTACACAAGTGTTTCTAGGAGAGGCTTAAAGTCTTGAAAAAGCAGCAGAAGTCAAAAGTTCCTGTGGGTACTTTCAAGTCTCTAGGAAACAAGATACAAGAAGACTTAACCAACGTTGGAAACCCCTGTTGAAGGACTCGCTTTTAGGTAAGAATTGGTGCAGCCACACCATGTGAGACTACACAACACTCATCTGCTTGGTATTCGGTAACCCATCTTTTGGTATAGGTCTGTAATACACAAGTTGGTAGTGTGACTGAGCAGCCAGGCCTATCTCAAGAGGGGTAAATGTGAGCTGTACAATTGAAATCCGTACACACAAGTAGCCAAGTAACACTTACACAAGGTTTCTGTTATAAATAGACATTTATTTAGTTAACATCAATTTTTAAATAAGCGTTCTTTAAGAAGGCAAGTCATGCAAGCATACTATTAAAATACTTTTCCGAATCAAGACAAGTTAGTGGATACTCTTTGGATATGCTTCCTGCACAATTCCTACACCCTGAGGTGACTTCAATCACAAGGACAGTATTGGCGGTATCCAGTCAATGCCTCGAATACAAAGCATCGAGAGAAAAAGCATCGAAAAAAAGCATCGAAAAAAATAAGCATCTAATGCATTTTTTTTAAATGTAAAGGTTTCATTTTAATTGTAATGGGTTTTAAAGGGTAAAAAAAACAGGGGTTGGGGGGCCCCGCGACCCCATTAATTTGTATTTTTTATTTTTTTTAAACAAATACATTCGATGCTTTTTTTCGTTGCTTGGTCTTAGATGCTTTGTCATTCGATGCCATCACTATAAACCATGGCATGTATATATCACACTAGCATACTTTGCAGATTCTGAGGTTGCAGACAGGAAAGGTTTAAGGAAGGAAAAGGTTAAACAGATTGTTAGGCAAGATTGTATGCAGTACCCTTTGCGTGCACTACAAAAACCTCGACCTGGCAGTAGTAACCAAACCTTTGGTACAAGTCTGTACTACACAGGTTGGTAGTGAGGACGAGTTCCAGGCTTATCTGAAGAAGGGTCAATGTGAGCTGTAGGGGAGGTGCAGAGTTTCACAGTGACAAGTATCCAAGCAAACACACACAGGGTTTCTTGATAAAACAAATATTAATTTATTTACAAGTCAGTTAATGTAAGCCTTCTTCAGAAGGGAGCACTGTAAAACACTGCACAAATACACTTCAAAATAATACACTCTCTTAAGTTCAGAATCAGTAACTACCGATTTGGGATGGCAGTGACCTACACCCACAGGTGACTTCAATAGCTATGGTGCTGTTGACATTAATGTATTACTGTTGGCATTCAGAATTAGTTATGAGCAGCAAAAAGGGAAACGATTATTAGAGCAAACAAGATACCAGAAATATTTCTTAAGCAGGCAAATACTTTCAGATCCCACAATAAGAGTCATTCAGGCAAGAGTCTATATGGGCTGAAGCACTTCTTTGAAGCTAAGTAGAAAAGTCTTTGCACAATGTTTCAGAAGTCTTTGGAAAAAAAAAAAAAAAAAGATCAATGTAGGGCCATAAGCTGTTAGACTTGTGAGTAGTAGAAGGCGCAGGCAACTCTACAGCAAGAGGTAAGTTCTCTGACTTTACAGCACCTTTACAATGAAGAAAAGATGCAGCAGAGGACTCCTGTTCCTGTGCAGCTCTGCAGATCTCACTGTTCCTGGGCCTCAGTCGTGGGGACAAGATGGAGGACGTCGGGGGACTCCTGCACTGTGAGGGTCACAACTTGCAACCGGCAAACTTCACTTTCAGTGGTTGTTCAGTGTTTCAGCTCCTCGTGTCTACTGCAAATAGCAACGCTGAGGTTCCTGGCTGTCGAGATGGACTTTCCTTGCTTCTGGGGTCCCGCACTCTGTTGAGGGGGCTCAGGTCGGTCAGTCCTGCTACCTGGGAGTCCCGAGCTCTTGGCCAACTTAAAAGCAATGCACACAAACTGGTGTTCCTCTCCCTGGATCTATGGTAGGGTGCTGGAGGGGTTACTTAGTAACCCCTTTGTCTACCTGCCCATGTAACATTTTTATGTTACCCTTTCTACAATTAATGGCTGGTGGCAGTGGTTTACTTGTTCCTACCATTGTGTGTTTTCCCCTGCGGGCTGCGTTCGCAGCTGCAGTATAGCACCCATGGGTGCCCATTTTGTCAAAATGGCCCTGGTCTTTTTTCGCCATTTCTTTTTGGAAAGGTCCTTCTTGAGATTTACTCTGCGTGCCAAACCAGGTTTAGTGCCTTTGTTCATTTTGTTTTTGGCGGGATTCACGAGTGTAGCGAGCCTCTGGCTCCAGGGTGTCTGGGGTAGGCAGGAAGTGAGGCAGGCACCCGAAACTCGCTGTGCTTAGTCTCCTTGGAGACCCAAATGCACTCTGTGATGATTGGCCGGCTGACTGTCTGGCAAGGACAGCCACCATGCTGGGTGACTTGACAGGTGGGCTGGAATGAATGGGAGAGAACTGAATAAAAGGCGAGTCTTTTGGCTTGGAAGGCAGAGTCGAACACTGGACGAAGGAACCGAAGAACTTGAAGAGGACGCCTGCTGCAACTCCTGGACCGTTGATTTGCCCGGTGAAGCCCCTGCTGCAATGCCGAAACGCCAAGTTCGCATCAACAGAGAAGCCCCTGCACGGACGACTTCTTCCCTTGAGTTGGTGGGACCAATCAACGCCTAAGTAAGCCACCTGGACATCCATCTCAGAGCTGGTTGAATTTCCACAGTTTCTGCTGGAAACCGTATAGCCAGGGAGAGGAACACCAGATTGTGTGCGTTGCTTTTAAGCTGGCCTAGAACTTCAGGAAGATCCTCCGGACTCCCAAGAAGCAGGACTGACTGAGCCCGAGTCCCCCACAGAGTGCGGGACCCCACAAGCAAGGAAAGTCCATCTTGACAGCCAGGAACCGCAGTGTTGCTATTTGTGGTAGACGCGAGTAGCTGAAACACTGAACATGGACTGAAAGTGAAGTTTGCCGGTTGCAAGTTTTGACCGTCCCAGAGCATTGCAGGAGTCCCGACGTCCTCCCTCTTGTCCCCATGGCCCAGGAACAGTGAGATCTGCAGAGTGCAGAGCTGCACAGGAACAGAAGCCATCAGCTGCATCTTTTTCTTCATTTCTAAGGTACTGTAAAAAGTCTGAGAGAACTTACCTCTTACTGTAGAGTGCTTGCAACTTCTACAACTCACAAGTCTAATCAGCTTGTGGCCCTACAATTGATTCTTCTTTTCATCAAAGACTCCTAAGAACTTGTGCAAAGACTTTTCCATTTACGTACCAGAAGTGCTTCATCCTATACAAGACTTTTGCCCATTTACTTTGGCTTAGCCCATTGAATTGTAGGACTCTTCTTGAAGGATCCAAAAGTGTTTGCCCGCTTAAGAATATTTGTGGTCTCTTGTTCTAATAACCTTTGCATTTTACCAACTTCTAAGAGTATTCTAAATGCCAACAGTAAGATATTAATTAATGCCCCCAGTGCCCTAGCTATTGAAGTCACCCGTGGGTGTAGGTTGTGTCTGTGGGCCATCCCAAAAGGGTCTTTACTGATTTAGTCACTAGGCGTGTACAGTATTAAAGTGTATTTGTGTGTTACTATTATATTGCTCCCTTCTGAAGAAGGCTTATTCTGCCTGATAAATTAATAATGGTTTATGCAAGAAACATTGAGTGTAAGAGTTTATTTGAATACTTGTCACTGTGAATCTCTCTGTAACTCTACTACAGCTCGCATTTACCCCACTTGAGTTAAGCCTGGCTGCTCAACACGCTACCAAACTGTATTTCACGCTTATACCAAAGGTTGGGTTTCCTATACCTGTAATGAGAGTTGTGTGTAGTGATCCCAGAGGGTACTGCATACAAACTTTGCCCAACAGTCGGCTTGCCAACCCGAACCATAAGGCTGGAATATTCCTCCAAACACTAAACCTTAAAGTACCACTACACTAAAGCAGGCCCACATCAAATCACAGATTTTCTATAGAAAACCTGAACATTTAAATCAAAGAATACCCTAGAAACCTTCGATTTTTGGACGCAGAGAAGCTGAAATGAGCACCAGTGAGCATATGGTCCTTACCTGAAAGCCAACGAAGGAGATCTGCATGGAGAGGATGGTGCCCAAGCAGTACACTGTGCAGTAAGCCACGTAAATCCGGTGCGAGAACCTTCCCGTCAGCATCAGCACTAAGACGTGCAGCGGAATCAGGTTGATCAGGAAGACGTAGCCGCCCCAAGATGAGACCTAGGCAAGTGTAGAAGTTCATTGATAAAGCGTGCGGAAGATGCCGGAAAAGACAATACGCGCACAGCCCTGCAGCCAGGACTGGCAATGGTGGAACGATGCGCTACACAGAGCCCTGCAGCCAGGACTGGCAATGGTGGAACGATGCGCTACACACAGAGCCCTGCAGCCAGGACTGGCAATGGTGGAACCATGCGGAGCCAGTCAACCCCTTACTAAGGGACTACAAAGCACTGCAAGGGGCCATGAATGCGAGGGCAGAGAGGAGCATGAATATCCCCCACCAGCACAATGGAGAGGAAAGGAGCCAGATTGAGCTCAGCGACCAAAGAAGGGCCGTCCCCAAAAGAACTGTTTGCAGAGGCAGCCGGCACCAATCAGTGTGTTCAACTATTAGTGCCCAATTAATACGAGGCAGTCATCAAGAAAAGGAATAGCGTCCAGAACCACCCCAAACACGGGACAGAATATTCAGGCAACGGTTCCATGTGAACATTTCTTCAGGGAGAATGTAGCTAAAGGAAAAAATGGTCTGCAAAAAGAAAATATTCAATACAGACAATGCAAAGTGTGAAAACGTTGCCATAAGGTTGTCAAAAGAGCTATTTTAAATACACAAAAGTACATGGCTTTAACCGTAACGAGGACCTCGAACCTCCAAAGAAACTTCCCAAATCACCCTAACCCAATTACCAACCCTTACCCTAATTCCCTAATAGAAATAACAACCCTTTTTCTAGCCTGACCGCTTCCCTAAGACTAACCTTTAAACACGCTAAAGCATTTCATTTGCATGTGACTGAATACAAATTGCAAAATAGAAAATGAACAGTGACCCAAACACCAGCTCTCCACAAATTCCATAGCCCTTGCTCTAACCCAAACCTTTGCTCCAACCGCAACTCTAATCCATACCCCTAATGCTTACTGTACCCATATCCCCATGGTTTATCCTAACCCCTACACTACAGTAGCACCCACAGCCCTCTCCAACGTCCCCAATCCATTACTCTATAACCACAATCCTACCACTAAAATCCCAATATCACCTGCCCTCTCTCAACCACCCTTACCATAATAATAACCACGTTTTACCCCCCCTATCCCCTGACCCTTTATCCTTACCCTAAAACCTAGCCTAACTCTGAACCAGGCACTCAAAGGCCAACAAACCCCCCCCCCCCCCCCGAACCCCAACCCTTTCGCTAGCGGCCCCGAACCCCAGCCCTTACGCTAGCAGCCCTGAATTTTCAGGCGCAATGTTTAGCTGCATTTTGTTCTTTTTTTTGCTTGGCGACTGCAGAGGGGTTTTCCCCGCCATTTGAGACTATATTTTTGTTGGCAAACTTTTCACTGTATACCCATGGAAACTCGTGTCCACTCTCCCCTTTTCCTATATACCTGTGCACACCTGTGAATAGTGAAGAGCGTGCGTGATTAAACCACTTTGCGTTATTACCCTGAAGTAGCCGCAAGTGGTTTCTTTCATTTAGGTCATTCCAGGCTCGAGCCTTGCGGCTAATGTAAGAAGCCTGATGGCTGTTCTCCGGGCATGTGGCGGACCCTTAATACACCAGAGTGGAACAGACCTGCTATCGGTTCAGGAACAGATGGAAATCCGGACTGATGGTGCGACCACAGACCTGAAATCCCCCCGCAGAGGCGCTTGCCACTCGCCCAAAGGCAATGCAGAGATTGAAACTACAGAAGCCAAGTCTCACTTGCGCATAAAATGCAAACTCTAATGTTTGCCAATATTATGATCCATTAGGCTATGAATATATATATATATACACTTTAAAAAAAAAATGTCCTTAGAATAGACATAGTTTTACGTTTACCATGAAATGACCGAATTACATTTTTTTTTAAACCGAAAGTAGAAATGACTTTTTTCCTAATAATGCGGGGGAGCCCCTCCCCCCTGCACCCAACCCCATTCACCCCCTTCCTTTACTAATACTATTGCCTAACCCCACACCTATACTTTAATACAAAGGACCCAAAATTTCAAAAAGAAATCGGTTAGAAAATGGTCATTTCTTCCTGTTTTTTTGTATTGGATAATGTATAGGGACGCCACTATTACAAGGGGATGTTTGTACAGAGCCACTTGGCCTGGGTAGCTATATGTAGCTCCTGTGAGCTGCTGGCATCAAGCTGATCCAGCTTTCCTTAGTGCCAGCCATTCTGAACCCTATGAAGTGGCACCACAATGTGCCAGAATCACAGACTTGCTCCACATTCTTTGAATCTGAATCAAGTGACAGTTTTTTAACAGGCAAGTCATGCAACGTGTGCGTTGTGGGTCCAATGCACCCACAGGCCTGTTCGTTTGGGCCATTAGGTGGCGCTGGCGCCAGCCTAGAAGCCGAAACTATGCACGAGTAGAGCTAGGGAGAAATGCCATACGAGAAGGGACAAGGTGTTTGGTTATTTGTCAACCCATAGACGGTCCATGGCCATTTCAACCCAGTCCTAGCCCCTTCATGGGGACTCTGAGTTCGCTTTAATGAAGCCTTACCATCAAACTTTGCACTCAAAGTGCCTGTCAGTGTTTTTGAAAGAAGTCTTCTGAGAGTTAATAACTTATTTGGAGCTATAAACACACAACTGGAAAGGTCTTAACCAGGTCTGCCTACAGCCACTCGATTTATAAGCACGCTGCGGGTCCTTCAATGAAGACCTATTAAAAACAAGCATTGACAAAACCAAAAAGTTTTGACTTGTGTACAAGTATTAGGCAGGGCTTTCAGAATGTACTAGCCCACACTTGCACTGGGGAGAAGATTTTATGATGGAGAGTGCCATTTGCATGTTACTCAACTTTGCTGGCGACTATGCTGAGGTTTGAAACGTATTTGGGAAAGTTTCACTGTACATGTCTGGCCTTTGGGTGGCAGCATCGCAGCAAAGAGGAAGTGTGCTTATGGCGACATGCACCATTTTACAGAAAGCACAGGTAAATATGTTTTGACCCATCACAATGGGCCGAGTGCATTTCTTTTAGTTCAAGTATGTAAACTAAGGAACTCGCCGTGCAGGTCTGGTGGGATTAAGAATTGGCAAGGCCGGTTAGGCATTTGCCACGCACTGTTATTAGATGCCCAGGTACTGAACCGCACTGCACCTGCACCCATCAATGGGCAGTTAATACAAGTATGGAAGAGCCTTTCCAACTGTTGGCATTGCCAATACTTGTTCTTAATAGCGCTGGCATTAAGGGTAAATCTACACGAGGGAGCTGGAGGGGTGCTGGAGGGGGACCAGGGGGAGGGGAAATCGCAGATGGGAAGTTTACTCTGTAACATGTAGTATGGAGGTATACACACAGAATGGAGATAAGGCAGTATTTACCATGTAGAAATAGGCCAGAGCGCACATGGCTCCCCAGTAGATGGAGCCCGTCTTCACGGATTTGATCCACATGTAGTAGGTGAGAAGCATGCAGAAAATGGCAATCCCTAGACACAAACAAAGGATATCTTTTAAACACAAGCACAGGAGGTTTCTGCATTTGCAACATTTTGCGGTAAGCTAGAATGGCATGCGGAACATGGATTCATTGGGTTGATAACAGATCATTGTAAGTCACAATGTCAAACATTAAAAGATGGAATTCAGAGTTCCATACAGGCCCATTATATTCCAAAGAGAGCAGGCAACACTTAGAATGACATGTATCCTCTGCACAGCATGGACGTCAGCTGGACTGCAGGCTTCGAGAGTAAATATGCATCTGCACTGCAGACACAGCCAATTAAGCATAGAGTTCGAAACGGCAATAAAGGGAAGAAGAGCGAGAATGAGAAAAAAACAAACAAAAAAGTGCACCCAAGATCAGGCGCAGCACAGGCAGAATGGGGCCTTCACAGGCCAGTGCCCCAGACCTGTAGGGGAGAATTCTCTAGAATGGCCAATTTCCCTTACCTGTTGAGTCCCTCAGCAGCTTTGCTGGATTTCTAGGGTTTCATTTTTGTACCTGGTAAGAGCGCAAGCCTTTTTTTCCCCCACTCTTACATGTGTTTTGCTGTGTGTTGTACATTTTTGTGCTCATGGACTATGGAGTCTCACCCACTCCATAGGCATCATCTTTTTACTGTGTGTCACACAGCAACTTTAGTGCAGTGACACAGGATTGTCTTTTTAGACTTCGCACTTTAAACTCCATTTTCTGGGACTGACTACGGTCTCCCAGAACATGTAAAGTGGCCATTGACTTTACTAGTCTTTTTAAATCTACAGACCCAGTACACCCCATCTTCCCATAGATTACTGGAAGGGTTAATAGTTATCCCATTTTGTCTGATTCCCATGGAACATTATTTCATTCCCCTTTCTCTAAGATTTGGCTGGTGGCAGTGGCATCTACCATTTTTATTCTACCGCGGACTATGAAAATAGCCTCAGTACTGTTAGAGGCTATGGTGGTAGCCTCAAACTCCAACCCGCTGGACCCCTTTTATTTTTATTTGGTTCTGGTCGGGTTTATTCACCATTTCTTTTTGTCAAGGTCTTCCTCATGTTTTACTCTGCGCTCCAAACCAGGTTCGATTCCTTTGTTCGCCGTCCTTTGGCCCTCCTTAGGTGCCCGAGTGTCTGGGTGGACAGGATGTGAGGGAGGGGTTTGAGGCCCACTGCAAAGGGTCTCCTTGGAGACCCAAGTCGCACTCTAGTTTGATTGGCTAGGTGGCTGTCCTGCCAGGACAGCCACCCTTGCTGTGTGAATGGGGGAGAACGGCATAAAAGCAGGTCTCTGGGACTTGGAAGGCAGAGTCGCCACTGGAACGAGAGAACCAACGAGGAGCTGAAGGAAGAGGACTGCTGCAACTGCTGGACATCCCGGTGAAGCCCTGCTGCAGGTCTGAATCTCCCCCGAAACTCCGACAGAGAAGATCTGCAAGGAATCTTCTTCCCTTGAGCTTGGTGGAACCAACCAGCTCGGCAAACACCAAACGCTGGCCTCCCTCTCCTGGTCGAATTTTGCTGTCCATCGCTGCAGTGAACCGCATAGCCAGGAGAACAGAACCTGTTTGGGTTTTAAGGAGCGCACCTTTTATTCGATGTTTAGCTCCGCTGCTGGATTCTTCCCTGGGCAGTGCAGGACCCTCCAGACACCGTCCTCCTCGTTACCATGACCAAAGCTTCAGGAACCGTGAGCCTGCAGGAACAGCCAGGAAGAACTGCCTCAGCTACAGCATTCTTCTCCATTAAAGGGACTGTGCAAACCCAGTCGTTCGTTCCGTCCGACCGCGGTCAAAGTGCTTGAAATCTTTCGCCTATCCGAAGGCTTGTCCTTCTATTCTCCTTTGAATAACTTTTCTTCCGACCAACTTAGTTTTTAACTCTTGGCAAAGACTTAACCGCGAACTACTCTGAACTGCATGATCCTCTGCAAAGACTCTGAACCATTAACATTGGACCAGGCCTCTTTTTGTGGGATAATAAACCTCCTCGACTGAAGATTAGCAAATTGCAATTGCCTTTGTTTAAGGGTGGGCTGGGGGTCCCTAATTTCAAGGCATACCATCTGGCTTTTATGTCGCAGAATATATTTGATTTTCTCAAATCGGAACATGTCGATTGGATATGTGCCGAGTCTAGCCATATAGGCCCTTTGTCGCCCAAGGCCATTTTGACCAGTAAGCCACTTCGAACAAGGGTGGAAGGACTACTGACTAGGAGCTTACGGAACTCATGGGTGGCCTTGTGTGAGTGTTTGGGTTTCAACGCATTAAGAGATCCGAGTGCTTCAATTTGGCTGAACCCAAGCATTACGCATGAAGGGAAAACTTTGTTCTTGCAGGATTGCTATCTAGCTGGGGTGCATTGGATTAGTGATCTGTTCAATGGTTTGAATTGGATGACGGCTAGGGAAATACGGTTGAAGTTTGAAATTCCTACTTTTTGTTTGACGGACTATCGGAAGATCAGGAGGGCGGTGGGGGAGGTGGATTTGGAAAAGAGAATCAACATAGACATGCTTGGTTGGGTGCCTGAAGTGAGTGAATGTGGCCTGGTTAGCTAGGTTTAGAGAATGGTGGTGTCGAGCTATCGATGCTTTGAGATTGGATTGGAATCGGAGAATTGGTGAGGATATTACGGAGGATGATTGGACACGTATTTGTGAGAATGTGAAATTGTGTTCTTCGAGTCTTGCTGATAGGTCTCGTCAGATAAAGATTTTGAATAGAACATACTGGACACCTGAGAGAATGATGAAAAGCGGGATGAGCGACAGCTCGGAATGTTGGGCATGTTTACTATGAGGTGGGCACCTTGGAGCATATCCTGTGGGAATGCTCGAGGGTGAGAGGCTTGTGGTTTGAGTTTGACCAGATCTGTGAAAAGATTTTGGAGGAGAAGGTTCATATGGATTTTAAGACAATAGTGTTGGGTAGTGAGGATGTGTTGGATGACCTGACTACTTCTCAGAAGAAATGGATCTTTCGAGGGGCAATGGTGGGGAAGAAACTAATGTTGAGATATTGGAAAGCATCTAACCCTATTACTATTGAGGAATGGATGGCAGAGATGCACTCTCTAGCGGATATGGAGAAGGTGCTGTATTGGAGAGATAAGAAAAGTGCATTATTTAACAAGATTTGGGGTACATTTCTTTTATTATATTAGACCAGTTTATTGATTGTTTTGTGACTCCGGGGGGTTTTCCGTTTTCTGGTGTATATAGTTCTGTTGGCTTTGTTATGATTATCACATGATGTTATATTGATTATCACATGATGTTATATTGATTATCACATGATGTTATATTATGTACATGCTGTTTCTCTGTTATGAACTTTTTGAAAATGAATTTTATAAAAAAAACATTGGCCCTGGCCTATTGATTTGAATCCTAGTTGTAGTAAGCCTTTTCTAGAGTGCCCTGCCTATAACTTGTTGGTGTTGTTCATTTTTGAATAACCTTGTCTTTTCTCCCCTTTTAAATTGCTGGAGTGCCATTTTGTTCACACTTCATTTTGAGCTAAACTTGTCCAGAATTGATTGGGTGCTATTGTTATGTTATGTTAATGGTACTTATATAGCGCACCGTCACCAACGGAATTGGTCCCCAGGCGCTCTGGAGGATCTGTAAATGAGAAGGTGGGATGGGTTAGTAAGGTGAAGAGGGCGTAGGATAGTGGGAGGAGTGGTGTACTGTTGGCAGCTTCAACTCAGTAGACACCGGGTGCTGAGCTTTGGTGAGAGTATTGGATCGGTGTCAGTCCGTGTGTTCTGTTGGTGCGGCTTATGTGTTGTTGCAGTGTGGTGAAGTGCGTGCAGCTGGCGGTACGAGAGATGGTTGTGTGAGTTTTTTTAAGTATGCAGAGAGTTAGAGTTTATATTGGTTAGTGGGTTATGTGACATTTAACATGCAAGCATTCACAGTTCTATCTAAGTGTGGCACCTGCTGCCCTACACAATTCAGTCTGAGTGTGGCACTCACCAACCCTAACAATACCATCCACATACCACACAGGCCAATGTTCATAATTCTGTCCAAGTGCGGGACATGCCAGCATTCTCAATTCTTTATAAGTGTAGTGCTTGGCAATCTTCATAATTCCGTCTAGGTGTGGCACTCGCTGACATTCACAATCCTGTCTAGATACAGCGTAAGCCAATGTTCTCAACTTTAAGTGTGGCATATGCTAACATTCACAATCCTGTCTAGATACGGCACAGGCCAAAGTTAGGAATTATGTCAGAGCGTGGCACATGCTAATATTCATAGTTCTATCTAGGTGTGACGCAGGCTAATCTACACAGTTCCCTCCCGGTGTGGTACTAGCAGACATTGGTAGGTAAGTTGGTATGTATTGCAGGGCAACCTTGACAGTCCATTTGCAGTGGTCACAAGTCTTTCTAAGTATGCATTATGTAAGTCTATGGCAGTCTATGCTATGGAAAGGTAAGGTAGAGTGGTGGGGGTTTTCTGGAATAGAGTAATTGCTCTACACCCCACCCATGCCACACTCACAGTCTTTGTTGGTGTCTGCCGTCTCCTGGCTTCATTGGCTTCCCCTGCTGACACCTGCAGACACATCTTGGAGCTGCCAATGTAGGAGCCGCCCTTTGCCTCGTGGTCCTTCACCACGGGGGCTGCCCTGGGATGTCCTTGATATGGGTTATGTGGACCAATCCGGATGCAGTGGGCGGATTAGGAGGCGGGCATAAGGGAAACCAGGAAGCGGGCGGCCCCAGGACACAAGCCACGCGCCAACTGCGCAATGGTGCTTTTAAGCATCATTTAATTACTGTAAAGTTGGTTTTCTTGGAGGTGAGGGTCAGGAGACTCCTTACCTTGGTCGGGGTCTGCTGGAAATGGCGGAGAGCAGAATAACCTTGTCTTTTCTTCCCTTTTAAATTACTGGAGTGCCATTTTGTTTACACTTCATTTTGAGCTTAACTTGTCCAGAATTGATTGGGTACTATTGTAGTATATTAAGATTGCGATTTTCTGCTGCTTTATAATAGTGAATTGTTTTACAACGGATGGTGTAAATAAATGTATATTCTTTTACTCAGAAACCTTGAGGCAGTGCTTGTTTGAATCATAGTAATTGCTGACCTTTGTGTAACTATTTGATACTGCTCACTTGCGCTTGAGATAAGTCTGGCTGCTCAGCCATAGCTACCACTTTACTGTGTAGTACAGGCTTGTACCAAAGGTGAAATTGTACTGTCACTTGTAGTCTTAATTGTGTGTGGTGTTCCCAAAGGGTACTGCATATGATTCTGCCTAACAAGACCATGAACAAGCGTGCACCCAAGATCAGGCGCGGCAAAGGCAGAATGGGGCCTTCCCAGGCTAATGCCCCAGACCATGCGATGGTCGGCATCTCAGCAGAGGATGGGACCACAGCCCATGGCACACTGAAATATAATGTCCCCACCACCCACCGGGTCGACTCTAAAAAAAAAAAACTCAATGCCAGGGGGGAAACATCCTCTCAAGTCCCTGGTTGCCATGACACCAGGAGCCAGCAGCAACCAAAAAGGCTGGATACGATTTCAGCAACTTCAAAAGAAAGGAAAACATACAACAGGGAACTTTATATTTTACAACCATAACAAGCTCCGTGTCCATCTGCTCTGCCAAGAGTGTGCCCACCTTTAACTGAACATACGATGTCTCCAGCTTTACCCTTTTCATGGAGATACTGATCATTAACCTGCCCTTCGTACTCTAGCTGCAGAGGTGACCTGCACCATGCAGTTTATTCCTAAATGCTTCACCAAGGCCCTGCGCGCCCACACATCAGTTTTAGATTCTGGAGGCGGCTGCTGTGGGTTCAACAAGGCACCACTTCCCAAAACGCCTCTGGCCTGTCTTCATCCTTCTAGAAATGGGGCCTCACTAATGAAGTAAATGCCGGTACCAACCAACGCCCATCTCGTTAGAACTCTCGAGCAAGGATTCAGGGCAGCAGCTGTGTAGGCTGCCAGGCATCTGTGCTATACGGAGGCCTCTCATCCCCCCCAACCCAGCCACAAAAAGGTCAACATTTCTACCCAGATACATCTGAAACTCACCTTCATTATCGTAGGAGCCAGCGACTGAGCGCGAGATGTAGCCTGGCACCACAGCAATCATTGCAGCGGCTAGAAGCCCAGCACCAGCGTCCTGGAGGAAGAAAGCGCTCACAGTAAACACTCTCCACAGGCCAAAGCATGCACGTGGGGTCAGCAAAGGTGAAACCAGATCCCTAGGGTACCACAGCACCTGTGCAGATATCTCGCTCCCCCGTTAGCAGCCACTGGGCAGCAGAACTGCTCTACAATTCATGTTTAACATGTGTTATGCCCTGGATGCTAAAAGGCACGTCTTTTCATTGATCGTCAAACAGTGCCCCTCATTTTCAGGATGCCTCCCTCATTAAGTAAAGCACTTCATGCCAGCACAAGCGCTGCTCAGAACATCCCAAGCATTTCGGGTCGTTACAGAGACTTGAGCAAGTGAACCTCTGCCATTTGCACAGCTGTATTGCAACGAGGACTGATCATTATACAGGCCTGCAAAGGGACCAGTCTTTTAATATTGTCCTCGGCGCACACAAGGTCTAAATATAGGGAAAGCAGGGCCTCTGTGCAGGTAGTATTCAAAGACTGGTCTGGGTTGTAAGCATGCCATGTCCTGCTGCTGCGATGCCCGTTCACAATGCGGCCCTCTTTTAGAAAGAGAATGCAAATACAGGGGATTGGGGGAAGGACGGAGCATCCTAACGCAGAGGTTGTCCAAGGGAATAAGGCACTGGCTTAAGATGCTTGCCTGGAATAATGGGCTACAGGGCATCGAGGGCAGAGGAGCTTCGAGCATCAGTAAAGGATAAACCTGGCTTTACCTTGAGTTCCTTTGTCAGGTGGTAGGTGACGATCGTGGTGAAGGATGAGAACAGCGGAGCCAGGAACACGCACACATTCCTGATGTCAATGGTGATGTGGAAGAAATGCAGAACATGGTATAATGCTGCAGAAGTGATCATTAACCCTGCAATACAAAGACACCCCATCAGACGAATGGCAAGAGGCGTGCGCTCACCTCGGCAGCTAGCGCCACACATGTCCCAACTTACAGCAGGCAACTGCAATCATATACATGGCAAAGGCATTATTAAGAAACATGGCTGCACACACCTGCACATTTTAAAGCAATATTCTTTTAATCAGTGTGCGAAACCTGATGGTATTCTCCCACCAACTCACTCGGGATATTCCATTCACGTGGCCAGGGAAGGGCCATCGCTTTTGGATCCCGACCTTGGGGGTGGACAAGCGAATGAGGATCACCCGAGTGGAGGGTTATGAGGGATTGTAAGGATACCCAATGGAGAGACATGGTATTTCCCAGTCCCAAAAATACCCCCAACCTAGTCTCCCTCAACTTTTCTGGGGTATCTCCAATCTCACCCCATGGCCACCCCCCCCCTCCTACCCATCCCCACCTGTCCATTTCCAACAAACATTGAGATGAGGAAGAGGCAACTAAATCAGCAAGGATTACCCATAGTAAAAACATGAGGAAAAGGAGGGCCACCTACCATAGAAATAACTCAAAGTGTCCCACTAACAGAGTCAGGCAGAGT
Source organism: Ambystoma mexicanum (assembly GCF_040938575.1). Lineage (NCBI taxonomy): Eukaryota > Metazoa > Chordata > Amphibia > Caudata > Ambystomatidae > Ambystoma > Ambystoma mexicanum. The sequence continues at coordinate 4,520,939 of NC_090931.1, read as the reverse complement.
CAGGAATTTGATAGTAACCATCCACACCTGACTCCGGGAAGCCGAGACGCTGAGGAACTGCAGTGCGGAAGAGCTGAATTGTGGCAAGGGAGCCCCGTCTCCAGGGTGCCAAGAAGGGTCAGCGTATGGGAACCGCGAGGCATGCTGGTCCCCTGCCAAACCTGTGTATGCGAGTGCTCGTTGCCAGGTGCCGGTGAGACAGCCCAGGAATGTCAGAGGGGCAGGCGGTGAGACACTGACCTCCGAACAAAATGCCACATGGAGCTGAAGCACAGAAGTTAGCCTGGTGAGGCTGAATGTATTGCAGAGCCGGGTTGCGAAGAACGCAATACATAACACTAACTGCGTAAGAAAGAGGGTGGCATTTGTGGGAGTTTTCAATTGAAGCGAACGGGAAAGTTTCCAAGAGGGCAAAGACATTGATACAAGTAACAGTGTAAAGTTAAAGTACAAGCGCAAAAATGGGGAGGCGCGTGTGCACAAAAGAAAGTTAAATTGGACAGTGAAGTAATGTGAATGCAAAGGGGGCTAGAAGCCCATGAAAAATGTGCACAAGGCACGAAAGGAAAGAATAATAAAGGGTGCGAGTGACCGAGAAAGACAGGAACAAGTACAGAGGTGCAAGAGCCACGACACACAAAAGGAGTAAAGGACAGTGCAAGTGTGCACGGAAAATCAGAGGGAGGGGCAAAAGGGTCAGAGTGTGTTAGGGAGAATTCTCCAAAATGTGCTAATTCCCTCGACCTTAGAGATCCCCAGCAACTTTGCTGGATTTTGAGATTTTTTTTAACCTGGAGAGAGCGCGACCCTTTTTCCCCACCCTCTCATGTATTTTAATGTGATCTGAACACAGTTTCCTTTGGTTGTGGTGTCTGACAAACTCCATAGGCATCATCTTTTACATTGGGTCACACAGCACCTTCAGTGCAGTGGCACAGGGAAGTCTTTCAGTTTCCCAAAGATTTAAATACCTTCTCTGGGATAAACTACTGTTTCCAAGAGCAGTGAAGTGAAACTGACTTTACTTACATTTGTAACTTTCTAGACCCAGCACACACTATCTTACAATCGGGTGCTGGAGGGGTTACTTAGTATCCCCTTTGTCTAGCCTCTCATGCAACATTTTTATGTTACCCTTTCCTCACTGAATGGCTGGTGGCAGTGGTTTCGTGTTTAACTACCATGGTGTGCATTTACCGCATGCTGCGTTCGCAACTGCAGTAAAGCACCCAAGGGTGCCATTTTTGTCAAAATGGTCCAGTCTTCTTTTTTTGCCATTTCTTTGTGGAAAGGTCCTTCTTGAAATTTACTCTGCACGCCAAATCAGGTTTGGTTCCATTGTTCGCTTTGCCTTTGGCGGGATTCACGAGTGAAGCCTGCTTCTGGCTCCAGGGTGTCTGGTGGGGCCAGGAAGTGAGGGAGGTGCCCGAAACTCCCTATGCTTAGTCTCCTAGGAGACCCAAATGCACTCTTTGATGATTGGCCGGCTAACTGTCCGGCAAGGACAGCCACCCTGCTGGGTGACTGATAGCTAGGCTGAAATGAATGGGAGAGAACTGAATAAAAAGGTGAGGCTTTTGGCTTGCAAGGCAGAGTCGACCACTGGACGGAGGAAAAAGAAGAACTTGAGGAGGACGCCTGCTGCAATTCCTGGACGGTTGGTTTGCCCGGTGAAGCCCTGCTGCTGTCCTGAAACACCAAATTCGTCTCGACAGAGAAGCCCCTGCACAGACGACTTCTCCCCTTGAGTTGGTGACCAATCAACTCCTAAGTAAGCCATATGGACATCCATCTTGGAGCTGGTTGAATTTCCAGAGTTGCTGCTGGAAACGGAAACGCCAGAGAGAGGAACACCAGATTGTGTGCGTTGCTTTTAAGTTGGCCAAGAGCTCCAGGAAGATCCTCCAGGAAGCAGGACTGACCGAGCCTGAGCCCCCTTAACAGAGTGCGGGACCCCAGACGCAAGGAAAGTCCATATCAACAGCGAGAAAACGTGGTGTTGCTATTTGCGGTAGTCCCGAGGAGCTGAAAGACAGAAGTGCCACTTGTTTGAAAGATTGGGAGCGGTGACCGTCTTATTGCAGAGCAGGAGTCCCCAGAAGTCCTCCCTCTTGTCCACATGACTGAGGCCCAGGAACAGTGAGATCTGCAGAGCTGCTCAGGAACAGGGGTCATCTGCTGCACTTTTTCTTCAATATAAAGGTACTGTAAAGTCTGAGCCAACTCGCCTCTCATTATAGAGTTGCTCGCATCTTCTACTACTCACAAGTCTAATCAGCGTGTGGCCCTACATTTGACTCCTTTTTTTCAAAGACTTCTAAAACATTGTGCAAAGACTTTTCTACTCATTTACACCGACCAGAGGTGCTTCATCCTATACAAGACTTTTGCCCATTGACTTTGGTCTAGCCTGTTATACTGAATGACTGCTTGATTACCTGGGTGTCACTTACACTAACTACGCTGATGACACCCAGATACTCATACCCATCACTGGTGACTACATTACTGATTCCAAAGCCCTTAATGACATTTACCTTGTCATACAGGCATGGATGGCCCAGCATGAACTGTGCCTCAACGATGACAAGACTGAGCTTCTCATCCTAGGCACTCAGACTTAACAAACTAAGTCACCTGTTCGACTCCTTCAACATTGACGGCAATCTGATTAAAGTATCCAAAGACACCAAAACTCTGGGCATATACTTGGACGCTTCCTTGACACTCACTAGACAAACCAATGCAGTGGCCTCCGCGTCTGCTTACACCTGCAAATTGATCTCAGCCTGCCGCCCTTTCCTCACGGCCCAGAATTGCATCACCTTGGCCAGGACCATGGTCATGTCCAAATTGGACTACTGTAATGCATTGTACCAGGGCACCAACCAGGGTAATCTTAATAAACTCCAGACGACCCAAAATAATGCCATTAGAGCAGCCCTTAACATCCCTCGATCTGCCCACATCTCAGAAACCAGAAAGAACCTCAACTGGCTCTCAGTCGCCCATAGGATCTCCTTGAAAGCACTGGCCCTCACCTACAAATGCATCAACCACCAAGCTCTCTCATACCTAGCCTCGCGCTTCACTCATTATACACCAGCACGAGCACTCCGATCTGTACAAAACCAAGGTCTTGCGATCCCCAGATTTAAGCTTCAATCTGCTGGAGGCACCAGCTTCCCTGTCCTGGCAGCCAAGCTCTGGAACTCCGTACCACTTCTGATCAGAACCCTACCTTCATTCAACCAATTCAAACACAAAGCCAAGCTCTGGTTAGTCACTTCCTACTAACAATTGCTCCTCTTTATTGAATGGGCCAGCTGGGACCCTACTTGCACTGATGATCTATGTCTGATCTGTAACGCCTACTGTTTACTTGTCGCAATCGGTCGGGACTATTGTGATTATATGTAATGTACTGTTCCCTTACTTGTAAATATTATGTAACTGTTTGACTAAAATATGCGCCCGGTTGCCCTTGGGCCTGGCCTGCGCTATATAAATAAAATAAATACAAATCCAAAAGCATTTGCCTACTTAAGAATATTTGTGATCTCTTGTTTGTTCTAATAACCTTTTCCTTTTGCCAACTTATAACAGTATTCTAAATGCAAACAGTAAGATATTAATGTCCCCAGCACCCTAGCTATTGAAGTCACCTGATGTGTAGGTTGTGACTGTAGGCCATCCCAAAAGGGTCTTTATTGATTTAGAAACTAAGAGTGGATAGTATTGTAGTGTATCTGTGTGTTGGTTTTTGTATTGCTCTCTTCTGAAGAAGGCTTATTCTAACTGACTTATAAATACATTAATACTTGTTTGTTCAAGAAACCTTGAGTGCAAGTGTTTATTTGAATACTTGTCACTGTGAACCTCTAACTCCTCTAAAGCTCACATTGACCCCTCTTGAGATAAGCCTGGCTGCTCAACACGATACCAAACTGTAGTACAAGCTTATACCAAAGTTAAGTTTGGGTTTCCCATGAACCCCAAGGAATTCGGAAACATTTAAAGTATTGGAATTCACTGTAAGGGCCCCGTGGCGAAGGTCTTTCGAACAGCCCTGTTGAGTGAAACTTTGTGACATTGACCAAATTGCACCTGGTGAGATGACCACTTGAAACCAACTCTGGTTTTGCTATGTTTGTTGAATCACTATTTGTCCTTTTCAAAAAGACCTATCACATTTCTGTAAAGCATGACGGCAAACAGATTTAGACACATACTGACTTGTTTTAGACTATTAGACAACGACGGCCCTTAGAAACATCAGTTGAGGGAACCATCCCTTTAGAGTTAGGGCCAGTCGGGCATTCCACCAACCCTGGAACCCTAGTAAATAAAGTTTTTAAAACTAATTCTTTTGAGTCAGTGTCTCTCTTGATACCATGCCTGCATCACATCAGTTAAACATTATACAAAATTAGATCCCAGATTTCTTATTTGTGAAGAACACTTGTCCAACCCAGAGCAGCAAGTCAGAAAAGGCAACCCTCTCTGCTGCCAACTCGATGTATATGCAGGTGTCTTTAGTACAGTTAAAAGCGGATGGCACATGCTGCCCCTTTAGCTTGTTTCATTTGGTAGCCCAGTTGCTTTATGCTGCACTGAATAAACCTTAAAATCCACTCTCACCAACTCGCAGCTACTAAAGGAACGGCTTCAGCAAACAAAACCTCACTTTTTATGCGATTTCCCATTCATTCACAGCCTCCACTGTCAATCACCCAGCAGGGTGGCTGTCCTTTTAGGACAGCCAGCAGGCCAATCAGGACTGGTTTCACTCAGGCACACCTTGAGACAAAGGACAGGGACGTTCGGGACCCTTCCTCACTTCCTGCCTTTCCAGACACACTGGAGCCTGGGCGGGCTTCAAGGTTGAAGCCCGCCAAAGACAAAACACCCAAAGGACTCAAACCTATTTCAACTAATAGAATAAAAGCCAAGAAGCAGAAAATGGTGAAAAAAAGAAGACAGGGTCCATTCTGGGAAAATGGTCACCCATGGGTGCTGTACTGCAGCTGAGAGTTGAGCCTGCAGTAAAAATTTACACCGGTAGTAAAAAATTAACCACTTCCAGCCATTTAAAGTAGGTCAGTGTAACAAAAATGGTCACACGAGAAGTGGGCTAGGGAATTACTAAGTAACCCCCAGCACTCCACCTGGGTTGGTGTGTGCTGGTCCCACAAAGAAAAAGGTAATTAAGACCAGGATTATCTTACTATTCTTGGGAACGGTAGTTCAACCAAGAAAGTGTATTTAAACATTCAGAGAAGTCAAATGGACTTCTCTATGGCACTGCACCTAATGTCACCATGCACAAAGCAGATGCCTATGGAGTTTGTCAGACTCCATAAAACAGTTTAGTTTATTATTTGATAATGCGCTCCAAAGCGAGGGGTAGCCGGGCGCAGCAGTCATAAGAATACTTAGGCTTAGGTTACATAATTAGGATACATACAGAAGATGCATTACAAGTGTTAACAACAAATTGCAATACATATATACAAGAGATACAGGATGTGGGTACCTCACATCACAAGGGGCAATGAGATAGTCTATAGTTTAGTTGCAGCGGTATCAAGGTAATTCTATGCAATGGTCCGGGCCTAGAACAGGGGATCAGTTTGTTGGTCGTCTTTGGTCCAGAGCCAGCTTTTCACATTGCGTCTAAATCTAGAGTAGGGTAGATTCGCTCTCAATGCAGTAGAGAGTGCATTCCAGGCTCGGGCAGATCTAACAGGGAAACTTGCTCTGCCCGCTTTTGTTAGTCTGAATCTGGGAATTTCAAGTAGGAAGAGGTTAGAGCCTCTAGTGTGGTGACTAGAAGATTTTCTGGTCAGTCTAGCCGAAATGTATGGGGGCGCAGTATTGTTTAGTCATTCATGGGTGAGAGATAGCGTCTTGGAGAACTGTTGCTACTTTTTAACCAATGATGGTCTTTCCTTATGTTGGAAATGTGCGCTCTGCGGGGTATGTCCAGGGCTGCTCTAAGAGCATTATTCTGCAGTATTTGCATTTTGTTTAATGGCAGTTTTACTAGCTCCCGCATATAGGGCGTTGCAGTAGTCTAATTTAGACATTACTAGGGCGTTGGCTAGTGTGATACAATTGGTTTTGGACAGGTAGGGTCTGCAGGCCCTGATTAATTTGCAGGTGTAAGCAGTGGAGGAGGCCAAGGAGTTGACTTGTTTGAGATAAAGTGGAATCTAGGTAGAAACCTAGTGTTTTTACCTCAGTTGCCACTTTAATTATATTGCCATCTATGTTGAAGGCGAGATAGTTGGGGCTGAGTTTTTTTAGGTTAGAGTCGGAACCCAGGATCAGTATCTGTTTTGTCGTCATTCAGGCAGAGGCCGTGGGAGGCCATCCATGCCTGAATGAGGAGGCAAATCTTGTTTACTAGAGCTGTCTCTTCGACCAAGTTGCCAGATAGCAGTATGAGGATCTGCGTATCGTCCGCGTAGTTGGTATAAGTTACCCCCAGTCTGTCAAGTTTGTCGAAGAGTGGCTTAGTGAAGATGTTGTACATTGTGGGGCAGACACATGAACCTTGTGGGACGCACATGTGATTTGTATTGGGTCCACTGAGGCTAAGGGGGAGAACACTCATCGTACAGTTGGCTAGGAAGGATTGTACCCAGGCTGAAAAATAAAAATCCTAGTCAGGAAAAATACATGAGAGAGGGAGAAAAAGGTCCCACTCACTCAGGAGGAAAACATCACAAGCCCCAAGGCCAGCAAAAGAGCTGGGGAAGGTTGTAGGGAATTAGCACAGAAATGAAAATTCTCCTTAACAAGATTGCATTTACAAAGACATCCACAATGATGTTCAAACTGCTGGACATTTATCTTTTTGCAGTAAATAAATACAGAACGCCTCCACTAGTGGACATGTGGCCAACTGAAGATGTGATGGTTACCTGGGTAAATCGTTCCACCAATGATCCTCCCCAGAGGATACCAGGCCCGGTCATCAAACCAGTTATGAAACTTATAAAATCCTTCCTCGGTCAGGAAGCGGGTGGTACGGTAGTTAAAATACCTGCAAAAAAGTTAAGAGATGAGTTGTGGGGAGCTTCAACGGCAATCACAGCGCAGAGTTTATGTTCAATGTTATTTCAACATACTACGTCAAAGATTTCCCAGAACCAACTCTTTGGGGTGCTTTTGAGAGGCAACGCTTTTACACTCTCTCTGGATAGCCATATAGTGAGCAGTAAGACAGATTTAGGAGATATGGGACTGGTGTGCAAGTATAATGTACAACACTTCTGAATACGCTATATATATATATTGGGACCAAAACTTACATAATTCTGAAGGATTCCATATACTACAACACGCATTTATATACAAACACACAAAAAAGTAGGCACAAAGGTGGATTGCACACAAGCAAAATCCGTCGGGCGGGGGCTTTACCGGGCCAGGTAATGCCCGTCCCATTACCTGCCCCAGTAAAGCGACCTGCCCGTAGGGGTTATTGCTATTGGCATCCAGGCATGTTTACCAGGATGCCAATAGTTCTTCTCAACAATAAAAACGAAGCACAAAAATAAAAAGAAAACAAAGATGGCCATCATGGATTAGGGAGAAGGGAACTACACACCGTCCCTTCCCTCCCTGTTCACAGAAGCCATTGCTGCGAGGGGCAAGGGGGTGCTAGATAAGTGGGGCAGAGTTGGGAGAGGGGTGGGCAGTGCAGGGCCTCCTTACCTTTATTTCCTGCCGGAAAGATGGCAGCCTCCCGCTTCCGAGGAGGCTCGGTGTACGGGCTTTACTAGGAGGTAACGACCCTGTTTAGAGTCACCTGGTTGGCTGGGAGGCCGCCCCCCCCTCCCCCTCCCCACTGAGTGCACATTTACAATTAAGGCCGTAATAAATCATTAAAAATGGTAAAGACAGAACAGTGCCACATGGTCAAGGGAACACACAACTACTGACACCAGAATATGCGTAAAGGGTGCCATTAAGCAAAGGTAAAACATAGGACTACTGCATGGAAATTGGATAAGGATGGCGGCAACATCAAGAGTCTTAGAGGTCATAGTTCTTGAACTCCACGTTATAAAAGGAGGACAGCAAAAAAATAAAAAATAAATAAATAGCACTTAGAAGGTTCCAATCGGAAGGTCTCTGTTTAATTCGCTCTAGCATTCAGTCTTTAGCACTTCCTCAGGGGACCACAAGGCCTCTCTGTCTCGCTCAGCATTTCGGGCTTCCTCCTTTGTCAAGCGTCCCAAAATGTCCTCCGCTTCACTGGGGCTCTTTTCACTTTCTTCTACTCAGGGACATTTAAGCAACACAAACTTTGAATCAGCTAGAAACCAAGAAGTCGACCTTTCCAAAGCACTGCCATGATGGACCTGGTTATGACATGGTGTTAGGCCAAGTTTGTATGCATTAGCCTTTGGGTGCCCTACACACAACTCTGCCTACATGTATAGGAAACCCAACTGGTATAAGCTTGTACTACACAGTTTTGGTAGCGTGTTGAGCAGCCAGGCTTATCTCAAGAGGGATCAATGTGACAACGGTCCAGGAGTTGCAGCAGGCGTCCTCTTCAAGTTCTTCTTATTCCTCCGTCCAGTGTTCGACTCTGCCTTGCAAGCCAAAAGACTCGCCTTTTATTCAGTTCCCTCCCATTCATTCCAGTCAGCCGGCCAATCACTAGAGAGTGCATTTGGGTCTCATAGGAGAGTAAGCACAGGGAGTTTCGGGCACCTCCCTCACTACTTCCTGCCTACCCCTGACACCCTGGACCCAGAGGCGGTCTTCACTCGCAAATCCCGCCAAAGGCAAAGCGAAATGGGACCAAACCTCGTTTGGTGCGCAGAGTAAATCTCAAGAAGGGCCTTTCCACAAAGAAATGGTGAAAAAAGAAGACAAGGGACATTTTGACAAAATGGGCACCCATGGGTGCTACACTGCAGCTGCAAACGCAGCCGGCAATAAATGCACATCACACGAAACCACTGCCACCAGCCATTCAGTGAGAAAAGGGTAACATAAAAATGTTACATGAGAGGCTAGACAAAGGGGATACTAGGTAACCCCTTCAGATCCCTATTGTAAGATAGTGTGTGCTGGGTCTAGAAAGTTACAAATGTAAGTAAAGTCAATTTCACTTCACTGCTCTTGGAAACAGTAGTTTATCCCAGAGAAGGTATTTAAACCTTGGGGAAATCTGGAAGACTTCCCTGTACCACTGCACTAAAAGAGGATGCCTATGGAGTTTGTCAGACTCCGCAACCAAAATAAACACAGAGTTCAAAATCACATTAAAATACGGGAGAGTGGGAAAAAAAAGTCCTCTCTCCAGGTCAAAAAAAAAAAAAAAAAAAGTCCTCCAAATCCAGCAAAGGTGGAAGGAATTAGCAAATTTCGGAGTATTCTCCCTAACACTTGCCCCCTCTCCCCCCAACACTTGCCCCCCCACCCCTCCCAGACAAAGGGACAGGAGGAATGAGCCACCCCTGGATGAATCTTCTTACTCCAGTCGGTCATACTTTCTGGAGAGACCATCAGCATTTTGGTGATTACACCCTGACCTGTGTTCAATGGCAAAATCAAAACCCTGTAGGGTGATTGACCATCTTAACAATTTAGGATTTCCCCCCCTTCATCTGCATTAACCATCTCAAGGGTTGGTGGTCTGTTTGAATCACAAAAGTAGAGCCATACAAGTATGGTCTAAACTTATTCAAAGACAACACAATGGTAACACACTTACGTTATATGGTTGCCCACCTTGTCTCAGGTTCCTACAGCTTCCTGTGATGAAGCAAATGGGGTGCTCCCTACCTTTCTCATACAGCTGACCCAGAACTGCACCTATACCTGTATTGGAAGCATCTGTCTGTACAATAAAGAATTGATTGTAGTCAGGAGCTCTTAAGACTGGAGCTTGACAAAGGGCTTACTTAAGTCCTTCAAATGCATTAGTGCGCTCCTCATTCCACCCGACCTTCTTGGGAAATTTGGGCGAGGAGATCAGATTCATGGAGAATCTATGGTCCCATAGTTCTCAATGAAGTTCCTATAGCAACCTGTGAGAGTTAGAAAGGCTCTCACTTGGGTTTGAGTAAAAGGGGTGGCCCAGTCTTGTAAAGCTTGTACTTTGCTAGGCAATGACCTTATTTCACCTCCTCCTACCGTATGTCCATGGTAGGCCACTTTACTCTGACCAAGTTGACATTTACTTGCCTTTATGGTCAGATTGGCCTGCTCAAGAGTCTCCCCCGTCCCAAACCCCTGTTTTTGGTGTAAAAACACCTTTTTTTACCTATATTAAAGCAACAAAAAAAAATATATACTTTTTTAAAATTAGATCCTTTTGTTTTCGGTCGAATTGACTCGGCCCTTTTGTCATTCAACCCTTTTGAGTCGAAACTTTGACCGGACACCGGTTCTTACATGGTCCGACATTCTGTAACCTCTGCTTTTAACAGGTAAACAGTCACCAGTGAGATCTCATGCTGGCCCCAAGGGGTCAAGCCTGGCCCTAGTAAAAACAGAGGATCAAACTGATTTAACAGAGTTTCACACTCCTTCTGTTGTTCCAGTGTCAGATCAGAAGAGAGATGAACTCCTATCTTTCCATCTAAAAGGTTGTCCCCTTAGGAGGTCAGGTAGAGGCTCACTCTTCTCCTCTGCCTCTTCTGCAGAGGCTAGAAGCAAAGCTCCCAGTTCTGGTCTAGAGACATAAGCCTTTAGGCAGTTGGTGTGAAAGACCCTGGGGACCTTCTTAAATTTGCCAAAGTCCACCAAATAATTGACCTCCCCACGTGTTCCCACAACCTTGAAGGGTACAATCCATTTGTCCTGCAAGGCCCTCTATCTTGTAGGTACCATAACTAGAACTAGCTGGTTGTGAGTAAACTCAGCCATGTTGGCCTTGTGGTAATGCCAATGCTTCACCAGAGCCTGACCTGCTTTCAAGTTATCTGAAGCTTCTGTCATCATGTGTGACATTCTCCTTCGGAGACCCACCACATAGTCAGTGACTCTCCCTGGCTTGTGGGAAGGAGCACTCTCCAAACCCTCCTTGATTAGGGCCAATGGACCTCTAACCAGATGACCACCGAGAAGCTCAAAGGGCCTGAATCCAATCGCTTCTTGAGGCACTTCTCCATATGCAAAGAGAAGGCATAGCAGTAGAAGGTCCCACTTTCTTCTAAGGGGTTCTTCTAAAGCACCTATGATGCTCTTCATAGTTCTGTTAAACCTCTCCACCAACCCATTGGTTTGGAGAAGGTAGGCTGTTGTGAACTTGTAGGTCACTCCAGTTTTTCCACATGGCTTGCATGTAGTGGGACATAAAGTTGGATCCCCTGTCAGAGATAACCTCCTTAGGAAAACCTACTCTGGTAAAAATACCAAGTAGGGCCTCAGCAACTGCATGAGCAGTAACAGTCCTGTAGTCTCCTGGGGTAGACTGAATAGGTTCACTGTAGAGGAGGCCATCCTCCGAGTATAACCTGTGCTTCCCTGGCTCTTGCCCTTCCAGCTGGGAAGCTGCCTGTTGGTGACGTCCTTCAAGAGTAGGACATTCTCTGGCCATTGCTGAAGTCTGCCCGACAGGGGCCACCTTCTGCCAGTAAAGACTGCAGCTGTGGATGGTCTTTAGGATCCAGATCTCCAACAGAGGGAAGGTCTTCTTCCAGCTCTGTATCATCAGTAGCTGACTCAACCTCTTCTGGTTGGACCTCACACTCAGCCTCAGCTGGTCGAGTAGTCACTGGTGTGACTTTGGACTGCCCTCTCAGGGATGTCTTGGTTTGATGCTATTTTTCTTGTTTCCCGAGACCTTGGGTTTCCCCTTTGTCTCCTTCTTCCTGGAAATAGAAGTGGGCTCTTCCTGTGGACTGGGTGTTATGGGTTCTTCTGTAACAATCCACTGAGAGTCATTTAAAGTGAGCTCTCTGGCCTTCCTAGTCTGCTCCTGCTTCCTTTTACTGGGAGGCCTGGGGGTGCTTGATACAACTTCAAGAGTTGTTAAGTCATTCCACAGCAGGACTCTACCAGGCACTGCACTTTGTACACCGACAGGTATTCCTACAGTCATATTGTTGCACTGGATGATAGCTGGTAGTGTTGGAACCATCTGGATAGGACCTCCAGCAAGATTGGTGGGACCTTTGGGTGCCTTAGCAACATAGTCTGGTTTGAAAAAGGTTTCATCCACCACTGTGATGCTGGCCCCAGTGTCTCTAATGGCAGGGGTCTCCTGACCATTTACAAGTACACTGTCCCTGTAGTATTCCTTTGTGTTATCTGGTATAGAGTTATACACATCTACATTCTGCTGTTGCCACAGACCCAGGGAAACTAAAGATACGCTGGCAGAGACTCAAATGGGGTCTTCAGCCAATAGTTGAATGTTTCCACTCGCCACATGTACTTCTCCCTCAGGGATGAAGGCTAAGGAGGCAGTGTGGACCCCTGAAGGTTTACCCTTGCATCTGGGATCACCATTCACATGGTCAGTTGACACACAAGCATAATATTTCCCAAATGTTTTGACAAATGGGGGGCTTCCGCTGACCTCCCTGTGGTTTGGAACCAGAGGTTTTACTAGACGACCTGGTTTCCCAAAATGACTTACCATTCTTATGTTTGTGGCCCTCTTTTGGATGGGAATTCTCTTTGTTATCTTTCTTGTGCTGCTTCCCCTCATCCTTTTTATGAGTGGCCCCAAAATCCTTGTGAGTAGCCCTGTTGGCAACCCACAAGTCATTAGCTTTTGATAGCTTCTTGGGATCAATCTATTTTGAGTCAGCCAAGTGCTGTCTCAGCTCAGGAGAGCAGGCATCAAAAATAGATTCCAACAAAAACAGATTTCTCATTCCTTCAAAAAAAGTTCACTCTGTAACCCTTAACCCAACCATCTAAGTTTGTCAAACACACATTCACATACCCAGGTAGTCCAAGGGGTACCATCAGTCTTTCTGAGGGTCCTAAGCTTCACATTTTCATACTCCAATCTTTCAAGTTCCCCCACCTCCATTACAGCATCAGTTGCAACCTGGGGGAGCCTAGACAAAAGCCAAGGAATCAACTGATACCCTGTGAAACCCTGAATCACATAGTTATATTCAAAAGCACCCAACCAATCAAAAATATAAAATTTCACATCATACATACTCACCGCTACTTCAAGCATGCAAGGTTTCTTTGGACTGGAAGACCTAGAAGACTCTGGGATAGAAATATTTTCAAGAGACAATTTCTTCATTTCAAGCGCATGTTGCATTTCCATTAGTTTGATGTCCTGATGTTTGGTTTCAGCTTGGATCTAATCTTTTCAACTCTAACTCAAGTCTAATTTATTCAAGAGACACAAATTCTAGACTCAATGATGGACCTTGTGGGGTCCCTGCGGCTAAAGGTTGAGGCAAAAGGGCCTGTTGAGGTAAAGAGGGGCTCTCTTCCTGAGACTCCTCAATAATATTAGAGTTAGACTCTTCCTGCCTGAAGTTATCCATATCTGGCATCTTACAATTGCTTTTCTAGTGGAGTTTAGCCTTGTGAAGGTTTTTAGTTGAACAAAAGCAAAGCAAATTCTTAGTGTAACAACTCTACAATATGTCCTCACCGTCTGCCACCAGTGTTAGGCAGAGTGTGTATGTAGTATCCTTTGGGTGCACTACACACAACTCTGCCTACAAGTATAGGAAACCCAACCTTTGGTATAAGCTTGTACTACACAGTTTGGTAGCATGTTGAGCAGCCAGGCTTATCTCAAGAGGGGTCAATGTGAGCTGTAGGGAAGTTGGAGATTCACAGTGACGAGCATTCAAATAAACTCTTTACACACCAGGTTTCTTGAACAAACAATGTATTTATCAGTCAGTTAAAATAAGCCTTCTTCAGAAGTGAGTCATCACCACAGCAACGAGGGAAAACACAGCCGGAGCAGAGTCAGCTGACTCGCGCGCTGCGGCCTGCAGCCCCTCCTCTCCCGCTTTAAAAGGTCCGCCGCCAGGCAAAGCCGCTACATGGCAAAGGCCTATGGACAAGGCCTTTGCCACTCTCTGCAGCTCTCCGCTGCTGGACAGAGCTCCCTGGCGCCATCAACAAGGTAAGACCTCCAGCTGCCTCCTATTCACATCCCCTAGCCTCTCTAATTGCGCTGCCCGCAACGCACGACTTTGCTCACGCACTAAACTGTCCCTACCCACCTACATGCCTAGCACAAACTCTCGTAACAAGCGTCTCGGGAGCAGGTGTTGGACTATTATCTCTTTGGCCAACACCACCATCTGCTCGCCTGGCTCTGCACACAATGACCTACACCCAGAACAGCGAACCCAGCAGCATACGTTAGGCTCTCTAACATCTCGCTCCTATGACTATATGCCTAGAGACTTTTGTACATTGGACGTTGAGATACACGCCTCTAAAACAACAACTGCACCTCTGGCACATCGCATTAATCCTACTCTGGAGTAATGGCCTACTGCTCCACTGCCTCTACAACATGATGAGAGCAACCTCCAAGGGCCCGTTACTCCATTTGCCACGGTCCGGCCAACTACAGAAGCACCCAATGCTGCACACCTGCCAGTGCCTGCTGCCCCCACTATAATGAATACGCCAGTGCCTGCTGCCCCCACCGACACAGACCACCACCCTCAAGTGTGCCCTAATCAATGCCCGCTCAGTTCCTGCACACACCTTGGACATCCATGACTTAATCCTCAACAACAATATTGATCTCCTTATTATTACTGAATCTTGGTTGAATGATACCTCAGGCCCTGCACTCTCTGGCCATCCTGGTCGGATACACCATCTACAGGCAAGACCAACCCCTTCTTAGGGGTGGGGGAGTAGCCCTCATCGCCAAAGAAAACCTTGCTATTAGGAGGATTGAAGGTGAACTTTGCCACAGCTGTGATTACCTTCCTCTCAAAATCAATCTCTCCCCCAACCCAACCTTGGCTCTTCACATGGTCTATCGACCCCCGGGCCCGATCACCGAATTCCAGGAATCCCTCATCGTAGCACTGTCAGCAAATAAAAAAAAAATCCAAAGTCCTACTCACAGGTGACCTTAACTTAGGCCTCAGCGATCCCAACGACGCTCACGCTGCCGCCCTGAATAAAGCCCTCTCCACTCTAGGGTTCTCGCAAACCATCTCTGGTCCTACCCAGATCACAGGACGCTCCTTAGATTGGGGTTCCCACCACAACTGCCCAGTGCTAATTACCGAAAATTCACCTGTCCCTTGGACAGATAACCACTACATATAATTTGACCCCAACACCTCCAAAAGGGCCCCCCCCAAACCCAACTCCCCTCTTCCTGCAGCTCTCGCAAAAAGCTACCGCCAACTAACCGTAGAAAGGATCACACCCCTCCATGAGTTGCCAGCTCTCCAGGCCCCCTTCTCAACTGACCCTGACTCTCTTGCTAACGCCTTTAAACTGGCAATCACTCATGCAGTTGATGACATCGCCCCTCTCACTCTCAGAAAAGCAAAAAAAGCCAAGCACACTAACGCATGGTTCTCCCAAGAGTTTCTCGAGCTTTGGGCCAAGAAGCAAGCTGCCCTCTCAGCCTGGAAAGATAAACCCAATGACGCTACTAAATCTGCCTTAAAGACTACAAATCAGCTATTATCCTCGCCAAAGCCAACTCCTTCAACAACAGGACTGCCAATGCCAAATCTAGAACTAAAGACATTTTCAGGGAACTTGAAACTTCATCCACCCCACCTTCCACCATAGTGAAAGATATAAAATGGTGCAACATCCAATCCGCCATGCTCAATAAATGTAACACCCTGCAAACCAAAATCCAGGCACACCAAAAAGCCCTAACCCTCGGAATTGCCAACTAGAATAATAACACAAGCAAAGAGATGAAATCAACTCCTCTACGCTATTGGACTTCAAGGACATCACTGAATCTGAGGTCATCACACTCCTAAAAACAAACAAACCCTCCAACTGCAAGGGCTTTGTTTGCCCTGCTCAACTAGTCAAAGACTGTGGCCCTACCCTTGCCCCCTTCCTCACCGCTTTCAGAAAGGCTTCATTTCAGGCTGGCCATGCTCCGACTGATCTTAAGGAAGCCTGGGTTCGTCCGCTCCTCAAAACAAACCATCCCTTGACCCATCGGTACCAGGGAACTACAGGCCCATCACCACTGTCCTCTTTCTACTGGAAATACTGGATAAAGCGGCTTACCAGCAAGTCTAAAAATTCCTTGAGCACCACCGCCTTTTGGGCCTTCGCCAGTCTGGATTCAGACCTCGACACGGGACTGAAACGGCTCTCCTCGACCTCAAAAATCAAATGGACGACATGCGAGACGCTGGCAAACCAGCGCTCCTGCTGCTCCTCGATCTATCAGCTGCATTCGACTTCGTGGATCATAACACTCTCTGCCACCATCTCTCAATAGCAGCCAACTTCTCCCCCAAGGCATGCGCATGGATCACCTCTTTCCTACAGGAAAGGGCCATGAAAGTCTTCTCTGACTCAGCATGCGCCACCCCCAGTTACATCAAATGTGGAGTGCCCCATTGCTCCTGCATAGCGCCCACCCTCTAGAACCTGTCCACCCGGCCTCACTTCAATCTCCTTGACGCCTTGGGCATCTCATACACCAATTATGCGGATCACACCCAAGAGCTCATCCCGCTCACTGGTGACTATGATTTGGACAAGAACACCCCAATTCCATTTACTCCACCATCCAAGCCTGGATTGCAGATAATTGGTTATGTATTAATAGCGAGAAGACCAAGCTCTTACTTATTGGGTCACCAACCATTTTGGGTAACCTCGACAAACAATACTGTTATTTTACCATCGACAACATACCCATTGCTGTGTCCCAAACAGTCAAGACCCTAGGAGTCTATCTCGACTCTAATCTCACCATGGACAGGCAAGTCGATGCCATAGCCTCGTCCTCAGCATACTATTCCAAATTGATTAATGCAGCAAGACCCTTCCTATCACCTCAGAATGGCCTCACCATTGCCAGCGCCATGATAGGATCTAGGTTGGATTACTGCAATGCTCTCCTTGGTGGGACATCCAGCAAAAATATTGCTAAACTACAACTTGCCCAAAACAACACCCTTAGGACTGCCACAGGATTCTCCAAGAAGGACAACATTTCTGATCTTAGAAGGCAGGTCCACTGGCTGCCCATCAGGCAGAGAATCATCTTTAAAATCCTCTCCCTCACCCATAAATGTCTCCATGACCTTGCTCCTCCATACCTCGCCCAAAGAATATCCCGACCAACCTCCTCTAGGCCTTCCAGAATTGCCTACACCAACCTGATTTCCATCCCTAAGACGCGCAGAGTATGTGCGGGCGGAACCAGCTTCCCTGCTACAGCAGCCTCACACTGGAATGCCTTACCTACGCACCTCAGGGCGATTGACTCTCACCTGGCCTTCCGCAAAGGCACATGTAACCACGCTCTGATTCTGTAACTAAGTACCTTATGTTTTCAATGTATTCACAATCTTGCCTGCGTACACTTTCATGTTTTAGCGCCTCAATGCCTTTGGGCTGTAGTGCGCTCTATAAATGTAAAAACATGTAATAAATAAAACAATATAAAAAGTAACCCACAAATACACTTCACAATACACACTCTTATTTCTAAATCCGTAAGTACCCTATTGGGATGGCACACACACTTCCTACACCCTCGGGTGACTTTAGTAACTAGGACACTGTGGACATTAATATACCACTGTTAGCATTTAGAATCAGACTTAAGAGTTTGTCAAAGAGAAAGGTTTTTAGGACAAAACAAGAGGTCTCACAAATATTCTGAAAGCAGGTAAGTACTTTTGAACCCCCCCCCCCAATTCAAAGTTAGTTAAGCCCTTCCTCGAAGAAAGAGCAAACACAATGACAGAGGGAAGAAAAAAAGTAATTCGGGGGCTAGGCCAGGGCAACGTCAATTGGGCAAATGTCTAGGTGAGATGAAGGATTTCTCAGAGGTAGGTAAAATGTTTTAGAGGTCTTTGTAGAAAAGAAGAAATCAAAGAAGGGCCACTAGCGGTTTAGGCTTGTGAAGTAAAGAAGCCGTTAGCAACTCCAGAGAGCAAACAAGACAGGTCTCAGTAGAGAACAAGTGAGGTTACACGACAAGAGGCAAGTTCTCTTATACTGTACAGTACCTTTGGTTAGAAGAAAAGGGCTTTGGCTGGCTTCTGTTAGTGTGCAGCTCTGCAGAACCCATGTTCCTGGGCCTCAGTCATGGGGACAAGAGGGAGGACGTCTGGAGGACTCCTGCACTGCAATGGGACGGTCGGCAACAGAAAAGGACTAACTTCTATCGAGTGGCACTTTACGGTTTCAGCTCCTTGTGTCTAAGCAAATAGCATCACTGCTGACTCTTGGCTGTTGAGATGGGCTTTCCTTTCATCTGGGGTCCAGCGCTCTGTTGAGGTGGCTCAGGCTCGGTCAGTCCTGCTTCCTGGGAGTCCGGAGGATCTTCCTGGAGCTCTTGGCCAACTTAAAAGCAACACACAATCTGGTGTTCCTCGCCCTGGCTCTTCGGGCAGCAACTGCAGAGGAAATTCAACCAGCTCCGAGAGGATGTCCAGGTGGCTTACTTTGGAGTTGATTGGTCCCACCAACTCAAGAGGAGAAGTCGTCCTTACAGGGCTCCTCTAGTCGAAACAAATTTGGAGTTTCAGCACAGCAGCAGGGCTTCACCGGGCAAACCAACGGTCCAAGAGTTGCATCAGGCATCTTCCAAGTTTTCTTCGGATTCCTTCGTCCAGTGGTAGACTGCTTTCCAAGCCAAAAAGCCTAGCCTTTTATGCAGGTTTCTCCCATTCATTCCAGACAAGCTGTCAGTCACCCAGCAGGGTGGCTGTCCTTGCCGGGCTGTTAGAAATGCACTCTGATGATTGGCCGGCTGTCTCCTAGGAGACTAAGCGCAGGGAGTTGTGGGCGCCTCACTCACTTCCTGCCCCTGCCAGACACCCTGGAGGCAGAGGCGGGCCTCATTCATGAATACTGCCAAAGGCAAGGCGAACAAAGGGACCAAACCTGGTTTGGCGCGCAAAGTAAATCTCAAGAGAACCTTTCTACAACGAAATATTGAAAAAAGACGACCGGGCCATTTTGACAAAAATGGCACCGTTAGGTGCTTTACAGTAGCTTCGAACGCAGCCCGCTGTAAATGCACACCACGGTAGTTAAAAGTAAACCACTGCCACCAGCCATTCATAGAGGAAAGGGTAACATAAAAATGTTACATGAGAAGCTAGACAAAGGGGATACCAAGTAGCCCCTCCAGCATCCTATTGTAAGATGGTGTGTGCTGGGTCTAAAAAGTTACAATTTAAGTAAAGTCAATTTCACCTCACTGCTCTTGGAAACAGTAGTTTATCCAAGAGGAGGCGTTTAAACCTTGGGGAAATATGAAAGACTTCCCAGTATCACTGCACTGAAGGTGCACTGTGACACAATGCAAAAGATGATGCCTATGGAGTTTGTCAGACTCCACAACCAAAAGAAACACAGTGTTCAAATCACATGAAAAATACACGAGAGACTGGGGAAAAGGGCCTCACTCTCCAGGTTGAAAATTCAAGTCCTCAAAATCCAGGACAGTTGCTGGGGCTCTCTAAGGTAGAGAGGAATTAGCAAATTTCAGAAAATTTGCCCCAACAGGATCCAAGAGACGCAACGTAACATTTCCGTTGTTTTTTATACGCGTTTCCTTCGTATTCTTCCAATCAGCACGCCATCCCTTGCTAGGGCCAATCACCAAGGGTTTGGGGAGGTCCCACCCGTCTGTCTTTTTTTTTGCAGTCCGCTGTGAAGTATGATTTTGAGTTTAGTGCTAAATCTCCCTCACTTGTGAGGCCCCCAGAACTTGTGGATTGTTTTTCCCTATACCTCAGTGAGTGGGAATATTTTCCCACACTCACAGACCCTTTTACTCTTTTTATGGGGGTCATTTTTAAGACTCTCCTTTTAATTTTATCCTCTGACAGCTTTTAGCATATACTGCCTATTGTTGCTGGGTGGCGCTAGGGGCTCCCCTTTTTAATTTTCTCTGGCTTACCTTACAGTTCCCAAGGGTATCAATGATATGTTACCCTTTCTAAACTTTATTTAGGTGAGACGAGCACACCCAATGTATCCCCTTTCTCATTCTAACTAACGTTTGTTACAGGGACAAGATTACCTTCAATGGCTGGTGGCAGTGAACTTTTCTACTAATTCGGTGCACCTTTACCAGGGGCTGTTTGCACAGCCCCAGTAAAGGCACCCATGGGTGCTCAATTTACCAAAATGCCATTTTAGTGTTCCTTTCTTGGTCCTTGACCCTGCCTTCCAGGGCGGGAAAGTTCTTTGTGTTAATTTTATCTTCGGTAGGAGACATTGGTCAAGCCCGCCCCGGCTTCAGAGTGTCTGTGAAGGCCGGAAGTGAGGGAGGAGTCCAAAACTCTGCATCCCTTTGTCTTACAGCCTGGGAGGCTGGCTGTCCTGAAAAGACTTCCATTCCCCCCGGTTTTAATGTTGCACACCTGTATGATTGGCTGGGTTCCTGCATAAAAGTCTGATCCTGGAAGCTGAAGAAGCAGTTGACCAAAATAGCCACCGTAACATCAGCCGTTAAAGGGCCTGACACCCGCTACATCATCCATGCTGGAGCAAGAGGGCGGCGCGGAGTACAGTGCCACAGGCGGCACTCCTGGTGATTGAGGACCCCCGAGCTTCAAAAAAGCAACCAGAGGGACGAGGAGCCCCTGACACTGCTGATGCCCGAAGTGTGCCAGATACGTGAGGCGAGGAAGCGGGCTCCCTCCCACAGAAAAGCAGACCACGGTGGAGCTGCCCGTTAAGAGCGGGGACGCAGGGCAGTGCTCCGACACCCGGGAGAGGGAGACGGAGCCTCGTCCCTCAGAGGAGGAGCAGTGGGAGACTTGGGGTCCCGGCCGGCGCTGGAGCGCGAGGCCCGGGGACTCACAATAAGACCGCCCACCCCCCTTATCAAGCCGGCACTATGTATGCGGAGGCCCGGAGGCCCGGGGCACTGCCAAGAGCTCCCTCACTAGTTGGGGAACCCCCAGGAGCGGAGAGGGGACCGCGCTCCTCAGGGAGCCAACTAGTACAAGGATGCCACTCATCTATCCAGGCAAAAAAAAGAGACCCCGGTGTGGCACCGAGGGATCCCACTAGGCACGGACACCCCCTGCTACCTACAACCATTGATCTCCACACCTACAACCCCCTCTCCTGCCCTGCAAGGTGATCTGCCATCTATCTCCAGCCCGGGGGAGGGACCGGTGGGGTGGTGGAGCCACAAAGACAGCCTTTCTCCAGGGCAAGAGTTGTAGCCACGAGGGGAGACTACGCTTCTGAGCCTCCAGCCTCACCTCCCAAAATAGGGATTTTTCCTAGGATCCAGCCCGCCCACGCTTGCACCAGGGCGGCTCCATCGGCACTGGTTGCCCTCTGAGGAGGGGGGGGCCTCTGACCCCTCCCCACCAAAAACCCATTAAAAAAATGCAACATTGCAGCTTTCCTCCAGCCTCCAGATAAACATACTATAAACATAAAATGGAGACCCTGTCCCCCCGCAGGACCCCACTACAGGGCAATTAGCCACAAAAGAGGATCTACAGGCTTTTATGTCTGAAATTAAAGCAGAATTCAGGAGTTGTGTTGCAGGGATCTCGGTAAGGGTGGACCATCTACACCAGCAGGTACTGGAGACAGAACAAAGACTCAGGAACGTGCAACAGACCAATCGGCGGTGGTGGCGGATCTCCAGAGAAGAATCCAGGCACTAGAGGGGAAGAGTGACGAATTGGCAGGGAAACAGTAGGACCTGGAAAACGGGGCCCGTAGGAACAACCCCCGGATCAAAGGAGTGCCCACCTCGAGCTCAGAGCAGGCCCTTCCAACCTACATTGGGGAGCTCTTCCAAACCTCCCTCTCATTTTGGACAAATCGTTGTTACTCCTGGACCGCACCCATAGGATATGCGCCCGAGGAGCCCGACCACAATACAAACCTCCAAAATTCATTACCCGGCACTTTTCTACAAAGCAAGAGATCCTTGCAGCCAACCGGACACAGGGAGACCTCACATTCCAAGGAATGTCACTCCAAATCTTCCAGGACCTTGCAGTGGCCATAATGCAACGACGAAGAGAACTCGGGCCCTTGATGATGGTTTTGCAAGACCAGAAGGTGCATTACCGATGGCTTTTCCCCACCACTCTTCAATACACTTGGGCCGACACTTCCCGCATTACTAGCTCACCGGAGAAGGCGTAAGGGCATCTCCTCTTCGCCTTCACACAACTTCCTAGAGAAGCTCTCACAGGGGGCTCACCCATTCTCTTGGACTCACCAGCACTATGCCTGATTACTGGATCGCCACAAACTTCTAACTCCGGCCTTCACACAGCCAATGCCCGGCCGTAAAGTGCTATAGCGCCTACAGGCCCATGGGGGAAAACTCCCCATTTCCAGTTTGTTAATATGGTTACCGGCAATGAGTTTGTTGTTTACTGCCGCTATTTTGTTATTGCTTCAAAGTTGGAAGCACAAGTTAAACCCTGGTTAGGCAATGGATCTGCAAGGGCACAAGACAGATGGCGACTGAGATAGACCCCGGCCTTCCTCCCTCTATCGGCAGAATCAGACTCCCCCAGGGAACTGCTAGCGTACCAGAAACTGAACTTCATCTTGCTTAATGTGAAGGGCCTAAATTCCCCTCCCACCACCCCAAGCGTAAATCAACACTGCAACACCTGCAAGATCTAGGAGGCTCTGATCTTCCTGCAGGAAACCCATCTGCTGCCACTGGATTCCCCACGCCTCCGAACAGACACTTCCCACTCCAGTTTACAGCCTCTAGCGGCTCTAACCCTATTCCCCCCTCCACCCCCGCCCACCAAGACCCCGCTGGAGCCTACATGACCCGATCCTGAACGACATGGCACTGAGGGACACTATTCCCAAGGCAATTTGATGCTACTTCTGGGAGAATCCCACAGAATACACCTCTCCAGCCAACACCTGGGAAGCCATGAAAGCGGTGGTTAGGGGGAGATAATAGCCCACTGGGTGGTGTACCGAAAACGGAAACCCGCATGAAGCTGGAAGAGGATGTCCAGACAGCCGAAGGTAAACACAAGAAGGGCTGGTCACAGAGGGCCCATCGCTCCCTGCAGATATTTCGGAACAAGCTTGAAGCCCACTACACGGAGGAAACGGCCCACACGTTGGCCAAATCTAAAATGCCAAGAACGATAAGGCGAACAAGTGCCTGGTTGAAAAGCTAACCAAGACGAAATACCATAATGGGTCTCCGAGACCCAAAGGGAAAGGTCCACTATACAGAGAACATCAAGCTACAGCTGGCAGCGGCCCATCTCACTGAGACAATGACTGTGGCTCCCCGTAATAAAACAGAAGATAGCTACCTCAAGGGAGCCACCCTCCAGCATCTCGAAAAACCCGACATAGAAGTGCTGGATGCCCCAATAACGAGCGAGGCGGTAGAGGCAGCCATTAAATCCTTGAAGTCCGGGGCCCCGAGCCCGGATGGGTTCACAACAAAGTTTTACAAGGTGTTCGACCCCAATTGTTGGCCCCTCTTTAACTCCTTTGGTTTGTCGAGGTCCATTTACCCCCCCCGCCCCCCCCAACTATCATGGAGGCCACAACTATCCTCCTGCTCAAGCCCGGAAAAGACCCCAGAGAGAGCACCTCTTATAGACCCATCTCCCTATTAAATATAGAAGCCAACATCTACTCTAAAATCTTAGCAAATGGCTTGCTGGCAGTCCTTCCTAAATTAAATCGACCCAGATCAACCAGGCTTTATAGCAGGTAAGTCAACCAGGGAGAATATCGGGCGAGCCCTAAACTTAGTGGCAATAGCCGTCCTAGACTCTCATAAAATGGCACTTCTGGCCTTAGACGCATCCAAAGTCTTTGATAAATTGGGACTGGTCCTTTCTACTGCTCAGTCGAGGCCTTTCAGTTCGGCCCAAGCTTTCGTAAAATGGTCCTGTCCAAATACTGTTCTCCAAAAACCTCCCTGCGAGTCAACCAAAACCTAACAGCACCTATTCCCCCAAACCTGTGGAACTAGACCGGGGGTCATACCCAAGAACAGGGAGGTCAGCCAAACTCATCACACCATTACTACTAGCAAGAAGAATCACGATCGCCCGCACCTGGAAGACCACGGAGGGCCCTTCAATGACCCTCTGGTGGATCAAAATCTGGAACATCTTGGTGGCGGAAAAGGTCACTGCGGCCAAAGCAAGGTCTACTGCATTGGTTCACATACATTTGTAGCCCGATACCAGAGTATGACCAGAAGCTTTCCAGAAAAAAAAAACACATAAACCCCACCTCGTACAGCTGGCCCTGCGGGACAATGGCTTACTATAGACTCCCAGCATATTTTTACACTAGTGTTTCTTTGTACCATACGTATGCTACAATTTCTATGTAGCAACCTACAGCCCTCTCTCCCTCCCAAGATAAGTCTGGCTGCTCCGTCTACGCTAGCCTGAACTCAGGTGGTACAGCCTTATACTAGGACTGGAGTCTTGTACTGCCACAGTTGAATTGTTTTACTAAGCCCTTAGTTGGACTTCAGAAAAACTGTCCTAACACCTTATGTCCATAAAATCCCTATCGGGAGGGAGGAGGGGACAACAAGATTATAAAGTGCCTGAGGTTCTATTCTAAACACACTCTGGTAAGCTGGGCCTACTCACACACACAGTTGGTCTGTTTCAGGAGATTCCGGGGCTCACAGGAGCAGTGGCTGATGCGGTTCCAGGAGACTGCTAGCTGGACATGGCACACTATCATTGAAAACAACCACTGCTCCTATGATCAGGCTCGACCCAGGACATTGCAGGCAAGAGGTGAACAAGCCACTTTCAGGTGTCTGCAAAAGCACAATGGTAGGAAAATGCACACCACTGCCACCAACCATTTAAAGTGGTGAGGGTAACATAAAATGATACATGAGACAGTAGGAAAAGGCGATACTAAGTAAACTCCCCCAAGCCCCACAGCACTATAAGATGACGGTGCTGGATCTACAAAGAGAAAAGGTAAATAAGATCAATTTCACTTTACTGTTCTTGGGAACTGTAGCTCACCCAAGAAAAGCTATTTAAACCTTGTGAGAAATCTAAAGGATTTCTCAGTGACACTACACTGAAGGTGCTGTGCGTCACCATACAAAAAGCAGATGCCTATGGAGTTTGCATGACTCCAAAAACAGTGATAATACAAAATCCAAATCAGGGAAAAACACGAGAGAAAGAGAAAAAGGTCCCCCTTACTCAGTAGTTAAAATTCCAAAGTCCCAGGTCCAGCAAAAGAGCTGGAGGTCTCCAAGGTGGGAGGAATTAAGCACTGAAATGAAAATTCTCCTCAACAATGGACATCAATCAGTTGGGTTCACACTTGTCGCCACAATGCTCACGGTTATTTTAACACTAAGCGGAATTCACTTCCATTGGTTTTCCAGCTCCCGGGCAGGCGTCACACAGTCACAGTTCAATCAGTGCTCTCCAATGTGTCAGAGACTCGAGTGTACGAGGGGTTTTGCTTGACCCTTGTAGCACCACTCTGACACTTCACACTGAACCTCTTAGTTCTCGTAGTGTCAACACAACCCAAAAATACTTCAGTCGGAGTCCTTTGGATGAGCGCCTCGTGACACCCGACTACTCTGCTTCTGAACCTTCTACTACAGTTTCTTTAAAGTTCAAAATACACAAGTTCTTTGTTCAACAGGTTTGCCACCTGTTGGACACGATTGTATGCAGCAACAGTCTTGTCCTCTTGGTATCAGCTAACCAAACTATTGGTATAGGTCTGTGACACACAAGTTGGTAGAGTACCTGATCTAAAGAGGGGTAAATGTGAGCTGTAGCATCGAAATCCACAAATACAAGTATCCAAATAACACTCAAGGTTTTCTAGTAAAATAATTATTTAACAGTCAGTTTTAAATAAGCATTCTTTAAAAAGAGCAATGTGTGAAACAATAAATATACACTTCATAACACATTCTCAAAATCAAGATAAGCAAGTAGATATCGAGAGCGACCACTGTAATGCTCTCCGAGATGGCACGCCCGCAAACAATCTGAATAGACGCCAAATACTCCAAAACAGTGCTCTGAGTGCAGCTCTTTGATCCCGAAAAGCAACCACATCACGCAGGCCAGGTGAGCTGCCCACTGGCTCCCTGTTAAGGAGAGAATCACCTTCAAGACTCTCACTCCAACAAACAAATGCCTAAGCCTCTCTGTCCCTCCTTACCTATCAGAGACATTTTATCACAGTCCAAAAGAACCTGCCACGCCAACAAACTTCGCATCCCACCTATCAAAAGAGCCAAAGCAGGCAGGATTGGCTTCCCACAGAGCAGAGACCTCCCTCCCAGCCTTCCGGAAAAATCTCAAAACAACACTATTTAACCAACACCTCCTCCCCACCCCCTCTCTACTTGCAACTAAGTATGTACTGTGCCTTCTTCTGTAACTCAGTGATTTTCCACGTTGATGTAAGAAATCCATAACAGCGCCACGATGCCCCAGGACTGCTGCATGCTTTAAAAATGGTTAATTATAAATAAATATTCGTTAGATATGCTTCATACACAATCCCTACACCCTGAGGGGACTTCAATTACTAGGACAGTATTGGCATTCATATATCTCTTTTGCATTTGGTAAAATGTTGAGTTTGTGAAAAAAGGTAAGTTAGGGGAAGGAAAAAGGTTAACAGGTTCTCAGAGCATGTGAGCACTTTATATTCTCCCAATTAAGTCTATATAAGACCTTTCCCAGCAATACTTAGTTAAACCAATGTATCACCTATGAGGGACAGTTAGCATCAAAGTCAATGGGTCAGAAGAGTCTGCAGGGAGCCAGATCAGCGAAAGTCAATTCGAGCAATGTCTATGGAGCCGAGGCACTTCTTAGATAGCACAAAAGTAATGCACAAAGTTAAGAGTTTGTAAGGAATCACTGTTGGGCCGCAAGCTCTTAGGCTTGTGAGGGGGTAGAGCTCAGAACAGCTCTGCAAAAAGCATCTACTGCAAGTCTCAAATGAGATAATCCAAGCTACAGACAAAAGAGGCAAGTACCCCTTAGTCAGCACAGTACCTTAGGTTAGAAGAGGATCCAGCCGGCTTGTGTTCTGGTTGCAGTGTTGCAGATCCTGGGTTCCTGGGCCTCGGCTGTGGGGACAAGAGGTAAGATGTCGGGAGGACTCATGCACTGCAGTTCGAAGGCAGGCGGCGGCTACAGGCTCTTTTCAGTTGAGCGGCACTTTGCGGTTTCAGCTACCGGTAAATAGCACCACCGCAGATCTTGGGACACTTGATGGGCTTCCTTCACTCCGTGAGTCCAGCACCCTGGTGAGGTGACTCGAGCTTCAGGAGGGTCCACAGGATCTGCGGTCCGGTTTAAATACGATGCGCTAGACTACAGTTTTCTCGACCCCTGGCACTCGATTCGAGCAGCAGAAAGGAGGTACAGCCAGTTGGGGGTGGCGGGGTGGGGAACGGGGTCATCCAGCAAAGTTCATCTTGTGGTTAGTTGGTCCCACTAACCCAAGGGAAGAAGTTGTCCGTTCTGCGCTTCTCTAGTAGATTCGGAATGGGAGCTTCAGCACTGCTTCACTGGGCAATTCAACAGTCTAGGAGGATGCAGTAAGCTTCTCTTCACGATTCCTTCGTCTGAAGTTTCGTCCAGTGGTCGACTCTCTCTTCAGTCCAAGAAGTCTAGCCTTTTATGCAGGTTTCTCCCATGCATGCACAGCCTAGCAGTCACTCACACAGCAGGGTGGCTGTCCTAAAAGGACAGACAGCCAGCCAGCCAGCCAGCCAATCAGCACTGGGTGCATTCAGGTAACCAAGGAGACTAGGGACAGGGAGTTTCGGGTACCTCCCTCGCTTCCTGTCGTGCCAGACACACTGGAGCCAGAGGCGGGTTTCAGTACTGAAGGCCGACAAAGGAAAAACTAACAAAGGGTTAAACCTGGTTCGGCGCGCAGAGAAAGACCTCACTAACAAGAAATGGTGAAAAAAGAAGACCATGGCCATTTTGACACAATGGTCGCCCCTGGGTGATATACTGCAGCTGAGGAGTCAGCCTGCGGTAGAAAAGCACAATGGCAGGAACATTAAGCCACTGCCAACAGCCATTAAAAGCAGTGAGGGCAACAAACATTTTACACGAGTAAGTAGAAAAGGGAGCTACTAAGCAACCCCCCAGCACTCCACATAAGATGGGGTGTGTTGAATCTACAGAGAGACAAGGTAAGTAAAGTCAATTTCACTTTACTATTATTGGGAACAGTAGTTCACTCAAGAAAAGTTAGTTAAAACTTATGAAAAATCCAAAGGACTTCTCTGCGACACTGCACTGAAGGTGCTGTGTGTCACCATACAAAAAGTAGATGCCTATGGAATTTGTCAGACCCCAACAATAAAAGGGAACAGATAATCCAACTCAGATCAAAATACATGAGAGAGTGAGAAAAAGGTCTCACTCACTCCAGGATAAAATAAAAAAGTCCTAAAGTCCAGCAAAAGAGCTGGGGGTCTCCAAGGTTGAAGGGAATTAACAGACATGAGAATTCTCCCAACCAGAAGCTCACTGCTAAGGACTTGCAAAATAACAACCTGCCACAATGGCGGAAAAAAATTATCTGAGGGACGTCAATGCGTGACGGAATCATGGGTACAGGGTACGTCACACTAGGGATAGTATTACAGTCACGCCCTGTCAACATCCCTTTCCGAACTTCGAAAATTCATGTGCAATACTCTGCAATTTCCACTAGATGTCGGCCAAAGCATGTGATTCTAAGCAGATCCACAAGCCTCAGAAAAGTTGTCTTGGAGAAGAGAACCCTGAGACTTGAATTGCAAAGCTGTCTTGAGGACAGAGCCATCAAGACCCTTTTGTGTGGAACTGTGTTGCTTTGAACTTGGGGAAGGGAGCTAAAAAGATTTGTGGACCGATTTGAACTTGGGAAAGGTAATCGAGACTTTTGTGGAACTTTCTTGAATTTAGGGAAGAGGAGCTGAAAAGGAAGCAAGGAGCAGGAAGCAGCTCAGAATTTTGATTACCATTTATTTTATTATTGATAAGATAAGACATTTATAATGCACCTGTACACAAGTGTTTCTAGGAGCAACAAGACAGAGAAGGGAGGACAGAAGGAGGATAAAACAACGACCTTACTAGGCCTTGTGTCATTCAGATTGTGCAAGTTGGGGGTGGAGGGGGAGATGTGCTGGGCAGCGGAGTGCAAAGTAACTCGTAAGTGCTGCCGAGAGGTGATTCATAACTGCAGGGAGTCAGGGGACTGTGGGTTGCAGATACAGTCTCTTAAGTGGTTGGGAGGCCTGGAGGCAGTGCAAAGGCAACTGGTCATGCAAGGGCAACTGTTCGTGCCGGAGCCTGGTTCCCGTAAATTCAGTGGGTGGTCGGTAACCAGTATGCGCAGCAGACTGGGACGTCAGCAAGGGAGAGGGAGAGAGAGAAAGCAGAAGTGAAAAGGAAGGTCTTGAGTTGCTTCCGGAGCCTTAGGTGGTCCTGCTCAAGTTTGAGGGAGACAGGGAGGCTGTTCCATAGGGAGGCCCCAGCCGAGGAAAGAGATCTACACCCCATTTTCTGCCTGGAGAAGCGTCTGACCCTTCGAGTTGGAAGTGGATGAGCGGAGGGCTCGAGAAGGCGAGAGGGGAGGAATGCGCGAGGGGGGAAGGCACGAGGAGGGTGGGGAAGAGGGGGGGAAAGCAGATGTTTGAGGACTGGCGTAGCGACATGGAAAAAATGGCCACCTTTGCAAGACTTCCATGTAGCGGTACAGGCATGAGATACGCCCTGCTGAAGTGTCAAGAGGTGCCCAAGAATAGGCAGAGGTGGCAGAGGAGAAAGCAGGGTAGTCAGAGAGGAAGAAAAGAGTGCCCGAGAGGTGGTGGAGGGAGAAGAAGACAGAGCGACTGGAGAAGCAATGGAGGGTGCCAGAGAGGTGGTGGAGGATGGAGGCGGCAGAGAGGGGTAGATGGGAGTAGCTGGAGAGGAAAGGAAGCGCGGGAAGAGTCTATCGAAAAGGAGATTGGCCTGTGAGCCCTGGACCAAGACTGTACCATTTAAGTAGACATTAATGATGGTCTTGGAGGCGTGGAAGGGGGCCAGCAGGGCCTCCCACCGAATGCCACCATTAATCGGAGAGGAAGAAAAAGGAGAGAGAACAAAGACAATATGTGGGGTGGGTCTATAGGCCTTGAGAGGGAATGACAAAGAGGATGGCGGTGAGGGCCTATCCTTCAGCCCTACACATTGTAGGGATGGAGGCTAGCTCAGGGACAACGCGCTCTTCTTGGAAGCAAGACGACGCAGATTTGAATCCCGGGTCCACGCTTAGAAACCTCTTTGGTATTAAGCGAGTTATTAAAAAAACAATTATAATTACGTAGCTTTAGTGGTGAGGGAAAGGATAGGTTTTGGAGACAGACAAGTTGAACTCTCTGACTCAGACTATCCTTAGTTTTGTTCAGGTAGGGAAATCCCACCTTAGTACAGGGCAAGTTAGGCCTTCTACCATCCTGACATCTGAGTTAATAAACCATTTTATTTTGAACTTAATCAGTTGTCTGTGTCTTGCTTCATGATGCCTTCACAACGGTTATAAAATCAGTTTGGTCTCATCTTGTATTGAATTTTCAACATTATGTTGCTACGTCAAATGAAAACCGCACAAGAAAATCTTTAACTGGAGATAGAAAATGAGGAGATCTTAAGTACTTACGGATCAAATTCATGGATGACGCTCTCAAACCTCAAAACCGAGAATAATCTTGTCGAGAAGGCTGAAAGAAACATAAAAAAAAAGGAAACCATGAATCAGAACATGGGTAACATTGGGCAGCCATGAACATTGCTCAGTTTAAAACTGCCTAAAATATTCTCACGTTCATAGACCATTTCAATAAACAAACATGTAATGAACATGAATTGATCTGGTGTTGCTCTCCCTGGCTCTTCGGTTCCAGCAGCAGAGGAACTGCAACCAGCTTCGAGAGGATGTCTAATCGGGCTTACTTTGGAGATCACTGGTCACATCAACTCAAGGGGAGAAGTCGTCCTTGCAGGGCTTCTCTTGTCGAGGCGAATTGAGAGCTTCAGCACCGCAGCAGGGCTTCACCGGGCAAACCAACAGTCCAGGAGTTGCAGCAGGCATCTCTTCTAAGTTCTTCTTCAGATTCCTTCATTCAGTGGTCGACTCGGCCTTGCAAGCCAAAAGGCCTCACCTTTTATGCAGATTTCTCCCATTCATTCCAGCCTAGCTGTCAGTCACCCAGCAGGGTGGCTGTCCTTGCCAGACAGCCAGCTGGCCAATCACCTCAGAGTGCATTCCTGTCTCCTAGGAGACTAAGCACAGGGAGTTTCGGGCACCTCCATCGCTTCCTGCCCCTGCCAGACACCTTGGAGTCAGGGGCAGGCTTCACTCGTCTCGTGAATCCCCACCAAAGAAAACGAACAAAGGGACCAAACCGGGTTTGGCGTGCAGAGTAAATCTCAAGAAGGACCTTTCCACAAAGAAATGGCAAAAAAAGACCAGGGCCATTTTGACAAAAAATGCACCCTTGGGTGCTTTACTGCAACTGTAGCCCGCGGTAAAAGCACACCACGGTAGTTAAAAGTAAACCACTGCCACCAGCCATTCATCGAGGAAAGGACAACAAAAATGTTACATGAGAAGTTAGACAAAGGGGATACTAGGTAACCCCTCCAGATCCCTATTGTAAGATAGTGTGTGCTGGGTCTAGAAAGTTACAATTTAAGTAAAGTCAATTTCACTTCACTGCTCTGGGAAACAGTTTATCCGAGAGAAGGTATTTAAACCTTTGGGAAATCTGAAAGACTTCCCTGTGCCACTGCACTGAAGGTGCTGTGTGGCACCATGTAAAGATGATGCCTATGGAGCGCGTCAGACTCCATACTTCAGTGGCCAAATAAGCAGGTAAAATGTTGGACAGGAAGTGAAGAGTCCTCATTAGGGTTTAAATGTCCTCACCAACGTTGTTAGAGAGCAGTACCCAGAGGGCCCCACCCACGGCTTCCAGCGCAGGGATAAAAGAAAACAGAATGTAGCACTTCTTCCCTCCGATTCGGCATGGGCAGTTGGATC
The DNA here is from genome assembly GCF_040938575.1 of Ambystoma mexicanum. Classification (NCBI taxonomy): domain Eukaryota; kingdom Metazoa; phylum Chordata; class Amphibia; order Caudata; family Ambystomatidae; genus Ambystoma; species Ambystoma mexicanum. The sequence continues at coordinate 4,488,719 of NC_090931.1, read as the reverse complement.
ACCTTACCTGTTCAAAGGAGCAGTCTCCCTGAAGCTCCTGGTGGTGCCTTCATCTCTGGTCCGAAGTGAGATATCCTGACTGCTGGACTAGATTTCTTTCACCTGGGTTAAATTTCCCCAGTCTGGCAAACCCCAGGGGCCCGGGCTGCCCTTGGTTGCCCGCCCGCCCGCATTGACAAATCTTGAATCAGTATGTTTAGAAGCAGCTGGCTTATCTTGAATAATCTGTCCTCAGGGCATTGGTCAACCTCATCTCTAGATCTTCACTCATAAGCCTTGAAACACTTGTGTATAGGCGCTTTATAAAGGCCTTTTCTTATCAAGCCCATGGATATCGTCGAAACTGAGCATCTCTTGTGAACACAACGCGACTCCGGAAACCAGACAATTCCCAAGAAATAGTGAATAAGCCACCATCCTTGTGGTATGTTGCTTCACTCTGCACCAGCAGTGAAGCCTATGGAGGTCTCCGGACACCTCTGTTCTAACCTGCAAATTACTCTATGACTGGGTCCTGAAATCATTTCTCCCCCCCCCCCCCCCCGTGGCACTACTGGGAAGGGGGTTGCTTTTTCATTTAGATACTCATTAGGGGGCCGGGGCTGGGTCTCTATGGATCCAGGTGTCAGCCATCCTTCAGATCTGATCAAAAGAATCGAGTTTGTACTATCTGGTAGGACACCATACTAAACATTACTTTCGGTTTGTGTCTCAAATGAATTTTCCCCCTCCCTTTCAGAAAAGCTAGGAAAACTTTGGTGGCCTTTTAATAAGTTCCCTCCATTCTTTGAAGATTAACAGCCAAGAACTTTTAGAAACTACTGGTTGCATATTTTATAGTTTTTACTTACCTTTAACTAGTGATTTTTCCCTTATCCATTTAAAGATTATGTTTTCCTAAGAATGCATTATCTGCACAATCTTATATTGGGTGACTGTTAAAGTGTTGACTGCACCCTTTAACCATCCTGCTCACCCCTGAGAAACAGTCCTGGGCTGCTCTGCCACACTACACCTTGAAGTCTGGTGTACTAATGGATGCCCTTTGACCCAAGTGAGGAGGATGCAAGGAAAGACTCCTAAGAGTGGGTCTCTGTGTTAACTCCCACAATTTACTGTTTCTAGATTGTGTGCACCTAACCTACCACGAACCGTTAAAATGTATAGAACAATCACATGTTTTACTTCTACTAGAGAGTATAGTTTCACCAACTGTACTGTGTGTACTTGTGGGTGTGCGTACTATATCCATTGTAAAGGCACTAATGGATGACGTCTCAACCCTACACGCCTGATTCCCATTTTAAATCACATCCCTAATACTTCAATAAACAGCAATAAGAAATGCAGAAAAGTAGTTACGCTGGGGTGGGGTGGGATCGAGGCAAGTAGAGTCATAAAAGTGAACCCACACCTTATCACTCAGTGTATTCTTCTAGGAGCGGCCTGCTTGGAAGAGCTGGAGATCATACTTACAGAGCACAGCTGCCATAGACAGGATCAGCAGCTTGAGGAGCGTGTCCTGCTTCTCGTAAGAGAGCCGTAGGAATCCTAACCGCGTCATGTTCACAGCGCACACACACACACCTACACCTGAAAACAAGCACAGCAATGGGTCACATTAGAATTTCGGAATTAAACCAGTGAAAAGATACAAGAATGTCCAAATGAATGCTTCCTCATTTCTAGGGATTATCTGGGATAAACCTTCTGCCATAGTTACAAAATGAATATACACCATAGTGCGCCCGCCATCAACAGAGAAAAAAAAAATACAGCTTCTTACTCGCTTGAAAACATTAAATGCAGCCAGTGTGCCATCAGCAGGTGTTATTTCCAGCCTAGTAGGCGCTCATTTAATATGGAACCAAAGTTGCAACCTTGGACTCCACATCATCTTAGGAGCTGTGGACTTGCTTATGAAACTAAAGACAGAAGTAAATATTCTACATATTGGGGCATACACTATGGACTAAAATGGCACATATACAAAAAAGAAAAATCCCACAAATATGTACGAGAGAAAAGGGGCAAAACCTGTTTGGAAACAATTTCTAAAAAGAAAAAAAGTCCTGCTTCATGGTTACTTCGGTTCACTTAATGGTTTAATATATATGCAATGTCACAAGATGTTTTATGTAGTTTTGCAGGCACGCCACTCTGCATTGGATTTATGGTACATTCAGCAAAAGAAAGGTTAGGCTTCTCATGGCAAGCAAATCCCATATGCGTGCAGTAATGCAACAGCATTGCAAGGAGTTGCAGGCTTTGCAACCACTATTCCTTGTGCAATGAAAGTGGCCAATACATGCAAAAAAGAAAAATGCCAACACAAGTGCATACGTTTGCAGCCAGGATAAAGAGATCTCTAATGCACCCTGTTAGGAAAAATGTTTTTGCAGCATTCTCACCACAAGACCTTAATGGAACCCCCTAGGTTTCGCTAGGACTCGATTCCTGTCCTTACTTGGAGGCAAGTAAAAAGCCCTTTTGCTTTACTTTCCTTGCTTAGCTCATCTGTTTTGGAGGCACTGGCCACTCCATAAGGCAAGAAGTGTAGGAAGATGGCTCCCTTCGCGAGATTCCATCTTCCTTTGAAGCTGCGCACATCAAATTACAATGAAGTACTGTAATGGTACTTTCTTTTCCCAACATGTCTGTTATTTTCCCGAGGTGTCCAAGAGAGGCTCGTGGCAGCAGCAATTTTCCTACATGTACTTTTGAATTTGACCGCATAGTGCCATTTTTGAGTAGCATAAACTAAAGATGGCCGAGCCGTGCATTTTTCACCCTTCCTTTGGCCATTTTAGGTCAGGAAATACTATATATGGTAAGCCCTTTCCAGTGAAAAGGGTAGCGTATCCCATGAACACCGGCAGTCTGAGCTTCTAGCCAGATGTCGGGACTGGGGCCATCTAGTCCAAGCCCATACTTTATATGCCTGCTGCTGGGTAGATTTAGGACAAGAGGCTGTCCAGGTTTAGAATATCAGAGCCATTCTTAAGATTGTCACTTGGAGCCAAGACACTTCTGAAGACCTTAGGCCGACTGAAGGATGACTGCAGAAGAAATCCAGCGTTGCCTCCAGCCAAGTCCTAGTAAACTCTGCCCCGCTGCGTCAATCCGAAGATCCAAGAGATTGAGGGTGGGCACCGCTAATTTATCAATATTAATTCAATGTAAAGTAATTTGTATCGGAGCGCACCTTGAGGCCATGGCACAAGGTTACAGTAAATGAGAAAAGAGCCAGAAATGAATCTGGTTCCAGGTGCGCTCACGTTACGCTCCCATATGGAGTTGCAATGAGTGTTCAAGGGATTGGCCTAAATTAATTAGAAAAAAATCAATTAGAAAAAGAATTGATAGTTTAGCTAGTAGCCAACATTTAATTTAGAGGCTTGAAGTACACCCAACTATTCAGTGCCAATGTATTTGAATGCTAAAGCTTCTGATCTTCAAACATCTAAACGCCAGCGTCACTACTAGTGCCCACATGCTCGGTGCACTAAGCCCTGATGACGGACATAGTTCAAAATGCATTGTCATTCAAATACATTGGCACTGAATTGTTGGGCGTACTTCAAGCTTACTAACTATCAGAATCTTTTTTCTAATTAATTTAGACCGATCCCTTGAACACTCATTGCAACTCCATAGGGGAGTGTAAGGTGAGCGCACCTGGAACCAGATTAATTACTGGCTCTCTCTTTTCTCGATCTCTTGAAGACCCGCATCTGTGCTTTGGCCCTTTGCTGTTGGGACCAAACAGTCTGGACCCCTGCCAGAAGATCCTGCCTTTTGGAGCCTTCTGAAGCGCCCCAGAACCAACCTGTGGATGAACCGGGGGCAGCCAGGGCACCACCTGTGCATTATTACCTATTCTGCGCTTCTGCTTGGAACTTAGTTTGTGGCCCAAGAACAGCCCCCCTTTCTCTCCATCTCCCTCCAACAGGAGCCTTTATAGTGCAGTTCCTTTGTCTTTCCCGCCTAAGTGCACGGTGCTTTGCTGCTGCCTGGTCTGTATCTCGGGGTGCCTGTGTCACCCAGAAGCAAAGCATCAGGAACCATCTTGTCAAAGCCCGGAATTGCCACTTAGTTTTTGGGTTGGATCTGATAACACAGCACCCGCAGACCATGGACCTTCTAAAACAGATCCAACGAAGAAGGTGCGCCCAGTGAAGCTTAGTAAGGGGGCGAGCTTGCATGGTGGCTTACACCCCCCTTCCTGCCATAAGGTTGTAGGGTTACAAAGACCTCACCCTATCTCTCCCATGACTAAGTGTGATCTGTGGCGTTCTGGTCAAGGATCCCCTCTGGAGTAACAGGATTGGGAGAAGACCCCTAATCTTATCTTTGTTTCTGCATTCCTGGAATATTTTACTCACCTGTTGGTTTTGCCAATACTTGTTTTTGCACTTTAAAGACTTTGGCTACCCTGTCAAGGGTATCTTCCTTGGAATAATTTGGGGGCTTTTTTTATATAAGGCAGTGTAAACTGTTTCCATAGCTTTATTGGTTTCTTATAAGCAGCGCTACAGAGAAGATTTGGAAGTAGGAGTATTGTTCTCCCTATTTGTTTTAAAGTTGGGAGTAAAATTATTTTTTAGGGATTCAAAATAAGTCCAATTCCCAATTGGAGCATTTTATAAGCAAGAAAATTATGTTTTAACTGGGAAACGGGAACGTTTTTGGAATAATTATTTCTTTGCATCTAGTTAGGCATACAGATTAAAAGATCCGATCATGCAGTAAACCCTGTTTCTTCCTGTGGTACTACATGCACGGCTGGTCCAAACATATCCAAGGAGCTGTGCAAGTGAAGGCAGGGGCACAAGGTCAAATGTGTCGGTTTGCCATTTTTGGTTGGTAGTATTTTTTGGGAGTTTAAGTGGCCGGGACACACCTTATCTGTAGGGCTGCTTATAAGTTCAATTGCTTTTGCATCGCTTGCTTTACTACAGTTTTACATCTTTCATAACAGAATCACTTAACTGTTGGCGATCTCTATTGAGATCACCAACTGTGAATGTATGGTGGCTTAGAGGATTCGTAGCAGTACTAACATTATTTTATTGATTAGAGCGTGTTCAGGTCTGTTAGTGTATTTTTATACTTACTGTCAAATCTGAGTGCTCTTTGCACGTCCGCGTTTGAAATTGAGATTTGATTGAGTAGGAGCTGACGCCAGCTCCTGGGTGTCAGGCATCACCCTGTGGGTAGGAGCTGACGCCAGCTCCTGGGTGTCGGGCATCACCCTGTCGGCAGGAGCTAAAGCCAGCTCCAGGGTGTCGGGCATCACCCTGTCGGCAGGAGCTAAAGCCAGCTCCAGGGTGTCGGGCATCACCCTGTCGGTAGGAGCTGACGCCAGCTCCTGGGTGTCAGGCATCACCCTGTGGGTAGGAGCTGACGCCAGCTCTTGGGTGTCAGGCATCAACCTGTGGGTAGGAGCTGACGCCAGCTCCAGGGTGTCGGGCATCACCCTGTGGGTAGGAGCTGACGCCAACTCCTGGGTGTCGGGCATCAACCTGTGGTTAGGAGCTGACGCCAGCTCCAGGGTGTCGGGCATCACCCTGTGGGTAGGAGCTGACGCCAACTCCTGGGTGTCGGGCATCAACCTGTGGGTAGGAGCTGACGCCAGCTCCAGGGTGTCGGGCATCACCCTGTGGGTAGGAGCTGACGCCAACTCCTGGGTGTCGGGCATCAACCTGTGGGTAGGAGCTGACGCCAGCTCCTGGGTGTCAGGCATCACCCTGTGGGTAGGAGCTGACGCCAGCTCTTGGGTGTCAGGCATCACCCTGTGGGTAGGAGCTGACGCCAGCTCCTGGGTGTCGGGCATCACCCTGTCGGCAGGAGCTAAAGCCAGCTCCAGGGTGTCGGGCATCACCCTGTCGGTAGGAGCTAAAGCCAGCTCCTGGGTGTCGGGCATCACCCTGTCGGTAGGAGCTAAAGCCAGCTCCTGGGTGTCGGGCATCACCCTGTCGGCAGGAGCTAAAGCCAGCTGTCCCAGTCACGTGTTGTGGTGTTGCTCGCCAGGGAATCCTGGGGATTGTAGTATGCCGCAGAACGCTGCATTTCCACTGCAGTCTCCGCCTCCAGGAAAGTCGTCAGTCCAGCCACACACACAACAGTGGGCAGGCAAACTTGAGATCACCACACTCACCTGAGATCCCGGTCCATGGATTGGGAAGGTCGAAGCCAAAATAAGCGCCCTCTTGAAAACCTAGAAGATTTAGAAGACCACGACAGACTTTAACTTGCAAATGTATGGAAGGGAGGAGGGGAACCTCCTTCCCATAGGGAGGATTCCCCTACGGAAAGGAGAAAATCCTCTCGCATATATTGCAAAAACAGTGTCTGATACCGCCGTGAAGCGAAACAAGGGCTCTCTTGCAGGAAATGCAGAGGCCTTCATAAAGACTAAACAGCAGGTGTACTCACTCTACCGCCATCATTTCAAATTGATGTGCTCATATTTTTGAGGACATCAACAGATAGCTCTCAAACATACCAATGAACCCCGTAAATATGACACTCTATACTAGATGGGATATTAGTGGAAAGTCTGAAGCTACAAGAGCTTAAGTTATTTTTTGAGAAATTCCAAGCTGTTGGGACAATAGGAGCCTGGAAATCGCACAACAATGTTGGACTGTAAGACCTACTTTGTTTTTTTCAAGTGAATTAATAGCAGATCCTCTTCTGAAACTGCAATATGAACACAGTGCTACAATACTGCTTTCGTCATAATTAAAAAGGCAAGCAGGATGAAAATAGAGTATTACACATTTCAAATCTCAATTCGGTTGATTTAAACTTGCACTTTCTTCCTTCACCTGTTCATTGTGAAACACTGCAGGCTATCCTGGAAATGAGCACTTTCTTCCTTCACCTGTTCATTGCGAAACACTGCAGGCTACCCTGGAAATGTATTCATGAGCAAGTTAACTGATCTCCACAAAATGACAGACTGGTCAAGGCAGGGTGCAAGGACCCATCCTTATGATGAATCAGCCTAAGCTGGTTTAGGATTGTGCTGGCTGGGCGGCGTCATATTAATGGAAGGTTTGGGGAACGTGGCAGCGGAGTTATTTGAAAGGTGTCAGTTGGGAGCTAGCTTGCCAGAGGGGCTGGTAGAGGTCTTATGCTCTGAACTAGAATTAAATTACTACCATCTGTAACTTGCACGACTTGACAATAAACGTGCTTCAAATAATACAACCTTTGGTCACGTTTATTTGGTACATCAAGACTTTACACAGGGCCACTAGGTGAAAGGAAAGACTATGGGAACGAAGGGGCTACAGGTGTTAGATGAAACACGCAGATTAGGTGGATCTGCTAGCGCTAACGTACCCACATACAATACATTTGTTCAATAAGATGTAACTGGAGAAATGTTTTCAAGCTGACCAGGATACAGTGCAGGCGAAGGGCGGGAGGTCACACGATGTAACAAACCAAAGCCATTCTTTTTGAGGCTTGGAATCAAAGGTTGGAACATTAGTGCACTGTATGGGATGGTTAAACAAACTGGGTAAAGGGTGTATAGATTTTATATCTCCAAAGGAAATGTGGGCCCTGAATTGTCCACACCCAAGGACCACCCATTTTTTAAGGAGATTTGGAGCTCGAGTAAAATAATACCCAAGTCAATAAAGCCATGTAAGGGGAGCAGCAATTCTAAATCAGGATTCCTGGACTGAAAGCATCAAGGAGTATGTTGCTTTCTCGCAAGGAAGAAGTATCAACACTTGCGAAATAACAGTGATGGAGCGTGACACTCTCAGACAATGTCATGGGGTTTATTTTTCCAGACACAGACGGATAGAATAAAAGATTCTTCAGGGGGCCCCTCTACCCTGGCCGTTCCCTACTCCCTAGCACAAGCGGCCCCTTCCGTCTACGATACTCCCTTCCGGCTCCAAGGGGTACCCCAAGACGGTGGCTAGCTACCTCCCTAGGGGTCTAGCCACGCATAGTGCCTCCTTTCAACAGTCTCCACTTGCACACACTGTCTCACATGACATACAAAAGGGGGTTAAGAATGGGTCAGTGGCTTGGCGGCGGGGGGATCTCTGGGGTCCAACACGTTTTTTGAGTAATAGGGTGATCAAATAGTATTTTTAAGTGCTCAGAAAGGAACCATCCGAGAATGTGCTATTCACTAATTCGGACACGCCGTGAACCAGCATGTCACATGGGTAGATGCAACGAAGGGTAGTGGTCACCCGAGTCGCGCGCTAGCCGCAGCGCTTTGAGCAGTTTGTACGTGGATCGCTCCGAGACCTGACAAAAGTCAATGTAGAAATCCAAATGCAGGCACCTAGCACACCCTAGGTTATGCAAGTTAGGAAATCCAAATGCAGGCACCTAGCACACCCTAGGTTATGCAAGTTAGGAAATCTAAATGCAGGCTCCTAGCACACCCTAGGTTATGCAAGGAAGAACTGGTCTTAGATATTCCAAGAGGAGTCAGGGTGCAGGGAAGAATAGACCGTCCTGGCGTGGATGAATGAAATTCCCAAGATGGGGACCTCCCCCCCACCCCCCGTCCCCTGCACACAATACGGGGCTAGTCGCCAAAATGTTATAATGTGTATTTAACAAATTAAAGCAGGTGCATTCAAAAAGATTGTAGGTACACATTTCCAAAGAAGGTTATTCCAGGGTAATTTTGTGTCAATCACATGTAATGATGTCCATTCTCCAGTTTAAAAGTGTTGTAGTCACTTTAATTTAAAACATAAAATTGAGGGCAATGTCCCAACGCGTTGCGAGAGTATCTCTTCATCAGGGGAATTTTATTTACATATTCTCTACAAATAAAAATAAAAAAATCCGCTCACAAATCATGAGCGCTTGTAGCTCTGAATAAAAAAGTGAGAGAAGCAGACCCTCACTACTTGCAATGCACTGACCTCTGGGGCCTCCCTATGCGACACAACTGTTAGTCTTTTATCATTTGAACTTGCCACCCTAAGCATAAACTCCTGCTTGAAGGCTGGGTGGGGGGGTGGAAAATCTTCCCAGAGGTTTTAATATGTCTTGCAGGGCTTCTTAACTTCAGGTGACAATGTCCCCAATAGTGTGTAAGAAAGCAGCTATAACATATTTTGTTCAGATTCTCCAATGCTGCTATGTGGAGTGATCATATAGTTAAATAATTCAATACACTCGCTCACTTCAGTTGTGTCGGACAGGGAGGCCCAAGAGGTCAGTGCATTGCAAGTTGTGAGGCATAGGTTGTATCTAGAGACGAATATGGGCCAGTTCTGAAGCCTACACATGAATGTCAAGAATAAGTAGTCACTACTGGAAGTACGTGAATTGAATTGATATTTTATTTATATCGCGCTCATTGTTAGGAAAGATTCTCTTTACTGCACCTTTCCTTCCATCTTTATGGAACCCCTGAACTTTTTGCTTTTATTTCTGAATCTGACCTTTACTTTTTGCAGTACAGTGAAGCCTTAAGCGTCACTGTACTGGCCTGTGCTCACTTGTTATGGGGAAACTGATATGTCCTTAAGGCCATCAGTACTGGGAAACAGTGGTTCCCTTAGTCGTGTGACTATGTTGCTACTTGTGGTTACTTTCTTTTTATCACATGTGGTAACTTTTTATCATTGCACACAGCAGCTTACACTGCAGTGCAGTGGGGTTCATTTTTGTGTTGCCCTAGACTAACACCCAAAGGATTGTTTGGTTATTCTGAGGCGCTTAAAAGATGGACTGGTGGCAGCAGTGACTTTTCCCCACTTTTTGGGGAATTTCGTTTTAGCTAAACTGCGTGTACCGCGTTTGGCTACTTAATGTGGCTACTGGTCAAACATGGCCGTGCCAAGAGGTTTTTCGCCCATTCTTTTTGCATCTTGTTGTTTAGCCGTCTTCCTGGCCTCAGTGGTCAGAAAGATCCTTATAAGGACTTCCAGTGCCCGGGAAACCAGCAGCTTTTGGCTGGCTACTGGAGGGCTTTGAGTGTTTGCAGGAAGGATGTGGGTTGGGTCAGTCTGACCCCAATCCACATCCTGGTTTCTGCATGTCTGAGTGGTATGCACAAGTGTTCCTGCTAGTGGACCTGGACCACTGTGGTGTGTGTGGGCTAGTTCTGCCATTGGCTAGTGGGAGTTTCGACTCCTACCTGGCTTTTAGGATAAGAAGAGGACCCCTGCATGCAATTCTCAGAGATCCTGGAAGAACCTTAAGAAGCCAAGAATCCGTCCAGCTGAGAAGACCCGCAAAGACACCTGTAACCGGTCTGAAGGAGGCCTGGCAACTGACTTCTGCTGCAGTCCTGGTGGAGCCCTATGATATATGATATGATATGGCATTTGTAACGCGCCTATACACAAGTGTTTCAAGGCGCGACAAGGCGGGGGGGGGAACAGAGGGAGACAGACAACGATCCTACTAGGCCAGGTGTCATTCAGATCGCGCAGCGCAAGTGCAAGTGTAGGGGGACTGGGAAAAAGTGCAGGGGATGGGGAGAGGGGAAGTGCAGTACATGGTTAGTAGAATACAAGATAAATAATAGGGCCAGCTGGTGGCAAGTGCAAGGAAAGTGCAGTACATGGTTAGTAGAATACAAGATAAATAGTAGGGCCAGCTGGTGGCAAGTGCAAGGGTAAGTGCCGGGAGAAGGGGCTGTAGGATACAGAGACAGTCCAGTTATGCAGGTAGGCAGTGCAGGGAAGAGTGGCTGGGCCAGGACATGAGATCGGTGAGTGGCCCAGTTGCAGATTTAGTGCAGGTTCAGTGATTATAGCAGGGGAGAGAGGGAGAGAAAGCGGAGGCAAAGAGGAAGGTTTTGAGGTGCTTCCGGAACCGGAGATGGTTCTCCTCAAGTTTCAGGGAGGCAGGAAGGCTGTTCCAGAGGGAGGCCCCTGCTGCGGCGAGAGATCTACCACCAGCTCGTTGCTTGGAGAAGCGGCTGTCCCTGAGGTAGTTGGAGGTGGATGAGCGAAGGGCTCGAGAAGGAAGATATTTAGGAAGAGAGAGTTGAAGGTATTTCGGCCCAAGGCCCCAGAAGGCCTTGTGGACAATGCAGAGGGTTTTGAACTTAATCCTCGCAGCCACTGGGAGCCAGTGTAGTGATTTCATTCCTGGAGAGATACGGTCCCTGGGCTTGAGGCCAAGGACAAGTCTTGCAGTCCTGTTCTGGATGAGTTGCAAAGGGCGGAGAGTAGAGGCAGGAAGATTTAGATAGAGGCTGTTGCAGTAGTCCAGCATAGAGAGAACCAGAGCTCTAGAGACAGTGAGCTTCTGGGGGAAGGAGAGGTAAGGAAGGATACCTCTGAGGAGGTGCAGCTGGTAGTGTGACTTTTTAGAGACGTCAGAGATGTGAGGAGAGAAGGAGAGTGTGGAGTCGAAGATGACCCCCGAGGTTTTTTGCCGTGCAGGTAGGAGCAGGAAGAGGGCCAAGGGAGGCCGGCCAGAGAGCTGCAGGGAAGGAGGGAGTGGGTGTTCCGATAAGTAGAATCTCAGTCTTACTGGCATTAAGGCAGAGGTCGTTGGCGGCACACCATTCCTGGATAGCAGAAAGACAGTCAGAGATGAGGGAAGTGGAAGAGAAGGCCGAGGGTAGCCTGAAAATTAGCTTGGTATCATCCGCGTAGCACTGAAAGTTGGGACAGAGCGGCGATGCGGTGAGCAAGAAGTGCAAGATACTGATTGAACAGCCAGGTGGGAGAGGTTAGATCCCTGGGGGACACCACAGGTAGAGAAAAAGATGTCAGAGAGGAAGGAACCCAGTTGGACCTGAGAGGGTCGATTGGAGAGGAAGGAGGACAGCCACGCCAGAGCTGGACCAGTGATACCCAGGTTATCACAGAGACGGTTGAGCAGGATGGTGTGGTTAACAGTGTCAAAGGCAGAGGAGAGGTCGAGCAAGATGAGAACACAAGGGGTATTAGAGTCAAGGTTTGAGAGCAGGTCCTCACGGGTGTTCAGGAGAGCAGTTTCCGTGCTTCTGGCAGCTCTGAAGCCAGACTGATGGTCATGAAGACTACCAACAGATTCAGCATGGAGATTAAGCTGGGAGATGGCCAGTTTCTCCAGGAGCTTGCCCAGGAAGGGAGTGATAGAGATTGGGCGATAGTTAGCTGGGCAGGAGGGGTCGGAGGAGGGTTTCTTAAGAAGGGGGTGCACAAGGGAGTGCTTGAGGGGGGATGGGAAGACTCCAGAGGCGAAGGAGTGATTGCAGAAGTCAGCCAAGGCAGGCGCCAGGGAGTCGATGTGGTCCTTGATAGTTTTGGAGGAACAGGGGTGGACCCATTTAGACAAGACTTTTATAGATCGGACTTGTCTCGAAACCACGTCAGCAGAAAAAAGGGGAAAGGCAGAGAAGGAGGGAGGAGGGGTGGCTGCCGAAAGGCCAGAGGGAGAGCAGGGAATAGGGGAGGGGAGGTGATAGGAGGAGAGTGAGGACAGGATGTCTTGAGTTTTTTAAATGAAGTGAGAGGCCAGTGCTGTGCAGAGGGCCTGGGAGGGGACAGGAGAGGTGGAGACTGCAGCAGGGTTGGCCAGCTCCTTGCAGATTTTAAAGAGTTCGGCCGAATTGTTAGATGCCGCAGAGATGCGGGCTTGGATAAGGGCTCTCTTCTTAGTGAGAACTAAGACTTTCCTGCTGTCTCTTGATCTCCAGTAGGCCTGCGAAGGTGCTACGACCCCTGGATTGGAGGGACCATCCATTCCCGAAGCCTGCTCGGTGCCCAATGCAAAAACCGCCTTCGGAAGCGCCTGGGAATCGTCCTGTGGCTGACCAGCTTCACTTTCGGCTACCGGGTTATCTTCGTTGCTGTTCCGTACACCCCCAGCTGCCACTGCAACGACGCCCTCTGCAAAATGTCGGCGTCCTAGCACCAAGGGGACCCGAGAAAGACCGGAAAGTCCGACCGCGGCTACTGAGTCCTGCTGCATCGCTGAGCGCAGCGTGCACAGGCCGAAACCTGCTTTTCTGACCCGCCTCCAGTCCCAAGAAGGGCGCTGCATTGTTGGTTTCTGCATTTCTTCACCAAGAGTCCTTGCACCAGCAAAAGATCCTAACCGGAGAATCATTCGAACCTGCAAACCGTGAAAATCATGGACTGCGGAATTCGGTGGGAAAAGCAAGCCAGGCCACCCTTACTTTGTTCTGGAAAGTCTTAGGAAAATTCGGAGTGAGGGGGTAAGTTATTGAGGTAAGTTATTGAGTTTTTAACATACCCCTACACTCCCATTGTAGGTCAATGGACTTACAATACTCTTTATATTACACCTATTGGCTTTGCCAATACTTGCCTTGGCAAGACTTCTTACTGTTGGGGGGAATTTTGGACACTGTCTATCTTGAACCCTGGCTCTAAGAATCCATCAGTGGACCCCAGAGATCCTACCTACATTTTCTCCTGCCTCCTGAGTGCTGTATCTTTGTATCCTGAACAATAGGGCACAAGGCCCCAGGCAACTTAGGGTTGGACAATATTAGTTAAGGGTTAATTCTCTGTGGACCTTTTTGTGTTTAATACTCATCTATTCATTCCCTTGCAGGAGTATCTTGAGTTGTATTATGCACTTGAACCTGTGATTGTATACATGCATTTTAGTTTGATGGTATTGGTTGATAAGTCTACATGCTTGTGTTCATTTTTCTTATAGTGTATTTGGCCATAATTAAATAACTATTTTTATACATCCTGTCTAAGGGTAATTTGTGACTCCCATTGTGTGACCTCATTGTGGACCCTTTACACTCTCACCCCTCTGAAGATTTTAGCCTAGACCGCCTGTTACTGCTACCTTCAACTGGTTTGGCTACAGCTTCCCAGAGTTGCCCCCATCACAATATATGTTGGCCTTCTATACATCTGTCCACCAGGCCAGAGTATAGGAAATCAGTCTTAACACTCGTACACAAGTGTTTCAGAGCGCGACGAGGCGAGGGAGGGGAAAAGGGGAAAACAAATACAATCATCTTAATAGGCCCAGCGACATTGAGAACGCGCGAGTGCAGCGGGGGAGGGGAAAAGGGGAAAAGTGCATGGAAGGGGGGGAAGTGCATGGAAGGGGGGGAAGTGCATAGAAGGGGTGGGGAAGTGCATGGAAGGGGGGGAAGTGCATGGAGGGGGGGGAAGTGCATGGAAGGGGGGGGAAGTGCATGGAAGGGGGGGAAGTGCATGGAAGGGGGGGAAGTGCATGGAAGGGGGGGAAGTGCATGGAAGGGGGGGAAGTGCATGGAAGGGGGGGGGGAGTGCATGGAAGGGGGGGGGGGAGTGCATGGAAGGGGGGGGAAGTGCATGGAAGGGGGGGGAAGTGCATGGAAGGGGGGGGAAGTGCATGGAAGGGGGGGGAAGTGCATGGAAGGGGGGGGAAGTGCATGGAAGGGGGGGGAAGTGCATGGAAGGGGGGGGAAGTGCATGGAAGGGGTGGGGAAGTGCATAGAAGGGGTGGGGAAGTGCATGGAAGGGGTGGGGAAGTGCATGGAAGGGGTGGGGAAGTGCATGGAAGGGGTGGGGAAGTGCATGGAAGGGGTGGGGAAGTGCATGGAAGGGGGGGGAAGTGCATGGAAGGGGGGGGAAGTGCATGGAAGGGGGGGGAAGTGCATGGAAGGGGGGGGGAAGTGCATGGAAGGGGGGGGGAAGTGCATGGAAGGGGGGGGAAGTGCATGGAAGGGGGGGAAGTGCATGGAAGGGGGGGAAGTGCATGGAAGGGGGGGAAGTGCATGGAAGGGGGGGGAAGTGCATGGAAGGGGGGGGAAGTGCATGGAAGGGGGGGGAAGTGCATGGAAGGGGGGGAAGTGCATGGAAGGGGGGGAAGTGCATGGAAGGGGGGGAAGTGCATGGAAGGGGGGGGAAGTGCATGGAAGGGGGGGAAGTGCATGGAAGGGGGGGAGTGCATGGAAGGGGGGGAAGTGCATGGAAGGGGGGGAAGTGCATGGAAGGGGGGAAGTGCATGGAAGGGGGGGAAGTGCATGGAAGGGGGGGAGTGCATGGAAGGGGGGGAAGTGCATGGAAGGGGGGGGAGTGCATGGAAGGGGGGGAGTGCATGGAAGGGGGGGAGTGCATGGAAGGGGGGGAAGTGCATGGAAGGGGGGGAAGTGCATGGAAGGGGGGAAGTGCATGGAAGGGGGGAAGTGCATGGAAGGGGGGAAGTGCATGGAAGGGGGGAAGTGCATGGAAGGGGGGAAGTGCATGGAAGGGGGGAAGTGCATGGAAGGGGGGAAGTGCATGGAAGGGGGGAAGTGCATGGAAGGGGGGAAGTGCATGGAAGGGGGGAAGTGCATGGAAGGGGGGAAGTGCATGGAAGGGGGGAAGTGCATGGAAGGGGGGAAGTGCATGGAAGGGGGGAAGTGCATGGAAGGGGGGAAGTGCATGGAAGGGGGGGAAGTGCATGGAGGGGGGGAAGTGCATGGAAGGGGGGGGAAGTGCATGGAAGGGGGGGGAAGTGCATGGAAGGGGGGGGGAAGTGCATGGAAGGGGGGGGGAGTGCATGGAAGGGGGGGGGAGTGGAAAGTGTGGAACAGAGAAAACAGATCATTAATAAATCAAAACAGATAAATAAAGGTGACAAAAAGGTTGTAGTGAAGCCAGCAAGTGGCAAGTGCTGGGTTTAACTGACAGGGTATATCTGATAAGTGCAGAAGAAAAGCAGAGGGGGTGGGAGCTGTATGGGTACAGATACAGACCCCAGTGCAAGGGGTGGCCCGAAGCAGTGCAGAAGAGTGGCAAGGTGAGCAGGTACCCGGGCCCAGGGGACAGAGAGTGACCAGGGGCACAGTGCTGAGAGAGAAAACAGATTAGCAGGGGAGAAGGGGGGCAGAAGCAAAGAGGAAGGTCTTGAAGTGCTTCTGGAACCAGAGATGGTTCTCCTCAAGTTTTAGAGTGGCAGGGAGACTGTTCCAAAGGGAGGAACCAGCCGAAGACTGATCTACCCCCAGCTCGTTTCTTTGAAAAACGACTGACCCGGAGTTAGAGGAGCGAATAACTCGAGAGGGGAGGTATTTGCAGAGGTATGGTTGAAGGTATTTTTGACCCAGGCCCGAGAAAGCCTTATGGACAAAGCAGAGGGTTTTAAATTGTATCCTTGCATCCACTGGGAACCAATTAAGAGATTTCAGAGCTGGAGAGATACGATCCCAAAGCTTGAGGCCAAGGACAAGTCTTGTAGTCCTGTTCTGGATTAATTGTAAAGGGCGGAGGCAGGTAGATTTAGAAAGCGGCTGTTACAGTAGTCCAACCTAGAGAGAACCAGAGCTTGGGAGACAGTGAGCTTCTGGGGGAAGGAGAGCAAAGGCAGAGTACCTCCGAGGAGGTGCAGTGGGAAGTACGACTTTTTAGAGACGTCAGAGATGTGGGAGGAGAAAGAAAGTGTGGAGTCGAAGATGACCCTGAGGTTCTTAGCCTCGCAGGTAGGGGTAGGAGGAGGGCCAAGGGAAGCCGGCCAGAGAGCGAGGGGAAAGGATGGGGAAGGTGTACCGATGAGGAGGCTCTCAGTCTTGTTGGCATTTAGACAAAGATCGTTGGCGGCACACCAATCTTGAATGGCAGTTAAGCAATCAATCAGATATGAGAGAGGGCGAGAAGGTGGCAGAGGGAAGCCTGAAAATGAGTTGACTGTCATCAGCATAGCACTAGAAATGTGAGCAAAAGATGGCAATGCAGCGGGCAAGAGTTACCAGGCATTGGTTGAAAAGCCAGGGCGAGAGGTTAGACTCCTGGGGAACACCACAGGTAGAGAGGGAGATAGATTATAGGAAGGACCCAAGTTGGACCTGGGAGGGTTGATCAGAGAGGAAAGAAGTCAACCAGGCCAGAGCCTGATCGGTGATACCCAGGTTGTCATGGAGACGGTTGAGCAGGATGATATGGCTGACCGTGTCGAAGGCAGAAGAGAGATCGAGTAGGATGAGGACAGAGGGAATGTTGGAGTCAAGGTTGGAGAGCAGGTTTCCACAGATGTTCAGGGGAGCAGTTTCCGTGCTTCCGGCAGCTCTGAAGCCAGATTGGTGGTCATGGAGAGAGCCAACAGAATTGCAATGAAGGTTAAGCTGAGAGATGGCCAGCTTTTCCAGGAGTTTACCCAAAAAGGGTGTAATGGAGATTGGGTGATAGTTAGCCGGACAAGAAGGATCAGCTGTGTGTTTCTTATGGAGTGGATGCACAAGGGAGTGCTTCTGGGCGGAGGGGGAAGGCTCCTGAGGCAAAGGAAAGGTTGCAGAAATCGGTAAGTGCCGGAGCGAGGGTGTCAATGGGGTCCTTGATGGTTTTAGAGGAATAGGGATGAACCTGTTTTGATGAGGTTTTCGTAGATCAGACTCGTCTGGCAACCTCATCAGGGGAGAAAATAGGTAAGTGTGAGAAAGCGGGCTGGGGGGAGGGGGAAGCAGAAGGAGGGTCCGCAAGGAGAGACAGAGGGGAGAGGAGGAGAGGGTGGACAGGCTGTCCAGGGTTTTAGAGATAAAGTGAGAGGCAAGGGCATTGCAAAGAGCCTGGGAGGCAAGAGGAGGGGTATAGACTGCAGCAGGGTTGACCAGCTCTTTGCAGATTTTAAAGAGTTCGGCCGAGTTGTTAGATGCTGCAGAGACACAGGCTTGAATGTAGACTCTTCTTGGTGCGGACAGAGTCGGTATTGCCTTTTGAGAAGGAGACAGGCCAGTTTGTCAGAGGATGAACAAGAAGCCCTCCATTTCCCCTCATCCGCCCAACACTTATGTTTAAGTGTAGCTAGGTCGATGTCATACCAGGAGGTTTATAGTCAAAACCTCGAATATCAAAATGTCGAAAGTCAAAATATCGCGAAAAAAGAAAAGTAGAAAGAAAAAAAGTCCAACTTTTTTTTTCTAACGTTTTTTATTCGAAATGGGGGGGGGGGGGTACCCCCTACCCCCCCCTTTTTTTATTTTACCTTTTTTTTCTACATACGAGAGCCAAAAAAGAACTATAAATAAAAATAAAAAAAATATTCAACTTTTTTTCCCAAGGTTTTTTCCCCGACATTTTTGTCATTCGACATTTTTTTTTCAATATTTTGACTGCACACCATACCAGGAATTGCACTTGGCTTTGGACTACAGACAGATCCTCATGATAGGGACAAGAGCATCAAGAGTAGCAGAAATAGAAGAGCAGAGCAGGGACAGGGCTGTGTCAGCGTGTGAGTCAGCCAAGGGTGGATAAGGGGGAGGCGGGGGGGGGGGGAATTGTCAGCGAAAGCCTCAACTGACACACGCTTCGTGGGCCAGATGTCTGAGAAGGTAGGTGGCTATCTTGGGGTAGGCTTGGCTTGGAGGGCGGGGGGGGGGGGAATAGGAGGGAGAGATGAGAGGAGGCAGTGATCGCTCCAGGAGAGAGGAGTGGTCAGGGGAATAGAGAGGGGGTCAAGGCTACACCCGCTCCGGACCTGGTGGCTCTGGGTGCAGAGAGATCTTGTGGCCCTCGGGGAGAGGTGGGGCAGAGGAGGAGGGAACAGAGGGCAAGGTAGCCAAGGGAGGAGAGGACAGCTGGAGATGAAAGGAAGATCAGGAGGCGAGGGAACCACTTATCGAAGACGAGGAGATATCTACACTGTGCATTTTAAAGTGGTAAATTTACTAACAGACTGGATGTTATATCTTTTCGGTTGGTTATCACGGAAACTGATTTTTTTTAAATTAGAAAATTCCCCATAAAGAGTTCTCGAAACGCGTTGTGACATTGCCCTAAATTTTAGGTTTTAAATTAAAGTGACTATAAAACTTTGAAACTGGAGAATGGACATCATTACATGTGATTGACACAAAATTACCCTGTAATAACAGTCTTTGGAAATGTGTACGTGAAATCTTTTTGAACGCACCTGCTTTCATTTCCGTTACACACACATCAGAACTTTTAGGCAATTAGCCCCATATAGTGCGCAGGGGACGAAAAGGAACAGGCAGCCACATCGAGCAGTATACCTGCTGCTTTTACTCCCTTAAAAACGTGCAAAAATTATCACAACTAAGGTAGGAAAAAAAACAAACAAAAAAACCCCAAAAAAAACAACAACAACAAAAAAAGACACAGGGACCTTCCCCAGGCTCCTGCCCACATAGCTCCATGATGGTATAATATATTTGCATAAGTAGGTCCATCAAAGTAGTACAGCAGAAAGGAGTTTGCATGTTAAATGAATGTGTGATCTGAGAAGACATGTTAAAAAAGGTAAGAATGCACTTGATAAATAACACGTTTATGATTTCAAATATATTTGTACTCGCCTATTAAATAACCCTCGAAGGGGAAATACTTTTTTACAGGCTAAAATTAAAGTTACTTTACTCCCAATGTAGAAAATAATGAGTAAAACACTTGCACTTGAAAAACGTACCTGTGCTGTGGAAACAGCGGGCGCGTCATCTGGCAAGCGTGGGTTGGGGGGCCTAGTCTGTTGGATACAGAAATGAGGCGAGGACCCCAAAAATCTGTACAATTTGGAAAAGGTCGCCGAGGTGACAGATTTCCTCCCCAACTTTCCTCTTGGACTCAGAAATGGGTTCAAGAAGGCAGAGCAGGTTTCCTCTAGTCACGCCTTTTAGGGGGCCAGACTTGCAGTTTGTGTCAGACCATCTCCAGATTGCAATATTTTTTTTCATGAGGAGTGTGTAGGAGGGTCTAGATTAACCTTTTCAGAGAGGGGGCGGGGGGGAAATGGAGGGAGCATCATTTATGAATTGCATGATAGCATGGAAGAGAAATGGAGACATTTTGGGGATCTGTGACATTTTATTCCCATAGGAATTACCATTTTCTCTGCTTTTAGTTGGGTGCCCACGTCTACTTGGGGAATGTGATTTCGCTGTGGAGGTCCTCTTGGCAGCATCGCCAGGGTCCCCATCAGAGCTTCTCTGGAAAGCCGGCACCATATGTTTAATGCATTGTTGTTGCCAGTACGCAACCAGAAACGGAGGTGTACGAAGGCGTGGAAGCCTCTGAGGTGAAGACCCAACACCATGACACAGTTGAGTCTTAGCATTGGAAGCAGCAGAAAAACATCTCAAGGCGGTGGAGGGAGGGAGGGAGGGGGCGTGGTGAGAAATGGAACGGTGCAAGGGATTAGGGAAGCCAACATTTGGAAGCTCTGGGTGGAGTGTTTAAGAGGCATTACCTAGGCCAGTACAGGCAGAGCGCGTTCCTTAGAATACGGAAACGCATGATCTATACCGTGAAGCACCAAAATAATTCATGCACTTAATATTATTATTATTGCTCAAATGGCAGAAGTGCACCACTCAAGACCACTTTTAAAATAATATACAATAACTACTAGAAGCATTATTTTCAACCCAACAAAAGCAAGCCAGACATTGAGAGGTTTGGTGGCACTAAGATCAGAAGACAAGTAGGGCTCCTGTCCATTGATCCAGGGAAGCATCAAAACCTGTACTTGCTCGTGGGAAATGGTGTGTTGTGCACATGTGAGGCAGGATGCGGTGGCAATCATTCCAAGGGGGAAGTTACTTTTTATGCATGGCAAGCAGGTTGCTGCTTACAATTTCCTCCCGTGGATCCCAGTAGCCAACAACAGATGCAGAAAAAGCAATTGAAATTCCAAATAACTTAGCCTCTGTGCTAGAGAAGAACCAAGCACATTGACCTTTATTAGGAAGAGTGGAGGAATATTACTACAGTTAAAAAAATGAAATGGTCATAAAAAAAGCAAGGGATAAATTAGTTTTAAATGTATTAGCAGGGGTTTCCTATTGTCAAACAAACCCATTTGTTAGCAATGTTGTACAAATAGGTTTAATGTCACCAGAAGTTATTGGTACCAAAGACATCAAATTAACAATGCAGCAGTTTTGTGTACAGCTGAAGTAAAACATCAGTGGGATGAGTCAGGCCTGAAAATTCTGCTAGACGTGCAGGTCGAGTAACTTAGTTTACCCACTTAACCTAAGAGAAATGCACTTGAAAAAACGTCAAGAGATGACAACATAATTAAATGCACTTTTTGTAAAATGGTGCTTGTTGTGAGAAACCTGAAAGTCTCTCCCTTACTATTCCCTGGGGGTCTGTCATCCAGGTGGCCTGGACACAGCCATTGCTATTGGATCCAGTTCCTGGGGGTGGACCAGAGAGGGAGGTTCACCTAGATGGGGGGTTTCCTTGGGGAGTGTAAGTGGGAAACTGATGGGTGAGATGCGGTATCCCCTTCTTATGGACAACTTTTCCCCAACCTTCCACGTAGGATACACAAACACATCCTCCGCCTTTTCCGACGTGAACACTTCGTATATTACGAAGGACGACAGACTAACACTCAAGCCATTTACCCGACATGTCCCAACACCAGGGTCAGGCAATTGACCAGAACCCGCAAAAACCCAGAACCCGCAAAAACCCAATGGCCCTTTCCCTTCCCCACAAGGATAAAAGACAGAGAACAAGACTCGAAATTCTATGTATTTTTCTACGTGTAACTATATTGACTGTATACTTTTTTGTAACTAAGCTTTGAATGATCTTATGCAATGCACCCGTACACCTTTGTGTCTGGCGCGCAATACAAGTAATAAATAAAACAAACAAACCAACAAGACAAGCAAGGCAGACCGCACGACATGAGAGCTAACTCAGCACAGCAGTTCAAGAGAAAAAGAAAGACGGCGCATACCAAGAGGGTGACAAGGAGAGAAGAGACCTTGCCCTTTCCGACCAAGGCTCGTGAAACCTGTGCCGAAGGAATCTTAAGACCGCGAACAATAGCCAGCGTATGTTGCAGCAGATGTCAATGGTACAAGAGACCCTCCTCTTATGATAACCAGGCCTGGGAGAGACGCTTGTCTCTGTGGTACAACCTTGACTCTTAAGAGGAAGAAAGCCAAGCGGTTCCTCACAGCCAGTGAATCGAGCGGAGCGTCGATAAGAAACCTAACTGTGTTGAACGAAAAGTAGCAAACGTCTAATTGAACTGTGAAAAGTTAAGAACTATTGATGCGAAAAGAGCCAGGGGGAACCAGCGACAGAGGAGTCAGTGCTCACTCAGGAAACTCTGGGCGATAACCAGATTGTTGAAACTACCATAACCAGAAGGCCCTGGGGAAGGAGAGAAGGGGGTCAGAGTGGTCAAACAGGGATATTGCAAAATACTCTGTACAGTCGAAAGTCTTTGACCGACAGATGATTGTGAAGCTAAGGGAAGTGAATCTCACATTGTAAAAGCCGAATAAGAAAGACACGATTGACAATAGTGACCACGAATGAGGGATGTCCACAGTGAACTGTTTAAAAAGACATTAAGATTTGCAAAGACAAAGCAAAGCTGCCTTGAAAGCCATAGTGAACCCGATTGAGGGAGGCGAATAGTCGGATCTGCGCCCGTAAGAGGGAGATCCGAGGGTGAGAAGCCAACACCCAGTGACACGTGAATGCAACAAAGCAAAGTACAAGAGGGAAAGCCTTTTGAATAAACGCCATGCGAGAGGGACACCAGACAAAGAAAGACTGATATTTGAGTGGGGTTTGAACCCAGAAGAGGGGGAACCCAGGGGTGAAGAACTACCACCCACATAATGCCACGAGAAGAACTTTAGAACTTTTTGTTGAATCTTTTACTTTGAATCTGTCAGGCCCTTGAAAGCAGGACGATATAGCTATCGGAGTTCCTGTTATCATTAAGAAACTTTCTTGGGATCTGCGCCCGGAAGAGGGGGATCCAAGGTTGAAAAGCATCACTCAACGTACAGAGAACTTTTTTCTTAACCACCGAAGGCCCCCATTGCTGAGAGTGGAACTGTTAGCTCGTGCTGGGAATGCTTGAGCATGTGCTGTGATCCAAAGTCCCACCTTGTACCGTGCTGAAAACGTGGGGGAAGGGAGACCTCAAATACTGCATCCTGACTTATCATTTCTAAACACTTCCTTAAGAACATTATCCCACACTTTTTTGTATTTACTGTAAGGATTGGCAATAGGTTTTTTCTTAGTACAGGCCCTTTTATTCAACACAATGGCACTAGGACTGCCTTATTATAATTTGATGGTCGAAGCTCGCTCCCATCTTAGATTTAGATTAGGCGTTTTTGCAACCTACCTTTGCAGTTTAATAAACTGTGATCACTTGTGTCTGTCTTTACTGTTGCCACCATGAGTTTGTTTCATAGTCACCACAAACTGCGCCACCCAGAGGCCAGCCATGCACAGTGGAACTTGACATTTTAAATGTTAAATAAAAGTTTCTAACATCCACAGCAAATGGTACTCTCCTTTCATAAAATCTACTAGACTATGCGAGCGGGCAAAAAGACTGAGCCTTGGATGAGTGTCTGCAAAATGTATAATGTTGGCTGCATGAATGGACACAAATATTGGGGCTTGAAGTGAGCGCATGAGCTAAAACCAGCTCCTGGGTGTCGGGCATCACCCAGTATGCAGGAGGTTCTTCTGGGTAACCAGGAGTGAGTATGCTGCGCACCACTAGTCTAACTTCAACATGAGATGCATGCTTTTTGCATGTTTATGTTTAAGTCTTCTAATTCATCTTTATTAACATTCTAAAACACTCAAGGTTAGCGTAACATGTGCATGTTTGTAAGGCACCAGTTGGCCAGGGGAGCCAAAAGTATCTCCTGGTTGCTGTTGGTTTCAAACTAACCAAGCTCTACTTGGCTAGAAGCAGAAGCTGCATAGTTCCCAGCAATTTCCAACCCTGAAATAGATATGATAAAGAGGCTCTGATAATAGTTTGGCCAGCTCTCCCGCTGGTGCTAATATAAGCGAGCTCTGGAAGATAACTACATTGTATGGATGTACAGGATGTCTGTAGTTGTACAGATTGGATGGAACTATTGATCACTACTTTGTGCAAACATTTGGTTAGCTTTGTGTATTCATTATGTAAGAGGAAAGAAGGTACGAGACTAAGTAGACTGGATGCGTAGCACATAGCAAACTAGGTGGAATATTGTAGCTTGCAGCCATCTCACTTTCAGAGTAGCTGGTGCAACAGGGTGACAAGACAGAATATCAAGGACTATGGGAGAAGCTCATAGGTTGAGCATCAGTTGCCCAGATGCACGCAACCAGCAGGCTACAGAACTAGGTCTGGCATCAAAAGCAGTGGACCATGTGATTATATACAATTTTAAAAAAGTGTTCACTCGTCAATATGATGCAACGTCTCCAACACAATGAACTATAGTTGCCACCATGAGATTTAGATACACTAACCTAAACTTTACTGTAAAGCATGGAGACAATGCAGTGTTTTACTGTAATTATGCATTATAACAACTTAAATTTTTAGGAATTGAAAGACTGTCTTAAGAAAAATTAAGTTAAAACATAATGGTTTTTGCTAGAAAGTATTAAGTTAGCTTAATAAAAAGGTATCAATCCCATTACTTCTGGTTTTCAATTATTTGAAAAAGAAAATTGCTTAGAACTTCTACAGGATTTTGGCACTAAGAGTGCAAAAGATGATTACTGATGCACTCTGGCTCTATTGACCACTTTGAACTAGCAGTGAACAGAGAAAAGAGGGTATAGATAATCCATGAGGGCAAGAGGGGAATGCAGGGCAAGCTGTGCTTTCATTGAACAGGGTACCTTAAATAGCTAGCTTTGCTACACAAAGTGTCAAATTAGAAAACCTACAGAATTGCCCATTAATTGCGATGCAACACTGCTTATTTTATGCCTTGAAAAGCGAAACTGTGGAAAGGATAGAGAAGAGTAAATGACTCAATAGGGTGAAGTAGAAGGAAAGAAAACAGACCCTAGACCCAGGCAACCTGGCTAACTACCGACCTATTACAAACGTACCGCTTATTGGCAAAAATCGCTACACAACTACTTGCTAGAATCGAACTACACCTCCTACATGACTATCCGTTAGGGCTTCGTGCAAAGTACAGAATCAAGAGAGTCAGTCCAGGTAGTGGACAATGCATACCATTTACATATAAAGGCAACTCAGCCCTCCACATTCTCCTTGACTGGTCACCTGCATTCAACAGTCGGCCACTCTCCTTCCTCGCTGGCAGGATGGGATTCACTGAATTGGTTTATCCACCACCTGTCGGCAGACACCAGGCCGTCCAGAGAACACTGTATTCCAACAAACTCCCACTCTCCTGCAGAGTACACCAACGCTCCATCCTTTCACTCGTCCTCTTTAACCTTTGCATGGAGTATCTGGGGACCCTCCTCAAAAATCTCTGCATTACCATCCACCAAAACAGGC
The DNA here is from genome assembly GCF_040938575.1 of Ambystoma mexicanum. Lineage (NCBI taxonomy): Eukaryota > Metazoa > Chordata > Amphibia > Caudata > Ambystomatidae > Ambystoma > Ambystoma mexicanum. The sequence goes on along the minus strand of NC_090931.1, from coordinate 4,463,537 downwards.
ACAATACTCAGTCCACAGGACATCAGTCATCTCTGCGACTACCTTGCACCCATCCAGACCTGGATGTTGACTGCCTACCTTAAACTTAACTCCTCCAAGACTGAATTCGTCCTCATGAGCCCCCACTAAACAATAGGGGACAGTATACTGTTCTAGATACGGTGAACAGCTTCATTTAACTATAACTGTCACGTTGTTTACACTGGTATACTGTTTTAGGGCCTGCAGGTATTACGTGAGCTTTTCAATCTGATTTGGAAAGGCTGCAGTAAGCAAGTGCTGCACATTCTGGATCTCGCAATGTGGGATATGGTGTTTGACAGACAAGAGCATAGGGAAAGTGAGGAGGCCACATTAGTAAATACAGCTTTGATGATGTGACCGCTCTTCCTCTGTGATCAGTAGAGTCGGGTTAAAGATCAGCCAATTTGTAGTTTTCCCAATCAATTTGCAAGATGGGGAACTACACATCACAGAATTCAAAGGGGGGAATGAACTAGATGCCCTTCTGATGCATGTCCACAAAAAATGTTAGCTCTGTAGACTGTATGAACACTGGGCCTATCAGTGCTTTGTGCTAGTATATAAACTGCCCCCCCCCCCACTGTCCTCTGTGTAGATTTAGACATTGGCACTAGAGTTGTTGCTTCACTTGATCCTTCACCTGCCTTCTGCATATGGCACTGGACTCAAGCAGGCAGGACAGATTCTACATTCAATTTGAAGTATCCAGAGCAATGGGGGAGAGATATTACTCAGGTCTATCCTCGATTTGTGACACCACCCAAGAAAGCATTCCTCCGTCTCAACTCACATGACAGGGGTCCTAATGCGCTCAGACCTGGGGGAAATGGTAATTGTGGGGCTGTGGTGATCTAGGCCATATGTGTGCCAATATGTATTTTAACTTTGTAATTTTCAAAAAGATTTTGTGCCACTATCTTTAAGAAGGTAAATTAACATGCATTGCAAGAATCAAGAAAGAAATCAACAGCGGCCACTGAATGCTGTCCTTTTAGGATTATATGGTCAGTGGTGACTCCAACATCAGACCTTTATAATACACCAGGCAGATGGTAAACAAGCTATAGTGATTTGATACATATGCAACCTTTTGGTGAGTGTGTGTGTTGGCTATGACATGTTGACAAAAGAAACACCATGACATGGGCTTTCAGACCTCACATGAGTGACTTTTCTCCCTTTAATGGGATAAAGCGGTATCGACTGATCCGCAGTGAGGGGGTCATGATGCCCATGCCACGTGGTTCCAAAATAATGCAGGTCGAGGCCGATTTTCAAAGCGATGACCTGTGACTGAGCAGCAAGCTCATTGCTCAAAATGTGCATTTTAACACTTCCACTAGTCACTCTTTCATTCAAGGCAGCGCCATGAAAGACCAAATCTGCAGCCGCCTTAGATTCCTGGAGGATCAGCTAAAAAAATGTGCAGAGACAAGTTTCAAAATGCTGACAATTCATGACCTTTAAGAAAATATTTGTTAAGATTAGTTAACTCCACCTGCTATACCGCGATAATCACGATATACCGTCGTTTGGCAAGAAGGTTATCATGCTGCCATAAAACCAATACCGCAACACCCCTACTAAACAATGCCTCAATGATATGCACCAGAAGAATTTTGTCTGCAACTCTCGGATTCAGCAAAATCCCTAGGATTCACCATCAACAACAGTCTGTCCTTCCAGAAACACAGACAAGAAGGCACAAACAGCCTTCTTGTCTGTGTTTCACTGACCGCCCACGCTACCCGTCTGACAAATTCTCTAGACATAGCACTTCCAGACCCACTAGAACACTGTATTTGCACCAACTAAAGATTCCCAAATTCAATTTAGAAACAGTAGGAGGATCCAGCTTCCCTGTTCTCGCTGCACAATGGTGGAATACACTCCCTTTAGCAATCAGATCTGAAGCTTCCTTCTGGCCATTCAGAGCCATGGTGAAATCCTGGCTCTCTGTCTAACAAAATGTTACCTGCTTACCCACCGACTATGCTTCTCCACATCTCTAATCAGTACCATATGATTCAGCTTATAATTGAACTGGACCACCATGTAACCTGGTCCTATATTATCTATTGTACCTGCATCATGTCACCTACTGTACTCTTCTATGTACCACCGAATGTATGTACCTTTTTCACGCAATGTTATGTAACTAAGTTGTCCACAAGATTAATGCGGCCAGCTACCCGAGGGTTTGGCCGCGCTTTACAAATAAACTAAACTAGCTCCAAAACTTCTCAAAATCAAACCCTCCACTTTGCATTAGGACTTCCTGACATCGATGGAGGAAATGCCCTGCTGATGGGGCTCCCAGCCGCTGAATTAGCTCTGCTAAAAGTATCCACCACAGCACTCATACATGCGGAAAGATTTGACAGAATCACCCCTGTCCTGCGTAAACTACACTGGCTTCCTTTCCAGGCCTGGACACAAACTACCGGGATCATCAAAAAGGCAGTCGCGAGTAGCACACCAGCAGACCTAGCCAAACTACACATACCTTGTGACACACGCTCCTCATGCAGCAAATGGACCAATGTGCTCGACCTCCTCCACGAGCACTGGATCCACAATCCTTCTCTAGTCATGCACCCACCAGTGCACAAATGTGCCCTTACCACTGGCTAGTGATAATGGACTTGACGAGTTAGAAATAGTTTGCTGTTTATGTTTAGAATTTAGGTTGTAAGTGACTTTTTATGGCTGGATAGTAGCTTGTCCCTTGAAATGTTGACCCCTGCACCCACCCGCCAGCACTTGATCCCCGTATCAGGTCAGAACACCCCCAAAATTCTCCAATTTCACAAATCTCTCAAAACCAAGCTTTTTCCAACAACACCCGACCAAGGACAAATCCGACGGATGCACAAACCTCATACCTCCTCCACCTTCCCTCTAAACTATGGTGTTCCCCAAGGTTCCGTCCTCGGACCCTTCTTATTCTCTCTCTATACTTCTCTTCTCGCTCCTCTCATCTCCTACTTTGGAACCTCTCACCATTTCTATGCCGATGACTCTCAACTGTTCCTCTCCTTCTCTTCCTTCAACCCAGACCTTCATCTTAAACTCTCCTCCTGTCTCTCTGCCATTAAAAACTGGATGTCATCGCATTTTCTCTCTCTCTCAATACAGAGAGAACTGAAGTCCTTTTCTTCCCTTCCAACACACTTCCTCCTCCCTCTCCCCCCTCTGTCCATTCTTTTCCACCCATGCCTAGAATCTAGGAATCTGCTTTGACTTCCCTGTCCTTCACTTAGCACATTTCCCTTACTACTTGCTCTTGTCGCTTTCATCTCTTTAATATCCGTAAAGTCAGTTCTTCTCTCACTTTCCATGCCACTAAACTCTTAATCTCTTCCCTCATCTTTTCTCGCCTCTTCTACTGTTCCTCTATCTTTTTCGGTCTCCCCTCCTCCCATCTCGCCCCTCTTAAATCCCTTTACCACTCTGCCGTCTGCACTCTGTCTTCTCTCTCCCTATGATTCTATCTCCAAATTCACTTGCCAACCTAGGCTGGCTTCCCTTCCACTCCCAACTTAAATACCACTTCCTTTGTTTCGTTTTTAAATCTCTTCATGACCTTGCCCCTCCTTACCTCTCCTCTCTTCTCCCTTTCTATGCCCCCTCTCGCTCTCTACGCGCCACTGATCACTTTTCACTCTCTGCGCCCCCTCCCCTCCCTGTGCCTCCTCTCATTTCTGCCCTTTCCAACTCCTTGCCCCCTTACATTGGAACTCGCTCCCTTTCTCTATCCGCTCCATCTCCAACTATTCCTCCTTCTGTTCCTCCTTAAAAACACTCCTTCTGCACCCGCTTCCCTGACTCTTCTCCCCTTCCTCCTCTTCTTTCCCCTCCACCTTCATGTTCCTTTACCTCTTCCTGTCTCTCCCCACTTTGACTTCCACCTTCCCCTTTCCTCCCATACCTCTCCTCTTCTCTTCCTTCCCAAATGCAAATTGTTCTACATGCTGTTTTTCTGGTTTGAATCATGTTTAATTGCTTCTGTGTTACATGTTTAATGTATTTTGGTTGTTATGCTGTAAAGCACTTTGGTGTAAAGCGCTATATAAATAAAATACAAATACAAACTGACAAGAGTACTGCGCTGTTAGAAAACACCACCCCAAACGCAGGCTACCCACATCATGTACAGCGCTCTGCTGACCTCCAGCTAGGAGAGCGCTTTAAACAATATTTTTAAAAAAATGCAAATATAGTACCATCTGGCCATAAAATGACAATAGCCGGCAGGCAAATGGTGTGAGCATGAAGGCATAAAATACTGTCTGGAATTTCCCTATCTTATTCCTATATACAAGACAAAACTGATAGCTTTGTTACATGCCACTTATAACACAAAACTAATGCATTGGAGCACAGCGTGGGGGGGCCACACAGCTCATGGGAGTTTGGTTATTTTCCCAGCCAATTGACTTCAGGTTTCGAAATTGAGGGGAGCTGTGAGCTATTTAGCTCATGCGTATAGCCTAGAAGAGCCTGGTAGCTTCCCAGACCAACAAAGGCTGAATAAGCACACCTATGTGAATGCAACTTGGTGCATTTTGGGACAATCTGTAAACATTAAGACACAATATGTTTGCATTTTACGTAGAATTAATACTGGCGGGACGCTATGCATCAGCTCCTGGTTCCCCAGGGGTAGCTCCTGGTCAATGGCTGATGCAGAATACCCAGGAGCTGATTTTAGCTCTTGCTTATCCAAGCTAATTTCGATCCATCACTTGGCATAGATAGCCTGCCAATCCCTATGGCAATTCCCACCCACTACCTGCCCCTCCATTCCCAAAATACATCCTCCTGTGATCTCTTTGAGATAGTTCTATCAAGCAGCAGTAATAAAGTTGGGCTTTACAGTGCTATTTGTAAGAGGTATGCTGCGAGTTAATGTCTTAATTGAAGATTTAAATGTGCTACGGGTTTAACAAAAATGTCCTATCCAAGTGTTACTTCCAGCACTTGATTTATATCTGCTCCTTGCACTCAAATACTACTCAGTGCTGCCACGGGAGGGTGCATTCAGGTGTTACATTCCGGCGACAGTGGTGGCTGTATGTCATTTTGTGGAAAGAAGGGGCATTAGGGTTTACAGACAGTAAAGGGGTGGTGTCAAAGAGTGAGATAGTTAGGAAGTAGTACCAGAGGGTGAGGACATGCAGCCTGGGCTTGCAGGGAATATGGACAGATGGTTCTGTCACAGAGGGTTACTTCGGGGGAAGGGAGGGAACACACAGTCACATTGGGACAATCAGAGGTTGTTAAAGTAAGGGAATGTGGTCACAGGTGGGGAAATTCGGGTGGTGCATACAGTCACGATATACAGGTGTAAGCAAATGAAACCCACATCTCTACAGGCCGTCATAGGACAGTGCATTCATGTGACACAGGAAGTAAAGAGGGGGAGCTGCACAGTTGAGTGCATCCAGGTGGTTCTACGGAAGGGTGCATATTCTGTCAGGGTGGAAGCTGTCAGATGAGTTTGCCATAGGGTGCATCCCCCCCACCAGAAGGGGGGTGCAGGCAGCAAGAGGCTGCCGTCAGGGGGGGTGCAGGCAGCCAGGGGCTGCTGTCAGGGGGAGGGGGGGGGAGTGCAGGCAGCCAGGGGCTGCTGTCAGGGGGGGGTGTGCAGGCAGCCAGGGGCTGCTGTCAGGGGGGGTGGTGCAGGCAGCCAGGGGCTGCTGTCAGGGGGGGTGGTGCAGGCAGCCAGGGGCTGCTGTCAGGGGGGGTGGTGCAGGCAGCCAGGGGCTGCTGTCAGGGGGGGTGGTGCAGGCAGCCAGGGGCTGCTGTCAGGGGGGGTGGTGCAGGCAGCCAGGGGCTGCTGTCAGGGGGGGTGGTGCAGGCAGCCAGGGGCTGCTGTCAGGGGGGGTGGTGCAGGCAGCCAGGGGCTGCTGTCAGGGGGGGGTGCAGGCAGCCAGGGGTTGCTGTCAGGGGGGGTGCAGGCAGCCAGGGGTTGCTGTCAGGGGGGGTGCAGGCAGCAAGGGGCTGCTGTCAGGGGGGGTGCAGGCAGCCAGGGGCTGCTGTCAGGGGGGGTGCAGGCAGCCAGGGGCTGCTGTCAGGGGGGGTGCAGGCAGCCAGGGGCTGCTGTCAGGGGGGTGCAGGCAGCCAGGGGCTGCTGTCAGGGGGTGGGGTGCAGGCAGCAAGGGGCTGCTGTCAGGGGGTGGGGTGCAGGCAGCAAGGGGCTGCTGTCAGGGGGTGGGGTGCAGGCAGCAAGGGGCTGCTGTCAGGGGGGTGCAGGCAGCAAGGGGCTGCTGTCAGGGGGGTGCAGGCAGCAAGGGGCTGCTGTCAGGGGGGTGCAGGCAGCAAGGGGCTGCTGTCAGGGGGGTGCAGGCAGCAAGGGGCTGCTGTCAGGGGGGTGCAGGCAGCAAGGGGCTGCTGTCAGGGGGGTGCAGGCAGCAAGGGGCTGCTGTCAGGGGGGTGCAGGCAGCAAGGGGCTGCTGTCAGGGGGGTGCAGGCAGCAAGGGGCTGCTGTCAGGGGGGTGCAGGCAGCAAGGGGCTGCTGTCAGGGGGGTGCAGGCAGCAAGGGGCTGCTGTCAGGGGGGTGCAGGCAGCAAGGGGCTGCTGTCAGGGGGGTGCAGGCAGCAAGGGGCTGCTGTCAGGGGGGTGCAGGCAGCAAGGGGCTGCTGTCAGGGGGGGTTGCAGGCAGCAAGGGGTTGCTGTCAGGGGGGGTGCAGGCAGCAAGAGGTTGCTGTCAGGGGGGGGGGTGCAGGCAGCAAGGGGCTGCTGTCAGGGGGGGTGCAGGCAGCAAGGGGCTGCTGTCAGGGGGTGGGGTGCAGGCAGCAAGGGGCTGCTGTCAGGGGGGTACAGGCAGCAAGGGGCTGCTGTCAGGGGGGGTGCAGGCAGCAAGGGGCTGCTGTCAGGGGGGGTGCAGGCAGCAAGGGGCTGCTGTCAGGGGGGTGCAGGCAGCAAGGGGCTGCTGTCAGGGGGGGTGCAGGCAGCAAGGGGCTGCTGTCAGGGGGGGTGCAGGCAGCAAGGGGGGTGCAGGCAGCAAGGGGCTGCTGTCAGGGGGGTGCAGGCGAGCACAGGCAATCAGCTGTGCTGCCCCAGGTAAGGAAGTCAAGGGGTACAGATTTTTCGCCCTGACACACAGTGACAGCTGTCCTGTGTTTCGGGCTAGACTCATTAGAGGTTTGTGCATCAGTTTGAAATCTCCACGCTGCCCCTCATCCTTACCTGCACCCCTGCGATCAGCTCCCCATCAGCTCCTACCACCACAGCCGCCGACCCACCAAAAAGAACCCGCCCAGAGCCGCAAAGCCCGCCTATTGGCTGACCCCTGAACCCTAGGCCTGGCGAGCGCTCATTGGGTGATGAATATGTCAATTCTAAAGATCAAGTGAACAGTTCCGCAAATTGATTGGTTCACTCCTCTGCCAGTCCGAATCCTCAGTACAGCTGCCTTTGATTTGTGCAATTGAGTATTTTCCTTTTTGAGTACACGCCTACTCTGGGATGCAGGTTCGGTTGAAGAGCTGGCTGTAGTGACGTGTCCGTTCTAGATCCCCAACACGGCGCGGCTTAGGGAACCCGGGAGGAAGTAGCGAAAGAGAGGAAGGTCGAGCGCTAGCAGCGCGCCGGGCGGCCATCTTGGAATGGTGCTCTCTCCCACTCCCTCAGGCAGCAGCTCTGGATTTACTCGCAAGAAGTGTGTTAAATCGAGGAAACGCCACTGCAACTATAGCCATTTATCATCATGTTATCATTTCATTAAAAATATTGTTCATTTTTTTAATGGATTAATGTAAATATACGCGCGTTCGCTTGTAAATTCAAGGCAATACCAATAATATTGTCTTCCTTAAACATTATTTTACTCAGATCAGATTTGACCTTGCGCAGGCAGGCAGCCTGGATATCTGCCTTATATCTAACACTGTTCTAAACTCGCCCACGCTGTGGAGGGTTTCCACGGGCAACCTGGCCTCTGAATACTGACGTGTTACAGCGGAGGGGAGTCGCCAATCTGGGCGGAGGGATTCAAAGCACACGTGGCTGAAGCATGTTGCATAGAAACAGAAGAAAGACTGCAGTGCAAGTAGCCCTGTGTGTGATGGGCTAGCTGCTGCACAGAAAGACTGCTGTGCAAGTAGCCCTGTGTGTGATGGGCAGACTGCAGCACAAAAAGACTGCAGTGCAAGTAGCCCTGTGTGTGATGGGCTAGCTGTGGCACAGACACCTGCCTTCACCACTGAAGCTAAAAGAAAGACTGCAGTGCAAGTAGCCCTCTGTGTGATGGGCTAGCTGCAGCACAAAAAGACTGCAGTGCAAGTAGCCCTGTGTGTGATGGGCTAGCTGTGGCACAGACACCTGCCTTCACCACTGAAGCTAAAAGAAAGACTGCAGTGCAAGTAGCCCTCTGTGTGATGGGCTAGCTGCAGCACAAAAAGACTGCAGTGCAAGTAGCCCTGTGTGTGATGGGCTAGCTGCAGCACAGCCACCTGCCTTCACTACTAAAGCTAGAAGAAAGACTGCAGTGCAAGTAGCCCTGTGTGTGATGGGCTAGCTGCAGCACAGCCTCCTGCCTTCACAGTGACACCCGCCTTTGCAACACAAATGGTTGAGCGCTATGCTTCACTACTGTAGCTAGAAGAAAGACTGCAGTGCAAGTAGCCCTGTGTGTGACGGGTTAGCTGCAGCACAGCCCCCTGCCTTCACTACTGTAGCTAGAAGAAAGACTGCAGTGCAAGTAGCCCTGTGTGTGATGGGCTAGCTGCAGCACAGCCCCCTGCCATCACTACTGTAGCTAGAAGAAAGACTGCAGTGCAAGTAGCCATGTGTGTGATGGGCTAGCTGCGGCACAGGCACCTGTCTTCACTACTGAAGCTAGAAGAAAGACTGCAGTGCAAGAAGCCCTGTGTGTGACGGGCTAGCTGCGGCACAGCCACCTGCCTTCACTACTAAAGCTAGAAGAAAGACTGCAGTGCAATTAGCCCTGTGTGTGACGGGCTAGCTGCGGCACAGGCACCTGGCTTCACTACTGTAGCTAGAAGAAAGACTGCAGTGCAAGTAGCCCTGTGTGTGATGGGCTAGCTGCGGCACAGCCACCTGCCTTCACTACTAAAGCTAGAAGAAAGACTGCAGTGCAATTATCCCTGTGTGTGATGGGCTAGCTGTGGCACAGCCACCTGCCTTCACTACTGTAGCTAGAAGAAAGACTGCAGTGCAAGTAGCCCTGTGTGTGATGGGCTAGCAGCAGCACAGCCCCCTGCCTTCACTCATAGCTCTCAACTCGCCCGCATTTGGCGGGTGTCAACCGCCCTGTAAAGGGCTGACTCACCCGCCAAGCCTCCTGCACGCCCATTCATTCTAATGGGCGTCTCACCCGCCAAAAACAAAATCGGGTGATTTCACCCGCCTTTGCAACACAAATGGTTGAGAGCTATGCTTCACTACTGTAGCTAGAAGAAAGACTGCAGTGCAAGTAGCCATGTGTGTGATGGGCTAGCTGCGGCACAGGCACCTGTCTTCACTACTGAAGCTAGAAGAAAGACTGCAGTGCAAGAAGCCCTGTGTGTGACGGGCTAGCTGCGGCACAGCCACCTGCCTTCACTACTAAAGCTAGAAGAAAGACTGCAGTGCAATTAGCCCCGTGTGTGACGGGCTAGCTGCGGCACAGGCACCTGGCTTCACTACTGTAGCTAGAAGAAAGACTGCAGTGCAAGTAGCCCTGTGTGTGATGGGCTAGCTGCGGCACAGCCACCTGCCTTCACTACTAAAGCTAGAAGAAAGACTGCAGTGCAATTATCCCTGTGTGTGATGGGCTAGCTGTGGCACAGCCACCTGCCTTCACTACTGTAGCTAGAAGAAAGACTGCAGTGCAAGTAGCCCTGTGTGTGATGGGCTAGCAGCAGCACAGCCCCCTGCCTTCACTCATAGCTCTCAACTCACCCGCATTTGGCGGGTGTCAACCGCCCTGTAAAGGGCTGACTCACCCGCCAAGCCTCCTGCACGCCCATTCATTCTAATGGGCGTCTCACCCGCCAAAAACAAAATCGGGTGATTTCACCCGCCTTTGCAACACAAATGGTTGAGAGCTATGCTTCACTACTGTAGCTAGAAGAAAGACTGCAGTGCAAGTAGCCCTGTGTGTGACGGGTTAGCTGCAGCACAGCCCCCTGCCTTCACTACTGTAGCTAGAAGAAAGACTGCAGTGCAAGTAGCCCTGTGTGTGATGGGCTAGCTGCAGCACAGCCCCCTGCCTTCACTACTGTAGCTAGAAGAAAGACTGCAGTGCAAGTAGCCCTGTGTGTGATGGGCTAGCTGCGGGACAGGCACCTGTCTTCACTACTGAAGCTAGAAGAAAGACTGCAGTGCAAGAAGCCCTGTGTGTGATGGACTAGCTGCAGCACAGGAACCTGCCTTCACTACTAAAGCTAGAAGTCAGACTGCAGTGCAAGTAGCCTTGTGCATGATGGGCTAGCAGCAGCACAGAAAGACTGCAGTGCAAGCAGTCCTGTGTGTGATGGGCTAGCGGCGGCACAGGCACATGCCTTCACTATTGTAGTTAGAAGAAAGACTGCAGTGCAAGTAGCCCTGTGTGTGATGGGCTAGCTGCAGCACAGAAAGACTGAAGTGCAAGTAGCCCTGTGTGTGATGGGCTAGCTGCTGCACAGAAAGACTGCTGTGCAAGTAGCCCTGTGTGTGATGGGCTAGCTGCGGCACAGGCACCTGCCTTCACTACTGAAGCTAGAAGAAAGACTGCAGTGCAAGTAGCCCTGTGTGTGATGGGCTAGCTTCAGCATAGAAAGACTGCAGTGCAAGTAGCCCTGTGTGTGATGGGCTAGCTGCGGCACAGGCACCTGGCTTCAATACTGAAGCTAGAAGAAAGACTGCAGTGCAAGTAGCCGTGTGTCATGGGCTAGCTGCGGCACAGGCACCTGGCTGCACTACTGTAGCTAGATAAAACACTGCAGTGCAAGTAACCCTGTGTGTGATGGGCTGGCTGCAGCACAGAAAGACTGCAGTGCAAGTAGCCCTGTGTGTGATGGGATAGCTGCAGCACCGAAAGACGGTAGTGCAAGTAGCCCTGTGTGTCGGGGCTACTTGCGGCACAGGCACCTGGCTTCACTACTGTAGCTAGAAAAAAGACTGCAGTGCAAGTAGCCCTGTGTGTGATGGGCTAGCTGCGAGACAGGCACCTGCCTTCACCACTGAAGCTAGAAGAAAGACTGCAGTGCAAGTAGCCCTGTGTGTGATGGGCTAGCTGCAGCACAGAAAGAATGCGGTGCAAGTAGCCCTGTGTGTGATGGGCTAGCTGCGGCACAGGCACCTGGCTTCACTACTGTAGCTAGAAAAAAGACTGCAGTGCAAGTAGCCCTGTGTTACTCACCGGACGGAGAGTGCCAAAAGACAGGATGCCTGGATTTCTCAGGGACTTGCTTGAAGGAGCCTGGTTGGTGTCTCCAACCAAGCCTCCTCTCTGCGAGGGAAATAAAGACCTTTTCTGCGATATGACCCTCTGTAGTACTGTATTTACTAACAGAGAAACTGATCACATAAAAGAGCGGGGAGAACTGCACTGCCACAGACCCAGCTGTAAAGAAAGTTATAGTGGTGAGTCACCAAGGATTTAGAGCACTTTCCTAATTATTAATAATCTAGTACAATTACCTTTAAGTCTCTCCCCACTATCCTATACTGAAAAAACAGGAACTGGATCACAGCCACCCCCCTAGGAACAGAGATCAGAATCAGAATATGAACCCTTTAAAGAACTGGAGATAAGTAAAATGATGTCTTTCTCTTACCACTGTTGGAGCATAGGAATGACGAAAATCCAAGAGAGAAACAACGACAGTATAAAATAAAAAAAAGGAATGTTAGTAGGGTAGCTTTTGCCCGGGCGACACGAGGAGCGCACTAGGGACGGGATGGTGCACTTCAGCAGAGCGTCCCAATGTGCACTGAAAGGTAGGAAGTCCAGGTAATGGAGAGGAATAAACAGGGCAAAGGATCGCTGGAGACAATCAGCTCGAGGGGTTGATGCTTGTAATCCAAGAACAGTTCAGGGTCGTGGTGCAGGGTTTGGAACACTCCTGTGTTTTTAACCAATGAGTTAAAAATGAGAAAATCCAAAGGCAGTCCGTACAATGAGCAGGTCTGCTACACATGGAGCAAAGTTGAACAGAATCAAATCCAAAAGCAGTCCGTACTTGAAAGGCAGGGTTTGGTACACACGAAGCAAAGTTGAACAGAATCGAATCCAAAAGCAGTCCGTACTTGAAAGGCAGGGTTTGGTACACACGAAGCAAAGTTGAACAGAATCGAATCCAAAAGCAGTCCGTACTTGAAAGGCAGGGTTTGGTACACACGAAGCAAAGTTGAACAGAATCGAATCCAAAAGCAGTCCGTACTTGAAAGGCAGGGTTTGGTACACACGAAGCAAAGTTGAACAGAATCGAATCCAAAAGCAGTCCGTACGAAAAGCAGGGTTTGGTACACAAAAGTTACTTGGAAAAGGAAGTTTGACACGGAGGTCAGATTAGCGCCGGTAGCAACTACAAACAGAAGCAGCGTTCACTGAGCTGCCATTCACTATATTAGAAAGGAGGAGTGACCCAGCGAAAACGAGGCTCAGGTGTCTGCCTACACAGGACTACACCTGGTGACTAGGAATCATGGGAGTTGTAGTCCGCAAAAGTGAACCAAGTTTTTTCCTCCAGGAAAACTGCCAGCGGTTCAGGAATGGAGCCGCAACATTCCTTATGCCGCTGTGAAGTGTAATGCGACGCCTGCAAAACCTGGGTTTGACCTTATTATGTGAAGACACAAACACGGGAGCCCCCTAGATGCAGGCCGTAGTATAACACCCTGTGTGTGATGGGCTAGCTGCAGCAGAGAAAGACAGCAGTGCAAGTTGCCCTGTGTGTGATGGGCTAGCTGCGGCACAGGCACCTAGCTTCACTACTGTAGCTAGAAGAAAGACTGCAGTGCAAGTAGCACTGTGTGCGATGGGCTAGCTTGCGGCACAGGCACCTGCCTTCACCACTGAAGTTAGAAGAAAGACTGCAGTGCAAGTAGCCCTGTGTGTGATGGGCTAGCTGCAGCAGAGAAAGACTGCAGTGCAAGTAGCCCTGTGTGTGATGTGCTAGCTGCAGCAGAGAAAGACTGCAGTGCAAGTAGCCCTGTGTGTGATGGGCTAGTTGCGGAACAGGCACCTAGCATCAATACTGAACCTAGAAGAAACACTGCAGTGCAAGTAGCCCTGTGTGTGATGGGCTAGCTGCAGCACAGAAAGACTGCAGTGTAAGTAGCCCGGTGTGTGATGGGCTAGCTGCAGCAGAGAAAGACTGCAGTGCAAGTAGCCCCGTGTGTGATGGGCGAGCTGCAGCAGAGAAAGACTGCAGTGCAAGTAGCCCTGTGTGTGATGGGCTAGTTGCGGCAGAGGCACCTAGCTTCCATACTGAAGCTAGAAGTAAGACTGCAGTGCAAGTAGCCTTGTGCGTGATGGGCTAGCTGCAGCACAGAAAGACTGCAGTGCAAGTAGCCCTGTGTGTGATGGGCTAGCTGCGGCACAGGCACCTGCCTTCTCTATTGTAGCTAGAAGAATGACTGCAGTGCAAGTAGCCCTGTGTGTGATGGGCTAGCTGCAGCACGGAAAGACGACAGTGCAAGTAGCCCTGTGTGTGATGGGCTTGCTGCTGCACAGAAAGACGGTTGTGCAAGTAGCCCTGTGTGTGATGGGCTAGCTGCGGCACAGGCACCTGCCTTCACTACTGAAGCTAGAAGAAAGACTGCAGTGCAAGTAGCCCAGTGTGTGTTGGGCTAACTGCAGCACAGGCACCTGGCTTCACTACTGTAGCTAGAAAAAGACTGCAGTGCAAGTAGCCCTATGTTTGATGGGCTAACTGCAGCACAGGCACCTGGCTTCACTACTGTAGCTAGAAAAAAGACTGCAGTGGAAGTAGCCCTGTGTGTGATGAGCTAGCGGCCGCAGAGAAAGACTGCAGTGCAAGTAGCCCTGTGTGTGATGGGCTAGCTGCGGCACAGGCACCTGGCTTCAATACTGAAGCTAGAAGAAAGACTGCAGTGCAAGTAGCCCTGTGTCATTTGCTAGCTGCGGCACAGCCACCTGGATGCACTACTGTAGCTAGAAAAAACACTGCAGTGCAAGTAACCCTGTGTTTGATGGGCTGGCTGCAGCACAGACAGACTGCAGTGCAAGTAGCCCTGTGTGTGTTGGGCTAGCTGCAGCACATGCACCTGGCTTCAATACTGAAGCTAGAAGAAAGAATGCAGTGCAAGTAGCCCTGTGTGTGATGGGCTAGCTGCAGCACAGAAAAACTGCAGTACAAGTAGCCCTGTGCGTGATGGGCTAGCTGCAGCACAGGCACCTGGCTTCACTACTGAAGCTAGAAGAAAGACTGCAGTGCAAGTAGCACTGTGTGGGATGAGCTAGCTGCCGCACAGGCACCTGCCTTCACCACTGAAGCTAGAAGAAAGAATGCAGTGCAAGTAGCCCTGTGTGTGATGCGCTAGCTGCAGCACAGAAAGACTGCAGTACAAGTAGCCCTGTGTGCGATGGGCTCGCTGCAGCAGAGAAAGAATGCAGTGCAAGTAGCCCTGTGTGTGATGGGCTAACTGCAGCACAGGCACCTGGCTTCACTACTGTAGCTAGAAAAAAGACTGCAGTGCAAGTAGCCCTGTGTGTGATGTGCTAGCTGCAGCAGAGAAAGTCTGCAGTGCAAGTAGCCCTGTGTGTGATGGGCTAGCTGCGGCACAGTTACCTGGCTTCAATACTGAAGCTAGAAGAAAGACTGCAGTGCAAGTAGCCCTGCGTCATGGGCTAGCTGCGGAACAGGCACCTGGCTGCACTACTGTAGCTAGAAAAAACACTGCAGTGCAAGTAACCTTGTGTGTGACTGGCTGGCTGCAGCAGAGAAAGACTGCAGTGCAAGTAGCCCTGTGTGTGTTGGGCTAGCTGCGGCAAAGGCACCTGGCTTCAATACTGAACCTAGAAAAAAAGAATGCAGTGCAAGTAGCCCTGTGTGTGATGGGCTAGCTGCAGCACAGAAAGACTGCAGTGCAAGTAGCCCTGTGTGTGATGGGCTAGCGGCCGCAGAGAAAGACTGCAGTGCAAGTAGCCCTGTGTGTGATGGGCTAGCTGCGGCACAGGCAGCTGGCTTCAATACTGAAGCTAGAAGAAAGACTGCAGTGCAAGTAGCCCTGTGTCATTTGCTAGCTGCGGCACAGGCACCTGGATGCACTACTGTAGCTAGAAAAAACATTGCAGTGCAAGTAACCCTGTGTTTGATGGGCTGGCTGCAGCACAGACAGACTGCAGTGCAAGTAGCCCTGTGTGTGTTGGGCTAGCTGCAGCACATGCACCTGGCTTCAATACTGAAGCTAGAAGAAAGAATGCAGTGCAAGTAGCCCTGTGTGTGATGGGCTAGCTGCAGCACAGAAAAACTGCAGTACAAGTAGCCCTGTGCGTGATGGGCTAGCTGCAGCACAGGCACCTGGCTTCACTACTGAAGCTAGAAGAAAGACTGCAGTGCAAGTAGCACTGTGTGGGATGAGCTAGCTGCTGCACAGGCACCTGCCTTCACCACTGAAGCTAGAAGAAAGAATGAAGTGCAAGTAGCCCTGTGTGTGATGCGCTAGCTGCAGCACAGAAATACTGCAGTACAAGTAGCCCTGTGTGCGATGGGCTCGCTGCAGCAGAGAAAGAATGCAGTGCAAGTAGCCCTGTGTGTGATGGGCTAACTGCAGCACAGGCACCTGGCTTCACTACTGTAGCTAGAAAAAAGACTGCAGTGCAAGTAGCCCTGTGTGTGATGTGCTAGCTGCAGCAGAGAAAGTCTGCAGTGCAAGTAGCCCTGTGTGTGATGGGCTAGCTGCGGCACAGTTACCTGGCTTCAATACTGAAGCTAGAAGAAAGACTGCAGTGCAAGTAGCCCTGCGTCATAGGCTAGCTGCGGAACAGGCACCTGGCTGCACTACTGTAGCTAGAAAAAACACTGCAGTGCAAGTAACCCTGTGTGTGATGGGCTGGCTGCAGCAGAGAAAGACTGCAGTGCAAGTAGCCCTGTGTGTGATGGGCTAGCTGCGGCACAGGCACCTGGCTTCAATACTGAACCTAGAAAAAAAGAATGCAGTGCAAGTAGCCCTGTGTGTGATGGGCTAGCTGCAGCACAGAAAGACTGCAGTGCAAGTAGCCCTGTGTGTGATGGGCTAGCGGCCGCAGAGAAAGACTGCAGTGCAAGTAGCCCTGTGTGTGATGGGCTAGCTGTGGCACAGGCAGCTGGCTTCAATACTGAAGCTAGAAGAAAGACTGCAGTGCAAGTAGCCCTGTGTCATTTGCTAGCTGCGGCACAGGCACCTGGATGCACTACTGTAGCTAGAAAAAACATTGCAGTGCAAGTAACCCTGTGTTTGATGGGCTGGCTGCAGCACAGACAGACTGCAGTGCAAGTAGCCCTGTGTGTGTTGGGCTAGCAGCAGCACATGCACCTGGCTTCAATACTGAAGCTAGAAGAAAGAATGCAGTGCAAGTAGCCCTGTGTGTGATGGGCTAGCTGCAGCACAGAAAAACTGCAGTGCAAGTAGCCCTGTGCGTGATGGCTAGCTGCAGCACAGGCACCTGGCTTCACTACTGAAGGTAGAAGAAAGACTGCAGTGCAAGTAGCACTGTGTGTGATGAGCTAGCTGCCGCACAGGCACCTGCCTTCACCATTGAAGCTAGAAGAAAGAATGCAGTGCAAGTAGCCCTGTGTGTGATGGGCTAGCTGCAGCAGAGAAAGAATGCAGTGCAAGTAGCCCTGTGTGTGATCGGCTAACTGCAACACAGGCACCTGGCTTCACTACTGTAGCTAGAAAAAAGACGGCAGTGTAAGTAGCCCTGTGTGTGATAGGCTAACTGCAGCACAGGCACCTGGCTTCACTACTGTAGCTAGAAAAAAGACTGCAGTGCAAGTAGCCCTGTGTGTGATGTGCTAGCTGCAGCAGAGAAAGTCTGCTGTGCAAGTAGCCCTGTGTGTGATGGGCTAGCTGCGGCACAGGTACCTGGCTTCAATACTGAATCTAGAAGAAAGACTGCAGTGCAAGTAGCCCTGCGTCATAGGCTAGCTGCGGAACAGGCACCTGGCTGCACTACTGTAGCTAGAAAAAACACTGCAGTGCAAGTAACCCTGTGTTGGATGGGCTGGCTGCAGCAAAGAAAGACTGCAGTGCAAGTAGCCCTGTGTGTGTTGGGCTAGCTGCGGCACAGGCACCTGGCTTCAAAAACTGAAGCTATAAAAAAGACTGCAGTGCAAGTAGCCCTGTGTGTGATGGGCTAGCTGTGGCACAAGAACCTGCCTTCACTACTGAAGCTAGAAGAAAGATTGCAGTGCAAGTAGGCCTGTGTGTGATGGGCTAGCTGGAGCACAGAAAGACGGCAGCGCAAGTAGCACTGTGTGTGGTGGGCTACTTGCGGCACAGGCACCTGGCTTCACTCCTGTAGCTAGAAAAAAGACTGCAGTGCAAGTAGCCCTGTGTGTGATGGTCAGGCTGCGGGACAGGAACCTGCCTTCACCACTGAAGCTAGAAGAAAGACTGCAGTGCAAGTAGCCCTGTGTGTGATGGGCTATCTGCGCACAGAAAGAATGCAGTGCAAGTAGCCCTGTGTGTGATGAGCTAGCTGCGGCACAGGCATCTGCCTTCACCACTGAAGCCAGAAGAAAGACTGCAGTGCAAGTAGCCCTGTGTGTGATGGGCTAGCTGCTGCACAGGCACCTGGCTTCACTACTGTAGCTAGAAAAAAGACTGCAGAGCAAGTAGCCCTGTGTGTGATGGGCTAGCTGCAGCAGAGAAAGACTGCAGTGCAAGTTGCCCTGTGTGTGATGGGCTAGCTGCGGCACAGGCACCTAGCTTCACTACTGTAGCTAGAAGAAAGACTGCAGTGCAAGTAGCACTGTGTGTGATGGGCTAGCTGCGGCACAGGCACCTGCCTTCACCACTAAAGTTAAAAGAAAGACTGCAGTGCAAGTAGCCCTGTGTGTGATGGGCTAGCTGCAGCACAGAAAGACTGCAGTGCAAGTAGCCCTGTGTGTGATGGGCTAGTTGCAGCAGAGAAAGACTGCAGTGCAAGTAGCCCTGTGTGTGATGGGCTAGCTGCAGCAGAGAAAGACTGCAGTGCAAGTAGCCCTCTGTCTGATGGGCTAGTTGCGGCACAGGCACCTAGCTTCAATACTGAAGCTAGAAGAAAGACTGCAGTGCAAGTAGCCCTGTGTGTGATGGGCTAGCTACAGCACAGAAAGACTGCAGTGCAAGTCGCCCTGTGTGTGATGGGCTAGCTGCAGCAGAGAAAGACTGCAGTGCAAATAGCCCTGTGTGTGATGGGCAAACTGCAGCAGAGAAAGACTGCAGTGCAAGTAACCCTGTGTGTGATGGGCTAGTTGCGGCAGAGGCACCTAGCTTCAATACTGAAGCTAGAAGAAAGACTGCAGTGCAAGTAGCCCTGTTTGATGGGCTAGCTGCGGCACAGAAACCTGGCTTCATTACTGTAGCTAGAAAAAAGACTGCAGTGCAAGTAGCCCCGTGTGTGATGGACTAGCTGCAGCACAGTCACCTGCCTTCACTACTAAAGCTAGAAGTAAGACTTCAGTGCAAGTAGCCTTGTGCGTGATGGGCTAGCCGCAGCACAGAAAGACTGCAGTGCAAGCAGTCCTGTGTGTGATGGGCTAGCTGCGGCACAGGCACCTGCCTTCACTATTGTAGCTAGAAGAAAGACTGCAGTGCAAGTAGCCCTGTGTGTGATGGGTTAGCTGCAGCACAGAAAGACTGCAGTGCAAGTAGCCCTGTGTGTAATGGGCTTGCTGCTGCACAGAAAGACTGCTGTGCAAGTAGCCCTGTGTGTGATGCGCTAGCTGCGGCACAGGCACCTGCCTTCACTACTGAAGCTAGAAGAAAGACTGCAGTGCAAGTAGCCCTGTGTGTGAAGGGGTAGCTGCAGCACAGAAACACTGCAGTTAAAGTAGCCCTGTGTGTGATGGGCTAACTGCAGCACAGGCAACTGGCTTCACTACAGTAGCTAGAAAAAGACTGCAGTGCAAGTAGCCCTGTGTTTGATTGGCTAACTGCAGCACAGGCACCTGGCTTCACTACTGTAGCTAGAAAAAAGACTGTAGTGCAAGTAGCCCTGTGTGCGATGGGCTAGCTGCCGCAGAGAAAGACTGCAGTGCAAGTAGCCCTGTGTGTGATGGGCTAGCTGCGGCACAGGCACATGGCTTCAATACTGAAGCTAGAAGAAAGACTGCAGTGCAAGTAGCCCTGTGTCATGGGCTAGCTGCGGCACAGGCACCTGGCTGCACTACTGTAGCTAGATAAAACACTGCAGTGCAAGTAACCCTGTGTGTGATGGGCTGGCTGCAGCACAGACAGACTGCAGTGCAAGTAGCCCTGTGTGTGTTGGGCTAACTGCAGCACAGGCACCTGGCTACAATACTGAAGCTAGAAGAAAGAATGCATTGCAAGTAGCCCTTTGTGTGATGGGATAGCTGCAGCACAGAAATAATGCAGTGCAAGTAGCCCTGTGCGTGATTGGCTAGCTGCAGCACAGGCACCTGGCTTCACTACTGTAGCTAGAAAAAAGACTGCAGTGCAAGTAGCCCTGTGTGTGATAGGCTAACTGCAGCACAGGCACCTGGCTTCACTACTGAAGTTAGAAGAAAGACTGCAGTGCAAGTAGCCCTGTGTGTGATGGGCTAGCTGCAGCACAGAAAGACTGCAGTGCAAGTAGCCCTGTGTGTGATGGGCTAGTTGCAGCAGAGAAAGACTGCAGTGCAAGTAGCCCTGTGTGTGATGGGCTAGCTGCAGCAGAGAAAGGCTGCAGTGCAAGTAGCCCTCTGTCTGATGGGCTAGTTGCGGCACAGGCACCTAGCTTCAATACTGAAGCTAGAAGAAAGACTGCAGTGCAAGTAGCCCTGTGTGTGATGGGCTAGCTACAGCACAGAAAGACTGCAGTGCAAGTCGCCCTGTGTGTGATGGGCTAGCTGCAGCAGAGAAAGACTGCAGTGCAAGTAGCCCTGTGTGTGATGGGCAAACTGCAGCAGAGAAAGACTGCAGTGCAAGTAACCCTGTGTGTGATGGGCTAGTTGCGGCAGAGGCACCAAGCTTCAATACTGAAGCTAAAAGAAAGACTGCAGTGCAAGTAGCCCTGTGTGATGGGCTAGCTGCGGCACAGAAACCTGGCTTCATTACTGTAGCTAGAAAAAAGACTGCAGTGCAAGTAGCCCCGTGTGTGATGGACTAGCTGCAGCACAGGCACCTACGTTCACTACTAAAGCTAGAAGTAAGACTGCAGTGCAAGTAGCCTTGTGCGTGATGGGCTAGCCGCAGCACAGAAAGACTGCAGTGCAAGCAGTCCTGTGTGTGATGGGCTAGCTGCGGCACAGGCACCTGCCTTCACTATTGTAGCTAGAAGTGCAAGTAGCCCTGTGTGTGATGGGTTAGCTGCAGCACAGAAAGACTGTAGTGCAAGTAGCCCTGTGTGTAATGGGCTTGCTGCTCAGAAAAAGACTGCTGTGCAAGTAGCCCTGTGTGTGATGCGTTAGCTGCGGCACAGGCACCTGCCTTCACTACTGAAGCTAGAAGAAAGACTGCAGTGCAAGTAGCCCTGTGTGTGAAGGGGTAGCTGCAGCACAGAAAGACTGCAGTTAAAGTAGCTCTGTGTGTGATGGGCTAACTGCAGCACAGGCAACTGGCTTCACTACAGTAGCTAGAAAAAGACTGCAGTGCAAGTAGCCCTGTGTTTGATTGGCTAACTTCAGCACAGGCACCTAGCTTCACTACTGTAGCTAGAAAAAAGACTGTAGTGCAAGTAGCCCTATGTACGATGGGCTAGCTGCCGCAGAGAAAGACTGCAGTGCAAGTAGCCCTGTGTGTGATGGGCTAGCTGCGGCACAGGCACCTGGCTTCAATACTGAAGCTAGAAGAAAGACTGCAGTGCAAGTAGCCCTGTGTCATGGGCTAGCTGCGGCACAGGCACCTGGCTGCACTACTGTAGCTAGAAAAAACACTGCAGTGCAAGTAACCCTGTGTTTGATGGGCTGGCTGCAGCACAGACAGACTGCAGTGCAAGTAGCCCTGTGTGTGTTGGGCTAACTGCAGCACAGGCACCTGGCTACAATACTGAAGCTAGAAGAAAGAATGCATTGCAAGTAGCTCTGTGTGTGATGGGATAGCTGCAGCACAGAAAGAATGCAGTGCAAGTAGCCCTGTGCGTGATGGGCTAGCTTCAGCACAGGCACCTGGCTTCACTACTGAAGCTAGAAGAAAGACTGCAGTGCAAGTAGCCCTGTGTGTGATGGGCTAGCTGCAGCAGAGAATGAGTGCAGTGCAAATAGCCCTGTGTGTGATGGGCTAACTGCAGCACAGGCACCTGGCTTCACTACTGTAGCTAGAAAAAAGACTGCAGTGCAAGTAGCCCTGTGTGTGATAGGCGAACTGCAGCACAGGCACCTGGCTTCACTACTGAAGTTAGAAGAAAGACTGCAGTGCAAGTAGCCCTGTGTGCGATAGGCTAACTGCAGCACAGGCACCTGGCTTCACTACTGAAGTTAGAAGAAAGACTGCAGTGCAAGTAGCCCTGTGTGATGGGTTAGCTGCAGCAGAGAAAGAGTGCAGTGCAAATAGCCCTGTGTGTGATGGGCTAACTGCAGCACAGGCACCTGGCTTCACTACTGTAGCTAGAAAAAAGACTGCAGTGCAAGTAGCCCTGTGTGTGATAGGCTAACTGCAGCACAGGCACCTGGCTTCACTACTGAAGTTAGAAGAAAGACTGCAGTGCAAGTAGCCCTGTGTGTGATGGGCTGGCTGCAGCACAGAAAGACTGCAGTGCAAGTAGCCCTGTGTGTGTTGGGCTAGCTGCGGCACAGGCACCAGGCTTCAATACTGAAGCTAGAAGAAAGAATGCAGTGCAGGTAGCCCTGTTTGTGATGGGCTAGCTGCAGCACAGAAAGACTGCAGTGCAAGTAGCCCTGTGTGTGATGGCCTAGCTGCGGCACAGGCACCTGCCTTCACCACTGAAGCTCGAAGAAAGACTGCAGTGCAAGTAGCCCTGTGTGTGATGGGCTAGCTGCGGCACAGGCAACTGCCTTCACTACTGAAGCTAGAAGAAAGACTGCAGTGCAAGTAGCCCTGTGTGTGGGCTAGCTGCGGAACAGGCACCTTCCTTCACTACTGAAGCTAGAAGGAAGACTGCAGTGCAAGTAGCCCTGTGTGATGGGCTAGCTGCGGCACAAGAACCTGCCTTCACTACTGAATCTAGAAGAAAGACTGCAGTGCAAGTAGCCCTGTGTTTGATGGGGTTGCTGCTGCACAGAAATACTGCTGTGCAAGTAGCCCTGTGTGTGATGGGCTAGCTGCGGCACAGGCTCCTGCCTTCACTACTGAATCTAGAAGAAAGACTGCAGTGCAAGTAGCCCTGTGTGTGATGGGCTAGCTGTGGGACAGGCACCTGCCTTCACCACTGAAGCTAGCATAAAGACTGCAGTGCAAGTAGCCGTGTGTGTGATGGGCTAGCTACAGCACACAAAGAATGCAGTGCAAGTAGCCCTGTGTGTGATGGGCTAGCTGCGGCAAAGGCATCTGCCTTCACCACTGAACTAGAAGAAAGACTGCAGTGCAAGTAGCCCTGTGTGTGATGGGCTAGCTGCAGCACAGAAAGAATGCAGTTCAAGTAGCCCTGTGTGTGATGGGCTAGCTGTGGCACAGGCACATGGCTTCACTACTGTAGCTAGAAAAAAGACTGCTGTGCAAGTAGCCCTGTGTGTGATGGGCTAGCAGCAGTAGAGAAAGACTGCAGGGTAAGTTGCCCTGTGTGTGATGTGCTAGCTGTGGCACAGGCACCTAGCTTCACTACTGTAGTTAGAAGAAAGACTGCAGTGCAAGTAGCCCTGTGTGTGATGGGCTAGCTGCAGCAAAGAAAGACTGAAGTGCAAGTAGCCCTGTGTGTGATGGGCTACCTGCAGCAGAGAAAGACTGCAGTGCAAGTAGCCCTGTGTGTGATGGGCTAGCTGCAGCAGAGAAAATCTGCAGTGCAAGTAGCCCTGTGTGTGATGGGCTAGTTGCGGCACAGCCACCTAGCTTCAATACTGAAGCTATAAGAAAGACTGCAGTGCAAGTAGCCCTGTGTGTGATGGGCTAGCTGCAGCACAGAAAGACTGCAGTGCAAGTAGCCCTGTGTGTGATGGGCTAGCTGCAGCAGAGAAAGACTGCAGTGCAAGTAGCCCTGTGTGTGATGGGGCGAGCTGCAGCAGAGAAAGACTGCATTGCAAGTAGCCCTGTGTGTGATGGGCTAGTTGCGGCAGAGGCACCTAGCTTCAATACTGAAGCTAGAAGAAAGACTGCAGTGCAAGTAGCCCTGTGTGATGGGCTAGCTGTGGCACAGACACCTGGCTTCACTACTAAAGCTAGAAGTAAGACTGCAGTGCAAGTAGCCTTGTGCGTGATGGGCTAGCTGCAGCACAGAAAGACTGCAGTGCAAGCAGTCCTGTGTGTGATGGGCTAGCTGCGGCACAGGCAGCTGCCTTCACTATTGTAGCTAGAAGAAAGACTGCAGTGCAAGTAGCCCTGTGTGTGATGGGCTAGCTGCAGCACGGAAAGACTGCAGTGCAAGTAGCCCTGTGTGTGATGGGCTTGCTGCTGCACAGAAATACTGCTGTGCAAGTAGCCCTGTGTGTGATGGGCTAACTGCAGCACAGGCACCTGGCTTCACTACTGTAGCTAGAAAAAGACTGCAGTGCAAGTAGCCCTGTGTTTGATGGGCTAACTGCAGCACAGGCACCTGGCTTCACTACTGTAGCTAGAAAAAAGACTGCAGTGCAAGTAGCCCTGTGTGTGATGGGCTAGCTGCAGCAGAAAAAGACTGCAGTGCAAGTAGCCCTCTGTGTGATGGGCTAGCTGCGGCACAGGCACCTAGCTTCACTACTGTAGCTAGAAGAAAGACTGCAGTGCAAGTAGCACTGTGTGTGATGGGCTAGCTGCGGCACAGGCACCTGCCTTCACCACTGAAGTTAGAAGAAAGACTGCAGTGCAAGTAGCCCTGTGTGTGATGGGCTAGCTGCAGCACAGAAAGACTGCAGTGCAAGTAGCCCTGTGTGTGATGGGCTAGCTGCAGCAGAGAAAGACTGCAGTGCAAGTAGCCCTGTGTGTGATGGGCTAGCTGCAGCAGAGAAAGACTGCAGTGCAAGTAGCCCTCTGTGTGATGGGCTAGTTGCGGCACAGGCACCTAGCTTCAATACTGAAGCTAGAAGAAAGACTGCAGTGCAAGGAGCCCTGTGTGTGATGGGCTAGCTACAGCACAGAAAGACTGCAGTGCAAGTCGCCCTGTGTGTGATGGGCTAGCTGCAGCAGAGAAAGACTGCAGTGCAAGTAGCCCTGTGTGTGATAGGCAAACTGCGGCACAGGCACCTGCCTTCACTATTGTAGCTAGAAGAAGGACTGCAGTGCAATTAGCCCTGTGTGTGATGGGTTAGCTGCAGCACAGAAAGACTGCTGTGCAAGTAGCCCTGTGTGTGATGGGCTAGCTGCGGCACAGGCACCTGCCTTCACTACTGAAGCTAGAAGAAAGACTGCAGTGCAAGTAGCCCTGTGTGTGGTGGGGTAGCTGCAGCACAGAAAGACTGCAGTTAAAGTAGCCCTGTGTGTGATGGGCTAACTGCAGCACAGGCAACTGGCTTCACTACAGTAGCTAGAAAAAGACTGCAGTGCAAGTAGCCCTGTGTTTGATTGGCTAACTGCAGCACAGGCACCTGGCTTCACTACTGTAGCTAGAAAAAAGACTGTAGTGCAAGTAGCCCTGTGTGCGATGGGCTAGCTGCCGCAGAGAAAGACTGCAGTGCAAGTAGCCCTGTGTGTGATGGGCTAGCTGCGGCACAGGCACCTGGCTTCAATACTGAAGCTAGAAGAAAGACTGCAGTGCAAGTAGCCCTGTGTCATGGGCTAGCTGCAGCACAGGCACCTGGCTGCACTACTGTAGGTAGCTAGAAAAAACACTGCAGTGCAAGTAACCCTGTGTTTGATGGGCTGGCTGCAGCACAGACAGACTGCAGTACAAGTAGCCCTGTGTGTGTTGGGCTAACTGCAGCACAGGCACCTGGCTTCAATACTGAAGCTAGAAGAAAGAATGCATTGCAAGTAGCCCTGTGTGTGATGGGTTAGCTGCAGCACAGAAAGAATGCAGTGCAAGTAGCCCTGTGCGTGATGGGCTAGCTGCAGCACAGGCACCTGGCTTCACTACTGAAGCTTGAAAAAAGACTGTAGTGCAAGTAGCCCTGTGTGCGATGGGCTAGCTGCCGCAGAGAAAGACTGCAGTGCAAGTAGCCCTGTGTGTGATGGGCTAGCTGCGGCACAGGCACCTGGCTTCAATACTGAAGCTAGAAGAAACACTGCAGTGCAAG
Source organism: Ambystoma mexicanum (assembly GCF_040938575.1). Taxonomy (NCBI): domain Eukaryota; kingdom Metazoa; phylum Chordata; class Amphibia; order Caudata; family Ambystomatidae; genus Ambystoma; species Ambystoma mexicanum. The sequence continues at coordinate 4,438,110 of NC_090931.1, read as the reverse complement.
TAGCCCTGTGTCATGGGCTAGCTGCGGCACAGGCACCTGGCTGCACTACTGTAGCTAGAAAAAACACTGCAGTGCAAGTAACCCTGTGTTTGATGGGCTGGCTGCAGCACAGACAGACTGCAGTAAAAGTAGCCCTGTGTGTGTTGGGCTAACTGCAGCACAGGCACTTGGCTTCAATACTGAAGCTAGAAGAAAGAATGCATTGCAAGTAGCCCTGTGTGTGATGGGCTAGCTGCAGCACAGGCACCTGGCTTCACTACTGAAGCGCTAGAAGAAAGACTGCAGTGCAAGTAGCCCTGTGTGTGATGGGCTAGCTGCAGCAGAGAAAGAGTGCAGTGCAAATAGCCCTGTGTGTGATGGGCTTACTGCAGCACAGGCACCTGGCTTCACTACTGTAGCTAGAAAAAAGACTGCAGTGCAAGTAGCCCTGTGTGTGATAGGCTAACTGCAGCACAGGCACCTGGCTTCACTACTGTAGCTAGAAAAAAGACTGCAGTGCAAGTAGCCCTGTGTGTGATGGGTTAGCTGCAGCAGAGGATGTCTGCAGTGCAAGTAACCCTGTATGTGATGGGCTAGCTGCGGCACAGATACCTGGCTTCACTACTGTAGCTAGAAAAAAGACTGCAGTGCAAGTAGCCCTGTGTGTGATAGGCTAACTGCAGCACAGGCACCTGGCTTCACTACTGAAGTTAGAAGAAAGACTGCAGTGCAAGTAGCCCTGTGTGTGATAGGCTAACTGCAGCACAGGCACCTGGCTTCACTACTGAAGTTAGAAGAAAGACTGCAGTGCAAGTAGCCCTGTGTGTGATGGGTTAGCTGCAGCAGAGAAAGAGTGCAGTGCAAATAGCCCTGTGTGTGATGGGCTAACTGCAGCACAGGCACCTGGCTTCACTACTGTAGCTAGAAAAAAGACTGCAGTGCAAGTAGCCCGGTGTGTGATAGGCTAACTGCAGCACAGGCACCTGGCTTCACTACTGAAGTTAGAAGAAAGACTGCAGTGCAAGTAGCCCTGTGTCATGGGCTAGCTGCGGCACAGGCACCTGGCTAAACTACTGTAGCTAGAAAAAACACTGCAGTGCAAGTAACCCTGTGTGTGATGGGCTGGCTGCAGCACAGAAAGACTGCAGTGCAAGTAGCCCTGTGTGTGTTGGGCTAGCTGCGGCACAGGCACCAGGCTTCAAAACTGAAGATAGAAGAAAGAATGCAGTGCAGGTAGCCCTGTGTGTGATGGGCTAGCTGCGGCACAGGCAACTGCCTTCACTACTGAAGCTCGAAGAAAGACTGCAGTGCAAGTAGCATTGTGTGTGGGTTAGCTGCGGAACAGGCACCTTCCTTCACTACTGAAGCTAGAAGGAAGACTGCAGTGCAAGTAGCCCTGTGTGATGGGCTAGCTGCGGCACAGGCACCTGCCTTCACTACTGAAGCTAGAAGAAGGACTGAAGTGCAAGTAGCCCTGTGTGTGATGGGCTAGCTGTGGCACAAGAACCTGCCTTCACTACTGAATCTAGAAGAAAGACTGCAGTGCAAGTAGCCCTGTGTGTGATGGGCTAGCTGCGGCACAGGCTCCTGCCTTCACTACTGAAGCTAGAAGAAAGATTGCAGTGCAAGTAGCCTTGTGTGTGATGGGCTAGCTGCAGCACAGAAAGATGGCAGTGCAAGCAGTCCTGTGTGTGGTGGGCTACTTGCGGCACAGGCACTTGGCTTCACTACTGTAGCTGGAAAAAAGACTGCAGTGCAAGTAGCCCTGTGTGTGATGGGCTAGCTGCGGGACAGGCACCTGCCTTCACCACTGAAGCTAGCATAAAGACTGCAGTGTAAGTAGCCGTGTGTTTGATGGGCTAGCTACAGCACACAAAGAATGCAGTGCAAGTAGCCCTGTGTGTGATGGGCTAGCTGCGGCAAAGGCATCTGCCTTCACCACTGAACTAGAAGAAAGACTGCAGTGCAAGTAGCCCTGTGTGTGATGGGCTAGCTGCAGCACAGAAAGAATGCAGTTCAAGTAGCCCTGTGTGTGATGGGCTAGCTGTGGCACAGGCACCTGGCTTCACTACTGTAGCTAGAAAAAAGATTGCTGTGCAAGTAGCCCTGTGTGTGATGGGCTAGCTGTAGCAGAGAAAGACTGCAGTGCAAATAGCCCTGTGTGTGATGGGCTAGCTGCAGCAAAGAAAGACTGCAGTGCAAGTAGCCCTGTGTGTGATGGGCTACCTGCAGCAGAGAAAGACTGCAGTGCAAGTAGCCCTGTGTGTGATGGGCTAGGTGCAGCAGAGAAAGACTGCAGTGCAAGTAGCCCTGTGTGTGATGGGCTAGCTGCAGCAGAGAAAGACTGCAGTGCAAGTAGCTCTGTGTGTGATAGGCTAGTTGCGGCACAGCCACCTAGCTTCAATACTGAAGCTATAAGAAAGACTGCAGTGCAAGTAGCCCTGTGTGTGATGGGCTAGCTGCAGCACAGGAAGACTGCAGTGCAAGTGGCCCTGTGTGTGATTGGCTAGCTGCAGCAGAGAAAGACTGAAGTGCAAGTAGCCCTGTGTGTGATGGGGCGAGCTGCAGCAGAGAAAGACTGCATTGCAAGTAGCCCTGTGTGTGATGGGCTAGTTGCGGCAGAGGCACCTTGCTTCAATACTGACGCTAGAAGAAAGACTGCAGTGCAAGTAGCCTTGTGTGTGATGGGCTAGCTGCGGCACAGGCACCTGGCTTCACTACTGAAGTTAGAAGAAAGACTGCAGTGCAAGTAGCCCTGTGTGTGATGGGTTAGCTGCAGCAGAGAAAGAGTGCAGTGCAAATAGCCCTGTGTGTGATGGGCTAACTGCAGCACAGGCACCTGGCTTCACTACTGTAGCTAGAAAAAAGACTGCAGTGCAAGTAGCCCGGTGTGTGATAGGCTAACTGCAGCACAGACACCTGGCTTCACTACTGAAGTTAGAAGAAAGACTGCAGTGCAAGTAGCCCTGTGTCATGGGCTAGCTGCGGCACAGGCACCTGGCTAAACTACTGTAGATAGAAAAAACACTGCAGTGCAAGTAACCCTGTGTGTGATGGGCTGGCTGCAGCACAGAAAGACTGCAGTGCAAGTAGCCCTGTGTGTGTTGGGCTAGCTGCGGCACAGGCACCAGGCTTCAAAACTGAAGCTAGAAGAAAGAATGCAGTGCAGGTAGCCCTGTGTGTGATGGGCTAGCTGCGGCACAGGCAACTGCCTTCACTACTGAAGCTAGAAGAAAGACTGCAGTGCAAGTAGCATTGTGTGTGGGCTAGCTGAGGAACAGGCACCTTCCTTCACTACTGAAGCTAGAAGGAAGACTGCAGTGCTAGTAGCCCTGTGTGATGGGCTAGCTGCGGCACAGGCACCTGTCTTCACTACTGAAGCTAGAAGAAGGACGGCAGTGCAAGTAGCCCTGTGTGTGATGGGCTAGCTGTGGCACAAGAACCTGCCTTCACTACTGAAGCTAGAAGAAAGATTGCAGTGCAAGTAGCCTTGTGTGTGATGGGCTAGCTGCAGCACAGAAAGATGGCAGTGCAAGCAGTCCTGTGTGTGGTGGACTACTTGCGGCACAGGCACTTGGCTTCACTACTGTAGCTAGAAAAAAGACTGCAGTACAAGTAGCCCTGTGTGTGATGGGCTAGCTGTGGGACAGGCACCTGCCTTCACCACTGAAGCTAGCATAAAGACTGCAGTGCAAGTAGCCGTGTGTGTGATGGGCTAGCTACAGCACACAAAGAATGCAGTGCAAGTAGCCCTGTGTGTGATGGGCTAGCTGCGGCAAAGGCATCTGCCTTCACCACTGAACTAGAAGAAAGACTGCAGTGCAAGTAGCCCTGTGTGTGATGGGCTAGCTGCAGCACAGAAAGAATGCAGTTCAAGTAGCCCTGTGTGTGATGGGCTAGCTGTGGCACAGGCACATGGCTTCACTACTGTAGCTAGATAAAAGACTGCAGTGCAAGTAGCCCTGTGTGTGATGGGCTAGCTGTGGCAAAGAAAGACTGCAGTGCAAGTAGCCCTGTGTGTGATGGGCTACCTGAAGCAGAGAAAGACTGCAGTGCAAGTAGCCCTGTGTGTGATGGGCTAGCTGCAGCAGAGAAAGACTGCAGTGCAAGTAGCCCTGTGTGTGATGGGCTAGTTGCGGCACAGCCGCCTAGCTTCAATACTGAAGCTATAAGAAAGACTGCAGTGCAAGTAGCCCTGTGTGTGATGGGCTAGCTGCAGCAGAGAAAGACTGCAGTGCAAGTAGCCCTGTGTGTGATGGGCTAGCTGCAGCAGAGAAAGACTGCAGTGCAAGTAGCCCTGTGTGTGATGGGGCGAGCTGCAGAAGAGAAAGACTGCATTGCAAGTAGCCCTGTGTGTGATGGGCTAGTTGCGGCAGAGGCACCTAGCTTCACTACTAAAGCTAGAAGTAAGACTGCAGTGCAAGTAGCCTTGTGCGTGATGGGCTAGCTGCAGCACAGAAAGACTGCAGTGCAAGCAGTCCTGTGTGTGATGGGCTAGATGCGGCACAGGCAGCTGCCTTCACTATTGTAGCTAGAAGAAAGACTGCAGTGAAAGTAGCCCTGTGTGTGATGGGCTAGCTGCAGCACGGAAAGACTGCAGTGCAAGTAGCCCTGTGTGTGATGGGCTAGCTGCAGCAGAGAAAGACTGCAGTGCAAGTAGCCCTGTGTGTGATGGGCTAGCTGCAGCAGAGAAAGACTGCAGTGCAAGTAGCCCTGTGTGTGATGGGGCGAGCTGCAGAAGAGAAAGACTGCATTGCAAGTAGCCCTGTGTGTGATGGGCTAGTTGCGGCAGAGGCACCTAGCTTCACTACTAAAGCTAGAAGTAAGACTGCAGTGCAAGTAGCCTTGTGCGTGATGGGCTAGCTGCAGCACAGAAAGACTGCAGTGCAAGCAGTCCTGTGTGTGATGGGCTAGATGCGGCACAGGCAGCTGCCTTCACTATTGTAGCTAGAAGAAAGACTGCAGTGCAAGTAGCCCTGTGTGTGATGGGCTAGCTGCAGCACGGAAAGACTGCAGTGCAAGTAGCCCTGTGTGTGATGGGCTTGCTGCTGCACAGAAAGACTGCTGTGCAAGTAGCCCTGTGTGTGATGGGCTAACTGCAGCACAGGCACTTGGCTTCACTACTGTAGCTAGAAAAAGACTGCAGTGCAAGTAGCCCTGTGTTTGATGGGCTAACTGCAGCACAGGCACCTGGCTTCACTACTGTAGCTAGAAAAAAGACTGCAGTGCAAGTAGCCCTGTGTGTGATGGGCTAGCTGCAGCAGAAAAATACTGCAGTGCAAGTAGCCCTGTGTGTGATGGGCTAGCTGCGGCACAGGCACCTAGCTTCACTACTGTAGCTAGAAGAAAGACTGCAGTGCAAGTAGCACTGTGTGTGATGGGCTAGCTGCGGCACAGGCACCTGCCTTCACCACTGAAGTTAGAAGAAAGACTGAAGTGCAAGTAGCCCTGTGTGTGATGGGCTAGCTGCAGCACAGAAAGACTGCAGTGCAAGTAGCCCTGTGTGTGATGGGCTAGCTGCAGCAGAGAAAGACTGCAGTGCAAGTAGCCATGTGTGTGATGGGCTAGCTGCAGCAGAGAAAGACTACAGTGCAAGTAGCCCTCTGTGTGATGGGCTAGTTGCGGCACAGGCACCTAGCTTCAATACTGAAGCTAGAAGAAAGACTGCAGTGCAAGTAGCCCTGTGTGTGATGGGCTAGCTACAGCACAGAAAGACTGCAGTGCAAGTCGCCCTGTGTGTGATGGGCTAGCTGCAGCAGAGAAAGACTGCAGTGCAAGTAGCCCTGTGTGTGATGGGCAAACTGCGGCACAGGCACCTGCCTTCACTATTGTAGCTAGAAGAAAGACTGCAGTGCAATTAGCCCTGTGTGTGATGGGTTAGCTGCAGCACAGAAAGTCTGCTGTGCAAGTAGCCCTGTGTGTGGTGGGGTAGCTGCAGCACAGAAAGACTGCAGTTAAAGTAGCCCTGTGTGTGATGGGCTAACTGCAGCACAGGCAACTGGCTTCACTACAGTAGCTAGAAAAAGACTGCAGTGGAAGTAGCCCTGTGTTTGATTGGCTAACTGCAGCACAGGCACCTGGCTTCACTACTGTAGCTAGAAAAAAGACTGTAGTGCAAGTAGCCCTGTGTGCGATGGGCTAGCTGCCCCAGAGAAAGACTGCAGTGCAAGTAGCCCTGTGTGTGATGGGCTAGCTGCGGCACAGGCACCTGGTTTCAATACTGAAGCTAGAAGAAAGACTGCAGTGCAAGTAGCCCTGTGTCATGGGCTAGCTGCGGCACAGGCACCTGGCTGCACTACTGTAGCTAGATAAAACACTGCAGTGCAAGTAACCCTGTGTGTGATGGGCTGGCTGCAGCACAGACAGACTGCAGTGCAAGTAGCCCTGTGTGTGTTGGGCTAACTGCAGCACAGGCACCTGGCTACAATACTGAAGCTAGAAGAAAGAATGCATTGCAAGTAGCCCTTTGTGTGATGGGATAGCTGCAGCACAGAAATAATGCAGTGCAAGTAGCCCTGTGCGTGATTGGCTAGCTGCAGCACAGGCACCTGGCTTCACTACTGTAGCTAGAAAAAAGACTGCAGTGCAAGTAGCCCTGTGTGTGATAGGCTAACTGCAGCACAGGCACCTGGCTTCACTACTGAAGTTAGAAGAAAGACTGCAGTGCAAGTAGCCCTGTGTGTGATGGGCTAGCTGCAGCACAGAAAGACTGCAGTGCAAGTAGCCCTGTGTGTGATGGGCTAGTTGCAGCAGAGAAAGACTGCAGTGCAAGTAGCCCTGTGTGTGATGGGCTAGCTGCAGCAGAGAAAGACTGCAGTGCAAGTAGCCCTCTGTCTGATGGGCTAGTTGCGGCACAGGCACCTAGCTTCAATACTGAAGCTAGAAGAAAGACTGCAGTGCAAGTAGCCCTGTGTGTGATGGGCTAGCTACAGCACAGAAAGACTGCAGTGCAAGTCGCCCTGTGTGTGATGGGCTAGCTGCAGCAGAGAAAGACTGCAGTGCAAGTAGCCCTGTGTGTGATGGGCAAACTGCAGCAGAGAAAGACTGCAGTGCAAGTAACCCTGTGTGTGATGGGCTAGTTGCGGCAGAGGCACCAAGCTTCAATACTGAAGCTAAAAGAAAGACTGCAGTGCAAGTAGCCCTGTGTGATGGGCTAGCTGCGGCACAGAAACCTGGCTTCATTACTGTAGCTAGAAAAAAGACTGCAGTGCAAGTAGCCCCGTGTGTGATGGACTAGCTGCAGCACAGGCACCTACGTTCACTACTAAAGCTAGAAGTAAGACTGCAGTGCAAGTAGCCTTGTGCGTGATGGGCTAGCCACAGCACAGAAAGACTGCAGTGCAAGCAGTCCTGTGTGTGATGGGCTAGCTGCGGCACAGGCACCTGCCTTCACTATTGTAGCTAGAGGTGCAAGTAGCCCTGTGTGTGATGGGTTAGCTGCAGCACAGAAAGACTGTAGTGCAAGTAGCCCTGTGTGTAATGGGCTTGCTGCTCAGAAAAAGACTGCTGTGCAAGTAGCCCTGTGTGTGATGTGTTAGCTGCGGCACAGGCACCTGCCTTCACTACTGAAGCTAGAAGAAAGACTGCAGTGCAAGTAGCCCTGTGTGTGAAGGGGTAGCTGCAGCACAGAAAGACTGCAGTTAAAGTAGCTCTGTGTGTGATGGGCTAACTGCAGCACAGGCAACTGGCTTCACTACAGTAGCTAGAAAAAGACTGCAGTGCAAGTAGCCCTGTGTTTGATTGGCTAACTTCAGCACAGGCACCTAGCTTCACTACTGTAGCTAGAAAAAAGACTGTAGTGCAAGTAGCCCTATGTGCGATGGGCTAGCTGCCGCAGAGAAAGACTGCAGTGCAAGTAGCCCTGTGTGTGATGGGCTAGCTGCGGCACAGGCACCTGGCTTCAATACTGAAGCTAGAAGAAAGATTGCAGTGCAAGTAGCCCTGTGTCATGGGCTAGCTGCGGCACAGGCACCTGGCTGCACTACTGTAGCTAGAAAAAAACACTGCAGTGCAAGTAACCCTGTGTTTGATGGGCTGGCTGCAGCACAGACAGACTGCAGTGCAAGTAGCCCTGTGTGTGTTGGGCTAACTGCAGCACAGGCACCTGGCTACAATACTGAAGCTAGAAGAAAGAATGCATTGCAAGTAGCTCTGTGTGTGATGGGATAGCTGCAGCACAGAAAGAATGCAGTGCAAGTAGCCCTGTGCGTGATGGGCTAGCTTCAGCACAGGCACCTGGCATCACTACTGAAGCTAGAAGAAAGACTGCAGTGCAAGTAGCCCTGTGTGTGATGGGCTAGCTGCAGCAGAGAATGAGTGCAGTGCAAATTGCCCTGTGTGTGATGGGCTAACTGCAGCACAGGCACCTGGCTTCACTACTGTAGCTAGAAAAAAGACTGCAGTGCAAGTAGCCCTGTGTGTGATAGGCGAACTGCAGCACAGGCACCTGGCTTCACTACTGAAGTTAGAAGAAAGACTGCAGTGCAAGTAGCCCTGTGTGCGATAGGCTAACTGCAGCACAGGCACCTGGCTTCACTACTGAAGTTAGAAGAAAGACTGCAGTGCAAGTAGCCCTGTGTGATGGGTTAGCTGCAGCAGAGAAAGAGTGCAGTGCAAATAGCCCTGTGTGTGATGGGCTAACTGCAGCACAGGCACCTGGCTTCACTACTGTAGCTAGAAAAAAGACTGCAGTGCAAGTAGCCCTGTGTGTGATAGGCTAACTGCAGCACAGGCACCTGCCTTCACTACTGAAGCTAGAAGAAAGACTGCAGTGCAAGTAGCCCTGTGTGTGAAGGGGTAGCTGCAGCACAGAAAGACTGCAGTTAAAGTAGCTCTGTGTGTGATGGGCTAACTGCAGCACAGGCAACTGGCTTCACTACAGTAGCTAGAAAAAGACTGCAGTGCAAGTAGCCCTGTGTTTGATTGGCTAACTTCAGCACAGGCACCTAGCTTCACTACTGTAGCTAGAAAAAAGACTGTAGTGCAAGTAGCCCTATGTGCGATGGGCTAGCTGCCGCAGAGAAAGACTGCAGTGCAAGTAGCCCTGTGTGTGATGGGATAGCTGCGGCACAGGCACCTGGCTTCAATACTGAAGCTAGAAGAAAGATTGCAGTGCAAGTAGCCCTGTGTCATGGGCTAGCTGCGGCACAGGCACCTGGCTGCACTACTGTAGCTAGAAAAAAACACTGCAGTGCAAGTAACCCTGTGTTTGATGGGCTGGCTGCAGCACAGACAGACTGCAGTGCAAGTAGCCCTGTGTGTGTTGGGCTAACTGCAGCACAGGCACCTGGCTACAATACTGAAGCTAGAAGAAAGAATGCATTGCAAGTAGCTCTGTGTGTGATGGGATAGCTGCAGCACAGAAAGAATGCAGTGCAAGTAGCCCTGTGCGTGATGGGCTAGCTTCAGCACAGGCACCTGGCATCACTACTGAAGCTAGAAGAAAGACTGCAGTGCAAGTAGCCCTGTGTGTGATGGGCTAGCTGCAGCAGAGAATGAGTGCAGTGCAAATTGCCCTGTGTGTGATGGGCTAACTGCAGCACAGGCACCTGGCTTCACTACTGTAGCTAGAAAAAAGACTGCAGTGCAAGTAGCCCTGTGTGTGATAGGCGAACTGCAGCACAGGCACCTGGCTTCACTACTGAAGTTAGAAGAAAGACTGCAGTGCAAGTAGCCCTGTGTGCGATAGGCTAACTGCAGCACAGGCACCTGGCTTCACTACTGAAGTTAGAAGAAAGACTGCAGTGCAAGTAGCCCTGTGTGATGGGTTAGCTGCAGCAGAGAAAGAGTGCAGTGCAAATAGCCCTGTGTGTGATGGGCTAACTGCAGCACAGGCACCTGGCTTCACTACTGTAGCTAGAAAAAAGACTGCAGTGCAAGTAGCCCTGTGTGTGATAGGCTAACTGCAGCACAGGCACCTGGCTTCACTACTGAAGTTAGAAGAAAGACTGCAGTGCAAGTAGCCCTGTGTGTGATGGGCTGGCTGCAGCACAGAAAGACTGCAGTGCAAGTAGCCCTGTGTGTGTTGGGCTAGCTGCGGCACAGGCACCAGGCTTCAATACTGAAGCTAGAAGAAAGAATGCAGTGCAGGTAGCCCTGTTTGTGATGGGCTAGCTGCAGCACAGAAAGACTGCAGTGCAAGTAGCCCTGTGTGTGATGGCCTAGCTGCGGCACAGGCACCTGCCTTCACCACTGAAGCTAGAAGAAAGACTGCAGTGCAAGTAGCCCTGTGTGTGATGGGCTAGCTGCGGCACAGGCAACTACCTTCACTACTGAAGCTAGAAGAAAGACTGCAGTGCAAGTAGCCCTGTGTGTGGGCTAGCTGCGGAACAGGCACCTTCCTTCACTACTGAAGCTAGAAGGAAGACTGCAGTGCAAGTAGCCCTGTGTGATGGGCTAGCTGCGGCACAAGAACCTGCCTTCACTACTGAATCTAGAAGAAAGACTGCAGTGCAAGTAGCCCTGTGTTTGATGGGTTTGCTGCTGCACAGAAATACTGCTGTGCAAGTAGCCCTGTGTGTGATGGGCTAGCTGCGGCACAGGCTCCTGCCTTCACTACTGAATCTAGAAGAAAGACTGCAGTGCAAGTAGCCCTGTGTGTGATGGGCTAGCTGTGGGACAGGCACCTGCCTTCACCACTGAAGCTAGCATAAAGACTGCAGTGCAAGTAGCCGTGTGTGTGATGGGCTAGCTACAGCACACAAAGAATGCAGTGCAAGTAGCCCTGTGTGTGATGGGCTAGCTGCGGCAAAGGCATCTGCCTTCACCACTGAACTAGAAGAAAGACTGCAGTGCAAGTAGCCCTGTGTGTGATGGGCTAGCTGCAGCACAGAAAGAATGCAGTTCAAGTAGCCCTGTGTGTGATGGGCTAGCTGTGGCACAGGCACATGGCTTCACTACTGTAGCTAGAAAAAAGACTGCTGTGCAAGTAGCCCTGTGTGTGATGGGCTAGCAGCAGTAGAGAAAGACTGCAGGGTAAGTTGCCCTGTGTGTGATGTGCTAGCTGTGGCACAGGCACCTAGCTTCACTACTGTAGTTAGAAGAAATACTGCAGTGCAAGTAGCCCTGTGTGTGATGGGCTAGCTGCAGCAAAGAAAGACTGCAGTGCAAGTAGCCCTGTGTGTGATGGGCTACCTGCAGCAGAGAAAGACTGCAGTGCAAGTAGCCCTGTGTGTGATGGGCTAGCTGCAGCAGAGAAAATCTGCAGTGCAAGTAGCCCTGTGTGTGATGGGCTAGTTGCGGCACAGCCACCTAGCTTCAATACTGAAGCTATAAGATAGACTGCAGTGCAAGTAGCCCTGTGTGTGATGGGCTAGCTGCAGCACAGAAAGACTGCAGTGCAAGTAGCCCTGTGTGTGATGGGCTAGCTGCAGCAGAGAAAGACTGCAGTGCAAGTAGCCCTGTGTGTGATGGGGCGAGCTGCAGCAGAGAAAGACTGCATTGCAAGTAACCCTGTGTGTGATGGGCTAGTTGCGGCAGAGGCACCTAGCTTCAATACTGAAGCTAGAAGAAAGACTGCAGTGCAAGTAGCCCTGTGTGATGGGCTAGCTGTGGCACAGACACCTGGCTTCACTACTAAAGCTAGAAGTAAGACTGCAGTGCAAGTAGCCTTGTGCGTGATGGGCTAGCTGCAGCACAGAAAGACTGCAGTGCAAGCAGTCCTGTGTGTGATGGGCTAGCTGCGGCACAGGCAGCTGCCTTCACTATTGTAGCTAGAAGAAAGACTGCAGTGCAAGTAGCCCTGTGTGTGATGGGCTAGCTGCAGCACGGAAAGACTGCAGTGCAAGTAGCCCTGTGTGTGATGGGCTTGCTGCTGCACAGAAATACTGCTGTGCAAGTAGCCCTGTGTGTGATGGGCTAACTGCAGCACAGGCACCTGGCTTCACTACTGTAGCTAGAAAAAGACTGCAGTGCAAGTAGCCCTGTGTTTGATGGGCTAACTGCAGCACAGGCACTTGGCTTTACTACTGTAGCTAGAAAAAAGACTGCAGTGCAAGTAGCCCTGTGTGTGATGGGCTAGCTGCAGCAGAAAAAGACTGCAGTGCAAGTAGCCCTCTGTGTGATGGGCTAGCTGCGGCACAGGCACCTAGCTTCACTACTGTAGCTAGAAGAAAGACTGCAGTGCAAGTAGCACTGTGTGTGATGGGCTAGCTGCGGCACAGGCACCTGCCTTCACCACTGAAGTTAGAAGAAAGACTGCAGTGCAAGTAGCCCTGTGTGTGATGGGCTAGCTGCAGCACAGAAAGACTGCAGTGCAAGTAGCCCTGTGTGTGATGGGCTAGCTGCAGCACAGGTACCTAGCTTCAATACTGAAGCTAGAAGAAAGACTGCAGTGCAAGTAGCCCTGTGTGTGATGGGCTAGCTACAGCACAGAAAGACTGCAGTGCAAGTCGCCCTGTGTGTGATGGGCTAGCTGCAGCAGAGAAAGACTGCAGTGCAAGTAGCCCTGTGTGTGATGGGCAAACTGCGGCACAGGCACCTGCCTTCACTATTGTAGCTAGAAGAAAGACTGCAGTGCAATTAGCCCTGTGTGTGATGGGTTAGCTGCAGCACAGAAAGACTGCTGTGCAAGTAGCCCTGTGTGTGATGGGCTAGCTGCGGCACAGGCACCTGCCTTCACTACTGAAGCTAGATGAAAGACTGCAGTGCAAGTAGCCCTGTGTGTGGTGGGGTAGCTGCAGCACAGAAAGACTGCAGTTAAAGTAGCCCTGTGTGTGATGGGCTAACTGCAGCACAGGCAACTGGCTTCACTACAGTAGCTAGAAAAAGACTGCAGTGCAAGTAGCCCTGTGTTTGATTGGCTAACTGCAGCACAGGCACCTGGCTTCACTACTGTAGCTAGAAAAAAGACTGTAGTGCAAGTAGCCCTGTGTGCGATGGGATAGCTGCAGCACAGAAAGAATGCAGTGCAAGTAGCCCTGTGTCATGGGCTAGCTGCAGCACAGGCACCTGGCTGCACTACTGTAGGTAGCTAGAAAAAACACTGCAGTGCAAGTAACCCTGTGTTTGATGGGCTGGCTGCAGCACAGACAGACTGCAGTACAAGTAGCCCTGTGTGTGTTGGGCTAACTGCAGCACAGGCACCTGGCTTCAATACTGAAGCTAGAAGAAAGAATGCATTGCAAGTAGCCCTGTGTGTGATGGGATAGCTGCAGCAGAGAAAGAGTGCAGTGCAAATAGCCCTGTGTGTGATGGGCTAACTGCAGCACAGGCACCTGGCTTCACTACTGTAGCTAGAAAAAAGACTGCAGTGCAAGTAGCCCGGTGTGTGATAGGCTAACTGCAGCACAGGCACCTGGCTTCACTACTGAAGTTAGAAGAAAGACTGCAGTGCAAGTAGCCCTGTGTCATGGGCTAGCTGCGGCACAGGCACCTGGCTAAACTACTGTAGCTAGAAAAAACACTGCAGTGCAAGTAACCCTGTGTGTGATGGGCTGGCTGCAGCACAGAAAGACTGCAGTGCAAGTAGCCCTGTGTGTGTTGGGCTAGCTGCGGCACAGGCACCAGGCTTCAAAACTGAAGATAGAAGAAAGAATGCAGTGCAGGTAGCCCTGTGTGTGATGGGCTAGCTGCGGCACAGGCAACTGCCTTCACTACTGAAGCTCGAAGAAAGACTGCAGTGCAAGTAGCATTGTGTGTGGGTTAGCTGCGGAACAGGCACCTTCCTTCACTACTGAAGCTAGAAGGAAGACTGCAGTGCAAGTAGCCCTGTGTGATGGGCTAGCTGCGGCACAGGCACCTGCCTTCACTACTGAAGCTAGAAGAAGGACTGAAGTGCAAGTAGCCCTGTGTGTGATGGGCTAGCTGTGGCACAAGAACCTGCCTTCACTACTGAATCTAGAAGAAAGACTGCAGTGCAAGTAGCCCTGTGTGTGATGGGCTAGCTGCGGCACAGGCTCCTGCCTTCACTACTGAAGCTAGAAGAAAGATTGCAGTGCAAGTAGCCTTGTGTGTGATGGGCTAGCTGCAGCACAGAAAGATGGCAGTGCAAGCAGTCCTGTGTGTGGTGGGCTACTTGCGGCACAGGCACTTGGCTTCACTACTGTAGCTGGAAAAAAGACTGCAGTGCAAGTAGCCCTGTGTGTGATGGGCTAGCTGCGGGACAGGCACCTGCCTTCACCACTGAAGCTAGCATAAAGACTGCAGTGTAAGTAGCCGTGTGTTTGATGGGCTAGCTACAGCACACAAAGAATGCAGTGCAAGTAGCCCTGTGTGTGATGGGCTAGCTGCGGCAAAGGCATCTGCCTTCACCACTGAACTAGAAGAAAGACTGCAGTGCAAGTAGCCCTGTGTGTGATGGGCTAGCTGCAGCACAGAAAGAATGCAGTTCAAGTAGCCCTGTGTGTGATGGGCTAGCTGTGGCACAGGCACCTGGCTTCACTACTGTAGCTAGAAAAAAGATTGCTGTGCAAGTAGCCCTGTGTGTGATGGGCTAGCTGTAGCAGAGAAAGACTGCAGTGCAAATAGCCCTGTGTGTGATGGGCTAGCTGCAGCAAAGAAAGACTGCAGTGCAAGTAGCCCTGTGTGTGATGGGCTACCTGCAGCAGAGAAAGACTGCAGTGCAAGTAGCCCTGTGTGTGATGGGCTAGGTGCAGCAGAGAAAGACTGCAGTGCAAGTAGCCCTGTGTGTGATGGGCTAGCTGCAGCAGAGAAAGACTGCAGTGCAAGTAGCTCTGTGTGTGATAGGCTAGTTGCGGCACAGCCACCTAGCTTCAATACTGAAGCTATAAGAAAGACTGCAGTGCAAGTAGCCCTGTGTGTGATGGGCTAGCTGCAGCACAGGAAGACTGCAGTGCAAGTGGCCCTGTGTGTGATTGGCTAGCTGCAGCAGAGAAAGACTGAAGTGCAAGTAGCCCTGTGTGTGATGGGGCGAGCTGCAGCAGAGAAAGACTGCATTGCAAGTAGCCCTGTGTGTGATGGGCTAGTTGCGGCAGAGGCACCTTGCTTCAATACTGACGCTAGAAGAAAGACTGCAGTGCAAGTAGCCTTGTGTGTGATGGGCTAGCTGCGGCACAGGCACCTGGCTTCACTACTGAAGTTAGAAGAAAGACTGCAGTGCAAGTAGCCCTGTGTGTGATGGGTTAGCTGCAGCAGAGAAAGAGTGCAGTGCAAATAGCCCTGTGTGTGATGGGCTAACTGCAGCACAGGCACCTGGCTTCACTACTGTAGCTAGAAAAAAGACTGCAGTGCAAGTAGCCCGGTGTGTGATAGGCTAACTGCAGCACAGACACCTGGCTTCACTACTGAAGTTAGAAGAAAGACTGCAGTGCAAGTAGCCCTGTGTCATGGGCTAGCTGCGGCACAGGCACCTGGCTAAACTACTGTAGATAGAAAAAACACTGCAGTGCAAGTAACCCTGTGTGTGATGGGCTGGCTGCAGCACAGAAAGACTGCAGTGCAAGTAGCCCTGTGTGTGTTGGGCTAGCTGCGGCACAGGCACCAGGCTTCAAAACTGAAGCTAGAAGAAAGAATGCAGTGCAGGTAGCCCTGTGTGTGATGGGCTAGCTGCGGCACAGGCAACTGCCTTCACTACTGAAGCTAGAAGAAAGACTGCAGTGCAAGTAGCATTGTGTGTGGGCTAGCTGAGGAACAGGCACCTTCCTTCACTACTGAAGCTAGAAGGAAGACTGCAGTGCTAGTAGCCCTGTGTGATGGGCTAGCTGCGGCACAGGCACCTGTCTTCACTACTGAAGCTAGAAGAAGGACGGCAGTGCAAGTAGCCCTGTGTGTGATGGGCTAGCTGTGGCACAAGAACCTGCCTTCACTACTGAAGCTAGAAGAAAGATTGCAGTGCAAGTAGCCTTGTGTGTGATGGGCTAGCTGCAGCACAGAAAGATGGCAGTGCAAGCAGTCCTGTGTGTGGTGGACTACTTGCGGCACAGGCACTTGGCTTCACTACTGTAGCTAGAAAAAAGACTGCAGTACAAGTAGCCCTGTGTGTGATGGGCTAGCTGTGGGACAGGCACCTGCCTTCACCACTGAAGCTAGCATAAAGACTGCAGTGCAAGTAGCCGTGTGTGTGATGGGCTAGCTACAGCACACAAAGAATGCAGTGCAAGTAGCCCTGTGTGTGATGGGCTAGCTGCGGCAAAGGCATCTGCCTTCACCACTGAACTAGAAGAAAGACTGCAGTGCAAGTAGCCCTGTGTGTGATGGGCTAGCTGCAGCACAGAAAGAATGCAGTTCAAGTAGCCCTGTGTGTGATGGGCTAGCTGTGGCACAGGCACATGGCTTCACTACTGTAGCTAGATAAAAGACTGCAGTGCAAGTAGCCCTGTGTGTGATGGGCTAGCTGTGGCAAAGAAAGACTGCAGTGCAAGTAGCCCTGTGTGTGATGGGCTACCTGAAGCAGAGAAAGACTGCAGTGCAAGTAGCCCTGTGTGTGATGGGCTAGCTGCAGCAGAGAAAGACTGCAGTGCAAGTAGCCCTGTGTGTGATGGGCTAGTTGCGGCACAGCCGCCTAGCTTCAATACTGAAGCTATAAGAAAGACTGCAGTGCAAGTAGCCCTGTGTGTGATGGGCTAGCTGCAGCAGAGAAAGACTGCAGTGCAAGTAGCCCTGTGTGTGATGGGCTAGCTGCAGCAGAGAAAGACTGCAGTGCAAGTAGCCCTGTGTGTGATGGGGCGAGCTGCAGAAGAGAAAGACTGCATTGCAAGTAGCCCTGTGTGTGATGGGCTAGTTGCGGCAGAGGCACCTAGCTTCACTACTAAAGCTAGAAGTAAGACTGCAGTGCAAGTAGCCTTGTGCGTGATGGGCTAGCTGCAGCACAGAAAGACTGCAGTGCAAGCAGTCCTGTGTGTGATGGGCTAGATGCGGCACAGGCAGCTGCCTTCACTATTGTAGCTAGAAGAAAGACTGCAGTGAAAGTAGCCCTGTGTGTGATGGGCTAGCTGCAGCACGGAAAGACTGCAGTGCAAGTAGCCCTGTGTGTGATGGGCTAGCTGCAGCAGAGAAAGACTGCAGTGCAAGTAGCCCTGTGTGTGATGGGCTAGCTGCAGCAGAGAAAGACTGCAGTGCAAGTAGCCCTGTGTGTGATGGGGCGAGCTGCAGAAGAGAAAGACTGCATTGCAAGTAGCCCTGTGTGTGATGGGCTAGTTGCGGCAGAGGCACCTAGCTTCACTACTAAAGCTAGAAGTAAGACTGCAGTGCAAGTAGCCTTGTGCGTGATGGGCTAGCTGCAGCACAGAAAGACTGCAGTGCAAGCAGTCCTGTGTGTGATGGGCTAGATGCGGCACAGGCAGCTGCCTTCACTATTGTAGCTAGAAGAAAGACTGCAGTGCAAGTAGCCCTGTGTGTGATGGGCTAGCTGCAGCACGGAAAGACTGCAGTGCAAGTAGCCCTGTGTGTGATGGGCTTGCTGCTGCACAGAAAGACTGCTGTGCAAGTAGCCCTGTGTGTGATGGGCTAACTGCAGCACAGGCACTTGGCTTCACTACTGTAGCTAGAAAAAGACTGCAGTGCAAGTAGCCCTGTGTTTGATGGGCTAACTGCAGCACAGGCACCTGGCTTCACTACTGTAGCTAGAAAAAAGACTGCAGTGCAAGTAGCCCTGTGTGTGATGGGCTAGCTGCAGCAGAAAAATACTGCAGTGCAAGTAGCCCTGTGTGTGATGGGCTAGCTGCGGCACAGGCACCTAGCTTCACTACTGTAGCTAGAAGAAAGACTGCAGTGCAAGTAGCACTGTGTGTGATGGGCTAGCTGCGGCACAGGCACCTGCCTTCACCACTGAAGTTAGAAGAAAGACTGAAGTGCAAGTAGCCCTGTGTGTGATGGGCTAGCTGCAGCACAGAAAGACTGCAGTGCAAGTAGCCCTGTGTGTGATGGGCTAGCTGCAGCAGAGAAAGACTGCAGTGCAAGTAGCCATGTGTGTGATGGGCTAGCTGCAGCAGAGAAAGACTACAGTGCAAGTAGCCCTCTGTGTGATGGGCTAGTTGCGGCACAGGCACCTAGCTTCAATACTGAAGCTAGAAGAAAGACTGCAGTGCAAGTAGCCCTGTGTGTGATGGGCTAGCTACAGCACAGAAAGACTGCAGTGCAAGTCGCCCTGTGTGTGATGGGCTAGCTGCAGCAGAGAAAGACTGCAGTGCAAGTAGCCCTGTGTGTGATGGGCAAACTGCGGCACAGGCACCTGCCTTCACTATTGTAGCTAGAAGAAAGACTGCAGTGCAATTAGCCCTGTGTGTGATGGGTTAGCTGCAGCACAGAAAGTCTGCTGTGCAAGTAGCCCTGTGTGTGGTGGGGTAGCTGCAGCACAGAAAGACTGCAGTTAAAGTAGCCCTGTGTGTGATGGGCTAACTGCAGCACAGGCAACTGGCTTCACTACAGTAGCTAGAAAAAGACTGCAGTGGAAGTAGCCCTGTGTTTGATTGGCTAACTGCAGCACAGGCACCTGGCTTCACTACTGTAGCTAGAAAAAAGACTGTAGTGCAAGTAGCCCTGTGTGCGATGGGCTAGCTGCCCCAGAGAAAGACTGCAGTGCAAGTAGCCCTGTGTGTGATGGGCTAGCTGCGGCACAGGCACCTGGTTTCAATACTGAAGCTAGAAGAAAGACTGCAGTGCAAGTAGCCCTGTGTCATGGGCTAGCTGCGGCACAGGCACCTGGCTGCACTACTGTAGCTAGATAAAACACTGCAGTGCAAGTAACCCTGTGTGTGATGGGCTGGCTGCAGCACAGACAGACTGCAGTGCAAGTAGCCCTGTGTGTGTTGGGCTAACTGCAGCACAGGCACCTGGCTACAATACTGAAGCTAGAAGAAAGAATGCATTGCAAGTAGCCCTTTGTGTGATGGGATAGCTGCAGCACAGAAATAATGCAGTGCAAGTAGCCCTGTGCGTGATTGGCTAGCTGCAGCACAGGCACCTGGCTTCACTACTGTAGCTAGAAAAAAGACTGCAGTGCAAGTAGCCCTGTGTGTGATAGGCTAACTGCAGCACAGGCACCTGGCTTCACTACTGAAGTTAGAAGAAAGACTGCAGTGCAAGTAGCCCTGTGTGTGATGGGCTAGCTGCAGCACAGAAAGACTGCAGTGCAAGTAGCCCTGTGTGTGATGGGCTAGTTGCAGCAGAGAAAGACTGCAGTGCAAGTAGCCCTGTGTGTGATGGGCTAGCTGCAGCAGAGAAAGACTGCAGTGCAAGTAGCCCTCTGTCTGATGGGCTAGTTGCGGCACAGGCACCTAGCTTCAATACTGAAGCTAGAAGAAAGACTGCAGTGCAAGTAGCCCTGTGTGTGATGGGCTAGCTACAGCACAGAAAGACTGCAGTGCAAGTCGCCCTGTGTGTGATGGGCTAGCTGCAGCAGAGAAAGACTGCAGTGCAAGTAGCCCTGTGTGTGATGGGCAAACTGCAGCAGAGAAAGACTGCAGTGCAAGTAACCCTGTGTGTGATGGGCTAGTTGCGGCAGAGGCACCAAGCTTCAATACTGAAGCTAAAAGAAAGACTGCAGTGCAAGTAGCCCTGTGTGATGGGCTAGCTGCGGCACAGAAACCTGGCTTCATTACTGTAGCTAGAAAAAAGACTGCAGTGCAAGTAGCCCCGTGTGTGATGGACTAGCTGCAGCACAGGCACCTACGTTCACTACTAAAGCTAGAAGTAAGACTGCAGTGCAAGTAGCCTTGTGCGTGATGGGCTAGCCACAGCACAGAAAGACTGCAGTGCAAGCAGTCCTGTGTGTGATGGGCTAGCTGCGGCACAGGCACCTGCCTTCACTATTGTAGCTAGAGGTGCAAGTAGCCCTGTGTGTGATGGGTTAGCTGCAGCACAGAAAGACTGTAGTGCAAGTAGCCCTGTGTGTAATGGGCTTGCTGCTCAGAAAAAGACTGCTGTGCAAGTAGCCCTGTGTGTGATGTGTTAGCTGCGGCACAGGCACCTGCCTTCACTACTGAAGCTAGAAGAAAGACTGCAGTGCAAGTAGCCCTGTGTGTGAAGGGGTAGCTGCAGCACAGAAAGACTGCAGTTAAAGTAGCTCTGTGTGTGATGGGCTAACTGCAGCACAGGCAACTGGCTTCACTACAGTAGCTAGAAAAAGACTGCAGTGCAAGTAGCCCTGTGTTTGATTGGCTAACTTCAGCACAGGCACCTAGCTTCACTACTGTAGCTAGAAAAAAGACTGTAGTGCAAGTAGCCCTATGTGCGATGGGCTAGCTGCCGCAGAGAAAGACTGCAGTGCAAGTAGCCCTGTGTGTGATGGGCTAGCTGCGGCACAGGCACCTGGCTTCAATACTGAAGCTAGAAGAAAGATTGCAGTGCAAGTAGCCCTGTGTCATGGGCTAGCTGCGGCACAGGCACCTGGCTGCACTACTGTAGCTAGAAAAAAACACTGCAGTGCAAGTAACCCTGTGTTTGATGGGCTGGCTGCAGCACAGACAGACTGCAGTGCAAGTAGCCCTGTGTGTGTTGGGCTAACTGCAGCACAGGCACCTGGCTACAATACTGAAGCTAGAAGAAAGAATGCATTGCAAGTAGCTCTGTGTGTGATGGGATAGCTGCAGCACAGAAAGAATGCAGTGCAAGTAGCCCTGTGCGTGATGGGCTAGCTTCAGCACAGGCACCTGGCATCACTACTGAAGCTAGAAGAAAGACTGCAGTGCAAGTAGCCCTGTGTGTGATGGGCTAGCTGCAGCAGAGAATGAGTGCAGTGCAAATTGCCCTGTGTGTGATGGGCTAACTGCAGCACAGGCACCTGGCTTCACTACTGTAGCTAGAAAAAAGACTGCAGTGCAAGTAGCCCTGTGTGTGATAGGCGAACTGCAGCACAGGCACCTGGCTTCACTACTGAAGTTAGAAGAAAGACTGCAGTGCAAGTAGCCCTGTGTGCGATAGGCTAACTGCAGCACAGGCACCTGGCTTCACTACTGAAGTTAGAAGAAAGACTGCAGTGCAAGTAGCCCTGTGTGATGGGTTAGCTGCAGCAGAGAAAGAGTGCAGTGCAAATAGCCCTGTGTGTGATGGGCTAACTGCAGCACAGGCACCTGGCTTCACTACTGTAGCTAGAAAAAAGACTGCAGTGCAAGTAGCCCTGTGTGTGATAGGCTAACTGCAGCACAGGCACCTGCCTTCACTACTGAAGCTAGAAGAAAGACTGCAGTGCAAGTAGCCCTGTGTGTGAAGGGGTAGCTGCAGCACAGAAAGACTGCAGTTAAAGTAGCTCTGTGTGTGATGGGCTAACTGCAGCACAGGCAACTGGCTTCACTACAGTAGCTAGAAAAAGACTGCAGTGCAAGTAGCCCTGTGTTTGATTGGCTAACTTCAGCACAGGCACCTAGCTTCACTACTGTAGCTAGAAAAAAGACTGTAGTGCAAGTAGCCCTATGTGCGATGGGCTAGCTGCCGCAGAGAAAGACTGCAGTGCAAGTAGCCCTGTGTGTGATGGGCTAGCTGCGGCACAGGCACCTGGCTTCAATACTGAAGCTAGAAGAAAGATTGCAGTGCAAGTAGCCCTGTGTCATGGGCTAGCTGCGGCACAGGCACCTGGCTACAATACTGAAGCTAGAAGAAAGAATGCATTGCAAGTAGCTCTGTGTGTGATGGGATAGCTGCAGCACAGAAAGAATGCAGTGCAAGTAGCCCTGTGCGTGATGGGCTAGCTTCAGCACAGGCACCTGGCATCACTACTGAAGCTAGAAGAAAGACTGCAGTGCAAGTAGCCCTGTGTGTGATGGGCTAGCTGCAGCAGAGAATGAGTGCAGTGCAAATTGCCCTGTGTGTGATGGGCTAACTGCAGCACAGGCACCTGGCTTCACTACTGTAGCTAGAAAAAAGACTGCAGTGCAAGTAGCCCTGTGTGTGATAGGCTAACTGCAGCACAGGCACCTGGCTTCACTACTGAAGTTAGAAGAAAGACTGCAGTGCAAGTAGCCCTGTGTGTGATGGGCTGGCTGCAGCACAGAAAGACTGCAGTGCAAGTAGCCCTGTGTGTGTTGGGCTAGCTGCGGCACAGGCACCAGGCTTCAATACTGAAGCTAGAAGAAAGAATGCAGTGCAGGTAGCCCTGTTTGTGATGGGCTAGCTGCAGCACAGAAAGACTGCAGTGCAAGTAGCCCTGTGTGTGATGGCCTAGCTGCGGCACAGGCACCTGCCTTCACCACTGAAGCTAGAAGAAAGACTGCAGTGCAAGTAGCCCTGTGTGTGATGGGCTAGCTGCGGCACAGGCAACTACCTTCACTACTGAAGCTAGAAGAAAGACTGCAGTGCAAGTAGCCCTGTGTGTGGGCTAGCTGCGGAACAGGCACCTTCCTTCACTACTGAAGCTAGAAGGAAGACTGCAGTGCAAGTAGCCCTGTGTGATGGGCTAGCTGCGGCACAAGAACCTGCCTTCACTACTGAATCTAGAAGAAAGACTGCAGTGCAAGTAGCCCTGTGTTTGATGGGTTTGCTGCTGCACAGAAATACTGCTGTGCAAGTAGCCCTGTGTGTGATGGGCTAGCTGCGGCACAGGCTCCTGCCTTCACTACTGAATCTAGAAGAAAGACTGCAGTGCAAGTAGCCCTGTGTGTGATGGGCTAGCTGTGGGACAGGCACCTGCCTTCACCACTGAAGCTAGCATAAAGACTGCAGTGCAAGTAGCCGTGTGTGTGATGGGCTAGCTACAGCACACAAAGAATGCAGTGCAAGTAGCCCTGTGTGTGATGGGCTAGCTGCGGCAAAGGCATCTGCCTTCACCACTGAACTAGAAGAAAGACTGCAGTGCAAGTAGCCCTGTGTGTGATGGGCTAGCTGCAGCACAGAAAGAATGCAGTTCAAGTAGCCCTGTGTGTGATGGGCTAGCTGTGGCACAGGCACATGGCTTCACTACTGTAGCTAGAAAAAAGACTGCTGTGCAAGTAGCCCTGTGTGTGATGGGCTAGCAGCAGTAGAGAAAGACTGCAGGGTAAGTTGCCCTGTGTGTGATGTGCTAGCTGTGGCACAGGCACCTAGCTTCACTACTGTAGTTAGAAGAAATACTGCAGTGCAAGTAGCCCTGTGTGTGATGGGCTAGCTGCAGCAAAGAAAGACTGCAGTGCAAGTAGCCCTGTGTGTGATGGGCTACCTGCAGCAGAGAAAGACTGCAGTGCAAGTAGCCCTGTGTGTGATGGGCTAGCTGCAGCAGAGAAAATCTGCAGTGCAAGTAGCCCTGTGTGTGATGGGCTAGTTGCGGCACAGCCACCTAGCTTCAATACTGAAGCTATAAGATAGACTGCAGTGCAAGTAGCCCTGTGTGTGATGGGCTAGCTGCAGCACAGAAAGACTGCAGTGCAAGTAGCCCTGTGTGTGATGGGCTAGCTGCAGCAGAGAAAGACTGCAGTGCAAGTAGCCCTGTGTGTGATGGGGCGAGCTGCAGCAGAGAAAGACTGCATTGCAAGTAACCCTGTGTGTGATGGGCTAGTTGCGGCAGAGGCACCTAGCTTCAATACTGAAGCTAGAAGAAAGACTGCAGTGCAAGTAGCCCTGTGTGATGGGCTAGCTGTGGCACAGACACCTGGCTTCACTACTAAAGCTAGAAGTAAGACTGCAGTGCAAGTAGCCTTGTGCGTGATGGGCTAGCTGCAGCACAGAAAGACTGCAGTGCAAGCAGTCCTGTGTGTGATGGGCTAGCTGCGGCACAGGCAGCTGCCTTCACTATTGTAGCTAGAAGAAAGACTGCAGTGCAAGTAGCCCTGTGTGTGATGGGCTAGCTGCAGCACGGAAAGACTGCAGTGCAAGTAGCCCTGTGTGTGATGGGCTTGCTGCTGCACAGAAATACTGCTGTGCAAGTAGCCCTGTGTGTGATGGGCTAACTGCAGCACAGGCACCTGGCTTCACTACTGTAGCTAGAAAAAGACTGCAGTGCAAGTAGCCCTGTGTTTGATGGGCTAACTGCAGCACAGGCACTTGGCTTTACTACTGTAGCTAGAAAAAAGACTGCAGTGCAAGTAGCCCTGTGTGTGATGGGCTAGCTGCAGCAGAAAAAGACTGCAGTGCAAGTAGCCCTCTGTGTGATGGGCTAGCTGCGGCACAGGCACCTAGCTTCACTACTGTAGCTAGAAGAAAGACTGCAGTGCAAGTAGCACTGTGTGTGATGGGCTAGCTGCGGCACAGGCACCTGCCTTCACCACTGAAGTTAGAAGAAAGACTGCAGTGCAAGTAGCCCTGTGTGTGATGGGCTAGCTGCAGCACAGAAAGACTGCAGTGCAAGTAGCCCTGTGTGTGATGGGCTAGCTGCAGCACAGGTACCTAGCTTCAATACTGAAGCTAGAAGAAAGACTGCAGTGCAAGTAGCCCTGTGTGTGATGGGCTAGCTACAGCACAGAAAGACTGCAGTGCAAGTCGCCCTGTGTGTGATGGGCTAGCTGCAGCAGAGAAAGACTGCAGTGCAAGTAGCCCTGTGTGTGATGGGCAAACTGCGGCACAGGCACCTGCCTTCACTATTGTAGCTAGAAGAAAGACTGCAGTGCAATTAGCCCTGTGTGTGATGGGTTAGCTGCAGCACAGAAAGACTGCTGTGCAAGTAGCCCTGTGTGTGATGGGCTAGCTGCGGCACAGGCACCTGCCTTCACTACTGAAGCTAGATGAAAGACTGCAGTGCAAGTAGCCCTGTGTGTGGTGGGGTAGCTGCAGCACAGAAAGACTGCAGTTAAAGTAGCCCTGTGTGTGATGGGCTAACTGCAGCACAGGCAACTGGCTTCACTACAGTAGCTAGAAAAAGACTGCAGTGCAAGTAGCCCTGTGTTTGATTGGCTAACTGCAGCACAGGCACCTGGCTTCACTACTGTAGCTAGAAAAAAGACTGTAGTGCAAGTAGCCCTGTGTGCGATGGGATAGCTGCAGCACAGAAAGAATGCAGTGCAAGTAGCCCTGTGTCATGGGCTAGCTGCAGCACAGGCACCTGGCTGCACTACTGTAGGTAGCTAGAAAAAACACTGCAGTGCAAGTAACCCTGTGTTTGATGGGCTGGCTGCAGCACAGACAGACTGCAGTACAAGTAGCCCTGTGTGTGTTGGGCTAACTGCAGCACAGGCACCTGGCTTCAATACTGAAGCTAGAAGAAAGAATGCATTGCAAGTAGCCCTGTGTGTGATGGGATAGCTGCAGCACAGAAAGAATGCAGTGCAAGTAGCCCTGTGCGTGATGGGCTAGCTGCAGCACAGGCACCTGGCTTCACTACTGAAGCTTGAAAAAAGACTGTAGTGCAAGTAGCCCTGTGTGCGATGGGCTAGCTGCCGCAGAGAAAGACTGCAGTGCAAGTAGCCCTGTGTGTGATGGGCTAGCTGCGGCACAGGCACCTGGCTTCAATACTGAAGCTAGAAGAAAGACTGCAGTGCAAGTAGCCCTGTGTCATGGGCTAGCTGCGGCACAGGCACCTGGCTGCACTACTGTAGCTAGAAAAAACACTGCAGTGCAAGTAACCCTGTGTTTGATGGGCTGGCTGCAGCACAGACAGACTGCAGTAAAAGTAGCCCTGTGTGTGTTGGGCTAACTGCAGCACAGGCACTTGGCTTCAATACTGAAGCTAGAAGAAAGAATGCATTGCAAGTAGCCCTGTGTGTGATGGGATAGCTGCAGCACAGAAAGAATGCAGTGCAAGTAGCCCTGTGCGTGATGGGCTAGCTGCAGCACAGGCACCTGGCTTCACTACTGAAGCTAGAAGAAAGACTGCAGTGCAAGTAGCCCTGTGTGTGATGGGCTAGCTGCAGCAGAGAAAGAGTGCAGTGCAAATAGCCCTGTGTGTGATGGGCTTACTGCAGCACAGGCACCTGGCTTCACTACTGTAGCTAGAAAAAAGACTGCAGTGCAAGTAGCCCTGTGTGTGATAGGCTAACTGCAGCACAGGCACCTGGCTTCACTACTGTAGCTAGAAAAAAGACTGCAGTGCAAGTAGCCCTGTGTGTGATGGGTTAGCTGCAGCAGAGGATGTCTGCAGTGCAAGTAACCCTGTGTGTGATGGGCTAGCTGCGGCACAGATACCTGGCTTCACTACTGTAGCTAGAAAAAAGACTGCAGTGCAAGTAGCCCTGTGTGTGATAGGCTAACTGCAGCACAGGCACCTGGCTTCACTACTGTAGCTAGAAAAAAGACTGCAGTGCAAGTAGCCCGGTGTGTGATAGGCTAACTGCAGCACAGGCACCTGGCTTCACTACTGAAGTTAGAAGAAAGACTGCAGTGCAAGTAGCCCTGTGTCATGGGCTAGCTGCGGCACAGGCACCTGGCTAAACTACTGTAGCTAGAAAAAACACTGCAGTGCAAGTAACCCTGTGTGTGATGGGCTGGCTGCAGCACAGAAAGACTGCAGTGCAAGTAGCCCTGTGTGTGTTGGGCTAGCTGCGGCACAGGCACCAGGCTTCAAAACTGAAGATAGAAGAAAGAATGCAGTGCAGGTAGCCCTGTGTGTGATGGGCTAGCTGCGGCACAGGCAACTGCCTTCACTACTGAAGCTCAAAGAAAGACTGCAGTGCAAGTAGCATTGTGTGTGGGCTAGCTGCGGAACAGGCACCTTCCTTCACTACTGAAGCTAGAAGGAAGACTGCAGTGCAAGTAGCCCTGTGTGATGGGCTAGCTGCGGCACAGGCACCTGCCTTCACTACTGAAGCTAGAAGAAGGACTGAAGTGCAAGTAGCCCTGTGTGTGATGGGCTAGCTGTGGCACAAGAACCTGCCTTCACTACTGAATCTAGAAGAAAGACTGGAGTGCAAGTAGCCCTGTGTGTGATGGGCTAGCTGTGGCACAGGCTCCTGCCTTCACTACTGAAGCTAGAAGAAAGATTGCAGTGCAAGTAGCCTTGTGTGTGATGGGCTAGCTGCAGCACAGAAAGATGGCAGTGCAAGCAGTCCTGTGTGTGGTGGGCTACTTGCGGCACAGGCACTTGGCTTCACTACTGTAGCTGGAAAAAAGACTGCAGTGCAAGTAGCCCTGTGTGTGATGGGCTAGCTGCGGGACAGGCACCTGCCTTCACCACTGAAGCTAGCATAAAGACTGCAGTGTAAGTAGCCGTGTGTTTGATGGGCTAGCTACAGCACACAAAGAATGCAGTGCAAGTAGCCCTGTGTGTGATGGGCTAGCTGCGGCAAAGGCATCTGCCTTCACCACTGAACTAGAAGAAAGACTGCAGTGCAAGTAGCCCTGTGTGTGATGGGCTAGCTGCAGCACAGAAAGAATGCAGTTCAAGTAGCCCTGTGTGTGATGGGCTAGCTGTGGCACAGGCACCTGGCTTCACTACTGTAGCTAGAAAAAAAATTGCTGTGCAAGTAGCCCTGTGTGTGATGGGCTAGCTGTAGCAGAGAAAGACTGCAGTGCAAATAGCCCTGTGTGTGATGGGCTAGCTGCAGCAAAGAAAGACTGCAGTGCAAGTAGCCCTGTGTGTGATGGGCTACCTGCAGCAGAGAAAAACTGCAGTGCAAGTAGCCCTGTGTGTGATGGGCTAGGTGCAGCAGAGAAAGACTGCAGTGCAAGTAGCCCTGTGTGTGATGGGCTAGCTGCAGCAGAGAAAGACTGCAGTGCAAGTAGCTCTGTGTGTGATAGGCTAGTTGCGGCACAGCCACCTAGCTTCAATACTGAAGCTATAAGAAAGACTGCAGTGCAAGTAGCCCTGTGTGTGATGGGCTAGCTGCAGCACAGGAAGACTGCAGTGCAAGTGGCCCTGTGTGTGATGGGCTAGCTGCAGCAGAGAAAGACTGAAGTGCAAGTAGCCCTGTGTGTGATGGGGCGAGCTGCAGCAGAGAAAGACTGCATTGCAAGTAGCCCTGTGTGTGATGGGCTAGTTGCGGCAGAGGCACCTTGCTTCAATACTGAAGCTAGAAGAAAGACTGCAGTGCAAGTAGCCCTGTGTGATGGGCTAGCTGCGGCACAGGCACCTGGCTTCACTACTGAAGTTAGAAGAAAGACTGCAGTGCAAGTAGCCCTGTGTGTGATGGGTTAGCTGCAGCAGAGAAAGAGTGCAGTGCAAATAGCCCTGTGTGTGATGGGCTAACTGCAGCACAGGCACCTGGCTTCACTACTGTAGCTAGAAAAAAGACTGCAGTGCAAGTAGCCCGGTGTGTGATAGGCTAACTGCGGCACAGGCAACTGCCTTCACTACTGAAGCTAGAAGAAAGACTGCAGTGCAAGTAGCATTGTATGTGGGCTAGCTGAGGAACAGGCACCTTCCTTCACTACTGAAGCTAGAAGGAAGACTGCAGTGCTAGTAGCCCTGTGTGATGGGCTATCTGCGGCACAGGCACCTGCCTTCACTACTGAAGCTAGAAGAAGGACTGCAGTGCAAGTAGCCCTGTGTGTGATGGGCTAGCTGTGGCACAAGAACCTGCCTTCACTACTGAAGCTAGAAGAAAGATTGCAGTGCAAGTAGCCTTGTGTGTGATGGGCTAGCTGCAGCACAGAAAGACGGCAGTACAAGCAGTCCTGTGTGTGGTGGACTACTTGCGGCACAGGCACTTGGCTTCACTACTGTAGCTAGAAAAAAGACTGCAGTACAAGTAGCCCTGTGTGTGATGGGCTAGCTGTGGGACAGGCACCTGCCTTCACCACTGAAGCTAGCATAAAGACTGCAGTGCAAGTAGCCGTGTGTGTGATGGGCTAGCTACAGCACACAAAGAATGCAGTGCAAGTAGCCCTGTGTGTGATGGGCTAGCTGCGGCAAAGGCATCTGCCTTCACCACTGAACTAGAAGAAAGACTGCAGTGCAAGTAGCCCTGTGTGTGATGGGCTAGCTGCAGCACAGAAAGAATGCAGTTCAAGTAGCCCTGTGTGTGATGGGCTAGCTGTGGCACAGGCACATGGCTTCACTACTGTAGCTAGAAAAAAGACTGCAGTGCAAGTAGCCCTGTGTGTGATGGGCTAGCTGTGGCAAAGAAAGACTGCAGTGCAAGTAGCCCTGTGTGTGATGGGCTAGCTGCAGCACAGAAAGACTGCAGTGCAAGCAGTCCTGTGTGTGATGGGCTAGATGCGGCACAGGCAGCTAGCTTCACTATTGTAGCTAGAAGAAAGACTGCAGTGCAAGTAGCCCTGTGTGTGATGGGCTAGCTGCAGCACGGAAAGACTGCAGTGCAAGTAGCCCTGTGTGTGATGGGCTTGCTGCTGCACAGAAAGACTGCTGTGCAAGTAGCCCTGTGTGTGATGGGCTAACTGCAGCACAGGCACCTGGCTTCACTACTGTAGCTAGAAAAAGACTGCAGTGCAAGTAGCCCTGTGTTTGATGGGCTAACTGCAGCACAGGCACCTGGCTTCACTACTGTAGCTAGAAAAAAGACTGCAGTGCAAGTAGCCCTGTGTGTGATGGGCTAGCTGCAGCAGAAAAATACTGCAGTGCAAGTAGCCCTGTGTGTGATGGGCTAGCTGCGGCACAGGCACCTAGCTTCACTACTGTAGCTAGAAGAAAGACTGCAGTGCAAGTAGCACTGTGTGTGATGGGCTAGCTGCGGCACAGGCACCTGCCTTCACCACTGAAGTTAGAAGAAAGACTGAAGTGCAAGTAGCCCTGTGTGTGATGGGCTAGCTGCAGCACAGAAAGACTGCAGTGCAAGTAGCCCTGTGTGTGATGGGCTAGCTGCAGCAGAGAAAGACTGCAGTGCAAGTAGCCCTGTGTGTGATGGGCTAGCTGCAGCAGAGAAAGACTACAGTGCAAGTAGCCCTCTGTGTGATGGGCTAGTTGCGGCACAGGCACCTAGCTTCAATACTGAAGCTAGAAGAAAGACTGCAGTGCAAGTAGCCCTGTGTGTGATGGGCTAGCTACAGCACAGAAAGACTGCAGTGCAAGTCGCCCTGTGTGTGATGGGCTAGCTGCAGCAGAGTAAGACTGCAGTGCAAGTAGCCCTGTGTGTGATGGGCAAACTGCGGCACAGTCACCTGCCTTCACTATTGTAGCTAGAAGAAAGACTGCAGTGCAATTAGCCCTGTGTGTGATGGGTTAGCTGCAGCACAGAAAGTCTGCTGTGCAAGTAGCCCTGTGTGTGGTGGGGTAGCTGCAGCACAGAAAGACTGCAGTTAAAGTAGCCCTGTGTGTGATGGGCTAACTGCAGCACAGGCAACTGGCTTCACTACAGTAGCTAGAAAAAGACTGCAGTGCAAGTAGCCCTGTGTTTGATTGGCTAACTGCAGCACAGGCACCTGGCTTCACTACTGTAGCTAGAAAAAAGACTGTAGTGCAAGTAGCCCTGTGTGCGATGGGCTAGCTGCCGCAGAGAAAGACTGCAGTCCAAGTAGCCCTCTGTGTGATGGGCTAGCTGCGGCACAGGCACCTGGCTTCAATACTGAAGCTAGAAGAAAGACTGCAGTGCAAGTAGCCCTGTGTCATGGGCTAGCTGCAGCACAGGCACCTGGCTGCACTACTGTAGCTAGAAAAAACACTGCAGTGCAAGTAACCCTGTGTTTGATGGGCTGGCTGCAGCACAGACAGACTGCAGTACAAGTAGCCCTGTGTGTGTTGGGCTAACTGCAGCACAGGCACCTGGCTTCAATACTGAAGCTAGAAGAAAGAATGCATTGCAAGTAGCCCTGTGTGTGATGGGATAGCTGCAGCACAGAAAGAATGCGGTGCAAGTAGCCCTGTGCGTGATGGGCTAGCTGCAGCACAGGCACCTGGCTTCACTACTGAAGCTTGAAAAAAGACTGTAGTGCAAGTAGCCCTGTGTGCGATGGGCTAGCTGCCGCAGAGAAAGACTGCAGTGCAAGTAGCCCTGTGTGTGATGGGCTAGCTGCGGCACAGGCACCTGGTTTCAATACTGAAGCTAGAAGGAAGACTGCAGTGCAAGTAGCCCTGTGTCATGGGCTAGCTGCGGCACAGGCACCTGGCTGCACTACTGTAGCTAGAAAAAACACTGCAGTGCAAGTAACCCTGTGTTTGATGGGCTGGCTGCAGCACAGACAGACTTCAGTAAAAGTAGCCCTGTGTGTGTTGGGCTAACTGCAGCACAGGCACTTGGCTTCAATACTGAAGCTAGAAGAAAGAATGAATTGCAAGTAGCCCTGTGTGTGATGGGATAGCTGCAGCACAGAAAGAATGCAGTGCAAGTAGCCCTGTGCGTGATGGGCTAGCTGCGGCACAGGCACCTGCCTTCACTATTTTAGCTAGAAGAAAGACTGCAGTGCAATTAGCCCTGTGTGTGATGGGTTAGCTGCAGCACAGAAAGACTGCTGTGCAAGTAGCCCTGTGTGTGATGGGCTAGCTGCGGCACAGGCACCTGCCTTCACTACTGAAGCTAGAAGAAAGACTGCAGTGCAAGTAGCCCTGTGTGTGGTGGGGTAGCTGCAGCACAGAAAGACTGCAGTTAAAGTAGCCCTGTGTGTGATGGGCTAACTGCAGCACAGGCAACTGGCTTCACTACAGTAGCTAGAAAAAGACTGCAGTGCAAGTAGCCCTGTGTTTGATTGGCTAACTGCAGCACAGGCACCTGGCTTCACTACTGTAGCTAGAAAAAAGACTGTAGTGCAAGTAGCCCTGTGTGCGATGGGCTAGCTGCCGCAGAGAAAGACTGCAGTGCAAGTAGCCCTGTGTGTGATGGGCTAGCTGCGGCACAGGCACCTGGCTTCAATACTGAAGCTAGAAGAAAGACTGCAGTGCAAGTAGCCCTGTGTCATGGGCTAGCTGCAGCACAGGCACCTGGCTGCACTACTGTAGGTAGCTAGAAAAAACACTGCAGTGCAAGTAACCCTGTGTTTGATGGGCTGGCTGCAGCACAGACAGACTGCAGTACAAGTAGCCCTGTGTGTGTTGGGCTAACTGCAGCACAGGCACCTGGCTTCAATACTGAAGCTAGAAGAAAGAATGCATTGCAAGTAGCCCTGTGTGTGATGGGATAGCTGCAGCACAGAAAGAATGCAGTGCAAGTAGCCCTGTGCGTGATGGGCTAGCTGCAGCACAGGCACCTGGCTTCACTACTGAAGCTTGAAAAAAGACTGTAGTGCAAGTAGCCCTGTGTGCGATGGGCTAGCTGCCGCAGAGAAAGACTGCAGTGCAAGTACCCCTGTGTGTGATGGGCTAGCTGCGGCACAGGCACCTGGCTTCAATACTGAAGCTAGAAGAAAGACTGCAGTGCAAGTAGCCCTGTGTCATGGGCTAGCTGCGGCACAGGCACCTGGCTGCACTACTGTAGCTAGAAAAAACACTGCAGTGCAAGTAACCCTGTGTTTGATGGGCTGGCTGCAGCACAGACAGACTGCAGTAAAAGTAGCCCTGTGTGTGTTGGGCTAACTGCAGCACAGGCACTTGGCTTCAATACTGAAGCTAGAAGAAAGAATGCATTGCAAGTAGCCCTGTGTGTGATGGGATAGCTGCAGCACAGAAAGAATGCAGTGCAAGTAGCCCTGTGCGTGATGGGCTAGCTGCAGCACAGGCACCTGGCTTCACTACTGAAGCTAGAAGAAAGACTGCAGTGCAAGTAGCCCTGTGTGTGATGGGCTAGCTGCAGCAGAGAAAGAGTGCAGTGCAAATAGCCCTGTGTGTGATGGGCTTACTGCAGCACAGGCACCTGGCTTTACTACTGTAGCTAGAAAAAAGACTGCAGTGCAAGTAGCCCTGTGTGTGATGGGTTAGCTGCAGCAGAGGATGTCTGCAGTGCAAGTAACCCTGTGTGTGATGGGCTAGCTGCGGCACAGATACCTGGCTTCACTACTGTAGCTAGAAAAAAGACTGCAGTGCAAGTAGCCCTGTGCGTGATAGGCTAACTGCAGCACAGGCACCTGGCTTCACTACTGAAGTTAGAAGAAAGACTGCAGTGCAAGTATCCCTGTGTGTGATAGGCTAACTGCAGCACAGGCACCTGGCTTCACTACTGAAGTTAGAAGAAAGACTGCAGTGCAAGTAGCCCTGTGTGTGATGTGTTAGCTGCAGCAGAGAAAGAGTGCAGTGCAAATAGCCCTGTGTGTGATGGGCTAACTGCAGCACAGGCACCTGGCTTCACTACTGTAGCTAGAAAAAAGACTGCAGTGCAAGTAGCCCGGTGTGTGATAGGCTAACTGCAGCACAGGCACCTGGCTTCACTACTGAAGTTAGAAGAAAGACTGCAGTGCAAGTAGCCCTGTGTCATGGGCTAGCTGCGGCACAGGCACCTGGCTAAACTACTGTAGCTAGAAAAAACACTGCAGTGCAAGTAACCATGTGTGTGATGGGCTGGCTGCAGCACAGAAAGACTGCAGTGCAAGTAGCCCTGTGTGTGTTGGGCTAGCTGCGGCACAGGCACCAGGCTTCAAAACTGAAGATAGAAGAAAGAATGCAGTGCAGGTAGCCCTGTGTGTGATGGGCTAGCTGCGGCACAGGCAACTGCCTTCACTACTGAAGCTCGAAGAAAGACTGCAGTGCAAGTAGCATTGTGTGTGGGCTAGCTGCGGAACAGGTACCTTCCTTCACTACTGAAGCTAGAAGGAAGACTGCAGTGCAAGTAGCCCTGTGTGATGGGCTAGCTGCGGCACAGGCACCTGCCTTCACTACTGAAGCTAGAAGAAGGACTGAAGTGCAAGTAGCCCTGTGTGTGATGGGCTAGCTGTGGCACAAGAACCTGCCTTCACTACTGAATCTAGAAGAAAGACTGCAGTGCAAGTAGCCCTGTGTGTGATGGGCTAGCTGCGGCACAGGCTCCTGCCTTCACTACTGAAGCTAGAAGAAAGATTGCAGTGCAAGTAGCCTTGTGTGTGATGGGCTAGCTGCAGCACAGAAAGATGGCAGTGCAAGCAGTCCTGTGTGTGGTGGGCTACTTGCGGCACAGGCACTTGGCTTCACTACTGTAGCTGGAAAAAAGACTGCAGTGCAAGTAGCCCTGTGTGTGATGGGCTAGCTGCGGGACAGGCACCTGCCTTCACCACTGAAGCTAGCATAAAGACTGCAGTGTAAGTAGCCGTGTGTTTGATGGGCTAGCTACAGCACACAAAGAATGCAGTGCAAGTAGCCCTGTGTGTGATGGGCTAGCTGCGGCAAAGGCATCTGCCTTCACCACTGAACTAGAAGAAAGACTGCAGTGCAAGTAGCCCTGTGTGTGATGGGCTAGCTGCAGCACAGAAAGAATGCAGTTCAAGTAGCCCTGTGTGTGATGGGCTAGCTGTGGCACAGGCACCTGGCTTCACTACTGTAGCTAGAAAAAAGATTGCTGTGCAAGTAGCCCTGTGTGTGATGGGCTAGCTGTAGCAGAGAAAGACTGCAGTGCAAATAGCCCTGTGTGTGATGGGCTAGCTGCAGCAAAGAAAGACTGCAGTGCAAGTAGCCCTGTGTGTGATGGGCTACCTGCAGCAGAGAAAGACTGCAGTGCAAGTAGCCCTGTGTGTGATGGGCTAGGTGCAGCAGAGAAAGACTGCAGTGCAAGTAGCCCTGTGTGTGATGGGCTAGCTGCAGCAGAGAAAGACTGCAGTGCAAGTAGCTCTGTGTGTGATAGGCTAGTTGCGGCACAGCCACCTAGCTTCAATACTGAAGCTATAAGAAAGACTGCAGTGCAAGTAGCCCTGTGTGTGATGGGCTAGCTGCAGCACAGGAAGACTGCAGTGCAAGTGGCCCTGTGTGTGATGGGCTAGCTGCAGCAGAGAAAGACTGAAGTGCAAGTAGCCCTGTGTGTGATGGGGCGAGCTGCAGCAGAGAAAGACTGCATTGCAAGTAGCCCTGTGTGTGATGGGCTAGTTGCGGCAGAGGCACCTTGCTTCAATACTGAAGCTAGAAGAAAGACTGCAGTGCAAGTAGCCCTGTGTGATGGGCTAGCTGCGGCACAGGCACCTGGCTTCACTACTGAAGTTAGAAGAAAGACTGCAGTGCAAGTAGCCCTGTGTGTGATGGGTTAGCTGCAGCAGAGAAAGAGTGCAGTGCAAATAGCCCTGTGTGTGATGGGCTAACTGCAGCACAGGCACCTGGCTTCACTACTGTAGCTAGAAAAAAGACTGCAGTGCAAGTAGCCCGGTGTGTGATAGGCTAACTGCAGCACAGACACCTGGCTTCACTACTGAAGTTAGAAGAAAGACTGCAGTGCAAGTAGCCCTGTGTCATGGGCTAGCTGCGGCACAGGCACCTGGCTAAACTACTGTAGCTAGAAAAAACACTGCAGTGCAAGTAACCCTGTGTGTGACGGGCTGGCTGCAGCACAGAAAGACTGCAGTGCAAGTAGCCCTGTGTGTGTTGGGCTAGCTGCGGCACAGGCACCAGGCTTCAAAACTGAAGCTAGAAGAAATAATGCAGTGCAGGTAGCCCTGTGTGTGATGGGCTAGCTGCGGCACAGGCAACTGCCTTCACTACTGAAGCTAGAAGAAAGACTGCAGTGCAAGTAGCATTGTGTGTGGGCTAGCTGAGGAACAGGCACCTTCCTTCACTACTGAAGCTAGAAGGAAGACTGCAGTGCTAGTAGCCCTGTGTGATGGGCTAGCTGCGGCACAGGCACCTGCCTTCACTACTGAAGCTAGAAGAAGGACTGCAGTGCAAGTAGCCCTGTGTGTGATGGGCTAGCTGTGGCACAAGAACCTGCCTTCACTACTGAAGCTAGAAGAAAGATTGCAGTGCAAGTAGCCTTGTGTGTGATGGGCTAGCTGCAGCACAGAAAGACGGCAGTGCAAGCAGTCCTGTGTGTGGTGGACTACTTGCGGCACAGGCACTTGGCTTCACTACTGTAGCTAGAAAAAAGACTGCAGTACAAGTAGCACTGTGTGTGATGGGCTAGCTGTGGGACAGGCACCTGCCTTCACCACTGAAGCTAGCATAAAGACTGCAGTGCAAGTAGCCGTGTGTGTGATGGGCTAGCTACAGCACACAAAGAATGCAGTGCAAGTAGCCCTGTGTGTGATGGGCTAGCTGTGGCAAAGGCATCTGCCTTCACCACTGAACTAGAAGAAAGACTGCAGTGCAAGTAGCCCTGTGTGTGATGGGCTTGCTGCAGCACAGAAAGAATGCAGTTCAAGTAGCCCTGTGTGTGATGGGCTAGCTGTGGCACAGGCACATGGCTTCACTACTGTAGCTAGAAAAAAGACTGCAGTGCAAGTAGCCCTGTGTGTGATGGGCTAGCTGTGGCAAAGAAATACTGCAGTGCAAGTAGCCCTGTGTGTGATGGGCTACCTGCAGCAGAGAAAGACTGCAGTGCAAGTAGCCCTGTGTGTGATGGGCTAGCTGCAGCAGAGAAAGACTGCAGTGCAAGTAGCCCTGTGTGTGATGGGCTAGTTGCGGCACAGCCACCTAGCTTCAATACTGAAGCTATAAGAAAGACTGCAGTGCAAGTAGCCCTGTGTGTGATGGGCTAGCTGCAGCACAGAAAGACTGCAGTGCAAGTAGCCCTGTGTGTGATGGGCTAGCTGCAGCAGAGAAAGACTGCAGTGCAAGTAGCCCTGTGTGTGATGGGGCGAGCTGCAGAAGAGAAAGACTGCATTGCAAGTAGCCCTGTGTGTGATGGGCTAGTTGCGGCAGAGGCACCTAGCTTCACTACTAAAGCTAGAAGTAAGACTGCAGTGCAAGTAGCCTTGTGCGTGATGGGCTAGCTGCAGCACAGAAAGACTGCAGTGCAAGCAGTCCTGTGTGTGATGGGCTAGATGCGGCACAGGCAGCTGCCTTCACT
Source organism: Ambystoma mexicanum (assembly GCF_040938575.1). Lineage (NCBI taxonomy): Eukaryota > Metazoa > Chordata > Amphibia > Caudata > Ambystomatidae > Ambystoma > Ambystoma mexicanum. The sequence goes on along the minus strand of NC_090931.1, from coordinate 4,401,682 downwards.
ATTGTAGCTAGATGAAAGACTGCAGTGCAAGTAGCCCTGTGTGTGATGGGCTAGCTGCAGCATGGAAAGACTGCAGTGCAAGTAGCCCTGTGTGTGATGGGCTTGCTGCTGCACAGAAAGACTGCTGTGCAAGTAGCCCTGTGTGTGATGGGCTAGCTGCAGCACAGAAAGACTGCAGTGCAAGTAGCCCTGTGTGTGATGGGCTAGCTGCAGCAGAGAAAGACTGCAGTGCAAGTAGCCCTGTGTGTGATGGGGCGAGCTGCAGAAGAGAAAGACTGCATTGCAAGTAGCCCTGTGTGTGATGGGCTAGTTGCGGCAGAGGCACCTAGCTTCACTACTAAAGCTAGAAGTAAGACTGCAGTGCAAGTAGCCTTGTGCGTGATGGGCTAGCTGCAGCACAGAAAGACTGCAGTGCAAGCAGTCCTGTGTGTGATGGGCTAGATGCGGCACAGGCAGCTGCCTTCACTATTGTAGCTAGAAGAAAGACTGCAGTGCAAGTAGCCCTGTGTGTGATGGGCTAGCTGCAGCACGGAAAGACTGCAGTGCAAGTAGCCCTGTGTGTGATGGGCTTGCTGCTGCACAGAAAGACTGCTGTGCAAGTAGCCCTGTGTGTGATGGGCTAACTGCAGCACAGGCACCTGGCTTCACTACTGTAGCTAGAAAAAGACTGCAGTGCAAGTAGCCCTGTGTTTGATGGGCTAACTGCAGCACAGGCACCTGGCTTCACTACTGTAGCTAGAAAAAAGACTGCAGTGCAAGTAGCCCTGTGTGTGATGCGCTAGCTGCAGCAGAAAAAGACTGCAGTGCAAGTAGCCCTGTGTGTGATGGGCTAGCTGCGGCACAGGCACCTAGCTTCACTACTGTAGCTAGAAGAAAGACTGCAGTGCAAGTAGCACTGTGTGTGATGGGCTAGCTGCGGCACAGGCACCTGCCTTCACCACTGAAGTTAGAAGAAAGACTGCAGTGCAAGTAGCCCTGTGTGTGATGGGCTAGCTGCAGCACAGAAAGACTGCAGTGCAAGTAGCCCTGTGTGTGATGGGCTAGCTGCAGCAGAGAAAGACTGCAGTGCAAGTAGCCCTGTGTGTGATGGGCTAGCTGCAGCAGAGAAAGACTACAGTGCAAGTAGCCCTCTGTGTGATGGGCTAGTTGCGGCACAGGCACCTAGCTTCAATACTGAAGCTAGAAGAAAGACTGCAGTGCAAGTAGCCCTGTGTGTGATGGGCTAGCTGCAGCAGAGAAAGACTGCAGTGCAAGTAGCCCTGTGTGTGATGGGCAAACTGCGGCACAGGCACCTGCCTTCACTATTGTAGCTAGAAGAAAGACTGCAGTGCAATTAGCCCTGTGTGTGATGGGTTAGCTGCAGCACAGAAAGACTGCTGTGCAAGTAGCCCTGTGTGTGGTGGGGTAGCTGCAGCACAGAAAGACTGCAGTTAAAGTAGCCCTGTGTGTGATGGGCTAACTGCAGCACAGGCAACTGGCTTCACTAAAGTAGCTAGAAAAAGACTGCAGTGCAAGTAGCCCTGTGTTTGATTGGCTAACTGCAGCACAGGCACCTGGCTTCACTACTGTAGCTAGAAAAAAGACTGTAGTGCAAGTAGCCCTGTGTGCGATGGGCTAGCTGCCGCAGAGAAAGACTGCAGTCCAAGTAGCCCTGTGTGTGATGGGCTAGCTGCGGCACAGGCACCTGGCTTCAATACTGAAGCTAGAAGAAAGACTGCAGTGCAAGTAGCCCTGTGTCATGGGCTAGCTGCAGCACAGGCACCTGGCTGCACTACTGTAGCTAGAAAAAACACTGCAGTGCAAGTAACCCTGTGTTTGATGGGCTGGCTGCAGCACAGACAGACTGCAGTACAAGTAGCCCTGTGTGTGTTGGGCTAACTGCAGCACAGGCACCTGGCTTCAATACTGAAGCTAGAAGAAAGAATGCATTGCAAGTAGCCCTGTGTGTGATGGGATAGCTGCAGCACAGAAAGAATGCAGTGCAAGTAGCCCTGTGCGTGATGGGCTAGCTGCAGCACAGGCACCTGGCTTCACTACTGAAGCTAGAAGAAAGACTGCAGTGCAAGTAGCCCTGTGTGTGATGGGCTAGCTGCAGCAGAGAAAGAGTGCAGTGCAAATAGCCCTGTGTGTGATGGGCTAGCTGCGGCAAAGGCATCTGCCTTCACCACTGAACTAGAAGAAAGACTGCAGTGCAAGTAGCCCTGTGTGTGATGGGCTAGCTGCAGCACAGAAAGAATGCAGTTCAAGTAGCCCTGTGTGTGATGGGCTAGCTGTGGCACAGGCACCTGGCTTCACTACTGTAGCTAGAAAAAAGATTGCTGTGCAAGTAGCCCTGTGTGTGATGGGCTAGCTGTAGCAGAGAAAGACTGCAGTGCAAATAGCCCTGTGTGTGATGGGCTAGCTGCAGCAAAGAAAGACTGCAGTGCAAGTAGCCCTGTGTGTGATGGGCTACCTGCAGTAGAGAAAGACTGCAGTGCAAGTAGCCCTGTGTGTGATGGGCTAGGTGCAGCAGAGAAAGACTGCAGTGCAAGTAGCCCTGTGTGTGATGGGCTAGCTGCAGCAGAGAAAGACTGCAGTGCAAGTAGCTCTGTGTGTGATAGGCTAGTTGCGGCACAGCCACCTAGCTTCAATACTGAAGCTATAAGAAAGACTGCAGTGCAAGTAGCCCTGTGTGTGATGGGCTAGCTGCAGCACAGGAAGACTGCAGTGCAAGTGGCCCTGTGTGTGATGGGCTAGCTGCAGCAGAGAAAGACTGCAGTGCAAGTAGCTCTGTGTGTGATAGGCTAGTTGCGGCACAGCCACCTAGCTTCAATACTGAAGCTATAAGAAAGACTGCAGTGCAAGTAGCCCTGTGTGTGATGGGCTAGCTGCAGCACAGGAAGACTGCAGTGCAAGTAGCCCTGTGTGTGATGGGCTAGTTGCGGCAGAGGCACCTTGCTTCAATACTGAAGCTAGAAGAAAGACTGCAGTGCAAGTAGCCCTGTGTGATGGGCTAGCTGCGGCACAGGCACCTGGCTTCACTACTGAAGTTAGAAGAAAGACTGCAGTGCAAGTAGCCCTGTGTGTGATGGGTTAGCTGCAGCAGAGAAAGAGTGCAGTGCAAATAGCCCTGTGTGTGATGGGCTAACTGCAGCACAGGCACCTGGCTTCACTACTGTAGCTAGAAAAAAGACTGCAGTGCAAGTAGCCCGGTGTGTGATAGGCTAACTGCAGCACAGACACCTGGCTTCACTACTGAAGTTAGAAGAAAGACTGCAGTGCAAGTAGCCCTGTGTCATGGGCTAGCTGCGGCACAGGCACCTGGCTAAACTACTGTAGCTAGAAAAAACACTGCAGTGCAAGTAACCCTGTGTGTGACGGGCTGGCTGCAGCACAGAAAGACTGCAGTGCAAGTAGCCCTGTGTGTGTTGGGCTAGCTGCGGCACAGGCACCAGGCTTCAAAACTGAAGCTAGAAGAAAGAATGCAGTGCAGGTAGCCCTGTGTGTGATGGGCTAGCTGCGGCACAGGCAACTGCCTTCACTACTGAAGCTTGAAGAAAGACTGCAGTGCAAGTAGCATTGTGTGTGGGCTAGCTGAGGAACAGGCACCTTCCTTCACTACTGAAGCTAGAAGGAAGACTGCAGTGCTAGTAGCCCTGTGTGATGGGCTAGCTGCGGCACAGGCACCTGCCTTCACTACTGAAGCTAGAAGAAGGACTGCAGTGCAAGTAGCCCTGTGTGTGATGGGCTAGCTGTGGCACAAGAACCTGCCTTCACTACTGAAGCTAGAAGAAAGATTGCAGTGCAAGTAGCCTTGTGTGTGATGGGCTAGCTGCAGCACAGAAAGACGGCAGTGCAAGCAGTCCTGTGTGTGGTGGACTACTTGCGGCACAGGCACTTGGCTTCACTACTGTAGCTAGAAAAAAGACTGCAGTACAAGTAGCCCTGTGTGTGATGGGCTAGCTGTGGGACAGGCACCTGCCTTCACCACTGAAGCTAGCATAAAGACTGCAGTGCAAGTAGCCGTGTGTGTGATGCGCTAGCTACAGCACACAAAGAATGCAGTGCAAGTAGCCCTGTGTGTGATGGGCTAGCTGTGGCAAAGGCATCTGCCTTCACCACTGAACTAGAAGAAAGACTGCAGTGCAAGTAGCCCTGTGTGTGATGGGCTAGCTGCAGCACAGAAAGAATGCAGTTCAAGTAGCCCTGTGTGTGATGGGCTAGCTGTGGCACAGGCACATGGCTTCACTACTTTAGCTAGAAAAAAGACTGCAGTGCAAGTAGCCCTGTGTGTGATGGGCTAGCTGTGGCAAAGAAAGACTGCAGTGCAAGTAGCCCTGTGTGTGATGGGCTACCTGCAGCAGAGAAAGACTGCAGTGCAAGTAGCCCTGTGTGTGATGGGCTAGCTGCAGCAGAGAAAGACTGCAGTGCAAGTAGCCCTGTGTGTGATGGGCTAGTTGCGGCACAGCCACCTAGCTTCAATACTGAAGCTATAAGAAAGACTGCAGTGCAAGTAGCCCTGTGTGTGATGGGCTAGCTGCAGCACAGAAAGACTGCAGTGCAAGTAGCCCTGTGTGTGATGGGCTAGCTGCAGCAGAGAAAGACTGCAGTGCAAGTAGCCCTGTGTGTGATGGGCTAGCTGCAGCAGAGAAAGACTGCAGTGCAAGTAGCCCTGTGTGTGATGGGGCGAGCTGCAGAAGAGAAAGACTGCATTGCAAGTAGCCCTGTGTGTGATGGGCTAGTTGCGGCAGAGGCACCTAGCTTCACTACTAAAGCTAGAAGTAAGACTGCAGTGCAAGTAGCCTTGTGCGTGATGGGCTAGCTGCAGCACAGAAAGACTGCAGTGCAAGCAGTCCTGTGTGTGATGGGCTAGATGCGGCACAGGCAGCTGCCTTCACTATTGTAGCTAGAAGAAAGACTGCAGTGCAAGTAGCCCTGTGTGTGATGGGCTAGCTGCAGCATGGAAAGACTGCAGTGCAAGTAGCCCTGTGTGTGATGGGCTTGCTGCTGCACAGAAAGACTGCTGTGCAAGTAGCCCTGTGTGTGATGGGCTAGCTGCAGCACAGAAAGACTGCAGTGCAAGTAGCCCTGTGTGTGATGGGCTAGTTGCGGCACAGCCACCTAGCTTCAATACTGAAGCTATAAGAAAGACTGCAGTGCAAGTAGCCCTGTGTGTGATGGGCTAGCTGCAGCACAGAAAGACTGCAGTGCAAGTAGCCCTGTGTGTGATGGGCTAGCTGCAGCAGAGAAAGACTGCAGTGCAAGTAGCCCTGTGTGTGATGGGGCGAGCTGCAGAAGAGAAAGACTGCATTGCAAGTAGCCCTGTGTGTGATGGGCTAGTTGCGGCAGAGGCACCTAGCTTCACTACTAAAGCTAGAAGTAAGACTGCAGTGCAAGTAGCCTTGTGCGTGATGGGCTAGCTGCAGCACAGAAAGACTGCAGTGCAAGCAGTCCTGTGTGTGATGGGCTAGATGCGGCACAGGCAGCTGCCTTCACTATTGTAGCTAGAAGAAAGACTGCAGTGCAAGTAGCCCTGTGTGTGATGGGCTAGCTGCAGCACGGAAAGACTGCAGTGCAAGTAGCCCTGTGTGTGATGGGCTTGCTGCTGCACAGAAAGACTGCTGTGCAAGTAGCCCTGTGTGTGATGGGCTAACTGCAGCACAGGCACCTGGCTTCACTACTGTAGCTAGAAAAAGACTGCAGTGCAAGTAGCCCTGTGTTTGATGGGCTAACTGCAGCACAGGCACCTGGCTTCACTACTGTAGCTAGAAAAAAGACTGCAGTGCAAGTAGCCCTGTGTGTGATGCGCTAGCTGCAGCAGAAAAAGACTGCAGTGCAAGTAGCCCTGTGTGTGATGGGCTAGCTGCGGCACAGGCACCTAGCTTCACTACTGTAGCTAGAAGAAAGACTGCAGTGCAAGTAGCACTGTGTGTGATGGGCTAGCTGCGGCACAGGCACCTGCCTTCACCACTGAAGTTAGAAGAAAGACTGCAGTGCAAGTAGCCCTGTGTGTGATGGGCTAGCTGCAGCACAGAAAGACTGCAGTGCAAGTAGCCCTGTGTGTGATGGGCTAGCTGCAGCAGAGAAAGACTGCAGTGCAAGTAGCCCTGTGTGTGATGGGCTAGCTGCAGCAGAGAAAGACTACAGTGCAAGTAGCCCTCTGTGTGATGGGCTAGTTGCGGCACAGGCACCTAGCTTCAATACTGAAGCTAGAAGAAAGACTGCAGTGCAAGTAGCCCTGTGTGTGATGGGCTAGCTACAGCACAGAAAGACTGCAGTGCAAGTCGCCCTGTGTGTGATGGGCTAGCTGCAGCAGAGAAAGACTGCAGTGCAAGTAGCCCTGTGTGTGATGGGCAAACTGCGGCACAGGCACCTGCCTTCACTATTGTAGCTAGAAGAAAGACTGCAGTGCAATTAGCCCTGTGTGTGATGGGTTAGCTGCAGCACAGAAAGACTGCTGTGCAAGTAGCCCTGTGTGTGGTGGGGTAGCTGCAGCACAGAAAGACTGCAGTTAAAGTAGCCCTGTGTGTGATGGGCTAACTGCAGCACAGGCAACTGGCTTCACTAAAGTAGCTAGAAAAAGACTGCAGTGCAAGTAGCCCTGTGTTTGATTGGCTAACTGCAGCACAGGCACCTGGCTTCACTACTGTAGCTAGAAAAAAGACTGTAGTGCAAGTAGCCCTGTGTGCGATGGGCTAGCTGCCGCAGAGAAAGACTGCAGTCCAAGTAGCCCTGTGTGTGATGGGCTAGCTGCGGCACAGGCACCTGGCTTCAATACTGAAGCTAGAAGAAAGACTGCAGTGCAAGTAGCCCTGTGTCATGGGCTAGCTGCAGCACAGGCACCTGGCTGCACTACTGTAGCTAGAAAAAACACTGCAGTGCAAGTAACCCTGTGTTTGATGGGCTGGCTGCAGCACAGACAGACTGCAGTACAAGTAGCCCTGTGTGTGTTGGGCTAACTGCAGCACAGGCACCTGGCTTCAATACTGAAGCTAGAAGAAAGAATGCATTGCAAGTAGCCCTGTGTGTGATGGGATAGCTGCAGCACAGAAAGAATGCAGTGCAAGTAGCCCTGTGCGTGATGGGCTAGCTGCAGCACAGGCACCTGGCTTCACTACTGAAGCTTGAAAAAAGACTGTAGTGCAAGTAGCCCTGTGTGCGATGGGCTAGCTGCCGCAGAGAAAGACTGCAGTGCAAGTAGCCCTGTGTGTGATGGGCTAGCTGCGGCACAGGCACCTGGCTTCAATACTGAAGCTAGAAGAAAGACTGCAGTGCAAGTAGCCCTGTGTCATGGGCTAGCTGCGGCACAGGCACCTGGCTGCACTACTGTAGCTAGAAAAAACACTGCAGTGCAAGTAACCCTGTGTTTGATGGGCTGGCTGCAGCACAGACAGACTGCAGTAAAAGTAGCCCTGTGTGTGTTGGGCTAACTGCAGCACAGGCACTTGGCTTCAATACTGAAGCTAAAAGAAAGAATGAATTGCAAGTAGCCCTGTGTGTGATGGGATAGCTGCAGCACAGAAAGAATGCAGTGCAAGTAGCCCTGTGCGTGATGGGCTAGCTGCAGCAGAGAAAGAGTGCAGTGCAAATAGCCCTGTGTGTGATGGGCTTACTGCAGCACAGGCACCTGGCTTCACTACTGAAGCTAGAAGAAAGACTGCAGTGCAAGTAGCCCTGTGTGTGATGGGCTAGCTGCAGCAGAGAAAGAGTGCAGTGCAAATAGCCCTGTGTGTGATGGGCTTACTGCAGCACAGGCACCTGGCTTCACTACTGTAGCTAGAAAAAAGACTGCAGTGCAAGTAGCCCTGTGTGTGATAGGCTAACTGCAGCACAGGCACCTGGCTTCACTACTGTAGCTAGAAAAAAGACTGCAGTGCAAGTAGCCCTGTGTGTGATGGGTTAGCTGCAGCAGAGGATGTCTGCAGTGCAAGTAACCCTGTGTGTGATGGGCTAGCTGCGGCACAGATACCTGGCTTCACTACTGTAGCTAGAAAAAAGACTGCAGTGCAAGTAGCCCTGTGTGTGATAGGCTAACTGCAGCACAGGCACCTGGCTTCACTACTGAAGTTAGAAGAAAGACTGCAGTGCAAGTAGCCCTGTGTGTGATAGGCTAACTGCAGCACAGGCACCTGGCTTCACTACTGAAGTTAGAAGAAAGACTGCAGTGCAAGTAGCCCTGTGTGTGATGGGTTAGCTGCAGCAGAGAAAGAGTGCAGTGCAAATAGCCCTGTGTGTGATGGGCTAACTGCAGCACAGGCACCTGGCTTCACTACTGTAGCTAGAAAAAAGACTGCAGTGCAAGTAGCCCTGTGTGTGATAGGCTAACTGCAGCACAGGCACCTGGCTTCACTACTGAAGTTAGAAGAAAGACTGCAGTGCAAGTAGCCCTGTGTGTGATGGGCTGGCTGCAGCACAGAAAGACTGCAGTGCAAGTAGCCCTGTGTGTGTTGGGCTAGCTGCGGCACAGGCACCAGGCTTCAATACTGAAGCTAGAAGAAAGAATGCAGTGCAGGTAGCCCTGTTTGTGATGGGCTAGCTGCAGCACAGAAAGACTGCAGTGCAAGTAGCCCTGTGTGTGATGGCCTAGCTGCGGCACAGGCACCTGCCTTCACCACTGAAGCTAGAAGAAAGACTGCAGTGCAAGTAGCCCTGTGTGTGATGGGCTAGCTGCGGCACAGGCAACTGCCTTCACTACTGAAGCTAGAAGAAAGACTGCAGTGCAAGTAGCCCTGTGTGTGGGCTAGCTGCGGAACAGGCACCTTCCTTCACTACTGAAGCTAGAAGGAAGTCTGCAGTGCAAGTAGCCCTGTGTGATGGGCTAGCTGCGGCACAAGAACCTGCCTTCACTACTGAATCTAGAAGAAAGACTGCAGTGCAAGTAGCCCTGTGTTTGATGGGTTTGCTGCTGCACAGAAATACTGCTGTGCAAGTAGCCCTGTGTGTGATGGGCTAACTGCGGCACAGGCTCCTGCCTTCACTACTGAATCTAGAAGAAAGACTGCAGTGCAAGTAGCCCTGTGTTTGATGGGTTTGCTGCTGCACAGAAATACTGCTGTGCAAGTAGCCCTGTGTGTGATGGGCTGGCTGCAGCACAGAAAGACTGCAGTGCAAGTAGCCCTGTGTGTGTTGGGCTAGCTGCGGCACAGGCACCAGGCTTCAATACTGAAGCTAGAAGAAAGAATGCAGTGCAGGTAGCCCTGTTTGTGATGGGCTAGCTGCAGCACAGAAAGACTGCAGTGCAAGTAGCCCTGTGTGTGATGGCCTAGCTGCGGCACAGGCACCTGCCTTCACCACTGAAGCTAGAAGAAAGACTGCAGTGCAAGTAGCCCTGTGTGTGATGGGCTAGCTGCGGCACAGGCAACTGCCTTCACTACTGAAGCTAGAAGAAAGACTGCAGTGCAAGTAGCCCTGTGTGTGGGCTAGCTGCGGAACAGGCACCTTCCTTCACTACTGAAGCTAGAAGGAAGTCTGCAGTGCAAGTAGCCCTGTGTGATGGGCTAGCTGCGGCACAAGAACCTGCCTTCACTACTGAATCTAGAAGAAAGACTGCAGTGCAAGTAGCCCTGTGTTTGATGGGTTTGCTGCTGCACAGAAATACTGCTGTGCAAGTAGCCCTGTGTGTGATGGGCTAACTGCGGCACAGGCTCCTGCCTTCACTACTGAATCTAGAAGAAAGACTGCAGTGCAAGTAGCCCTGTGTTTGATGGGTTTGCTGCTGCACAGAAATACTGCTGTGCAAGTAGCCCTGTGTGTGATGGGCTAGCTGCGGCACAGGCAACTGCCTTCACTACTGAAGCTAGAAGAAAGACTGCAGTGCAAGTAGCCCTGTGTGTGGGCTAGCTGCGGAACAGGCACCTTCCTTCACTACTGAAGCTAGAAGGAAGACTGCAGTGCAAGTAGCCCTGTGTGATGGGCTAGCTGCGGCACAAGAACCTGCCTTCACTACTGAATCTAGAAGAAAGACTGCAGTGCAAGTAGCCCAGTGTTTGATGGGTTTGCTGCTGCACAGAAATACTGCAGTGCAAGCAGTCCTGTGTGTGGTGGACTACTTGCGGCACAGGCACTTGGCTTCACTACTGTAGCTAGAAAAAAAACTGCAGTGCAAGTAGCCCTGTGTGTGATGGGCTAGCTGTGGCACAGGCACATGGCTTCACTACTGTAGCTAGAAAAAAGACTGCTGTGCAAGTAGCCCTGTGTGTGATGGGCTAGCTGCAGTAGAGAAAGACTGCAGGGTAAGTTGCCCTGTGTGTGATGTGCTAGCTGCAGCACAGAAAGAATGCAGTTCAAGTAGCCCTGTGTGTGATGGGCTAGCTGTGGCACAGGCACCTGGCTTCACTACTGAAGTTAGAAGAAAGACTGCAGTGCAAGTAGCCCTGTGTGTGATGGGTTAGCTGCAGCAGAGAAAGAGTGCAGTGCAAATAGCCCTGTGTGTGATGGGATAACTGCAGCACAGGCACCTGGCTTCACTACTGTAGCTAGAAAAAAGACTGCAGTGCAAGTAGCCCGGTGTGTGATAGGCTAACTGCAGCACAGGCACCTGGCTTCACTACTGAAGTTAGAAGAAAGACTGCAGTGCAAGTAGCCCTGTGTCATGGGCTAGCTGCGGCACAGGCACCTGGCTAAACTACTGTAGCTAGAAAAAACACTGCATTGCAAGTAACCCTGTGTGTGATGGGCTAGCTGTAGCAGAGAAAGACTGCAGTGCAAGTAGCCCTGTGTGTGATGGGCTAGCTGCAGCAAAGAAAGACTGCAGTGCAAGTAGCCCTGTGTATGATGGGCTACCTGCAGCAGAGAAAGACTGCAGTGCAAGTAGCCCTGTGTGTGATGGGCTAGGTGCAGCAGAGAAAGACTGCAGTGCAAGTAGCCCTGTGTATGATGGGCTACCTGCAGCAGAGAAAGACTGCAGTGCAAGTAGCCCTGTGTGTGATGGGCTAGGTGCAGCAGAGAAAGACTGCAGTGCAAGTAGCCCTGTGTGTGATGGGCTAGCTGCAGCAGAGAAAGACTGCAGTGCAAGTAGCTCTGTGTGTGATAGGCTAGTTGCGGCACAGCCACCTAGCTTCAATACTGAAGCTATAAGAAAGACTGCAGTGCAAGTAGCCCTGTGTGTGATGGGCTAGCTGCAGCACAGAAAGACTGCAGTGCAAGTGGCCCTGTGTGTGATGGGCTAGCTGCAGCAGAGAAAGACTGAAGTGCAAGTAGCCCTGTGTGATGGGGCGAGCTGCAGCAGAGAAAGACTGCATTGCAAGTAGCCCTGTGTGTGATGGGCTAGTTGCGGCAGAGGCACCTTGCTTCAATACTGAAGCTAGAAGAAAGACTGCAGTGCAAGTAGCCCTGTGTGATGGGCTAGCTGCGGCACAGGCACCTGGCTTCACTACTGAAGTTAGAAGAAAGACTGCAGTGCAAGTAGCCCTGTGTGTGATGGGTTAGCTGCAGCAGAGAAAGAGTGCAGTGCAAATAGCCCTGTGTGTGATGGGCTAACTGCAGCACAGGCACCTGGCTTCACTACTGTAGCTAGAAAAAAGACTGCAGTGCAAGTAGCCCGGTGTGTGATAGGCTAACTGCAGCACAGGCACCTGGCTTCACTACTGAAGTTAGAAGAAAGACTGCAGTGCAAGTAGCCCTGTGTCATGGGCTAGCTGCGGCACAGGCACCTGGCTAAACTACTGTAGCTAGAAAAAACACTGCATTGCAAGTAACCCTGTGTGTGATGGGCTGGCTGCAGCACAGAAATACTGCAGTGCAAGTAGCCCTGTGTGTGTTGGGCTAGCTGCGGCACAGGCACCAGGCTTCAAAACTGAAGCTAGAAGAAAGAATGCAGTGCAGGTAGCCCTGTGTGTGATGGGCTAGCTGCGGCACAGGCAACTGCCTTCACTACTGAAGCTAGAAGAAAGACTGCAGTGCAAGTAGCATTGTGTGTGGGCTAGCTGAGGAACAGGCACTTTCCTTCACTACTGAAGCTAGAAGGAAGACTGCAGTGCTAGTAGCCCTGTGTGATGGGCTAGCTGCGGCACAGGCACCTGCCTTCACTACTGAAGCTAGAAGAAGGACTGCAGTGCAAGTAGCCCTGTGTGTGATGGGCTAGCTGTGGCACAAGAACCTGCCTTCACTACTGAAGCTAGAAGAAAGATTGCAGTGCAAGTAGCCTTGTGTGTGATGGGCTAGCTGCAGCACAGAAAGACGGCAGTGCAAGCAGTCCTGTGTGTGGTGGACTACTTGCGGCACAGGCACTTGGCTTCACTACTGTAGCTAGAAAAAAGACTGCAGTGCAAGTAGCCCTGTGTGTGATGGGCTAGCTGTGGGACAGGCACCTGCCTTCACCACTGAAGCTAGCATAAAGACTGCAGTGCAAGTAGCCGTGTGTGTGATGGGCTAGCTACAGCACACAAAGAATGCAGTGCAAGTAGCCCTGTGTGTGATGGGCTAGCTGCGGCAAAGGCATCTGCCTTCACCACTGAACTAGAAGAAAGACTGCAGTGCAAGTAGCCCTGTGTGTGATGGGCTAGCTGCAGCACAGAAAGAATGCAGTTCAAGTAGCCCTGTGTATGATGGGCTAGCTGTGGCACAGGCACATGGCTTCACTACTGTAGCTAGAAAAAAGACTGCAGTGCAAGTAGCCCTGTGTGTGATGGGCTAGCTGTGGCAAAGAAAGACTGCAGTGCAAGTAGCCCTGTGTGTGATGGACTACCTGCAGCAGAGAAAGACTGCAGTGCAAGTAGCCCTGTGTGTGATGGGCTAGCTGCAGCAGAGAAAGACTGCAGTGCAAGTAGCCCTGTGTGTGATGGGCTAGTTGCGGCACAGCCACCTAGCTTCAATACTGAAGCTATAAGAAAGACTGCAGTGCAAGTAGCCCTGTGTGTGATGGGCTAGCTGCAGCACAGAAAGACTGCAGTGCAAGTAGCCCTGTGTGTGATGGGCTAGCTGCAGCAGAGAAAGACTGCAGTGCAAGTAGCCCTGTGTGTGATGGGGCGAGCTGCAGAAGAGAAAGACTGCATTGCAAGTAGCCCTGTGTGTGATGGGCTAGTTGCGGCAGAGGCACCTAGCTTCACTACTAAAGCTAGAAGTAAGACTGCAGTGCAAGTAGCCTTGTGCGTGATGGGCTAGCTGCAGCACAGAAAGACTGCAGTGCAAGCAGTCCTGTGTGTGATGGGCTAGCTGCGGCACAGGCAGCTGCCTTCACTATTGTAGCTAGAAGAAAGACTGCAGTGCAAGTAGCCCTGTATGTGATGGGCTAGCTGCAGCACGGAAAGACTGCAGTGCAAGTAGCCCTGTGTGTGATGGGCTTGCTGCTGCACAGAAAGACTGCTGTGCAAGTAGCCCTGTGTGTGATGGGCTAACTGCAGCACAGGCACCTGGCTTCACTACTGTAGCTAGAAAAAGACTGCAGTGCAAGTAGCCCTGTGTGTGATGGGCTAGCTGCGGCACAGGCACCTGCCTTCACCACTGAAGTTAGAAGAAAGACTGCAGTGCAAGTAGCCCTGTGTGTGATGGGCTAGCTGCAGCACAGAAAGACTGCAGTGCAAGTAGCCCTGTGTGTGATGGGCTAGCTGCAGCAGAGAAAGACTGCAGTGCAAGTAGCCCTGTGTGTGATGGGCTAGCTGAAGCAGAGAAAGACTACAGTGCAAGTAGCCCTCTGTGTGATGGGCTAGTTGCGGCACAGGCACCTAGCTTCAATACTGAAGCTAGAAGAAAGACTGCAGTGCAAGTAGCCCTGTGTGTGATGGGCTAGCTACAGCACAGAAAGACTGCAGTGCAAGTCGCCCTGTGTGTGATGGGCTAGCTGCAGCAGAGAAAGACTGCAGTGCAAGTAGCCCTGTGTGTGATGGGCAAACTGCAGCACAGGCACCTGCCTTCACTATTGTAGCTAGAAGAAAGACTGCAGTGCAATTAGCCCTGTGTGTGATGGGTTAGCTGCAGCACAGAAAGACTGCTGTGCAAGTAGCCCTGTGTGTGATGGGCTAGCTGCGGCACAGGGACCTGCCTTCACTACTGAAGCTAGAAGAAAGACTGCAGTGCAAGTAGCCCTGTGTGTGGTGGGGTAGCTGCAGCACAGAAAGACTGCAGTTAAAGTAGCCCTGTGTGTGATGGGCTAACTGCAGCACAGGCAACTGGCTTCACTACAGTAGCTAGAAAAAGACTGCAGTGCAAGTAGCCCTGTGTTTGATTGGCTAACTGCAGCACAGGCACCTGGCTTCACTACTGTAGATAGAAAAGAGACTGTAGTGCAAGTAGCCCTGTGTGCGATGGGCTAGCTGCCGCAGAGAAAGACTGCAGTCCAAGTAGCCCTGTGTGTGATGGGCTAGCTGCGGCACAGGCACCTGGCTTCAATACTGAAGCTAGAAGAAAGACTGCAGTGCAAGTAGCCCTGTGTCATGGGCTAGCTGCAGCACAGGCACCTGGCTGCACTACTGTAGCTAGAAAAAACACTGCAGTGCAAGTAACCCTGTGTTTGATGGGCTGGCTGCAGCACAGACAGACTGCAGTACAAGTAGCCCTGTGTGTGTTGGGCTAACTGCAGCACAGGCACCTGGCTTCAATACTGAAGCTAGAAGAAAGAATGCATTGCAAGTAGCCCTGTGTGTGATGGGATAGCTGCAGCACAGAAAGAATGCGGTGCAAGTAGCCCTGTGCGTGATGGGCTAGCTGCAGCACAGGCACCTGGCTTCACTACTGAAGCTTGAAAAAAGACTGTAGTGCAAGTAGCCCTGTGTGCGATGGGCTAGCTGCCGCAGAGAAAGACTGCAGTGCAAGTAGCCCTGTGTGTGATGGGCTAGCTGCGGCACAGGCACCTGGTTTCAATACTGAAGCTAGAAGGAAGACTGCAGTGCAAGTAGCCCTGTGTCATGGGCTAGCTGCGGCACAGGCACCTGGCTGCACTACTGTAGCTAGAAAAAACACTGCAGTGCAAGTAACCCTGTGTTTGATGGGCTGGCTGCAGCACAGACAGACTGCAGTAAAAGTAGCCCTGTGTGTGTTGGGCTAACTGCAGCACAGGCACTTGGCTTCAATACTGAAGCTAGAAGAAAGAATGAATTGCAAGTAGCCCTGTGTGTGATGGGATAGCTGCAGCACAGAAAGAATGCAGTGCAAGTAGCCCTGTGCGTGATGGGCTAGCTGCGGCACAGGCACCTGCCTTCACTATTTTAGCTAGAAGAAAGACTGCAGTGCAATTAGCCCTGTGTGTGATGGGTTAGCTGCAGCACAGAAAGACTGCTGTGCAAGTAGCCCTGTGTGTGATGGGCTAGCTGCGGCACAGGCACCTGCCTTCACTACTGAAGCTAGAAGAAAGACTGCAGTGCAAGTAGCCCTGTGTGTGGTGGGGTAGCTGCAGCACAGAAAGACTGCAGTTAAAGTAGCCCTGTGTGTGATGGGCTAACTGCAGCACAGGCAACTGGCTTCACTACAGTAGCTAGAAAAAGACTGCAGTGCAAGTAGCCCTGTGTTTGATTGGCTAACTGCAGCACAGGCACCTGGCTTCACTACTGTAGCTAGAAAAAAGACTGTAGTGCAAGTAGCCCTGTGTGCGATGGGCTAGCTGCCGCAGAGAAAGACTGCAGTGCAAGTAGCCCTGTGTGTGATGGGCTAGCTGCGGCACAGGCACCTGGCTTCAATACTGAAGCTAGAAGAAAGACTGCAGTGCAAGTAGCCCTGTGTCATGGGCTAGCTGCAGCACAGGCACCTGGCTGCACTACTGTAGGTAGCTAGAAAAAACACTGCAGTGCAAGTAACCCTGTGTTTGATGGGCTGGCTGCAGCACAGACAGACTGCAGTACAAGTAGCCCTGTGTGTGTTGGGCTAACTGCAGCACAGGCACCTGGCTTCAATACTGAAGCTAGAAGAAAGAATGCATTGCAAGTAGCCCTGTGTGTGATGGGATAGCTGCAGCACAGAAAGAATGCAGTGCAAGTAGCCCTGTGCGTGATGGGCTAGCTGCAGCACAGGCACCTGGCTTCACTACTGAAGCTTGAAAAAAGACTGTAGTGCAAGTAGCCCTGTGTGCGATGGGCTAGCTGCCGCAGAGAAAGACTGCAGTGCAAGTACCCCTGTGTGTGATGGGCTAGCTGCGGCACAGGCACCTGGCTTCAATACTGAAGCTAGAAGAAAGACTGCAGTGCAAGTAGCCCTGTGTCATGGGCTAGCTGCGGCACAGGCACCTGGCTGCACTACTGTAGCTAGAAAAAACACTGCAGTGCAAGTAACCCTGTGTTTGATGGGCTGGCTGCAGCACAGACAGACTGCAGTAAAAGTAGCCCTGTGTGTGTTGGGCTAACTGCAGCACAGGCACTTGGCTTCAATACTGAAGCTAGAAGAAAGAATGCATTGCAAGTAGCCCTGTGTGTGATGGGATAGCTGCAGCACAGAAAGAATGCAGTGCAAGTAGCCCTGTGCGTGATGGGCTAGCTGCAGCACAGGCACCTGGCTTCACTACTGAAGCTAGAAGAAAGACTGCAGTGCAAGTAGCCCTGTGTGTGATGGGCTAGCTGCAGCAGAGAAAGAGTGCAGTGCAAATAGCCCTGTGTGTGATGGGCTTACTGCAGCACAGGCACCTGGCTTTACTACTGTAGCTAGAAAAAAGACTGCAGTGCAAGTAGCCCTGTGTGTGATGGGTTAGCTGCAGCAGAGGATGTCTGCAGTGCAAGTAACCCTGTGTGTGATGGGCTAGCTGCGGCACAGATACCTGGCTTCACTACTGTAGCTAGAAAAAAGACTGCAGTGCAAGTAGCCCTGTGCGTGATAGGCTAACTGCAGCACAGGCACCTGGCTTCACTACTGAAGTTAGAAGAAAGACTGCAGTGCAAGTATCCCTGTGTGTGATAGGCTAACTGCAGCACAGGCACCTGGCTTCACTACTGAAGTTAGAAGAAAGACTGCAGTGCAAGTAGCCCTGTGTGTGATGTGTTAGCTGCAGCAGAGAAAGAGTGCAGTGCAAATAGCCCTGTGTGTGATGGGCTAACTGCAGCACAGGCACCTGGCTTCACTACTGTAGCTAGAAAAAAGACTGCAGTGCAAGTAGCCCGGTGTGTGATAGGCTAACTGCAGCACAGGCACCTGGCTTCACTACTGAAGTTAGAAGAAAGACTGCAGTGCAAGTAGCCCTGTGTCATGGGCTAGCTGCGGCACAGGCACCTGGCTAAACTACTGTAGCTAGAAAAAACACTGCAGTGCAAGTAACCATGTGTGTGATGGGCTGGCTGCAGCACAGAAAGACTGCAGTGCAAGTAGCCCTGTGTGTGTTGGGCTAGCTGCGGCACAGGCACCAGGCTTCAAAACTGAAGATAGAAGAAAGAATGCAGTGCAGGTAGCCCTGTGTGTGATGGGCTAGCTGCGGCACAGGCAACTGCCTTCACTACTGAAGCTCGAAGAAAGACTGCAGTGCAAGTAGCATTGTGTGTGGGCTAGCTGCGGAACAGGTACCTTCCTTCACTACTGAAGCTAGAAGGAAGACTGCAGTGCAAGTAGCCCTGTGTGATGGGCTAGCTGCGGCACAGGCACCTGCCTTCACTACTGAAGCTAGAAGAAGGACTGAAGTGCAAGTAGCCCTGTGTGTGATGGGCTAGCTGTGGCACAAGAACCTGCCTTCACTACTGAATCTAGAAGAAAGACTGCAGTGCAAGTAGCCCTGTGTGTGATGGGCTAGCTGCGGCACAGGCTCCTGCCTTCACTACTGAAGCTAGAAGAAAGATTGCAGTGCAAGTAGCCTTGTGTGTGATGGGCTAGCTGCAGCACAGAAAGATGGCAGTGC
This sequence comes from Ambystoma mexicanum, assembly GCF_040938575.1. Taxonomy (NCBI): domain Eukaryota; kingdom Metazoa; phylum Chordata; class Amphibia; order Caudata; family Ambystomatidae; genus Ambystoma; species Ambystoma mexicanum. The sequence goes on along the minus strand of NC_090931.1, from coordinate 4,383,963 downwards.
AAGCAGTCCTGTGTGTGGTGGGCTACTTGCGGCACAGGCACTTGGCTTCACTACTGTAGCTGGAAAAAAGACTGCAGTGCAAGTAGCCCTGTGTGTGATGGGCTAGCTGCGGGACAGGCACCTGCCTTCACCACTGAAGCTAGCATAAAGACTGCAGTGTAAGTAGCCGTGTGTTTGATGGGCTAGCTACAGCACACAAAGAATGCAGTGCAAGTAGCCCTGTGTGTGATGGGCTAGCTGCGGCAAAGGCATCTGCCTTCACCACTGAACTAGAAGAAAGACTGCAGTGCAAGTAGCCCTGTGTGTGATGGGCTAGCTGCAGCACAGAAAGAATGCAGTTCAAGTAGCCCTGTGTGTGATGGGCTAGCTGTGGCACAGGCACCTGGCTTCACTACTGTAGCTAGAAAAAAGATTGCTGTGCAAGTAGCCCTGTGTGTGATGGGCTAGCTGTAGCAGAGAAAGACTGCAGTGCAAATAGCCCTGTGTGTGATGGGCTAGCTGCAGCAAAGAAAGACTGCAGTGCAAGTAGCCCTGTGTGTGATGGGCTACCTGCAGCAGAGAAAGACTGCAGTGCAAGTAGCCCTGTGTGTGATGGGCTAGGTGCAGCAGAGAAAGACTGCAGTGCAAGTAGCCCTGTGTGTGATGGGCTAGCTGCAGCAGAGAAAGACTGCAGTGCAAGTAGCTCTGTGTGTGATAGGCTAGTTGCGGCACAGCCACCTAGCTTCAATACTGAAGCTATAAGAAAGACTGCAGTGCAAGTAGCCCTGTGTGTGATGGGCTAGCTGCAGCACAGGAAGACTGCAGTGCAAGTGGCCCTGTGTGTGATGGGCTAGCTGCAGCAGAGAAAGACTGAAGTGCAAGTAGCCCTGTGTGTGATGGGGCGAGCTGCAGCAGAGAAAGACTGCATTGCAAGTAGCCCTGTGTGTGATGGGCTAGTTGCGGCAGAGGCACCTTGCTTCAATACTGAAGCTAGAAGAAAGACTGCAGTGCAAGTAGCCCTGTGTGATGGGCTAGCTGCGGCACAGGCACCTGGCTTCACTACTGAAGTTAGAAGAAAGACTGCAGTGCAAGTAGCCCTGTGTGTGATGGGTTAGCTGCAGCAGAGAAAGAGTGCAGTGCAAATAGCCCTGTGTGTGATGGGCTAACTGCAGCACAGGCACCTGGCTTCACTACTGTAGCTAGAAAAAAGACTGCAGTGCAAGTAGCCCGGTGTGTGATAGGCTAACTGCAGCACAGACACCTGGCTTCACTACTGAAGTTAGAAGAAAGACTGCAGTGCAAGTAGCCCTGTGTCATGGGCTAGCTGCGGCACAGGCACCTGGCTAAACTACTGTAGCTAGAAAAAACACTGCAGTGCAAGTAACCCTGTGTGTGACGGGCTGGCTGCAGCACAGAAAGACTGCAGTGCAAGTAGCCCTGTGTGTGTTGGGCTAGCTGCGGCACAGGCACCAGGCTTCAAAACTGAAGCTAGAAGAAATAATGCAGTGCAGGTAGCCCTGTGTGTGATGGGCTAGCTGCGGCACAGGCAACTGCCTTCACTACTGAAGCTAGAAGAAAGACTGCAGTGCAAGTAGCATTGTGTGTGGGCTAGCTGAGGAACAGGCACCTTCCTTCACTACTGAAGCTAGAAGGAAGACTGCAGTGCTAGTAGCCCTGTGTGATGGGCTAGCTGCGGCACAGGCACCTGCCTTCACTACTGAAGCTAGAAGAAGGACTGCAGTGCAAGTAGCCCTGTGTGTGATGGGCTAGCTGTGGCACAAGAACCTGCCTTCACTACTGAAGCTAGAAGAAAGATTGCAGTGCAAGTAGCCTTGTGTGTGATGGGCTAGCTGCAGCACAGAAAGACGGCAGTGCAAGCAGTCCTGTGTGTGGTGGACTACTTGCGGCACAGGCACTTGGCTTCACTACTGTAGCTAGAAAAAAGACTGCAGTACAAGTAGCACTGTGTGTGATGGGCTAGCTGTGGGACAGGCACCTGCCTTCACCACTGAAGCTAGCATAAAGACTGCAGTGCAAGTAGCCGTGTGTGTGATGGGCTAGCTACAGCACACAAAGAATGCAGTGCAAGTAGCCCTGTGTGTGATGGGCTAGCTGTGGCAAAGGCATCTGCCTTCACCACTGAACTAGAAGAAAGACTGCAGTGCAAGTAGCCCTGTGTGTGATGGGCTTGCTGCAGCACAGAAAGAATGCAGTTCAAGTAGCCCTGTGTGTGATGGGCTAGCTGTGGCACAGGCACATGGCTTCACTACTGTAGCTAGAAAAAAGACTGCAGTGCAAGTAGCCCTGTGTGTGATGGGCTAGCTGTGGCAAAGAAATACTGCAGTGCAAGTAGCCCTGTGTGTGATGGGCTACCTGCAGCAGAGAAAGACTGCAGTGCAAGTAGCCCTGTGTGTGATGGGCTAGCTGCAGCAGAGAAAGACTGCAGTGCAAGTAGCCCTGTGTGTGATGGGCTAGTTGCGGCACAGCCACCTAGCTTCAATACTGAAGCTATAAGAAAGACTGCAGTGCAAGTAGCCCTGTGTGTGATGGGCTAGCTGCAGCACAGAAAGACTGCAGTGCAAGTAGCCCTGTGTGTGATGGGCTAGCTGCAGCAGAGAAAGACTGCAGTGCAAGTAGCCCTGTGTGTGATGGGGCGAGCTGCAGAAGAGAAAGACTGCATTGCAAGTAGCCCTGTGTGTGATGGGCTAGTTGCGGCAGAGGCACCTAGCTTCACTACTAAAGCTAGAAGTAAGACTGCAGTGCAAGTAGCCTTGTGCGTGATGGGCTAGCTGCAGCACAGAAAGACTGCAGTGCAAGCAGTCCTGTGTGTGATGGGCTAGATGCGGCACAGGCAGCTGCCTTCACTATTGTAGCTAGATGAAAGACTGCAGTGCAAGTAGCCCTGTGTGTGATGGGCTAGCTGCAGCATGGAAAGACTGCAGTGCAAGTAGCCCTGTGTGTGATGGGCTTGCTGCTGCACAGAAAGACTGCTGTGCAAGTAGCCCTGTGTGTGATGGGCTAGCTGCAGCACAGAAAGACTGCAGTGCAAGTAGCCCTGTGTGTGATGGGCTAGCTGCAGCAGAGAAAGACTGCAGTGCAAGTAGCCCTGTGTGTGATGGGGCGAGCTGCAGAAGAGAAAGACTGCATTGCAAGTAGCCCTGTGTGTGATGGGCTAGTTGCGGCAGAGGCACCTAGCTTCACTACTAAAGCTAGAAGTAAGACTGCAGTGCAAGTAGCCTTGTGCGTGATGGGCTAGCTGCAGCACAGAAAGACTGCAGTGCAAGCAGTCCTGTGTGTGATGGGCTAGATGCGGCACAGGCAGCTGCCTTCACTATTGTAGCTAGAAGAAAGACTGCAGTGCAAGTAGCCCTGTGTGTGATGGGCTAGCTGCAGCACGGAAAGACTGCAGTGCAAGTAGCCCTGTGTGTGATGGGCTTGCTGCTGCACAGAAAGACTGCTGTGCAAGTAGCCCTGTGTGTGATGGGCTAACTGCAGCACAGGCACCTGGCTTCACTACTGTAGCTAGAAAAAGACTGCAGTGCAAGTAGCCCTGTGTTTGATGGGCTAACTGCAGCACAGGCACCTGGCTTCACTACTGTAGCTAGAAAAAAGACTGCAGTGCAAGTAGCCCTGTGTGTGATGCGCTAGCTGCAGCAGAAAAAGACTGCAGTGCAAGTAGCCCTGTGTGTGATGGGCTAGCTGCGGCACAGGCACCTAGCTTCACTACTGTAGCTAGAAGAAAGACTGCAGTGCAAGTAGCACTGTGTGTGATGGGCTAGCTGCGGCACAGGCACCTGCCTTCACCACTGAAGTTAGAAGAAAGACTGCAGTGCAAGTAGCCCTGTGTGTGATGGGCTAGCTGCAGCACAGAAAGACTGCAGTGCAAGTAGCCCTGTGTGTGATGGGCTAGCTGCAGCAGAGAAAGACTGCAGTGCAAGTAGCCCTGTGTGTGATGGGCTAGCTGCAGCAGAGAAAGACTACAGTGCAAGTAGCCCTCTGTGTGATGGGCTAGTTGCGGCACAGGCACCTAGCTTCAATACTGAAGCTAGAAGAAAGACTGCAGTGCAAGTAGCCCTGTGTGTGATGGGCTAGCTGCAGCAGAGAAAGACTGCAGTGCAAGTAGCCCTGTGTGTGATGGGCAAACTGCGGCACAGGCACCTGCCTTCACTATTGTAGCTAGAAGAAAGACTGCAGTGCAATTAGCCCTGTGTGTGATGGGTTAGCTGCAGCACAGAAAGACTGCTGTGCAAGTAGCCCTGTGTGTGGTGGGGTAGCTGCAGCACAGAAAGACTGCAGTTAAAGTAGCCCTGTGTGTGATGGGCTAACTGCAGCACAGGCAACTGGCTTCACTAAAGTAGCTAGAAAAAGACTGCAGTGCAAGTAGCCCTGTGTTTGATTGGCTAACTGCAGCACAGGCACCTGGCTTCACTACTGTAGCTAGAAAAAAGACTGTAGTGCAAGTAGCCCTGTGTGCGATGGGCTAGCTGCCGCAGAGAAAGACTGCAGTCCAAGTAGCCCTGTGTGTGATGGGCTAGCTGCGGCACAGGCACCTGGCTTCAATACTGAAGCTAGAAGAAAGACTGCAGTGCAAGTAGCCCTGTGTCATGGGCTAGCTGCAGCACAGGCACCTGGCTGCACTACTGTAGCTAGAAAAAACACTGCAGTGCAAGTAACCCTGTGTTTGATGGGCTGGCTGCAGCACAGACAGACTGCAGTACAAGTAGCCCTGTGTGTGTTGGGCTAACTGCAGCACAGGCACCTGGCTTCAATACTGAAGCTAGAAGAAAGAATGCATTGCAAGTAGCCCTGTGTGTGATGGGATAGCTGCAGCACAGAAAGAATGCAGTGCAAGTAGCCCTGTGCGTGATGGGCTAGCTGCAGCACAGGCACCTGGCTTCACTACTGAAGCTAGAAGAAAGACTGCAGTGCAAGTAGCCCTGTGTGTGATGGGCTAGCTGCAGCAGAGAAAGAGTGCAGTGCAAATAGCCCTGTGTGTGATGGGCTAGCTGCGGCAAAGGCATCTGCCTTCACCATTGAACTAGAAGAAAGACTGCAGTGCAAGTAGCCCTGTGTGTGATGGGCTAGCTGCAGCACAGAAAGAATGCAGTTCAAGTAGCCCTGTGTGTGATGGGCTAGCTGTGGCACAGGCACCTGGCTTCACTGCTGTAGCTAGAAAAAAGATTGCTGTGCAAGTAGCCCTGTGTGTGATGGGCTAGCTGTAGCAGAGAAAGACTGCAGTGCAAATAGCCCTGTGTGTGATGGGCTAGCTGCAGCAAAGAAAGACTGCAGTGCAAGTAGCCCTGTGTGTGATGGGCTACCTGCAGTAGAGAAAGACTGCAGTGCAAGTAGCCCTGTGTGTGATGGGCTAGGTGCAGCAGAGAAAGACTGCAGTGCAAGTAGCCCTGTGTGTGATGGGCTAGCTGCAGCAGAGAAAGACTGCAGTGCAAGTAGCTCTGTGTGTGATAGGCTAGTTGCGGCACAGCCACCTAGCTTCAATACTGAAGCTATAAGAAAGACTGCAGTGCAAGTAGCCCTGTGTGTGATGGGCTAGCTGCAGCACAGGAAGACTGCAGTGCAAGTGGCCCTGTGTGTGATGGGCTAGCTGCAGCAGAGAAAGACTGCAGTGCAAGTAGCTCTGTGTGTGATAGGCTAGTTGCGGCACAGCCACCTAGCTTCAATACTGAAGCTATAAGAAAGACTGCAGTGCAAGTAGCCCTGTGTGTGATGGGCTAGCTGCAGCACAGGAAGACTGCAGTGCAAGTAGCCCTGTGTGTGATGGGCTAGTTGCGGCAGAGGCACCTTGCTTCAATACTGAAGCTAGAAGAAAGACTGCAGTGCAAGTAGCCCTGTGTGATGGGCTAGCTGCGGCACAGGCACCTGGCTTCACTACTGAAGTTAGAAGAAAGACTGCAGTGCAAGTAGCCCTGTGTGTGATGGGTTAGCTGCAGCAGAGAAAGAGTGCAGTGCAAATAGCCCTGTGTGTGATGGGCTAACTGCAGCACAGGCACCTGGCTTCACTACTGTAGCTAGAAAAAAGACTGCAGTGCAAGTAGCCCGGTGTGTGATAGGCTAACTGCAGCACAGACACCTGGCTTCACTACTGAAGTTAGAAGAAAGACTGCAGTGCAAGTAGCCCTGTGTCATGGGCTAGCTGCGGCACAGGCACCTGGCTAAACTACTGTAGCTAGAAAAAACACTGCAGTGCAAGTAACCCTGTGTGTGACGGGCTGGCTGCAGCACAGAAAGACTGCAGTGCAAGTAGCCCTGTGTGTGTTGGGCTAGCTGCGGCACAGGCACCAGGCTTCAAAACTGAAGCTAGAAGAAAGAATGCAGTGCAGGTAGCCCTGTGTGTGATGGGCTAGCTGCGGCACAGGCAACTGCCTTCACTACTGAAGCTTGAAGAAAGACTGCAGTGCAAGTAGCATTGTGTGTGGGCTAGCTGAGGAACAGGCACCTTCCTTCACTACTGAAGCTAGAAGGAAGACTGCAGTGCTAGTAGCCCTGTGTGATGGGCTAGCTGCGGCACAGGCACCTGCCTTCACTACTGAAGCTAGAAGAAGGACTGCAGTGCAAGTAGCCCTGTGTGTGATGGGCTAGCTGTGGCACAAGAACCTGCCTTCACTACTGAAGCTAGAAGAAAGATTGCAGTGCAAGTAGCCTTGTGTGTGATGGGCTAGCTGCAGCACAGAAAGACGGCAGTGCAAGCAGTCCTGTGTGTGGTGGACTACTTGCGGCACAGGCACTTGGCTTCACTACTGTAGCTAGAAAAAAGACTGCAGTACAAGTAGCCCTGTGTGTGATGGGCTAGCTGTGGGACAGGCACCTGCCTTCACCACTGAAGCTAGCATAAAGACTGCAGTGCAAGTAGCCGTGTGTGTGATGCGCTAGCTACAGCACACAAAGAATGCAGTGCAAGTAGCCCTGTGTGTGATGGGCTAGCTGTGGCAAAGGCATCTGCCTTCACCACTGAACTAGAAGAAAGACTGCAGTGCAAGTAGCCCTGTGTGTGATGGGCTAGCTGCAGCACAGAAAGAATGCAGTTCAAGTAGCCCTGTGTGTGATGGGCTAGCTGTGGCACAGGCACATGGCTTCACTACTTTAGCTAGAAAAAAGACTGCAGTGCAAGTAGCCCTGTGTGTGATGGGCTAGCTGTGGCAAAGAAAGACTGCAGTGCAAGTAGCCCTGTGTGTGATGGGCTACCTGCAGCAGAGAAAGACTGCAGTGCAAGTAGCCCTGTGTGTGATGGGCTAGCTGCAGCAGAGAAAGACTGCAGTGCAAGTAGCCCTGTGTGTGATGGGCTAGTTGCGGCACAGCCACCTAGCTTCAATACTGAAGCTATAAGAAAGACTGCAGTGCAAGTAGCCCTGTGTGTGATGGGCTAGCTGCAGCACAGAAAGACTGCAGTGCAAGTAGCCCTGTGTGTGATGGGCTAGCTGCAGCAGAGAAAGACTGCAGTGCAAGTAGCCCTGTGTGTGATGGGCTAGCTGCAGCAGAGAAAGACTGCAGTGCAAGTAGCCCTGTGTGTGATGGGGCGAGCTGCAGAAGAGAAAGACTGCATTGCAAGTAGCCCTGTGTGTGATGGGCTAGTTGCGGCAGAGGCACCTAGCTTCACTACTAAAGCTAGAAGTAAGACTGCAGTGCAAGTAGCCTTGTGCGTGATGGGCTAGCTGCAGCACAGAAAGACTGCAGTGCAAGCAGTCCTGTGTGTGATGGGCTAGATGCGGCACAGGCAGCTGCCTTCACTATTGTAGCTAGAAGAAAGACTGCAGTGCAAGTAGCCCTGTGTGTGATGGGCTAGCTGCAGCATGGAAAGACTGCAGTGCAAGTAGCCCTGTGTGTGATGGGCTTGCTGCTGCACAGAAAGACTGCTGTGCAAGTAGCCCTGTGTGTGATGGGCTAGCTGCAGCACAGAAAGACTGCAGTGCAAGTAGCCCTGTGTGTGATGGGCTAGTTGCGGCACAGCCACCTAGCTTCAATACTGAAGCTATAAGAAAGACTGCAGTGCAAGTAGCCCCGTGTGTGATGGGCTAGCTGCAGCACAGAAAGACTGCAGTGCAAGTAGCCCTGTGTGTGATGGGCTAGCTGCAGCAGAGAAAGACTGCAGTGCAAGTAGCCCTGTGTGTGATGGGCGAGCTGCAGAAGAGAAAGACTGCATTGCAAGTAGCCCTGTGTGTGATGGGCTAGTTGCGGCAGAGGCACCTAGCTTCACTACTAAAGCTAGAAGTAAGACTGCAGTGCAAGTAGCCTTGTGCGTGATGGGCTAGCTGCAGCACAGAAAGACTGCAGTGCAAGCAGTCCTGTGTGTGATGGGCTAGATGCGGCACAGGCAGCTGCCTTCACTATTGTAGCTAGAAGAAAGACTGCAGTGCAAGTAGCCCTGTGTGTGATGGGCTAGCTGCAGCACGGAAAGACTGCAGTGCAAGTAGCCCTGTGTGTGATGGGCTTGCTGCTGCACAGAAAGACTGCTGTGCAAGTAGCCCTGTGTGTGATGGGCTAACTGCAGCACAGGCACCTGGCTTCACTACTGTAGCTAGAAAAAGACTGCAGTGCAAGTAGCCCTGTGTTTGATGGGCTAACTGCAGCACAGGCACCTGGCTTCACTACTGTAGCTAGAAAAAAGACTGCAGTGCAAGTAGCCCTGTGTGTGATGCGCTAGCTGCAGCAGAAAAAGACTGCAGTGCAAGTAGCCCTGTGTGTGATGGGCTAGCTGCGGCACAGGCACCTAGCTTCACTACTGTAGCTAGAAGAAAGACTGCAGTGCAAGTAGCACTGTGTGTGATGGGCTAGCTGCGGCACAGGCACCTGCCTTCACCACTGAAGTTAGAAGAAAGACTGCAGTGCAAGTAGCCCTGTGTGTGATGGGCTAGCTGCAGCACAGAAAGACTGCAGTGCAAGTAGCCCTGTGTGTGATGGGCTAGCTGCAGCAGAGAAAGACTGCAGTGCAAGTAGCCCTGTGTGTGATGGGCTAGCTGCAGCAGAGAAAGACTACAGTGCAAGTAGCCCTCTGTGTGATGGGCTAGTTGCGGCACAGGCACCTAGCTTCAATACTGAAGCTAGAAGAAAGACTGCAGTGCAAGTAGCCCTGTGTGTGATGGGCTAGCTACAGCACAGAAAGACTGCAGTGCAAGTCGCCCTGTGTGTGATGGGCTAGCTGCAGCAGAGAAAGACTGCAGTGCAAGTAGCCCTGTGTGTGATGGGCAAACTGCGGCACAGGCACCTGCCTTCACTATTGTAGCTAGAAGAAAGACTGCAGTGCAATTAGCCCTGTGTGTGATGGGTTAGCTGCAGCACAGAAAGACTGCTGTGCAAGTAGCCCTGTGTGTGGTGGGGTAGCTGCAGCACAGAAAGACTGCAGTTAAAGTAGCCCTGTGTGTGATGGGCTAACTGCAGCACAGGCAACTGGCTTCACTAAAGTAGCTAGAAAAAGACTGCAGTGCAAGTAGCCCTGTGTTTGATTGGCTAACTGCAGCACAGGCACCTGGCTTCACTACTGTAGCTAGAAAAAAGACTGTAGTGCAAGTAGCCCTGTGTGCGATGGGCTAGCTGCCGCAGAGAAAGACTGCAGTCCAAGTAGCCCTGTGTGTGATGGGCTAGCTGCGGCACAGGCACCTGGCTTCAATACTGAAGCTAGAAGAAAGACTGCAGTGCAAGTAGCCCTGTGTCATGGGCTAGCTGCAGCACAGGCACCTGGCTGCACTACTGTAGCTAGAAAAAACACTGCAGTGCAAGTAACCCTGTGTTTGATGGGCTGGCTGCAGCACAGACAGACTGCAGTACAAGTAGCCCTGTGTGTGTTGGGCTAACTGCAGCACAGGCACCTGGCTTCAATACTGAAGCTAGAAGAAAGAATGCATTGCAAGTAGCCCTGTGTGTGATGGGATAGCTGCAGCACAGAAAGAATGCAGTGCAAGTAGCCCTGTGCGTGATGGGCTAGCTGCAGCACAGGCACCTGGCTTCACTACTGAAGCTTGAAAAAAGACTGTAGTGCAAGTAGCCCTGTGTGCGATGGGCTAGCTGCCGCAGAGAAAGACTGCAGTGCAAGTAGCCCTGTGTGTGATGGGCTAGCTGCGGCACAGGCACCTGGCTTCAATACTGAAGCTAGAAGAAAGACTGCAGTGCAAGTAGCCCTGTGTCATGGGCTAGCTGCGGCACAGGCACCTGGCTGCACTACTGTAGCTAGAAAAAACACTGCAGTGCAAGTAACCCTGTGTTTGATGGGCTGGCTGCAGCACAGACAGACTGCAGTAAAAGTAGCCCTGTGTGTGTTGGGCTAACTGCAGCACAGGCACTTGGCTTCAATACTGAAGCTAAAAGAAAGAATGAATTGCAAGTAGCCCTGTGTGTGATGGGATAGCTGCAGCACAGAAAGAATGCAGTGCAAGTAGCCCTGTGCGTGATGGGCTAGCTGCAGCAGAGAAAGAGTGCAGTGCAAATAGCCCTGTGTGTGATGGGCTTACTGCAGCACAGGCACCTGGCTTCACTACTGAAGCTAGAAGAAAGACTGCAGTGCAAGTAGCCCTGTGTGTGATGGGCTAGCTGCAGCAGAGAAAGAGTGCAGTGCAAATAGCCCTGTGTGTGATGGGCTTACTGCAGCACAGGCACCTGGCTTCACTACTGTAGCTAGAAAAAAGACTGCAGTGCAAGTAGCCCTGTGTGTGATAGGCTAACTGCAGCACAGGCACCTGGCTTCACTACTGTAGCTAGAAAAAAGACTGCAGTGCAAGTAGCCCTGTGTGTGATGGGTTAGCTGCAGCAGAGGATGTCTGCAGTGCAAGTAACCCTGTGTGTGATGGGCTAGCTGCGGCACAGATACCTGGCTTCACTACTGTAGCTAGAAAAAAGACTGCAGTGCAAGTAGCCCTGTGTGTGATAGGCTAACTGCAGCACAGGCACCTGGCTTCACTACTGAAGTTAGAAGAAAGACTGCAGTGCAAGTAGCCCTGTGTGTGATAGGCTAACTGCAGCACAGGCACCTGGCTTCACTACTGAAGTTAGAAGAAAGACTGCAGTGCAAGTAGCCCTGTGTGTGATGGGTTAGCTGCAGCAGAGAAAGAGTGCAGTGCAAATAGCCCTGTGTGTGATGGGCTAACTGCAGCACAGGCACCTGGCTTCACTACTGTAGCTAGAAAAAAGACTGCAGTGCAAGTAGCCCTGTGTGTGATAGGCTAACTGCAGCACAGGCACCTGGCTTCACTACTGAAGTTAGAAGAAAGACTGCAGTGCAAGTAGCCCTGTGTGTGATGGGCTGGCTGCAGCACAGAAAGACTGCAGTGCAAGTAGCCCTGTGTGTGTTGGGCTAGCTGCGGCACAGGCACCAGGCTTCAATACTGAAGCTAGAAGAAAGAATGCAGTGCAGGTAGCCCTGTTTGTGATGGGCTAGCTGCAGCACAGAAAGACTGCAGTGCAAGTAGCCCTGTGTGTGATGGCCTAGCTGCGGCACAGGCACCTGCCTTCACCACTGAAGCTAGAAGAAAGACTGCAGTGCAAGTAGCCCTGTGTGTGATGGGCTAGCTGCGGCACAGGCAACTGCCTTCACTACTGAAGCTAGAAGAAAGACTGCAGTGCAAGTAGCCCTGTGTGTGGGCTAGCTGCGGAACAGGCACCTTCCTTCACTACTGAAGCTAGAAGGAAGTCTGCAGTGCAAGTAGCCCTGTGTGATGGGCTAGCTGCGGCACAAGAACCTGCCTTCACTACTGAATCTAGAAGAAAGACTGCAGTGCAAGTAGCCCTGTGTTTGATGGGTTTGCTGCTGCACAGAAATACTGCTGTGCAAGTAGCCCTGTGTGTGATGGGCTAACTGCGGCACAGGCTCCTGCCTTCACTACTGAATCTAGAAGAAAGACTGCAGTGCAAGTAGCCCTGTGTTTGATGGGTTTGCTGCTGCACAGAAATACTGCTGTGCAAGTAGCCCTGTGTGTGATGGGCTAGCTGCGGCACAGGCAACTGCCTTCACTACTGAAGCTAGAAGAAAGACTGCAGTGCAAGTAGCCCTGTGTGTGGGCTAGCTGCGGAACAGGCACCTTCCTTCACTACTGAAGCTAGAAGGAAGACTGCAGTGCAAGTAGCCCTGTGTGATGGGCTAGCTGCGGCACAAGAACCTGCCTTCACTACTGAATCTAGAAGAAAGACTGCAGTGCAAGTAGCCCAGTGTTTGATGGGTTTGCTGCTGCACAGAAATACTGCAGTGCAAGCAGTCCTGTGTGTGGTGGACTACTTGCGGCACAGGCACTTGGCTTCACTACTGTAGCTAGAAAAAAAACTGCAGTGCAAGTAGCCCTGTGTGTGATGGGCTAGCTGTGGCACAGGCACATGGCTTCACTACTGTAGCTAGAAAAAAGACTGCTGTGCAAGTAGCCCTGTGTGTGATGGGCTAGCTGCAGTAGAGAAAGACTGCAGGGTAAGTTGCCCTGTGTGTGATGTGCTAGCTGCAGCACAGAAAGAATGCAGTTCAAGTAGCCCTGTGTGTGATGGGCTAGCTGTGGCACAGGCACCTGGCTTCACTACTGAAGTTAGAAGAAAGACTGCAGTGCAAGTAGCCCTGTGTGTGATGGGTTAGCTGCAGCAGAGAAAGAGTGCAGTGCAAATAGCCCTGTGTGTGATGGGATAACTGCAGCACAGGCACCTGGCTTCACTACTGTAGCTAGAAAAAAGACTGCAGTGCAAGTAGCCCGGTGTGTGATAGGCTAACTGCAGCACAGGCACCTGGCTTCACTACTGAAGTTAGAAGAAAGACTGCAGTGCAAGTAGCCCTGTGTCATGGGCTAGCTGCGGCACAGGCACCTGGCTAAACTACTGTAGCTAGAAAAAACACTGCATTGCAAGTAACCCTGTGTGTGATGGGCTAGCTGTAGCAGAGAAAGACTGCAGTGCAAGTAGCCCTGTGTGTGATGGGCTAGCTGCAGCAAAGAAAGACTGCAGTGCAAGTAGCCCTGTGTATGATGGGCTACCTGCAGCAGAGAAAGACTGCAGTGCAAGTAGCCCTGTGTGTGATGGGCTAGGTGCAGCAGAGAAAGACTGCAGTGCAAGTAGCCCTGTGTATGATGGGCTACCTGCAGCAGAGAAAGACTGCAGTGCAAGTAGCCCTGTGTGTGATGGGCTAGGTGCAGCAGAGAAAGACTGCAGTGCAAGTAGCCCTGTGTGTGATGGGCTAGCTGCAGCAGAGAAAGACTGCAGTGCAAGTAGCTCTGTGTGTGATAGGCTAGTTGCGGCACAGCCACCTAGCTTCAATACTGAAGCTATAAGAAAGACTGCAGTGCAAGTAGCCCTGTGTGTGATGGGCTAGCTGCAGCACAGAAAGACTGCAGTGCAAGTGGCCCTGTGTGTGATGGGCTAGCTGCAGCAGAGAAAGACTGAAGTGCAAGTAGCCCTGTGTGATGGGGCGAGCTGCAGCAGAGAAAGACTGCATTGCAAGTAGCCCTGTGTGTGATGGGCTAGTTGCGGCAGAGGCACCTTGCTTCAATACTGAAGCTAGAAGAAAGACTGCAGTGCAAGTAGCCCTGTGTGATGGGCTAGCTGCGGCACAGGCACCTGGCTTCACTACTGAAGTTAGAAGAAAGACTGCAGTGCAAGTAGCCCTGTGTGTGATGGGTTAGCTGCAGCAGAGAAAGAGTGCAGTGCAAATAGCCCTGTGTGTGATGGGCTAACTGCAGCACAGGCACCTGGCTTCACTACTGTAGCTAGAAAAAAGACTGCAGTGCAAGTAGCCCGGTGTGTGATAGGCTAACTGCAGCACAGGCACCTGGCTTCACTACTGAAGTTAGAAGAAAGACTGCAGTGCAAGTAGCCCTGTGTCATGGGCTAGCTGCGGCACAGGCACCTGGCTAAACTACTGTAGCTAGAAAAAACACTGCATTGCAAGTAACCCTGTGTGTGATGGGCTGGCTGCAGCACAGAAATACTGCAGTGCAAGTAGCCCTGTGTGTGTTGGGCTAGCTGCGGCACAGGCACCAGGCTTCAAAACTGAAGCTAGAAGAAAGAATGCAGTGCAGGTAGCCCTGTGTGTGATGGGCTAGCTGCGGCACAGGCAACTGCCTTCACTACTGAAGCTAGAAGAAAGACTGCAGTGCAAGTAGCATTGTGTGTGGGCTAGCTGAGGAACAGGCACTTTCCTTCACTACTGAAGCTAGAAGGAAGACTGCAGTGCTAGTAGCCCTGTGTGATGGGCTAGCTGCGGCACAGGCACCTGCCTTCACTACTGAAGCTAGAAGAAGGACTGCAGTGCAAGTAGCCCTGTGTGTGATGGGCTAGCTGTGGCACAAGAACCTGCCTTCACTACTGAAGCTAGAAGAAAGATTGCAGTGCAAGTAGCCTTGTGTGTGATGGGCTAGCTGCAGCACAGAAAGACGGCAGTGCAAGCAGTCCTGTGTGTGGTGGACTACTTGCGGCACAGGCACTTGGCTTCACTACTGTAGCTAGAAAAAAGACTGCAGTGCAAGTAGCCCTGTGTGTGATGGGCTAGCTGTGGGACAGGCACCTGCCTTCACCACTGAAGCTAGCATAAAGACTGCAGTGCAAGTAGCCGTGTGTGTGATGGGCTAGCTACAGCACACAAAGAATGCAGTGCAAGTAGCCTTGTGTGTGATGGGCTAGCTGCGGCAAAGGCATCTGCCTTCACCACTGAACTAGAAGAAAGACTGCAGTGCAAGTAGCCCTGTGTGTGATGGGCTAGCTGCAGCACAGAAAGAATGCAGTTCAAGTAGCCCTGTGTATGATGGGCTAGCTGTGGCACAGGCACATGGCTTCACTACTGTAGCTAGAAAAAAGACTGCAGTGCAAGTAGCCCTGTGTGTGATGGGCTAGCTGTGGCAAAGAAAGACTGCAGTGCAAGTAGCCCTGTGTGTGATGGACTACCTGCAGCAGAGAAAGACTGCAGTGCAAGTAGCCCTGTGTGTGATGGGCTAGCTGCAGCAGAGAAAGACTGCAGTGCAAGTAGCCCTGTGTGTGATGGGCTAGTTGCGGCACAGCCACCTAGCTTCAATACTGAAGCTATAAGAAAGACTGCAGTGCAAGTAGCCCTGTGTGTGATGGGCTAGCTGCAGCACAGAAAGACTGCAGTGCAAGTAGCCCTGTGTGTGATGGGCTAGCTGCAGCAGAGAAAGACTGCAGTGCAAGTAGCCCTGTGTGTGATGGGGCGAGCTGCAGAAGAGAAAGACTGCATTGCAAGTAGCCCTGTGTGTGATGGGCTAGTTGCGGCAGAGGCACCTAGCTTCACTACTAAAGCTAGAAGTAAGACTGCAGTGCAAGTAGCCTTGTGCGTGATGGGCTAGCTGCAGCACAGAAAGACTGCAGTGCAAGCAGTCCTGTGTGTGATGGGCTAGCTGCGGCACAGGCAGCTGCCTTCACTATTGTAGCTAGAAGAAAGACTGCAGTGCAAGTAGCCCTGTATGTGATGGGCTAGCTGCAGCACGGAAAGACTGCAGTGCAAGTAGCCCTGTGTGTGATGGGCTTGCTGCTGCACAGAAAGACTGCTGTGCAAGTAGCCCTGTGTGTGATGGGCTAACTGCAGCACAGGCACCTGGCTTCACTACTGTAGCTAGAAAAAGACTGCAGTGCAAGTAGCCCTGTGTGTGATGGGCTAGCTGCGGCACAGGCACCTGCCTTCACCACTGAAGTTAGAAGAAAGACTGCAGTGCAAGTAGCCCTGTGTGTGATGGGCTAGCTGCAGCACAGAAAGACTGCAGTGCAAGTAGCCCTGTGTGTGATGGGCTAGCTGCAGCAGAGAAAGACTGCAGTGCAAGTAGCCCTGTGTGTGATGGGCTAGCTGAAGCAGAGAAAGACTACAGTGCAAGTAGCCCTCTGTGTGATGGGCTAGTTGCGGCACAGGCACCTAGCTTCAATACTGAAGCTAGAAGAAAGACTGCAGTGCAAGTAGCCCTGTGTGTGATGGGCTAGCTACAGCACAGAAAGACTGCAGTGCAAGTCGCCCTGTGTGTGATGGGCTAGCTGCAGCAGAGAAAGACTGCAGTGCAAGTAGCCCTGTGTGTGATGGGCAAACTGCAGCACAGGCACCTGCCTTCACTATTGTAGCTAGAAGAAAGACTGCAGTGCAATTAGCCCTGTGTGTGATGGGTTAGCTGCAGCACAGAAAGACTGCTGTGCAAGTAGCCCTGTGTGTGATGGGCTAGCTGCGGCACAGGGACCTGCCTTCACTACTGAAGCTAGAAGAAAGACTGCAGTGCAAGTAGCCCTGTGTGTGGTGGGGTAGCTGCAGCACAGAAAGACTGCAGTTAAAGTAGCCCTGTGTGTGATGGGCTAACTGCAGCACAGGCAACTGGCTTCACTACAGTAGCTAGAAAAAGACTGCAGTGCAAGTAGCCCTGTGTTTGATTGGCTAACTGCAGCACAGGCACCTGGCTTCACTACTGTAGATAGAAAAGAGACTGTAGTGCAAGTAGCCCTGTGTGCGATGGGCTAGCTGCCGCAGAGAAAGACTGCAGTCCAAGTAGCCCTGTGTGTGATGGGCTAGCTGCGGCACAGGCACCTGGCTTCAATACTGAAGCTAGAAGAAAGACTGCAGTGCAAGTAGCCCTGTGTCATGGGCTAGCTGCAGCACAGGCACCTGGCTGCACTACTGTAGCTAGAAAAAACACTGCAGTGCAAGTAACCCTGTGTTTGATGGGCTGGCTGCAGCACAGACAGACTGCAGTACAAGTAGCCCTGTGTGTGTTGGGCTAACTGCAGCACAGGCACCTGGCTTCAATACTGAAGCTAGAAGAAAGAATGCATTGCAAGTAGCCCTGTGTGTGATGGGATAGCTGCAGCACAGAAAGAGTGCAGTGCAAATAGCCCTGTGTGTGATGGGCTTACTGCAGCACAGGCACCTGGCTTCACTACTGTAGCTAGAAAAAAGACTGCAGTGCAAGTAGCCCTGTGTGTGATAGGCTAACTGCAGCACAGGCACCTGGCTTCACTACTGTAGCTAGAAAAAAGACTGCAGTGCAAGTAGCCCTGTGTGTGATGGGTTAGCTGCAGCAGAGGATGTCTGCAGTGCAAGTAACCCTGTGTGTGATGGGCTAGCAGCGGCACAGGTACCTGGCTTCACTACTGTAGCTAGAAAAAGACTGCAGTGCAAGTAGCCCTGTGTGTGATAGGCTAATTGCAGCACAGGCACCTGGCTTCACTACTGAAGTTAGAAGAAAGACTGCAGTGCAAGTAGCCCTGTGTGTGATAGGCTAACTGCAGCACAGGCACCTGGCTTCACTACTGAAGTTAGAAGAAAGACTGCAGTGCAAGTAGCCCTGTGTGTGATGGGTTAGCTGCAGCAGAGAAAGAGTGCAGTGCAAATAGCCCTGTGTGTGATGGGCTAACTGCAGCACAGGCACCTGGCTTCACTACTGTAGCTAGAAAAAAGACTGCAGTGCAAGTAGCCCGGTGTGTGATAGGCTAACTGCAGCACAGGCACCTGGCTTCACTACTGAAGTTAGAAGAAAGACTGCAGTGCAAGTAGCCCTGTGTCATGGGCTAGCTGCGGCACAGGCACCTGGCTAAACTACTGTAGCTAGAAAAAACACTGCAGTGCAAGTAACCCTGTGTGTGATGGGCTGGCTGCAGCACAGAAAGACTGCAGTGCAAGTAGCCCTGTGTGTGTTGGACTAGCTGCGGCACAGGCACCAGGCTTCAAAACTGAAGATAGAAGAAAGAATGCAGTGCAGGTAGCCCTGTGTGTGATGGGCTAGCTGCGGCACAGACAACTGCCTTCACTACTGAAGCTAGAAGAAAGACTGCAGTGCAAGTAGCATTGTGTGTGGGCTAGCTGCGGAACAGGCACCTTCCTTCACTACTGAAGCTAGAAGGAAGACTGCAGTGCAAGTAGCCCTCTGTGATGGGCTAGCTGCGGCACAGGCACCTGCCTTCACTACTGAAGCTAGAAGAAGGACTGAAGTGCAAGTAGCCCTATGTGTGATGGGCTAGCTGTGGCACAAGAACCTGCCTTCACTACTGAATCTAGAAGAAAGACTGCAGTGCAAGTAGCCCTGTGTGTGATGGGCTAGCTGTGGCACAAGAACCTGCCTTCACTACTGAAGCTAGAAGAAAGATTGCAGTGCAAGTAGCCTTGTGTGTGATGGGCTAGCTGCAGCACAGAAAGATGGCAGTGCAAGCAGTCCTGTGTGTGGTGGGCTACTTGCGGCACAGGCACTTGGCTTCACTACTGTAGCTAGAAAAAAGACTGCAGTGCAAGTAGCCCTGTGTGTGATGGGCTAGCTGCGGGACAGGCACCTGCCTTCACCACTGAAGCTAGCATAAAGACTGCAGTGCAAGTAGCCGTGTGTTTGATGGGCTAGCTACAGCACACAAAGAATGCAGTGCAAGTAGCCCTGTGTGTGATGGGCTAGCTGCGGCAAAGGCATCTGCCTTCACCACTGAACTAGAAGAAAGACTGCAGTGCAAGTAGCCCTGTGTGTGATGGGCTAGCTGCAGCACAGAAAGAATGCAGTTCAAGTAGCCCTGTGTGTGATGGGCTAGTTGTGGCACAGGCACCTGGCTTCACTACTGTAGCTAGAAAAAAGATTGCTGTGCAAGTAGCCCTGTGTGTGATGGGCTAGCTGTAGCAGAGAAAGACTGCAGTGCAAGTAGCCCTGTGTGTGATGGGCTAGCTGCAGCAAAGAAAGACTGCAGTGCAAGTAGCCCTGTGTGTGATGGGCTACCTGCAGCAGAGAAAGACTGCAGTGCAAGTAGCCCTGTGTGGGATGGGTTAGGTGCAGCAGAGAAAGACTGCAGTGCAAGTAGCCCTGTGTGTGATGGGCTAGCTGCAGCAGAGAAAGACTGCAGTGCAAGTAGCTCTGTGTGTGATAGGCTAGTTGCGGCACAGCCACCTAGCTTCAATACTGAAGCTATAAAAAAAACTGCAGTGCAAGTAGCCCTGTGTGTGATGGGCTAGCTGCAGCACAGAAAGACTGCAGTGCAAGTGGCCCTGTGTGTGATGGGCTAGCTGCAGCAGAGAAAGACTGAAGTGCAAGTAGCCCTGTGTGTGATGGGGCGAGCTGCAGCAGAGAAAGACTGCATTGCAAGTAGCCCTGTGTGTGATGGGCTAGTTGCGGCACAGGCACCTGGCTTCACTACTGAAGTTAGAAGAAAGACTGCAGTGCAAGTAGCCCTGTGTGTGATGGGTTAGCTGCAGCAGAGAAAGAGTGCAGTGCAAATAGCCCTGTGTGTGATGGGCTAACTGCAGCACAGGCACCTGGCTTCACTACTGTAGCTAGAAAAAAGACTGCAGTGCAAGTAGCCCGGTGTGTGATAGGCTAACTGCAGCACAGGCACCTGGCTTCACTACTGAAGTTAGAAGAAAGACTGCAGTGCAAGTAGCCCTGTGTCATGGGCTAGCTGCGTCACAGGCACCTGGCTAAACTACTGTAGCTAGAAAAAACACTGCAGTGCAAGTAACCCTGTGTGTGATGGGCTGGCTGCAGCACAGAAAGACTGCAGTGCAAGTAGCCCTGTGTGTGTTGGGCTAGCTGCGGCACAGGCACCAGGCTTCAAAACTGAAGCTAGAAGAAAGAATGCAGTGCAGGTAGCCCTGTGTGTGATGGGCTAGCTGCGGCACAGGCAACTGCCTTCACTACTGAAGCTAGAAGAAAGACTGCAGTGCAAGTAGCATTGTGTGTGGGCTAGCTGCGGAACAGGCACCTTCCTTCACTACTGAAGCTAGAAGGAAGACTGCAGTGCAAGTAGCCCTGTGTGATGGGCTAGCTGCGGCACAGGCACCTGCCTTCACTACTGAAGCTAGAAGAAGGACTGAAGTGCAAGTAGCCCTGTGTGTGATGGGCTAGCTGTGGCACAAGAACCTGCCTTCACTACTGAATCTAGAAGAAAGACTGCAGTGCAAGTAGCCCTGTGTGTGATGGGCTAGCTGCGGCACAGGCTCCTGCCTTCACTAATGAAGCTAGAAGAAAGATTGCAGTGCAAGTAGCCTTGTGTGTGATGGGCTAGCTGCAGCACAGAAAGACGGCAGTGCAAGCAGTCCTGTGTGTGGTGGGCTACTTGCGGCACAGGCACTTGGCTTCACTACTGTAGCTAGAAAAAAGACTGCAGTGCAAGTAGCCCTGTGTGTGATGGGCTAGCTGCGGGACAGGCACCTGCCTTCACCACTGAAGCTAGCATAAAGACTGCAGTGCAAGTAGCCGTGTGTTTGATGGGCTAGCTACAGCACACAAAGAATGCAGTGCAAGTAGCCCTGTGTGTGATGGGCTAGCTGCGGCAAAGGCATCTGCCTTCACCACTGAACTAGAAGAAAGACCGCAGTGCAAGTAGCCCTGTGTGTGATGGGCTAGCTGCAGCACAGAAAGAATGCAGTTCAAGTAGCCCTTTGTGTGATGGGCTAGCTGTGGCACAGGCACCAAAAGATTGCTGTGCAAGTAGCCCTGTGTGTGATGGGCTAGCTGTAGCAGAGAAAGACTGCAGTGCAAGTAGCCCTGTGTGTGATGGGCTAGCTGCAGCAAAGAAAGACTGCAGTGCAAGTAGCCCTGTGTGTTATGGGCTACCTGCAGCAGAGAAAGACTGCAGTGCAAGTAGCCCTGTGTGTGATAGGCTAGGTGCAGCAGAGAAAGACTGCAGTGCAAGTAGCCCTGTATGTGATGGGCTAGCTGCAGCAGAGAAAGACTGCAGTGCAAGTAGCCCTGTGTGTGATAGGCTAGTTGCGGCACAGCCACCTAGCTTCAATACTGAAGCTATAAGAAAGACTGCAGTGCAAGTAGCCCTATGTGTGATGGGCTAGCTGCAGCACAGAAAGACTGCAGTGCAAGTGGCCCTGTGTGTGATGGGCTAGCTGCAGCAGAGAAAGACTGCAGTGCAAGTAGCCCTGTGTGTGATGGGGCGAGCTGCAGCAGAGAAAGACTGCATTGCAAGTAGCCCTGTGTGTGATGGGCTAGTTGCGGCAGAGGCACCTTGCTTCAATACTGAAGCTATAAGAAAGACTGCACTGCAAGTAGCCCTGTGTGATGGGCTAGCTGCGGCACAGGCACCTGCCTTCACTACTGAAGCTAGAAGAAAGACTGAAGTGCAAGTAGCCCTGTGTGTGATGGGCTAGCTGTGGCACAAGAACCTGCCTTCACTACTGAATCTAGAAGAAAGACTGCAGTGCAAGTAGCCCTGTGTGTGATGGGCTAGCTGGGAGACAGGCACCTGCCTTCACCACTGAAGCAGGCATAAAGACTGCAGTGCAAGTAGCCGTGTGTGTGATGGGCTAGCTACAGCACACAAAGAATGCAGTGCAAGTAGCCCTGTGTGTGATGGGCTAGCTGCGGCAAAGGCATCTGCCTTTACCACTGAACTAGAAGAAAGACTGCAGTGCAAGTAGCCCTGTGTGTGATGGGCTAGCTGCAGCACAGAAAGAATGCAGTTCAAGTAGCCCTGCGTGTGATGGGCTAGCTGTGGCACAAGCACATCTCTTCACTACTGTAGCTAGAAAAAAGACTGCTGTGCAAGTAGCCCTGTGTGTGATGGGCTAGCTGCAGTAGAGAAAGACTGCAGGGCAAGTTGCCCTGTGTGTGATGGGCTAGCTGCGGCACAGGCACCTAGCTTCACTACTGTAGCTAGAAGAAAGACTGCAGTGCAAGTAGCCCTGTGTGTGATGGGCTAGCTGCAGCAAAGAAAGACTGCAGTGCAAGTAGCCCTGTGTGTGATGGGCTACCTGCAGCAGGGAAAGACTGCATTGCAAGTAGCCATGTGCGTAATGGGCTAGCTGCAGCAGAGAAAGACTGCAGTGCAAGTAGCCCTGTGTGTGATGGGCTAGTTGCGGCACAGCCACCTAGCTTCAATACTGAAGCTATAAGAAAGACTGCAGTGCAAGTAGCCCTGTCTGTGATGGGCTAACTGCAGCATAGAAAGACTGAAGGGCAAGTAGCCCTGTGTGTGATGGGCTAGCTGCAGCAGAGAAAGACTGCAGTGCAAGTAGCCCTGTGTGTGATGGGGCGAGCTGCAGCAGAGAAAGACTGCATTGCAAGTAGCCCTGTATGTGATGGGCTAGTTGCGGCAGAGGCACCTAGCTTCAATACTGAAGCTAGAAGAAAGACTGCAGTGCAAGTAGCCCTGTGTGATGGGCTAGCTGTGGCACAGACACCTGGCTTCACTACTAAAGCTAGAAGTAAGACTGCAGTGCAGGTAGCCTTGTGCGTGATGGGCTAGCTGCAGCACAGAAAGACTGCAGTGCAAGCAGTCCTGTGTGTGATGGGCTAACTGCGGCACAGGCAGCTGCCTTCACTATTGTAGCTAGAAGAAAGACTGCAGTGCAAGTAGCCCTGTGTGTGATGGGCTAGCTGCAGCACGGAAAGACTGCAGTGCAAGTAGCCCTGTGTGTGATGGGCTTGCTGCTGCACAGAAAGACTGCTGTGCAAGTAGCCCTGTGTGTGATGGGCTAACTGCAGCACAGGCACCTGGCTTCACTACTGTAGCTAGAAAAAGACTGCAGTGCAAGTAGCCCTGTGTTTGATGGGGTAACTGCAGCACAGGCACCTGGCTTCACTACTGTAGCTAGAAAAAAGACTGCAGTGCAAGTAGCCCTGTGTGTGATGGGCTAGCTGCAGCAGAAAAAGACTGCAGTGCAAGTAGCCCTGTGTGTGATGGGCTAGCTGCGGCACAGGCACCTAGCTTCACTACTGTAGCTAGAAAAAGACTGCAATGCAAGTAGCCCTGTGTTTGATGGGCTAACTGCAGCACAGGCACCTGGCTTCACTACTGTAGCTAGAAAAAAGACTGCAGTGCAAGTAGCCCTGTGTGTGATGGGCTAGCTGCAGCAGAAAAAGACTGCAGTGCAAGTAGCCCTGTGTGTGATGGGCTAGCTGCGGCACAGGCACCTAGCTTCACTACTGTAGCTAGAAGAAAGACTGCAGTGCAAGTAGCACTGTGTGTGATGGGCTAGCTGCAGCACAGAAAGACTGCAGTGCAAGTAGCCCTGTGTGTGATGGGCTAGCTGCAGCAGAGAAAGACTGCAGTGCAAGTAGCCCTGTGTGTGATGGGCTAGCTGCAGCAGAGAAAGACTGCAGTGCAAGTAGCCCTCTGTGTGATGGGCTAGTTGCGGCACAGGCACCTAGCTTCAATACTGAAGCTAGAAGAAAGACTGCAGTGCAAGTAGCCCTGTGTGTGATAGGCTAGCTACAACACAGAAAGACTGCAGTGCAAGTCGCCCTGTGTGTGATGGGCTAGCTGCAGCAGAGAAAGACTGCAGTGCAAGTAGCCCTGTGTGTGATGGGCAAACTGCAGCAGAGAAAGACTGCAGTGCAAGTAACCCTGTGTGTGATGGGCTAGTTGCGGCAGAGGCACCTAGCTTCATGCTGAAGCTAGAAGAAAGACTGCACTGCAAGTAGCCCTGTGTCCTGGGCTAGCTGCGGCACAGAAACCTGGCTTCATTACTGTAGCTAGAAAAAAGACTGCAGTGCAAGTAGCCCCGTGTGTGATGGACTAGCTGCAGCACAGGCACCTGCCTTCACTACTAAAGCTAGAATTAAGACTGCAGTGCAAGTAGCCTTGTGCGTGATGGGCTAGCCGCAGCACAGAAAGACTGCAGTGCAAGCAGTCCTGTGTGTGATGGGCTAGCTGCGGCACAGGCACCTGCCTTCACTATTGTTGCTAGAAGAAAGACTGCAGTGCAAGTAGCCCTGTGTGTGATGGGTTAGCTGCAGCACAGAAAGACTGCAGTGAAAGTAGCCCTGTGTGTAATGGGCTTGCTGCTGCACAGAAAGACTGCTGTGCAAGTAGCCCTGTGTGTGATGGGCTAGCTGCGGCAAAGGCATCTGCCTTCACCACTGAACTAGAAGAAAGACTGCAGTGCAAGTAGCCCTTTGTGTGATGGGCTAGCTGCGGCAAAGGCATCTGCCTTCACCACTGAACTAGAAGAAAGACTGCAGTGCAAGTAGCCCTGTGTGTGATGGGCTAGCTGCAGCACAGAAAGAATGCAGTTCAAGTAGCCCTGTGTGTGATGGGCTAGCTGTGGCACAGGCACCTGGCTTCACTATTGTAGCTAGAAAAAAGACTGCTGTGCAAGTAGCCCTGTGTGTGATGGGCTAGCTGCAGCAGAGAAAGACTGAAGGGCAAGTTGCCCTGTGTGTGATGGGCTAGCTGCGGCACAGGCACCTAGCTTCACTACTGTAGCTAGAAGAAAGAATGCAGTGCAAGTAGCCCTGTGTGTGATGGGCTAGCTGCAGCAAAGAAAGACTGCAGTGCAAGTAGCCCTGTGTGTGATGGGCTACCTGCAGCAGAGAAAGACTGCAGTGCAAGTAGCCCTGTGTGTGATGGGCTAGCTGCAGCAGAGAAAGACTGCAGTGCAAGTAGCCCCGTGTGTGATGGGCTAGTTGCGGCACAGCCACCTAGCTTCAATACTGAAGCTATAAGAAAGACTGCAGTGCAAGTAGCCCTGTGTGTGATGGGCTAGCTGCAGCACAGAAAGACTGCAGTGCAAGCAGCACTGTGTGTGATGGGCTAGCTGCAGCAGAGAAAGACTGCAGTGCAAGTAGCCCTGTGTGTGATGGGGCGAGCTGCAGCAGAGAAAGACTGCATTGCAAGTAGCCCTGTGTGTGATGGGCTAGTTGCGGCAGAGGCACCTAGCTTCAATACTGAAGCTAGAAGAAAGACTGCAGTGCAAGTAGCCCTGTGTGATGGGCTAGCTGTGGCACAGACACCTGGCTTCACTACTAAAGCTAGAAGTAAGACTGCAGTGCAAGTAGCCTTGTGCGTGACGGGCTAGCTGCAGCACAGAAAGACTGCAGTGCAAGCAGTCCTGTGTGTGATGGGCTAGCTGCGGCACAGGCAGCTGCCTTCACTATTGTAGCTAGAAGAAAGACTGCAGTGCAAGTAGCCCTGTGTGTGATGGGCTAGCTGCAGCACGGAAAGACTGCAGTGCAAGTAGCCCTGTGTGTGATGGGCTTGCTGCTGCACAGAAAGACTGCTGTGCAAGTAGCCCTGTGTGTGATGGGCTAACTGCAGCACAGGCACCTGGCTTCACTACTAAAGCTAGAAAAAGACTGCAGTGCAAGTAGCCTGTGTGTGATGGGTTAGCTGCAGCACAGAAAGACTGCAGTGCAAGTAGCCCTGTGTGATGGGCTAGCTGCGGCACAGGCACTTGGCTTCACTGCTGTAGCTAGAAAAAAGACTGCAGTGCCAGTAGCCCTGTGTGTAATGGGCTAGCTGCAGCAGAGAACGACTGCAGTGCAAGTAGCCCTGTGTGTGGTGGGCTTGCTGCAGCAGAGAAAGACTGCAGTGCAAGTAACCCTGTGCGTGATCGGCTAGCTGCGGCTCAGGCACCTGGCTTCAATACTGAAGCTATAAGAGATACTGCAGTGCAAGTAGCCCTGTGTGTGTTGGTCTAGCTGCGGCGCAGGCACCTGGCTACACTACAGTAGCTAGAAAAAGACTGCAGTGCAAGTAGCCCTGTGTGTGATAGGCTAGCTGCAGCACAGGCACCTGGCGTCAATACTGTAGCTAGAAGAAAGACTGCAGTGCAAGTAGCCCTGTGTGTGATGGGCTGGCTGTGGCACAGGCACCTGGCTTCAATACTGAAGCTAGAAGAAAGACTGCAGTGCAAGTAGCCCTGTGTGTGATGGGCTAGCTGCAGCACAGACACATGCCTTCACCACTGAAGCTAGAAGAAAGACTGCAGTGCAAGTAGCCATGTGTGGGATGGGCTAGCTGTCGCACAGAACAACTGCAATGCAAGTAGCCCTGTGTGTGATGGGCTAGCTGCGGCACAGGCACCCGGCTTCAATAGTGAAGCTAGAAGAAAGACTGCAGTGCAAGTAGCCCTGTGTGTGATGGGCTAGCAACGGCACAGACACCTGCCTTCACCACTGAAGCCACAAGAAAGACTGCAGTGCAAGTAGCCCTGTGTGTGATGGGCTAGCTGCAGCACAAAAAGTCTGCAGTGCAAGTAGCCCTGTGTGTGATGGGCTAGCTGCGCCACAGGCACCTGCCTTCACTACTGAAGCTAGAAGAAAGACTATAGTGCAAGTAGCCCTGTGTGTGATGGGCTAGCTGCAGCACAGAAAGAATGCAGTGCAAGTAGCCCTGTGCGTGATGGGCTAGCTGCAGCACATAAAGGCAGAGGTGCAAGTAGCCCTCTGTGTGATGGGCTTGCTGCAGCTGAGAAAGACTGCAGTGCACGTAGCCCTGTGTGTGATATGCTAGCTGCAGCAGAGAAAGACTGCAGTGCAAGTAGCCCTTTGTGTGATAGGTAAGCTGCAGCACAGGCACCTGGCTTCACCACTGATGTTCAAAGAAAGACTGCAGTGCAAGTAGCCCTGTGTGTGACAGGCTAGCTGCAGCACAGGCACCTGGCTTCTCCACTGAAGCTAGAAGAAATAATGCAGTGCAAGTAGCCCTGTTTGTGATAGGCTAGCTGCGGCACAGGCACCTGCATTCACCACTGAAGCTAGAAGAAAGACTGCAGTGCAAGTAGCCGTATGTGTGATGGGCCATCTGCAGCACGGCAAGACTGCATTGGAAGTAGCCGTGTGTATGATGGGCTTGCTGCAGCACAGAAAGACTGCAGTGCAAGTAGCCCTGTGTGTGATGGGCTAGCTGCAGCAGAGAATGACTGCAGTGCAAATAGCCCTGTTGTGGAAACAGAGAAATTGATATGAGGCCGGGAAGCCCAAAAGGAAACACACCAACACAGGTTACAAAGGACATACAAAGCGCTTTATTTCAAAGTTACAAAGTTACCAAAGTCAATTGACATGCGAATAGCTATTCGGCCCTCTGACTAACACGCGAACCTTCAACGTTAGGTTCGCACTGAAAGTGGGAGAGACCGATCATCGGGATGCTCGGGCTTTTATACATTTTGTGCTGCAATGGCCAGCCCTCTTGCAAGTTAACCATTCTTGGAACAACGGCTAGGGTTCGTAGCCAGGTCGAACATGCAATTTCCATATATTAGATCGGTTCCGCTGATACAGTTACATATTTACACCTAGGTTAAACAGAGGACAGGGTCTTAGTTCATGACCCTAACAGGTAGCCTGCGGACATATTATTCATTCACGTGTGCGGAGGTCACCATAGCCGAAGTCTTACTCGAAATGTCATTCGGCCTCCATTTTGTGATTCGAGGTGACTTTCACACGGCAAGAGTACCTAAAATGGCGGCTAAATCCAAGATGGCAGCTTTCACGATACATTAAGGTCAAGACCTTGCCGCGGAACCTATGTACATAATATTCTTTAGACAGCTTGGCGTAGGCCAACATACATTTAAACAATGCGATTGGGGTCACAATATTATCTCGATTTCCACAGACCCTCCTTTTGGCCTATGCCAAGTGCTAAAACATTATTTCCTAACACTCTTAAAAATACTTGAAGGCATTATCATTCATAGGTTCCGCATCATTGTCTGAAATGTCAATAGCCATAAAGTTGTTCATAAGAACTTCTTGCAACATGAATTCTTTAGATGCTGTCTTCGGGGTATATATTCTACGCCCTATTGCGCTCATAACTTGGGCACAACATCCCCCTATCATTCCGCATATACTCGGGAGGCATTGAAAACAGCAGCAAAGAAATAACAGAGTCCCTAAAATACCTAAAATAACAGAAAGCACCTTCCACCCCCAAGATCGTAGAGAATCCCAAAACCAAGTACTAAGGCTCCAGTCTCCTACAGGGATATGGACTTCAGAACTAAGAGTGTGTAAATTCTGAATTGCTTTAAATATTGTTGATGAAGAATCTGGTATGAAAACACAGCAAGCGGACCCCACTAATTTACATACTCCACTTCGTTCAGCTAAAATGACATCTAATGCCATTCGATTTTGAAGTGCTACCAATCTTATCGCCTTTTGCTCTAAGGTCATATTGTAAAGTATGTCCGTGGTCCGGTTGATCGTTTTCTCCAATACCCTCGCTAATCCCCTAATGTTTTCTGAATTTGCTATTTGTCCCCAAAAGGGGACTACTGATTTGGCTATATCCCCGAATACTTGTCCAGGGGTATCTCCATCATTATCCCGTCGCGGGCGAGCCTTAGATACCTCTAAGGTACTGGCTATAAACACACCTGGTAACAATATCCCTAAATAACAAGTCCCCTCCCAATCCTTGGGCAACCAGGGAAAAGCTAAACTACCACAAACAAAATAAACGGGTCCCCCTACATACAAAGGCCTATTTTCCCCAGTCAAATTTACAATATTTACACAAGGCTCAAAATCTCCCATTGGCCTAGTGCCATTTCTTTGTACACAGAAAGGGACGGAATCAGGATTGTGATTTACAGAATAAGAAGGAGGCATGGCATCCTTATTGCCTATCGGAGCCATCTTAAAAGAAACTAGATTTTGAAAAGGAAAAGAAAGTTTATCAGACGGCCTAATAGAAGCGATATTAGGTCTACTCCTATTTGCGAAAAGCGAGCATCCCAGGGGAGTCAATTCACGTTTTTCAAATTCATTCAAATTGGTGCCATCGAAGTTCCCTGAGATGCTATCATTCCACCGGCCAAAGAAGAGTGCTCTAAGAGAGGCATAGCAGGAAGTCGTTAGAGGTAGGGGATGTATATACCATCCCAGTCCCTTGTTCCCATGTTGTGGTAAGTGAGTGCAAATCCAACAATTACTCCTATTAAGAATAGCATGCGTAGCATTCATTACTATCATCAAAGTGTTATTATGATATTTCTGCCTATGCCGAGAGTCCCTAGGGGACAGAGTGTGAAGGTGTACAGAGGGAGTCAAAACAGTTGGTACAATTTTGGTCGGTAACAGAGGCTTCAAAGGATAAATTTCTTCAAAGTACCAAAGTCCCACGGCAGCAGTTGCAAAACTAACAATAATCAAAACAAGAACACAACAGTACGTTTTCAGGGCCCAGGCACATTGTCCATTGTTCGATTCGGTCACCCCCTTATCTAATAGTTCGATACGAGGAGCAGCGGTGAAGGCGGCAGGCATCATGGTTATCCCGATCGTCGGCCCCAATGTTCGTTGCTGGCGGCACTTCGGCCGCGCGACTTCTTAGTCCTTCCCAACCCTAGCCAACAGAACCCGCGTTTTCTTTTGTTCCAAAAAAAAGGAAAGACAATAATATTTCGATCACTCCTTCTTCCTTTCAGATGCACTATACTCGTGCGGCGCGTGGTCGAAGGTTGTACCTGATGGTACCCAAGTTTGCTGAATCCAAAAGCAAAGTATCGTCGCTCCCTGAGGGGAGCGTCACGTCGGTGGCGACGGAAGTCGCAGAACTTGAAACAAGAGTTTCCGGAAGTGATCGATCAAGAGAGTGTGGAGACGAGATGGACGGCTCCCCGAGCTCCTCGGGCTCAGAGAACTTCTCCGACGCACTCACAGCGCTGCCTGCTACTCCGAGATCAGAGATCGTAGCATCAGCAAGGGCTTCTGTTTCTTCTGTAACGTGTGGCGTCGGGTGAGGGATCTTCTTCACATGCGTTGCATGTACCCAATTCTTCTTTCCTGCCACCCGCATTGCCGTCCTGGTGACCAGTAAAACCTGGTAGGGTCCCCGCCAGCGAGGCACGAGACAGGAAGACCTTTCGTAGGCCTTTACCAGGATCCAGCTGCCGGGCAATATATCGTGTCCTGGGCCCGTAAACCGTACAGGTAAGGCGGCATTCACCTGGTGGTAAATGAAATACAGGTTTTTAGTCAATTGATTACAATAGTCTACGAGCAATACATTCTCCACATCCCTCAGGGCTTTAGGTTTAGGGAGACCCCAAATATTAGCAGGCCTTCCCATTACTACCTCGAATGGAGAAAGCCCAGTTCTAGTCTGGGGTGTGGTGCGCATAGCTAACAATACAATGGGTAAAGCATCTGGCCATTTTAATTTAGTGTCGGCACATGTTTTTGCAAGTTTGTTTTTCAAAATACCGTTGTGTCTTTCTACCAACCCCGCACTTTGAGGGTGCCTAGCTGAATGAAAACGTTTCTCAATCCCTAAGGCAACACATATTTGCAATATTACAGCTGCGATGAAATGTGGGCCATTATCCGACCAGATTATCCTCGGGAGCCCAAATCGAGGAAAATATTCTTTCACCAAGATCTTTGCGGTAGTCATGGCGGTAGCATCTTTGACAGGGAAAGCCTCGACCCATTTGCTAAAAGCACAAATGATAACAAGAACATATTTCAAGTTATTACAACGTTCCATTTCAATGAAATCAAGGTGAATGGTTTCAAAGGGGACAGAGGGGGGCCCGAATCTTCCCCTTGGAGTCACTGTCCCTTTACCCACATTGTGTTGCAGGCAAATCATACAGTTTTCAACGTATCTTTTTGCAGTTTCCAAAATTTTGTCATTCACCCAAACCTGCTGTAATATCTTTGCAATTTGCTGGGCACACACATGTGTTGGACCGTGTGCCATTGTGACCATTGCTAATACATAAGAATCAGGAAGCAACCATTTCCCGTCAGATGCGTCCACCCAACACCCTTCGTCATCCAATTTCCCCATGCCTTCAGCCCATTTCCTAGATTCTTCAACAGAGGCATCAGTCTGAATATCTCGCACAGACCCAATGCCTTCATCTATTATACAACCATCTCTCACTTCCCTCGAGGTATACATGTCTGTGCTAAGGTCTGTGGCTGTTTGTCTAGCTATCGAATCTGCAAAAGCATTTCCCTTGCCCACATCGTCTATGACCTTCCGATGTGCTGCACATTTCATGATCGCTAGTTGTTCAGGGAGTGAGAGTGCTGAGAGTAGTTGTACTATTAAGGGGCCATGCTGAATCTTGGTCCCATGTGAGGTCAGAAACCCTCTTTCCGACCACAGTTTTCCGAAGTTGTGAGCCACCCCAAAGGCGTACTGACTATCCGTATAAATGTTAACTCTATGCCCTTGGGAGAGCTCACAAGCACGGGTCAACGCTATAATCTCTGCGGCCTGCGCGGAGTTATGCGGAATCCTTTTAGTTTCTACAATCTTATTCAAAGTAGTAACTGCATAAGCAGCTGTAGATGTGCCATTCGGAAGTTTAAAACAGGAGCCATCACAAAACAGCTCCCCTTCCGCATTCTCCAAAGGAGTATCTGAAAGGTCTATTCTGCCCTTTGTTTCTTGTTCGGTGGCGTACAGGCAGTCATGTGATCCATCATCGCCGCAAGCAGAAGTTTGCGGGAGAGGCAAAAGTTCAGCCGGATTGAGAACACAACACCTTTTAATTTGGATATGAGGAGCAAATAGAACTAATTCATACCTGGTCAACCGGGCAGAAGTAAGGTGTTGTGTTTGAGTTTTATTCAATAGAATATCAACAGAGTGAGGTACCATCAGAATCAAATCGTGGCCTAGGACCATCCCCTCACTCTGTTTTACAGACGCAGCAGCAGCAGCAACAGCGCGCAGACATCGCGGCAAAGCGCATGCAACAGGATCGAGGGCGGAGGAATAATAGCCGCACGGCCTATTCTTCCCTCCATGTTCCTGCGTTAACACAGACAAAGCACATCCATTACATTCATGCACAAACAACACAAAGGCCTTATCGTAATTTGGTGTACCCAGAACCGGTGCTGAACACAGCGCGGCTTTGAGAAGCTCAAATGATCGTTGATGTTCCGATTCCCATGGCAGTGGCAGAGAAATGCCCTTCTTCGTCAAAGCCAACATCGGTTTTACCACTAGGGCAAAGTTCGGGATCCACAGTCTACAGTAGGACGCCATCCCTATCAGGGCTCTGACTTCCTTCTGTGTTTTTGGGACAGACATGCCAGAAATGTGTTTTATTCGTTCAAGTGTCAATCTTCTCCCCTCCTTTGACAGGAGGTAGCCTAAATAGGCAACCTCCTGGCAACAATATTGAAATTTCTTAAGTGAAGCTTTGTGACCATGTTCAGCTAAATGAACAAGCAACAATATAGTGCCTTCTTTACAAGCTTTCTCAGAGTCTGCAGCTAGGAGCAAATTGTCTACATATTGAAGCAGCGTGCAAGTAGGTGGCAGTTCAAGGGTGTCGAGCTGCTCTTTTAAGGCTCTACTATAGATACTAGGACTTTCAGTATACCCTTGAGGTGCCCTTGTGAATGTAAATGAGCGTCCCCCCAAGGTGAACGCGAACAAATACCTGCTCTCCTTGTGTATCGGAATACTAAAGAAGGCGTTTTTCAAATCTACGACACTAAAGTGCGTAGCCGTAGCAGGGATCATTGTTAAGATTGTTGTTACATCAGGCACGATTGGAAATTGTGGGGCCACTACCCGGTTAATAGCACGAAGATCTATTATAAACCGGTACGGAATTGCATTGTCGCCTTTCTTATATACCGGCAAGATCGGACTATTACATAAGCTACCTGTAATCTCTTCGATCACTCCACGATGTACAAAATCGGAGACAATGCATTTCAGAGCGCGCTCGCCCTCAACTGAAATTTTATATTGCGGAATGCGCGGTAGCTTAACCCCATGTTTCAATACTATCTTAACAGGGTCAATGTGCAATATCCCGACATCATTGTCGTCTATTGCCCACAAACATTCTGGGACAATGTCAAATTCGGGAGGTAGAGGTCGGGTCAAGTATTGGGAGTTAAAGGGTTGCTGTGGTGAAACTGTTAATCTTATTCCGTCAGAGGAACAATGAATCACTGCGTTCAATTTCTTCAACAAATTCAACCCCAGCAAATTTTCTCCACAGTTTGAAGTAAGAAGAAAAGGGCACTGGTCTGTAAAAGGGCCCAAAGAAACGGGTACCGGTGCAGAAACCGGACAAACAGTTGGTATACCAGAGAACCCTATAGAAACATTCGTTTGCCCTGACAGGGGGATGTTTGGAACCCGGGAATGGTCGATGGAGCACTTCTGTGCTCCAGTGTCGATCAAGAACTGATGTTTCCTATTCCCCACCAATAATTCAACATAGGGGCCCTTCTGAATAACGGGAATAGGTAAAGGTTCCAAACGCTGCTTCGGGCAATCCTAATAAGGCAGAACTTCATCAAAGGGAAGTTCCTCAGAAAGATAGGCGGCGGAAGGGTGATCAAATATATTTCTCGAGTCCATACTCGGGGTCTGATTTTCCCGTTAAAAAGGTTGCTGTGGATCTTGTAAAAGCTGACCCCTATCAGGGCCCCCTGCTCCAGGGCGGCCCCGTGGTCGCCTACCCATACCTCCGAATGTGCCTCCTGACCTCTGACGGAGGGCAGGGCACTGTGCTCGCCAGTGACCTTCCTGGCGGCAATAAGCACACTGATTAATATTTATAGAATTTGGAGGAGTACTTCCTCTTGGAATGTACTGACCTCTAGTTTGTGTCGTACCTCCTCTGGGGTGTCTGACAATTTGCTGCAACAATACCTTAGTCTTTAGGTCACCCCTTCTTTTTTCGATTTTCTCTTTTTCGTTATTAACCCGATTCTCATAATACTGAGCCATATGCAAAACCTCTGACTGAGATTTTGCCTGCCAAGCGCTCTCTGAGGACATAATTTTGACTGGATGTCGGGCAACAATCCACGCACAAATTTGTCCACAAACAACCTCTTCCCCGACTCTGTACCTAGATCCTGTCCACTGAAGTCGGAGAACACCTGTTCGAATCTATTAAAGAATTCGGTAGTACCTTCAGTTTTCCCTTGGACGCAGGCCGTAAGCTTGTCCCAAATAATCCTTTTTTCTGGGATTATAGTTTTTAATTTGGCAACTATTCTATCGGGTAAAGTGAGTATTATCTGGGGTGGTTTCTCACCAGCTGGTCGTTCCCCATCTATTCTAGTCAAATTTACCCATGTATCCCCTAACCCCGGCACATCATCTATTGTTCGTACCTGTTTCCATACATCAACAGGTAAAAGCACTGGAAACAATAAATCCATGTCACTTAAGGTGAACACAGAAGACTGCAAAACGGATTCTATTTCTTTGTAAAACCCTGTCGGGTTCTTCCTGATGTCAGGGACTGATTGTCTAATCGTGTTCACTTCCTGTCGAGAGAACGGGACGTGAACAAACTGTGATACGTAATGTGCAGGGATATCCACCGCGGGAGTACCAGCCGCCGCGTTGGCGGGGATTTCTACTTTTGGGACAAGGGTCGGAGGGACCTCTCTCATAGGCAACTGAGATATAGGGACCTCCGACCGCTTACTAAGTAATAAGGCCAAATCGAGCGCTAAAGCAGCTGTAGAAGTGTCGGGCGAAAAAGCTCTTTTACAAATACCTAATAACTCTGTGGGGCAACCAACCTTTTTCCTTATACATTCCTCCTGTAAATGCTGTACCATCACTTGGATCACCTTCCTTTGCATCTCTACCGTGTATTGACTATATGTGTCATATACCTCATCTGGCGGTATCGATGAATCCGAGATCCACCGAATCGCATCTCTGGTACAAATCCGTACTTCCTCAGGTGCTGATCTTCGGCACGAAAGGAACCGTTTCTGCACATATATCCTATCGTCCTCATCATCCTCGTTTTGTAACCTTTCAAAATCCCTTCTAAACTCAAACAACTTATCGACATGCCCATATACTTTCTGCTCTGTATCCCTCGAGAGTGCCAAGGCATTCAGATCTCTCACCCCTTGTGGGAGATCCGAAGTCTGCAATCTACCCCACATTACACATAAATGAATCCCCAGTCCTTCAATAAAAACGTTTTTCTCGGGAAAATCGTGCAAATTAGATAATGTTGAAAATACATCAGTTTGATCACCTTTTTCCATGCAATGTTTAGCCCAAGCAAATAGTTCCTGTTTCCTGCCTGCAGGAACAGTACTACGAGTCACTATTCTCGACCCTGCACCGGGATCTGATTTAATGAACACAGGACTCCCCGGAATCGAAAGTGTAGGTGAACCTAACATGGGTGCAGGGGAAAGAAGAAATGTAACAGACGAAATAGACGGAGGAGCGACAACTAAGGAACTAGGGGTAGTAGGCTGTGTAGGAGGAGTAGGAATAGCGATAGGAGCAATAGCAGGAATGGGAAGAGCGCCCACAACGGGAGCATACGGAGGTGGCGCTGAAGAATCAGGCCTCCGTTCGTTTAATATTTTCTCAATAAACTCCTCGGAAACATGGAAATCTTTAGAGGGGTAAATTTTCTGGACTCCGAGCGAGAAAGCCCTGTCCATTTTCTGGGTTTCATCTAATCGTTTTTCCTTGTCATATAACAATGCCTTTTCGGCATTCGTTTTATGACGTCGTGCATGTTTATCCCTAC
Organism: Ambystoma mexicanum; assembly: GCF_040938575.1. Taxonomy (NCBI): domain Eukaryota; kingdom Metazoa; phylum Chordata; class Amphibia; order Caudata; family Ambystomatidae; genus Ambystoma; species Ambystoma mexicanum. The sequence goes on along the minus strand of NC_090931.1, from coordinate 4,348,859 downwards.
TTTTAAGCTGCTGTAATGCTTCCTTTTTCCAGTTTTGTAACACATCAAAGGCTGCTGGCCTAGCCTTTTTCTTAAGCAAGATCGACTCTAAGTATTCGATACGGGGGATCTCAAAACTACCATTGATTGGCCACTGAAATTCGGAGGCATTTCTGGTCTGTCTGTGCCAAATGTCATTAAATACAATACTACCAATGCCATACTTACAGTACATAGTACACGCCGGCGACCCCTCCTGTGGTGCCGGACGGCTAAATTCCAAAGATTGTCGATCGCTGCGGAATAGAGCCCTAAAACAGCTAGACAATTTCCCAGGCATTTCTCAAAGAATTGGTGTTACCTGGTCCAATAATTGTGTCTGCAGATACAATACGCCAAATTCAAATTGTCAGGGTTAAATTAAGAGCCGGGTCACGACTACACCTGACCAAACCTAAGGAGGACCGTACGGTTTACAAAGGACTTCAACTAACGAATTTTACCTGCGTTCGGTGGTTTCGGCAAATCTGCCCGCCTCGGAATTGGACCCTCGTCAAGATGCCGTGTCAGACCACACGACTATCGCCCAAGGATCGGATCGTGCAGCGCTGCCGAGGTATCGCGTCTCGATCGGTCGGGCCCGCAGAATCACACCGTCCGATCCCAATTCGATAGTCTGCGTCAACCTTCAATGATCCGGCATCAATCTTGAGGGTCCCTATTCGGGCGCCAACTGTGGAAACAGAGAAATTGATATGAGGCCGGGAAGCCCAAAAGGAAACACACCAACACAGGTTACAAAGGACATACAAAGCGCTTTATTTCAAAGTTACAAAGTTACCAAAGTCAATTGACATGCGAATAGCTATTCGGCCCTCTGACTAACACGCGAACCTTCAACGTTAGGTTCGCACTGAAAGTGGGAGAGACCGATCATCGGGATGCTCGGGCTTTTATACATTTTGTGCTGCAATGGCCAGCCCTCTTGCAAGTTAACCATTCTTGGAACAACGGCTAGGGTTCGTAGCCAGGTCGAACATGCAATTTCCATATATTAGATCGGTTCCGCTGATACAGTTACATATTTACACCTAGGTTAAACAGAGGACAGGGTCTTAGTTCATGACCCTAACAGGTAGCCTGCGGACATATTATTCATTCACGTGTGCGGAGGTCACCATAGCCGAAGTCTTACTCGAAATGTCATTCGGCCTCCATTTTGTGATTCGAGGTGACTTTCACACGGCAAGAGTACCTAAAATGGCGGCTAAATCCAAGATGGCAGCTTTCACGATACATTAAGGTCAAGACCTTGCCGCGGAACCTATGTACATAATATTCTTTAGACAGCTTGGCGTAGGCCAACATACATTTAAACAATGCGATTGGGGTCACAATATTATCTCGATTTCCACACTGTGTGTGATATGCTAGCTGCAGCAGAGGCACCTGTCTTCACCACTGATGTTAGAAGAAAGACTGCAGTGCAAGTAGCCCTGTGTGTGATGGGCTAGCTGCAGCACAGGCACCTGGCTTCGCCACTGAAGCTAGAAGAAAAACTGCAGCGCAAGTAGCCCTGTGTGTGATGGGCTAGCTGAGGCGCAGGCAACTGGCTTCAATAATGAAGCTAGAAGAAAGAATGCAGTGTAAGTAGCCCTGTGTGTGATGGGCTAGCTGCGGTGCAGGCACCTGGCTTCATAACTGAAACTAGAAGAAAGAATGCAGTGCAAGTAGCCCTTTGTGTGATGGGCTAGCTGCGGCACAGGCATCTGCCTTCACCACTGAAACTAGAAGAAAGACTGTAGTGCAAATAGCCCTGTGTGTGATGGACTAGCTGCGGTGCAGGCACCTGGCTTCAATACTGAAGCTAGAAGAAAGACTGCAGTGCAAATAGCCCTGTGTGTGATGGGCTAGCTGCGGCGCAGGCACCTGGCTTCAATACTGAAGCTAGAAGAAAGACTGCAGTGCAAATAGCCCTGTGTGTGATGGGCTAGCTGCGGCGCAGGCACCTGGCTTCAATACTGAAGCTAGAAGAAAGACTGCAGTGCAAATAGCCCTGTGTGTGATGGGCTAGCTGCAGCACAGGCACCTGGCTTCAATACTGAAGCTAGAAGAAAGACTGCAGTGCAAGTAGCCCTGTGTGTGATGGGCTAGCTGCGGCATAGGCACCTGGCTTCAATATTGAAGCTCGAAGAAAGACTGTGGTGCAAGTAGCCCTGTGTGTGATGGTCTAGCTGCGACACAGACACCTGCCTTCACCACTGAAGCTAGAAGAAAGACTGCAGTGCAAGTAGCCATGTGTGATGGGCTAGCTGCAGCACAGAAAGACTGCAGTGCAAGTATCCCTGTGTGTGATGGGCTAGCTGCGGCACAGGCACCTGGCTTCAGTACTGAAGCTAGAAGAAAGACTGCGGTGCAAGTAGCCCTGTCTGTGATCGGCAAGCTGCGGCACAGGCACCTGGCTTTAATACTGAAGCTAGAAGAAAGACTGCAGTGCACGTAGCCCTGTGTGTGATGGGCTAGCTGCGGCACAGGCACCTGGCTTCAATACAGAAGCTAGAAGAAAGACTGCAGTGCAAGTAGCCCTGTGTGCGATGGGCTAGCTGTGGCACAGGCACCTGCCTTCACCACTGAAGCTAGAAGAAAAACTGCAGTGCAAGTAGCCCTGTGTGTGATGGGCTAGCTGCAGCACAAAAAGACTGCAGTGCAAGTAGCCCTGTGCAGGATGGGCTAGCTGCGGCACAGGCACCTGCCTTGACTACTGAAGCTAGAAGAAAGACTGCAGTGCAAGTAGACCTGTGTGTGATGGGCTAGCTGCGGCATAGACATCTGCCTTCACCACTGACGCTAGAACAAAAACTGCAGTGCAAGTAGCCCTGTGTGTGATGGGCTAGCTGCAGCACAAAAAGACTGCAGTGCAAGTAGCCCTGTGCAGGATGGGCTAGCTGCGGCACAGGCACCTGCCTTGACTACTGTAGCTAGAAGAAAGACTGCAGTGCAAGTAGCCCTGTGTTTGAATGGCTAGCTGCGGCACAGGCACTTGCCTTCACCACTGAAGCTAGAGGAAAGACTGCAGTGCAAGTAGCCCTGTGTGTGATGGGCTAGCTGCGGCTCAGGCACCGGACTTCACTACTGAAGGTAGAAGAAAGACTGAAGTGCAAGTAGCCCTGTGTGATGGGCTAGCTGCGTCACAGGCACGTGGCTTCACCACTGAAGCTAGAAGAAAGAATGCAGTGCAAGTAGTCCTGTGTGTGATGCGCTAGCTGTGGCACAGGCACCTGCCTTCACTACTGAAGCTAGAAGAAATACTGCACTGCAAGTAGCCCTGTGTGTGATGGGCTAGCTGCAGCACCAAACAACTGCAGTGCAAGTAGCCCTGTGTGATGGGCTAACTGTGTGTCATGATCTCTGCTTCCAAAAGGTCAGGACTTACCCAACTCCCTTGGAAGCAGACCCATAACCCAGGTTCTGAGTGCCAACCAGTCCCAATTGGGACCTTTTGGACCCTGTCCTGGTGCAAGTGGCACCAGGCTCATAAATATGCCCAGTCCCAGCGCTGGAAGCGCCGGGCTCATAATGCTTGGGTGGACTTACCTGCAGCAGACCATGCTGCTTACTTACCTGCCAGTTGAGCCTCTAATCCTCTTCTGTTTGGGACTACTTTTCCTGTTGGGTGGGGCAGGAGCCACTCCCTAGGTTCAGAACACTGGAACTCTTCTGGAAAGCAGGAACTCTTTTACCTAGGCGAGGCTGTGGAAGGAGACACCTAAGCACTACAGGAGGCTATTTAAACCACACCCGATGGATGAATCTTGCTTTGCGTTATTCTGCATCCTCTGCAGCAGAACGCTCATCGTGTCTTCTGCATCTGATCCTGGGCCTAAGGGAAAAAGGCTTACCATCCTGAATCCAGTCTTCAGCAACACCTATAAAGACAAGAAAGAACAGGTTAGCATTACGGTCTTCAGTGACAGCGCTTCTCATCTGGTCCATCGGCTGTCACCAACGCCTCGCGCTGCATTCCGGCATCTGAAAGACAAAGGCTTACCTACTCTTCGCGTGCTCCGGAGGTCTTCGCACTGCATTCCGGCATCTGAAAGACAAAAGCTTACCAACGCTTCGCACGCTCCGGAGGCCTTCGGCGCTGCATCCCGCATCTGAAAGACAAAAGAAGGTGCGTTTAAAGACATTGGGTAACTTTATTACTCACGTGCCATTACTCCTTCCCACGCCGAACCCAGTGGGTATTCCGGCACCCTCCAGCAGCTCCGAACTTGTACCTGCAAGATAAAAGGACAGTTAGTGCGCATCGTGAAGCAGGCAACAAGCGCTTACTTACGTGCTTCCAGGCGCTTCTATTTCTCACACGGGTTCCATCCTCAACTCACTTCAGCCCTTCATCCGCCATCGCCGGAACCCTGCAAAACAAGAGACATCATTACAAAAGACTTTTAAAGACATTTGAAATACTCGGAACTTACCGTTCGTGCAGTAAACGACGGACAGCAGTCCTCTGAGGTCCAGAGGCCTGCACCCTTATCCAGTGAAGAAACTGGTTACGGCACCCTGCCCCGAGGCAGATGGAGAGCTTGGCGTTCACTTACCTAAGGTGAGAGCATTAACCTTTGGGGTTCTACAGGAGAAGAGAAGGGGAAGAAGAGAGAGACACCCAATAACCCCAGTTCATTAATCCCATATTTTCTATCTGCAGACATCTTACTCTTCGAGTCAGACATACAGTGCACAGAGGTCCAGCCCAAAGAGCCAACCGTGTGTTACACATCACCTTTGAAGATACGGTATTCGCCCAGTCAAGACCGGCGCCTCTGCGGGAATCAGGTGAGCGTTACAGAACGCAAAGCCTACCGCAAAACTCCCGCCCAGGCGCTATGGAAACCTCGGATACCGACCAGCTAGCCCAGTTACTTGGGGAACTAAGAGCAGAAGTGCATGCAGCCCGTCAGGAAACAAACGCTCTAAGAAGGGAACTGATTATTTCCAAGGAGCGAACAGACGATCTCGCTAGACAATTGCTACAGTCACAAGCCGGACAGACCCCATTACCCGCATCAGGGGCAAATCTTCCTTCAACATCCTCTATGAATCCAGTGCAAATCAACCTACCTGGGAATGTACCTCTGGCTCCGCCCGAACGATTTTCTGGTGACCCAAAGAGGTTTGCAGTATTTATTAATCAGTGCCGGTTGCATTTCTTATGCCGGCCAGCAGCCTTTCCAACTGATCAAGCTAAAGTAGCTTTCGTGCTTTCGTACCTTAGTGGCAATGCGGCAGACTGGTCGATCCCTCTGGTTAATCAAGATGATCCGGTTCTCCATGATTTTCAAGCTTTTCAGCTCAGTATGGAAAAACTGTTCGCAAGACATTCACAGGGGCAGGCCTTGGACAATGAGCTTCTTTCGTTGTGACAGGGTAATCAAGACCTTTTGGCTTATATTGCGTCTTTCAACAGACTGATAGTGGAAACTCAATGGCCTGAGGACAAAAGGATTACGCTGTTTTATAGAGGTCTACGTGGAGAGCTCAAAGATGTGTTGGCCCAAGTAGTGAATCCCCCGCAAGACTGTTCGGACTATATAGACTTAGTCGTTCAAATAGATCACAGACTGCAGAACAGAAAGGCCGATCGTTCCAAGTTTGATGCTCGAGTATTTTCCAAACCACCAACTCCTTCCAAAGGAGTAGACTCTGGGGAACCCATGCAAATAGGGGGCCTGAAAGGTCCGCTAACACAAAAGGAGCGGGAAAGGAGAAAACAGTTGCAATTATGCCTCTATTGCGGAAACTCAGGGCACTTTCTTCGAGACTGTCCGGTGAAACCAGCCAAGAAGGCAGTAGGAGCTGCAGTTACCAAGGTCACAAACTCTGAGCAGGGAAACGACCTCGCCCGACAAGAATAGAGGTCCTCTTGCCGAGCGTTAAAACCAGTTCCGTGACCTCGCATTTCGTGATACCTATGGTCCTCATTAGCCCTGATCATCCGGATCGATTACATGCGATTGAAGCTTACGTCGACAGCTGTGCCATCGGCAATTACGTGGATCATGAAATGGTTTTGAGGATGAATCTAACTCTTTGTCCCAAGGCTGTAAAGGACGTCATTACTACGGTGGATGGTACGGAGATAGCCTCCGGACCAGCAACGCATACCACTCAAGAAGTGACGCTAGTAAGTCAAGATGGACACCATGAGAAGATCGTGTTCGACGTGATCAAGGCCCCTCAGTTCCAGATTATTCTAGGAATACCTTGGTTAGAGAAACACAATCCTCAGATCGATTGGCGAGCAAGAACGGTTCAGTTTCCAGAAAGTGTCTCTACTTGTCACCCTCCACCTGGTGTTGCACTGGCAGCAATTTCTTCGGAGACTCCCCAGTTACCTCCCGAATACCTAGAATTCCAAGATGTTTTCCGGAAGGATCAGGCTAACTCTCTACCTCCTCATAGGTCTTATGACTGCCAGATAGACCTGATACATGGATCTACTCCTCCTTGTAGTAGGATTTATGCCCTCACCGAGCCTGAGAACCTTCACCTCCGACAATACCTGGATCAATACCTAGCAAATGGGTTTATTCGTCCTTCCAAGTCATCTGCTTCTTCAGCTTTGTTCTTCGTTCCAAAAAAAGAAGGGGACCTTAGAACTTGTATAGATTATTGTGCCCTGAACCAGATCACCGTTAAGAATAGATATCCGTTACCTTTGATCCCTGAACTCCTGGACCAAGTCAGAAAAGCATGCATATATACAAAGCTGGATCTTAGAGGAGCCTACCACTTGGTACGAGTAAAAGAGGGCGATGAATGGAAGACGGCCTTCCGCACCAAGTATGGGCTATTTGAATATCAGGTCATGCCCTTCGGACTTTGCAATGCCCCGGCCGCCTTTCAATATTTTATGAACGACGTCCTCAGTGAGCTCATAGATGTGTGTGTTGTTGTTTACATTGACGACATCCTCGTTTATTCTTCATCGGAATCTGAACATCGGAAACACGTGAAAATGGTCCTCGAGAGATTGCGTCAACACAAACTTTTCGCCAAGTTGGAAAAATGTGTTTTCAACGTGACTGAAGTTGAGTTCTTGGGATTCATATTATCACCTAGCGGAGTGCGTATGGATTCAAAGAAGGTCGATGCAATTCTCAAATGGCCATCACCATCCTCCGTAAAAGGTGTTCAAAGCATGTTAGGCTTCGCTAACTTTTACCGCAGGTTTATCCCCGAATTCTCTCGAATAGTCCAGCCCATCACCGCCTTGTTAAAGAAAAACAAACGTTTTGAATGGTCTACCGAGGCGGAGCAAGCTTTCCAGAATTTGAAGACTAAATTTATCTCTGCACCAATTTTAAAACATCCTCGCCCCGAACTCCCCTACATCGTTGAAACGGATGCTTCGAGCCTTGCCATGGGGGCAGTTCTATCACAAAAGGACCCAGTAACCAATCAGTTGCATCCCGTGGCATTTTGGTCCCGCAAATTCTCGCCTCCTGAAATCAATTACACTATTACTGATAAGGAACTTCTGGCTATCAAGTCTGCCTTTAAGGCTTGGCGGCATTATCTTCTGGGGGCCCGACACACAGTTACTGTGATTACGGATCACCAAAACCTGCAATATTTGAAAACCGCAAAAGCCCAATCCTCTAGACAACTCCGCTGGGCACTATTCTTTGCCGAGTTTGACTTCATAATTACCTATCGACCTGGTACAAAAAACGGTAAAGCTGATGCCCTATCTCGGATGGGAGTGGAAGAACACTTGATCAACCCTAAACCTGTACCTATCATTCCCGAACAAAGAATTCTGGGTGTAATCGCCACACAATCCATAGAAGAAGTTAAGGATGAAGCCAGGCAACTTGTAACTCCAGCAGACATACAGAATTGGCATCTGCAGGGAAAGGACTTTGCAGTGAAGGACGACTTATTGTATTTCCAAGAACGATTATACCTGCCCAGCACAGATTTACAGAAAAAGGTAATCTCTTGTTATCACGATTCCTTAATGGAAGGACATCCCGGTATGGCCAAAACCTCAGAAAAGATCAAGCGCTACTTCTGGTGGCCGTCTTGGAAAAAAGATATCAGAGACTTTATAATGTCCTGTGGAGTATGCGCCCAAAACAAGAGTCAAAAGGAAAAACCAGCCGGCCTCTTACGCCCTATTGACATCCCACCTCGCCCTTGGCATACGCTTTCTATGGACTTCATCACCGATCTACCTCCATGCTCCGGATACAATACGATCCTGGTAATCGTGGACTTATTCTCCAAGATGGCGCATTTCATTCCACTCAAAGGCTTGCCAACAGCAGCAACTCTGGCCCGAGAATTTCTCGAAAACATCGCCCGACTGCACGGTTTTCCTTCAGTTCTAATTTCGGATCGAGGTAGTCAATTTATTTCTCATTTTTGGTGAAGTTGCTGTCGGTCGGCTCAAATTGATGTGAGACTATCGACCAGTCACTACCCTCAAACCGACGGACAAACCGAGAGGACAAATCAAACTCTGGAACAGTATTTACGCTGCATGCTGCAACAAACTGAAAAAACTTGGAAAGATATCCTTTGGATAGCCGAATATGCCGACAATAACTCTGTCCACTCGGGAACTGGGAAAACCCCGATTTTTCTTCTATACGGCAGTCACCCTCGAACCTCGGAGTTGGATCCACTCCAAGATCTTGGAACACCAGCAGTAGACTACCTGCATTCTACCATCACCCAAGCCTTTAAGGAAGCCATTTCTCACCTTCAAAGGGCTAAGGAACAATACAAGAAAGGAGCAGATCAACATCGGAAGGAAGCCCCCCAATATCAAGTAGGAGATCAAGTCTGGTTATCCACCAAATATCTACCTCTAAAAGGACCACGCACATTCAACCCAAGATACCTTGGTCCCTATTCCATCACTACCATAGTAAACCCAGTAGCGGTCAAGTTGGACTTGCCCCCTCACATGAAGATACATCCGGTCTTCCACGTCTCTCTATTAAAACCCGTGCAACCTCAAACCCGACTAACTAAATCTCCAAAACCTATCCTAGTTGATGGAGAACTCGAGTTTGAAGTCAAAAGCATCCTGGACTCCAAGATCTCCAAATCTAAACTATTTTACCTAATTGACTGGAAAGGCTACGGCCCCCAAGAAAGATCCTGGGAACCTGCAGAATATGTCCACGCTCCTCGTCTAATCAAAAGATTCCATCGAACATTTCCTGACAAGCCCAAACCCCCGGAGAAGCCCGGTTTGGGAGGGGCCTTGAGGGGGGGTGCTGTCATGATCTCTGCTTCCAAAAGGTCAGGACTTACCCAACTCCCTTGGAAGCAGACCCATAACCCAGGTTCTGAGTGCCAACCAGTCCCAATTGGGACCTTTTGGACCCTGTCCTGGCGCCAGTGGCACCAGGCTCATAAATATGCCCAGTCCCAGCGCTGGAAGCGCCGGGCTCATAATGCTTGGATGGACTTACCTGCAGCAGACCATGCTGCTTACTTACCTGACAGTTGAGCCTCTAATCCTCTTCTGTTTGGGACTACTTTTCCTGTGGGGTGGGGCAGGAGCCACTCCCTAGGTTCAGAACACTGGAACTCTTCTGGAAAGCAGGAACTCTTTTACCTAGGCGAGGCTGTGGAAGGAGACACCTAAGCACTACAGGAGGCTATTTAAACCACACCCGATGGATGAATCTTGCTTTGCGTTATTCTGCATCCTCTGCAGCAGAACGCTCATCGTGTCTTCTGCATCTGATCCTGGGCCTAAGGGAAAAAGGCTTACCATCCTGAATCCAGTCTTCAGCAACACCTATAAAGACAAGAAAGAACAGGTTAGCATTACGGTCTTCAGTGACAGCGCTTCTCATCTGGTCCATCGGCTGTCACCAACGCCTCGCGCTGCATTCCGGCATCTGAAAGACAAAGGCTTACCTACTCTTGGCGTGCTCCGGAGGTCTTCGCACTGCATTCCGGCATCTGAAAGACAAAAGCTTACCAACGCTTTGCACGCTCCGGAGGCCTTCGGCGCTGCATCCCGCATCTGAAAGACAAAAGAAGGTGCGTTTAAAGACATTGGGTAACTTTATTACTCACGTGCCATTACTCCTTCCCACGCCGAACCCAGTGGGTATTCCGGCACCCTCCAGCAGCTCCGAACTTGTACCTGCAAGATAAAAGGACAGTTAGTGCGCATCGTGAAGCAGGCAACAAGCGCTTACTTACGTGCTTCCAGGCGCTTCTATTTCTCATACGGGTTCCATCCTCAACTCACTTCAGCCCTTCATCCGCCATCGCCGGAACCCTGCAAAACAAGAGACATCATTACAAAAGACTTTTAAAGACATTTGAAATACTCGGAACTTACCGTTCGTGCAGTAAACGACGGACAGCAGTCCTCTGAGGTCAAGAGGCCTGCACCCTTATCCAGTGAAGAAACTGGTTACGGCACCCTGCCCCGAGGCAGATGGAGAGCTCGGCGTTCACTTACCTAAGGTGAGAGCGTTAACCTTTGGGGTTCTACAGGAGAAGAGAAGGGGAAGAAGAGAGAGACACCCAATAACCCCAGTTCATTAATCCCATATTTTCTATCTGCAGACATCTTACTCTTCGAGTCAGACATACAGTGCACAGAGGTCCAGCCCAAAGAGCCAACCGTGTGTTACACATCACCTTTGAAGATACGGTATTCGCCCAGTCAAGACCGGCGCCTGTGCGGGAATCAGGTGAGCGTTACAGAACGCAAAGCCTACCGCAAAACTCCCGCCCAGGCGCTATGGAAACCTCGGATACCGACCAGCTAGCCCAGTTACTTGGGGAACTAAGAGCAAAAGTGCATGCAGCCCGTCAGGAAACGAACGCTCTAAGAAGGGAACTGATTATTTCCAAGGAGCGAACAGACGATCTCGCTAGACAATTGCTACAGTCACAAGCCGGACAGACCCCATTACCCGCATCAGGGGCAAATCTTCCTTCAACATCCTCTATGAATCCAGTGCAAATCAACCTACCTGGGAATGTACCTCTGGCTCCGCCCAAACGATTTTCTGGTGACCCAAAGAGGTTTGCAGTATTTATTAATCAGTGCCGGTTGCATTTCTTATGCCGGCCAGCAGCCTTTCCAACTGATCAAGCTAAAGTAGCTTTCGTGCTTTCGTACCTTAGTGGCAATGTGGCAGACTGGTCGATCCCTCTGGTTAATCAAGATGATTCGGTTCTCCATGATTTTCAAGCTTTTCAGCTCAGTATGGAAAAACTGTTCGCAAGACATTCACAGGGGCAGGCCTTGGACAATGAGCTTCTTTCGTTGCGACAGGGTAATCAAGACCTTTTGGCTTATATTGCGTCTTTCAACAGACTGATAGTGGAAACTCAATGGCCTGAGGACAAAAGGATTACGCTGTTTTATAGAGGTCTACGTGGAGAGCTCAAAGATGTGTTAGCCCAAGTAGTGAATCCCCCGCAAGACTGCTCGGACTATATAGACTTAGTCGTTCAAATAGATCACAGACTGCAGAACAGGAAGGCCGATCGTTCCAAGTTTGATGCTCAAGTATTCTCCAAACCACATACTCCTTCCAAAGGAGTAGACTCCGGGGAACCCATGCAAATAGGGGGCCTGAAAGGACCGCTAACACAAAAGGAGCGGGAAAGGAGAAAACAGTTGCAATTATGCCTCTATTGCGGAAACTCAGGGCACTTTCTTCGAGACTGTCCGGTGAAACCAGCCAAGAAGGCAGTAGGAGCTGCAGTTACCAAGGTCACAAACTCTGAGCAGGGAAACGACCTCGCCCGACAAGAATAGAGGTCCTCTTGCCGAGCGTTAAAACCAGTTCCGTGACCTCGCATTTCGTGATACCTATGGTCCTCATTAGCCCTGATCATCCGGATCGATTACATGCGATTGAAGCTTACGTCGACAGCTGTGCCATCGGCAATTACGTGGATCATGAAATGGTTTTGAGGATGAATCTAACTCTTTGTCCCAAGGCTGTAAAGGACGTCATTACTACGGTGGATGGTACGGAGATAGCCTCCGGACCAGTAACGCATACCACTCAAGAAGTGACGCTAGTAAGTCAAGATGGACACCATGAGAAGATCGTGTTCGACGTGATCAAGGCCCCTCAGTTCCAGATTATTCTAGGAATACCTTGGTTAGAGAAACACAATCCTCAGATCGATTGGCGAGCAAGAACGGTTCAGTTTCCAGAAAGTGTCTCTACTTGTCACCCTCCACCTGGTGTTGCACTGGCAGCAATTTCTTCGGAGACTCCCCAGTTACCTCCCGAATACCTAGAATTCCAAGATGTTTTCCGGAAGGATCAGGCTAACTCTCTACCTCCTCATAGGTCTTATGACTGCCAGATAGACCTGATACCTGGATCTACTCCTCCTTGTAGTAGGATTTATGCCCTCACCGAGCCTGAGAACCTTCACCTCCGACAATACCTGGATCAATACCTAGCGAATGGGTTTATTCGTCCTTCCAAGTCACCTGCTTCTTCAGCTTTGTTCTTCGTTCCAAAAAAAGAAGGGGACCTTAGAACTTGTATAGATTATCGTGCCCTGAACCAGATCACCGTTAAGAATAGATATCCATTACCTTTGATCCCTGAACTCCTGGACCAAGTCAGAAAAGCATGCATATATACAAAGCTGGATCTTAGAGGAGCCTACCACTTGGTACGAGTAAAAGAGGGCGATGAATGGAAGACGGCCTTCCGCACCAAGTATGGGCTATTTGAATATCAGGTCATGCCCTTCGGACTTTGCAATGCCCCGGCCGCCTTTCAATATTTTATGAACGACGTCCTCAGAGAGCTCATAGATGTGTGTGTTGTTGTTTACATTGACGACATCCTCGTTTATTCTTCATCGGAATCTGACCATCGGAAACACGTGAAAATGGTCCTCGAGAGATTGCGTCAACACAAACTTTTCGCCAAGTTGGAAAAATGTGTTTTCAACGTGACTGAAGTTGAGTTCTTGGGATTCATATTATCACCTAGCGGAGTGCGTATGGATTCAAAGAAGGTCGATGCAATTCTCAAATGGCCATCACCATCCTCCGTAAAAGGTGTTCAAAGCATGTTAGGCTTCGCTAACTTTTACCGCAGGTTTATCCCCGAATTCTCTCGAATAGTCCAGCCCATCACCGCCTTGTTAAAGAAAAACAAACGTTTTGAATGGTCTACCGAGGCGGAGCAAGCTTTCCAGAATTTGAAGACTAAATTTATCTCTGCACCAATTTTAAAACATCCTCGCCCCGAACTCCCCTACATCGTTGAAACGGATGCTTCGAGCCTTGCCATGGGGGCAGTTCTATCACAAAAGGACCCAGTAACCAATCAGTTGCATCCCGTGGCATTTTGGTCCCGCAAATTCTCGCCTCCTGAAATCAATTACACTATTACTGATAAGGAACTTCTGGCTATCAAGTCTGCCTTTAAGGCTTGGCGGCATTATCTTCTGGGGGCCCGACACACAGTTACTGTGATTACGGATCACCGAAACCTGCAATATTTGAAAACCGCAAAAGCCCAATCCTCTAGACAACTCCGCTGGGCACTATTCTTTGCCGAGTTTGACTTCATAATTACCTACCGACCTGGTACAAAAAATGGTAAAGCTGATGCCCTATCTCGGATGGGAGTGGAAGAACACTTGATCAACCCTAAACCTGTACCTATCATTCCCGAACAAAGAATTCTGGGTGTAATCGCCACACAATCCATAGAAGAAGTTAAGGATGAAGCCAGGCAACTTGTAACTCCAGCAGACATACAGAATTGGCATCTGCAGGGAAAGGACTTTGCAGTGAAGGACGACTTATTGTATTTCCAAGAACGATTATACCTGCCCAGCACAGATTTACAGAAAAAGGTAATCTCTTGTTATCACGATTCCTTAATGGAAGGACATCCCGGTATGGCCAAAACCTCAGAAAAGATCAAGCGCTACTTCTGGTGGCCGTCTTGGAAAAAAGATATCAGAGACTTTATAATGTCCTGTGGAGTATGCGCCCAAAACAAGAGTCAAAAGGAAAAACCAGCCGGCCTCTTACGCCCTATTGACATCCCACCTCGCCCTTGGCATACGCTTTCTATGGACTTCATCACCGATCTACCTCCATGCTCCGGATACAATACGATCCTAGTAATCGTGGACTTATTCTCCAAGATGGCGCATTTCATTCCACTCAAAGGCTTGCCAACAGCAGCAACTCTGGCCCAAGAATTTCTCGAAAACATCGTCCGACTGCACGGTTTTCCTTCAGTTCTAATTTCGGATCGAGGTAGTCAATTTATTTCTCATTTTTGGCGAAGTTGCTGTCGGTCGGCTCAAATTGATGTGAGACTATCGACCAGTCACCACCCTCAAACCGACGGACAAACCGAGAGGACCAATCAAACTCTGGAACAGTATTTACGCTGCATGCTGCAACAAACTGAAAAAACTTGGAAAGATATCCTTTGGATAGCCGAATATGCCGACAATAACTCTGTCCACTCGGGAACTGGGAAAACCCCGTTTTTTCTTCTATACGGCAGTCACCCTCGAACCTCGGAGTTGGATCCACTCCAAGATCTTGGAACACCAGCAGTAGACTACCTGCATTCTACCATCACCCAAGCCTTTAAGGAAGCCATTTCTCACCTTCAAAGGGCTAAGGAACAATACAAGAAAGGAGCAGATCAACATCGGAAGGAAGCCCCCCAATATCAAGTAGGAGATCAAGTCTGGTTATCCACCAAATATCTACCTCTAAAAGGACCACGCACATTCAACCCAAGATACCTTGGTCCCTATTCCATCACTACCATAGTAAACCCAGTAGCGGTCAAGTTGGACTTGCCCCCTCACATGAAGATACATCCGGTCTTCCACGTCTCTCTATTAAAACCCGTGCAACCTCAAACCCGACTAACTAAATCTCCAAAACCTATCCTAGTTGATGGAGAACTCGAGTTTGAAGTCAAAAGCATCCTGGACTCCAAGATCTCCAAATCTAAACTATTTTACCTAATTGACTGGAAAGGCTACGGCCCCCAAGAAAGATCCTGGGAACCTGCAGAATATGTCCACGCTCCTCGTCTAATCAAAAGATTCCATCGAACATTTCCTGACAAGCCCAAACCCCTGGAGAAGCCCGGTTTGGGAGGGGCCTTGAGGGGGGGTGCTGTCATGATCTCTGCTTCCAAAAGGTCAGGACTTACCCAACTCCCTTGGAAGCAGACCCATAACCCAGGTTCTGAGTGCCAACCAGTCCCAATTGGGACCTTTTGGACCCTGTCCTGGCGCCAGTGGCACCAGGCTCATAAATATGCCCAGTCCCAGCGCTGGAAGTGCCGGGCTCATAATGCTTGGGTGGACTTACCTGCAGCAGACCATGCTGCTTACTTACCTGCCAGTTGAGCCTCTAATCCTCTTCTGTTTGGGACTACTTTTCCTGTGGGGTGGGGCAGGAGCCACTCCCTAGGTTCAGAACACTGGAACTCTTCTGGAAAGCAGGAACTCTTTTACCTAGGCGAGGCTGTGGAAGGAGACACCTAAGCACTACAGGAGGCTATTTAAACCACACCCGATGGATGAATCTTGCTTTGCGTTATTCTGCATCCTCTGCAGCAGAACGCTCATCGTGTCTTCTGCATCTGATCCTGGGCCTAAGGGAAAAAGGCTTACCATCCTGAATCCAGTCTTCAGCAACACCTATAAAGACAAGAAAGAACAGGTTAGCATTACGGTCTTCAGTGACAGCGCTTCTCATCTGGTCCATCGGCTGTCACCAACGCCTCGCGCTGCATTCCGGCATCTGAAAGACAAAGGCTTACCTACTCTTCGCGTGCTCCGGAGGTCTTCGCACTGCATTCCGGCATCTGAAAGACAAAAGCTTACCAACGCTTCGCACGCTCCGGAGGCCTTCGGCGCTGCATCCCGCATCTGAAAGACAAAAGAAGGTGCGTTTAAAGACATTGGGTAACTTTATTACTCACGTGCCATTACTCCTTCCCACGCCGAACCCAGTGGGTATTCCGGCACCCTCCAGCAGCTCCGAACTTGTACCTGCAAGATAAAAGGACAGTTAGTGCGCATCGTGAAGCAGGCAACAAGCGCTTACTTACGTGCTTCCAGGCGCTTCTATTTCTCATACGGGTTCCATCCTCAACTCACTTCAGCCCTTCATCCGCCATCGCCGGAACCCTGCAAAACAAGAGACATCATTACAAAAGACTTTTAAAGACATTTGAAATACTCGGAACTTACCGTTCGTGCAGTAAACGACGGACAGCAGTCCTCTGAGGTCAAGAGGCCTGCACCCTTATCCAGTGAAGAAACTGGTTACGGCACCCTGCCCCGAGGCAGATGGAGAGCTCGGCGTTCACTTACCTAAGGTGAGAGCATTAACCTTTGGGGTTCTACAGGAGAAGAGAAGGGGAAGAAGAGAGAGACACCCAATAACCCCAGTTCATTAATCCCATATTTTCTATCTGCAGACATCTTACTCTTCGAGTCAGACATACAGTGCACAGAGGTCCAGCCCAAAGAGCCAACCGTGTGTTACACATCACCTTTGAAGATACGGTATTCGCCCAGTCAAGACCGGCGCCTCTGCGGGAATCAGGTGAGCGTTACAGAACGCAAAGCCTACCGCAAAACTCCCGCCCAGGCGCTATGGAAACCTCGGATACCGACCAGCTAGCCCAGTTACTTGGGGAACTAAGAGCAAAAGTGCATGCAGCCCGTCAGGAAACGAACGCTCTAAGAAGGGAACTGATTATTTCCAAGGAGCGAACAGACGATCTCGCTAGACAATTGCTACAGTCACAAGCCGGACAGACCCCATTACCCGCATCAGGGGCAAATCTTCCTTCAACATCCTCTATGAATCCAGTGCAAATCAACCTACCTGGGAATGTACCTCTGGCTCCGCCCGAACGATTTTCTGGTGACCCAAAGAGGTTTGCAGTATTTATTAATCAGTGCCGGTTGCATTTCTTATGCCGGCCAGCAGCCTTTCCAACTGATCAAGCTAAAGTAGCTTTCGTGCTTTCGTACCTTAGTGGCAATGCGGCAGACTGGTCGATCCCTCTGGTTAATCAAGATGATCCGGTTCTCCATGATTTTCAAGCTTTTCAGCTCAGTATGGAAAAACTGTTCGCAAGACATTCACAGGGGCAGGCCTTGGACAATGAGCTTCTTTCGTTGCGACAGGGTAATCAAGACCTTTTGGCTTATATTGCGTCTTTCAACAGACTGATAGTGGAAACTCAATGGCCTGAGGACAAAAGGATTACGCTGTTTTATAGAGGTCTACGTGGAGAGCTCAAAGATGTGTTAGCCCAAGTAGTGAATCCCCCGCAAGACTGTTCGGACTATATAGACTTAGTCGTTCAAATAGATCACAGACTGCAGAACAGGAAGGCCGATCGTTCCAAGTTTGATGCTCAAGTATTCTCCAAACCACCAACTCCTTCCAAAGGAGTAGACTCCGGGGAACCCATGCAAATAGGGGGCCTGAAAGGACCGCTAACACAAAAGGAGCGGGAAAGGAGAAAACAGTTGCAATTATGCCTCTATTGCGGAAACTCAGGGCACTTTCTTCGAGACTGTCCGGTGAAACCAGCCAAGAAGGCAGTAGGAGCTGCAGTTACCAAGGTCACAAACTCTGAGCAGGGAAACGACCTCGCCCGACAAGAATAGAGGTCCTCTTGCCGAGCGTTAAAACCAGTTCCGTGACCTCGCATTTCGTGATACCTATGGTCCTCATTAGCCCTGATCATCCGGATCGATTACATGCGATTGAAGCTTACGTCGACCGCTGTGCCATCGGCAATTACGTGGATCATGAAATGGTTTTGAGGATGAATCTAACTCTTTGTCCCAAGGCTGTAAAGGACGTCATTACTACGGTGGATGGTACGGAGATAGCCTCCGGACCAGTAACGCATACCACTCAAGAAGTGACGCTAGTGTGTCAAGATGGACACCATGAGAAGATCGTGTTCGACGTGATCAAGGCCCCTCAGTTCCAGATTATTCTAGGAATACCTTGGTTAGAGAAACACAATCCTCAGATCGATTGGCGAGCAAGAACGGTTCAGTTTCCAGAAAGTGTCTCTACTTGTCACCCTCCACCTGGTGTTGCACTGGCAGCAATTTCTTCGGAGACTGCCCAGTTACCTCCCGAATACCTAGAATTCCAAGATGTTTTCCGGAAGGATCAGGCTAACTCTCTACCTCCTCATAGGTCTTATGACTGCCAGATAGACCTGATACCTGGATCTACTCCTCCTTGTAGTAGGATTTATGCCCTCACCGAGCCTGAGAACCTTCACCTCCGACAATACCTGGATCAATACCTAGCGAATGGGTTTATTCGTCCTTCCAAGTCACCTGCTTCTTCAGCTTTGTTCTTCGTTCCAAAAAAAGAAGGGGACCTTAGAACTTGTATAGATTATTGTGCCCTGAACCAGATCACCGTTAAGAATAGATATCCGTTACCTTTGATCCCTGAACTCCTGGACCAAGTCAGAAAAGCATGCATATATACAAAGCTGGATCTTAGAGGAGCCTACCACTTGGTACGAGAAAAAGAGGGCGATGAATGGAAGACGGCCTTCCGCACCAAGTATGGGCTATTTGAATATCAGGTCATGCCCTTCGGACTTTGCAATGCCCCGGCCGCCTTTCAATATTTTATGAACGACGTCCTCAGTGAGCTCATAGATGTGTGTGTTGTTGTTTACATTGACGACATCCTCGTTTATTCTTCATCGGAATCTGAACATCGGAAACACGTGAAAATGGTCCTCGAGAGATTGCGTCAACACAAACTTTTCGCCAAGTTGGAAAAATGTGTTTTCAACGTGACTGAAGTTGAGTTCTTGGGATTCATATTATCACCTAGCGGAGTGCGTATGGATTCAAAGAAGGTCGATGCAATTCTCAAATGGCCATCACCATCCTCCGTAAAAGGTGTTCAAAGCATGTTAGGCTTCGCTAACTTTTACCGCAGGTTTATCCCCGAATTCTCTCGAATAGTCCAGCCCATCACCGCCTTGTTAAAGAAAAACAAATGTTTTGAATGGTCTACCGAGGCGGAGCAAGCTTTCCAGAATTTGAAGACTAAATTTATCTCTGCACCAATTTTAAAACATCCTCGCCCCGAACTCCCCTACATCGTTGAAACGGATGCTTCGAGCCTTGCCATGGGGGCAGTTCTATCACAAAAGGACCCAGTAACCAATCAGTTGCATCCCGTGGCATTTTGGTCCCGCAAATTCTCGCCTCCTGAAATCAATTACACTATTACTGATAAGGAACTTCTGGCTATCAAGTCTGCCTTTAAGGCTTGGCGGCATTATCTTCTGGGGGCCCGACACACAGTTACTGTGATTACGGATCACCAAAACCTGCAATATTTGAAAACCGCAAAAGCCCAATCCTCTAGACAACTCCGCTGGGCACTATTCTTTGCCGAGTTTGACTTCATAATTACCTATCGACCTGGTACAAAAAACGGTAAAGCTGATGCCCTATCTCGGATGGGAGTGGAAGAACACTTGATCAACCCTAAACCTGTACCTATCATTCCCGAACAAAGAATTCTGGGTGTAATCGCCACACAATCCATAGAAGAAGTTAAGGATGAAGCCAGGCAACTTGTAACTCCAGCAGACATACAGAATTGGCATCTGCAGGGAAAGGACTTTGCAGTGAAGGACGACTTATTGTATTTCCAAGAACGATTATACCTGCCCAGCACAGATTTACAGAAAAAGGTAATCTCTTGTTATCACGATTCCTTAATGGAAGGACATCCCGGTATGGCCAAAACCTCAGAAAAGATCAAGCGCTACTTCTGGTGGCCTCTTGGAAAAAAGATATCAGAGACTTTATAATGTCCTGTGGAGTATGCGCCCAAAACAAGAGTCAAAAGGAAAAACCAGCCGGCCTCTTACGCCCTATTGACATCCCACCTCGCCCTTGGCATACGCTTTCTATGGACTTCATCACCGATCTACCTCCATGCTCCGGATACAATACGATCCTAGTAATCGTGGACTTATTCTCCAAGATGGCGCATTTCATTCCACTCAAAGGCTTGCCAACAGCAGCAACTCTGGCCCGAGAATTTCTCAAAAACATCGTCCGACTGCACGGTTTTCCTTCAGTTCTAATTTCGGATCGAGGTAGTCAATTTATTTCTCATTTTTGGTGAAGTTGCTGTCGGTCGGCTCAAATTGATGTGAGACTATCGACCAGTCACCACCCTCAAACCGACGGACAAACCGAGAGGACCAATCAAACTCTGGGACAGTATTTACGCTGCATGCTGCAACAAACTGAAAAAACTTGGAAAGATATCCTTTGGATAGCCGAATATGCCGACAATAACTCTGTCCACTCGGGAACTGGGAAAACCCCGTTTTTTCTTCTATACGGCAGTCACCCTCGAACCTCGGAGTTGGATCCACTCCAAGATCTTGGAACACCAGCAGTAGACTACCTGCATTCTACCATCACCCAAGCCTTTAAGGAAGCCATTTCTCACCTTCAAAGGGCTAAGGAACAATACAAGAAAGGAGCAGATCAACATCGGAAGGAAGCCCCCCAATATCAAGTAGGAGATCAAGTCTGGTTATCCACCAAATATCTACCTCTAAAAGGACCACGCACATTCAACCCAAGATACCTTGGTCCCTATTCCATCACTACCATAGTAAACCCAGTAGCGGTCAAGTTGGACTTGCCCCCTCACATGAAGATACATCCGGTCTTCCACGTCTCTCTATTAAAACCCGTGCAACCTCAAACCCGACTAACTAAATCTCCAAAACCTATCCTAGTTGATGGAGAACTCGAGTTTGAAGTCAAAAGCATCCTGGACTCCAAGATCTCCAAATCTAAACTATTTTACCTAATTGACTGGAAAGGCTACGGCCCCCAAGAAAGATCCTGGGAACCTGCAGAATATGTCGACGCTCCTCGTCTAATCAAAAGATTCCATCGAACATTTCCTGACAAGCCCAAACCCCCGGAGAAGCCCGGTTTGGGAGGGGCCTTGAGGGGGGGTGCTGTCATGATCTCTGCTTCCAAAAGGTCAGGACTTACCCAACTCCCTTGGAAGCAGACCCATAACCCAGGTTCTGAGTGCCAACCAGTCCCAATTGGGACCTTTTGGACCCTGTCCTGGCGCCAGTGGCACCAGGCTCATAAATATGCCCAGTCCCAGCGCTGGAAGCGCCGGGCTCATAATGCTTGGGTGGACTTACCTGCAGCAGACCATGCTGCTTACTTACCTGCCAGTTGAGCCTCTAATCCTCTTCTGTTTGGGACTACTTTTCCTGTGGGGTGGGGCAGGAGCCACTCCCTAGGTTCAGAACACTGGAACTCTTCTGGAAAGCAGGAACTCTTTTACCTAGGCGAGGCTGTGGAAGGAGACACCTAAGCACTACAGGAGGCTATTTAAACCACACCCGATGGATGAATCTTGCTTTGCGTTATTCTGCATCCTCTGCAGCAGAACGCTCATCGTGGCTTCTGCATCTGATCCTGGGCCTAAGGGAAAAAGGCTTACCATCCTGAATCCAGTCTTCAGCAACACCTATAAAGACAAGAAAGAACAGGTTAGCATTACGGTCTTCAGTGACAGCGCTTCTCATCTGGTCCATCGGCTGTCACCAACGCCTCGCGCTGCATTCCGGCATCTGAAAGACAAAGGCTTACCTACTCTTGGCGTGCTCCGGAGGTCTTCGCACTGCATTCCGGCATCTGAAAGACAAAAGCTTACCAACGCTTTGCACGCTCCGGAGGCCTTCGGCGCTGCATCCCGCATCTGAAAGACAAAAGAAGGTGCGTTTAAAGACATTGGGTAACTTTATTACTCACGTGCCATTACTCCTTCCCACGCCGAACCCAGTGGGTATTCCGGCACCCTCCAGCAGCTCCGAACTTGTACCTGCAAGATAAAAGGACAGTTAGTGCGCATCGTGAAGCAGGCAACAAGCGCTTACTTATGTGCTTCCAGGCGCTTCTATTTCTCATACGGGTTCCATCCTCAACTCACTTCAGCCCTTCATCCGCCATCGCCGGAACCCTGCAAAACAAGAGACATCATTACAAAAGACTTTTAAAGACATTTGAAATACTCGGAACTTACCGTTCGTGCAGTAAACGACGGACAGCAGTCCTCTGAGGTCAAGAGGCATGCACCCTTATCCAGTGAAGAAACTGGTTACGGCACCCTGCCCCGAGGCAGATGGAGAGCTCGGCGTTCACTTACCTAAGGTGAGAGCATTAACCTTTGGGGTTCTACAGGAGAAGAGAAGGGGAAGAAGAGAGAGACACCCAATAACCCCAGTTCATTAATCCCATATTTTCTATCTGCAGACATCTTACTCTTCGAGTCAGACATACAGTGCACAGAGGTCCAGCCCAAAGAGCCAACCGTGTGTTACACATCACCTTTGAAGATACGGTATTCGCCCAGTCAAGACCGGCGCCTGTGCGGGAATCAGGTGAGCGTTACAGAACGCAAAGCCTACCGCAAAACTCCCGCCCAGGCGCTATGGAAACCTCGGATACCGACCAGCTAGCCCAGTTACTTGGGGAACTAAGAGCAAAAGTGCATGCAGCCCGTCAGGAAACGAACGCTCTAAGAAGGGAACTGATTATTTCCAAGGAGTGAACAGACGATCTCGCTAGACACTTGCTACAGTCACAAGCCGGACAGACCCCATTACCCGCATCAGGGGCAAATCTTCCTTCAACATCCTCTATGAATCCAGTGCAAATCAACCTACCTGGGAATGTACCTCTGGCTCCGCCCGAACGATTTTCTGGTGACCCAAAGAGGTTTGCAGTATTTATTAATCAGTGCCGGTTGCATTTCTTATGCCGGCCAGCAGCCTTTCCAACTGATCAAGCTAAAGTAGCTTTCGTGCTTTCGTACCTTAGTGGCAATGCGGCAGACTGGTCGATCCCTCTGGTTAATCAAGATGATCCGGTTCTCCATGATTTTCAAGCTTTTCAGCTCAGTATGGAAAAACTGTTCGCAAGACATTCACAGGGGCAGGCCTTGGACAATGAGCTTCTTTCGTTGCGACAGGGTAATCAAGACCTTTTGGCTTATATTGCGTCTTTCAACAGACTGATAGTGGAAACTCAATGGCCTGAGGACAAAAGGATTACGCTGTTTTATAGAGGTCTACGTGGAGAGCTCAAAGATGTGTTAGCCCAAGTAGTGAATCCCCCGCAAGACTGTTCGGACTATATAGACTTAGTCGTTCAAATAGATCACAGACTGCAGAACAGGAAGGCCGATCGTTCCAAGTTTGATGCTCAAGTATTCTCCAAACCACCAACTCCTTCCAAAGGAGTAGACTCCGGGGAACCCATGCAAATAGGGGGCCTGAAAGGACCGCTAACACAAAAGGAGCGGGAAAGGAGAAAACAGTTGCAATTATGCCTCTATTGCGGAAACTCAGGGCACTTTCTTCGAGACTGTCCGGTGAAACCAGCCAAGAAGGCAGTAGGAGCTGCAGTTACCAAGGTCACAAACTCTGAGCAGGGAAACGACCTCGCCCGACAAGAATAGAGGTCCTCTTGCCGAGCGTTAAAACCAGTTCCGTGACCTCGCATTTCGTGATACCTATGGTCCTCATTAGCCCTGATCATCCGGATCGATTACATGCGATTGAAGCTTACGTCGACAGCTGTGCCATCGGCAATTACGTGGATCATGAAATGGTTTTGAGGATGAATCTAACTCTTTGTCCCAAGGCTGTAAAGGACGTCATTACTACGGTGGATGGTACGGAGATAGCCTCCGGACCAGTAACGCATACCACTCAAGAAGTGACGCTAGTAAGTCAAGATGGACACCATGAGAAGATCGTGTTCGACGTGATCAAGGCCCCTCAGTTCCAGATTATTCTAGGAATACCTTGGTTAGAGAAACACAATCCTCAGATCGATTGGCGAGCAAGAACGGTTCAGTTTCCAGAAAGTGTCTCTACTTGTCACCCTCCACCTGGTGTTGCACTGGCAGCAATTTCTTCGGAGACTCCCCAGTTACCTCCCGAATACCTAGAATTCCAAGATGTTTTCCGGAAGGATCAGGCTAACTCTCTACCTCCTCATAGGTCTTATGACTGCCAGATAGACCTGATACCTGGATCTACTCCTCCTTGTAGTAGGATTTATGCCCTCACCGAGCCTGAGAACCTTCACCTCCGACAATACCTGGATCAATACCTAGCGAATGGGTTTATTCGTCCTTCCAAGTCACCTGCTTCTTCAGCTTTGTTCTTCGTTCCAAAAAAAGAAGGGGACCTTAGAACTTGTATAGATTATCGTGCCCTGAACCAGATCACCGTTAAGAATAGATATCCATTACCTTTGATCCCTGAACTCCTGGACCAAGTCAGAAAAGCATGCATATATACAAAGCTGGATCTTAGAGGAGCCTACCACTTGGTACGAGTAAAAGAGGGCGATGAATGGAAGACGGCCTTCCGCACCAAGTATGGGCTATTTGAATATCAGGTCATGCCCTTCGGACTTTGCAATGCCCCGGCCGCCTTTCAATATTTTATGAACGACGTCCTCAGAGAGCTCATAGATGTGTGTGTTGTTGTTTACATTGACGACATCCTCGTTTATTCTTCATCGGAATCTGAACATCGGAAACACGTGAAAATGGTCCTCGAGAGATTGCGTCAACACAAACTTTTCACCAAGTTGGAAAAATGTATTTTCAACGTGACTGAAGTTGAGTTCTTGGGATTCATATTATCACCTAGCGGAGTGCGTATGGATTCAAAGAAGGTCGATGCAATTCTCAAATGGCCATCACCATCCTCCGTAAAAGGTGTTCAAAGCATGTTAGGCTTCGCTAACTTTTACCGCAGGTTTATCCCCGAATTCTCTCGAATAGTCCAGCCCATCACCGCCTTGTTAAAGAAAAACAAACGTTTTGAATGGTCTACCGAGGCGGAGCAAGCTTTCCAGAATTTGAAGACTAAATTTATCTCTGCACCAATTTTAAAACATCCTCGCCCCGAACTCCCCTACATCGTTGAAACGGATGCTTCGAGCCTTGCCATGGGGGCAGTTCTATCACAAAAGGACCCAGTAACCAATCAGTTGCATCCCGTGGCATTTTGGTCCCGCAAATTCTCGCCTCCTGAAATCAATTACACTATTACTGATAAGGAACTTCTGGCTATCAAGTCTGCCTTTAAGGCTTGGCGGCATTATCTTCTGGGGGCCCGACACACAGTTACTGTGATTACGGATCACCGAAACCTGCAATATTTGAAAACCGCAAAAGCCCAATCCTCTAGACAACTCCGCTGGGCACTATTCTTTGCCGAGTTTGACTTCATAATTACCTATCGACCTGGTACAAAAAACGGTAAAGCTGATGCCCTATCTCGGATGGGAGTGGAAGAACACTTGATCAACCCTAAACCTATACCTATCATTCCCGAACAAAGAATTCTGGGTGTAATCGCCACACAATCCATAGAAGAAGTTAAGGATGAAGCCAGGCAACTTGTAACTCCAGCAGACATACAGAATTGGCATCTGCAGGGAAAGGACTTTGCAGTGAAGGACGACTTATTGTATTTCCAAGAACGATTATACCTGCCCAGCACAGATTTACAGAAAAAGGTAATCTCTTGTTATCACGATTCCTTAATGGAAGGACATCCCGGTATGGCCAAAACCTCAGAAAAGATCAAGCGCTACTTCTGGTGGCCGTCTTGGAAAAAAGATATCAGAGACTTTATAATGTCCTGTGGAGTATGCGCCCAAAACAAGAGTCAAAAGGAAAAACCAGCCGGCCTCTTACGCCCTATTGACATCCCACCTCGCCCTTGGCATACGCTTTCTATGGACTTCATCACCGATCTACCTCCATGCTCCGGATACAATACGATCCTAGTAATCGTGGACTTATTCTCCAAGATGGCGCATTTCATTCCACTCAAAGGCTTGCCAACAGCAGCAACTCTGGCCCAAGAATTTCTCGAAAACATCGTCCGACTGCACGGTTTTCCTTCAGTTCTAATTTCGGATCGAGGTAGTCAATTTATTTCTAATTTTTGGCGAAGTTGCTGTCGGTCGGCTCAAATTGATGTGAGACTATCGACCAGTCACCACCCTCAAACCGACGGACAAACCGAGAGGACCAATCAAACTCTGGAACAGTATTTACGCTGCATGCTGCAACAAACTGAAAAAACTTGGAAAGATATCCTTTGGATAGCCGAATATGCCAACAATAACTCTGTCCACTCGGGAACTGGGAAAACCCCGTTTTTTCTTCTATACGGCAGTCACCCTCGAACCTCGGAGTTGGATCCACTCCAAGATCTTGGAACACCAGCAGTAGACTACCTGCATTCTACCATCACCCAAGCCTTTAAGGAAGCCATTTCTCACCTTCAAAGGGCTAAGGAACAATACAAGAAAGGAGCAGATCAACATCGGAAGGAAGCCCCCCAATATCAAGTAGGAGATCAAGTCTGGTTATCCACCAAATATCTACCTCTAAAAGGACCACGCACATTCAACCCAAGATACCTTGGTCCCTATTCCATCACTACCATAGTAAACCCAGTAGCGGTCAAGTTGGACTTGCCCCCTCACATGAAGATACATCCGGTCTTCCACGTCTCTCTATTAAAACCCGTGCAACCTCAAACCCGACTAACTAAATCTCCAAAACCTATCCTAGTTGATGGAGAACTCGAGTTTGAAGTCAAAAGCATCCTGGACTCCAAGATCTCCAAATCTAAACTATTTTACCTAATTGACTGGAAAGGCTACGGCCCCCAAGAAAGATCCTGGGAACCTGCAGAATATGTCCACGCTCCTCGTCTAATCAAAAGATTCCATCGAACATTTCCTGACAAGCCCAAACCCCCGGAGAAGCCCGGTTTGGGAGGGGCCTTGAGGGGGGGTGCTGTCATGATCTCTGCTTCCAAAAGGTCAGGACTTACCCAACTCCCTTGGAAGCAGACCCATAACCCAGGTTCTGAGTGCCAACCAGTCCCAATTGGGACCTTTTGGACCCTGTCCTGGCGCCAGTGGCACCAGGCTCATAAATATGCCCAGTCCCAGCGCTGGAAGTGCCGGGCTCATAATGCTTGGGTGGACTTACCTGCAGCAGACCATGCTGCTTACTTACCTGCCAGTTGAGCCTCTAATCCTCTTCTGTTTGGGACTACTTTTCCTGTGGGGTGGGGCAGGAGCCACTCCCTAGGTTCAGAACACTGGAACTCTTCTGGAAAGCAGGAACTCTTTTACCTAGGCGAGGCTGTGGAAGGAGACACCTAAGCACTACAGGAGGCTATTTAAACCACACCCGATGGATGAATCTTGCTTTGCGTTATTCTGCATCCTCTGCAGCAGAACGCTCATCGTGTCTTCTGCATCTGATCCTGGGCCTAAGGGAAAAAGGCTTACCATCCTGAATCCAGTCTTCAGCAACACCTATAAAGACAAGAAAGAACAGGTTAGCATTACGGTCTTCAGTGACAGCGCTTCTCATCTGGTCCATCGGCTGTCACCAACGCCTCGCGCTGCATTCCGGCATCTGAAAGACAAAGGCTTACCTACTCTTCGCGTGCTCCGGAGGTCTTCGCACTGCATTCCGGCATCTGAAAGACAAAAGCTTACCAACGCTTCGCACGCTCCGGAGGCCTTCGGCGCTGCATCCCGCATCTGAAAGACAAAAGAAGGTGCGTTTAAAGACATTGGGTAACTTTATTACTCACGTGCCATTACTCCTTCCCACGCCGAACCCAGTGGGTATTCCGGCACCCTCCAGCAGCTCCGAACTTGTACCTGCAAGATAAAAGGACAGTTAGTGCGCATCGTGAAGCAGGCAACAAGCGCTTACTTACGTGCTTCCAGGCGCTTCTATTTCTCATACGGGTTCCATCCTCAACTCACTTCAGCCCTTCATCCGCCATCGCCGGAACCCTGCAAAACAAGAGACATCATTACAAAAGACTTTTAAAGACATTTGAAATACTCGGAACTTACCGTTCGTGCAGTAAACGACGGACAGCAGTCCTCTGAGGTCAAGAGGCCTGCACCCTTATCCAGTGAAGAAACTGCTTACGGCACCCTGCC
Organism: Ambystoma mexicanum; assembly: GCF_040938575.1. Taxonomy (NCBI): domain Eukaryota; kingdom Metazoa; phylum Chordata; class Amphibia; order Caudata; family Ambystomatidae; genus Ambystoma; species Ambystoma mexicanum. The sequence goes on along the minus strand of NC_090931.1, from coordinate 4,320,710 downwards.
CCGAGGCAGATGGAGAGCTCGGCGTTCACTTACCTAAGGTGAGAGCATTAACCTTTGGGGTTCTACAGGAGAAGAGAAGGGGAAGAAGAGAGAGACACCCAATAACCCCAGTTCATTAATCCCATATTTTCTATCTGCAGACATCTTACTCTTCGAGTCAGACATACAGTGCACAGAGGTCCAGCCCAAAGAGCCAACCGTGTGTTACACATCACCTTTGAAGATACGGTATTCGCCCAGTCAAGACCGGCGCCTCTGCGGGAATCAGGTGAGCGTTACAGAACGCAAAGCCTACCGCAAAACTCCCGCCCAGGCGCTATGGAAACCTCGGATACCGACCAGCTAGCCCAGTTACTTGGGGAACTAAGAGCAAAAGTGCATGCAGCCCGTCAGGAAACGAACGCTCTAAGAAGGGAACTGATTATTTCCAAGGAGCGAACAGACGATCTCGCTAGACAATTGCTACAGTCACAAGCCGGACAGACCCCATTACCCGCATCAGGGGCAAATCTTCCTTCAACATCCTCTATGAATCCAGTGCAAATCAACCTACCTGGGAATGTACCTCTGGCTCCGCCCGAACGATTTTCTGGTGACCCAAAGAGGTTTGCAGTATTTATTAATCAGTGCCGGTTGCATTTCTTATGCCGGCCAGCAGCCTTTCCAACTGATCAAGCTAAAGTAGCTTTCGTGCTTTCGTACCTTAGTGGCAATGCGGCAGACTGGTCGATCCCTCTGGTTAATCAAGATGATCCGGTTCTCCATGATTTTCAAGCTTTTCAGCTCAGTATGGAAAAACTGTTCGCAAGACATTCACAGGGGCAGGCCTTGGACAATGAGCTTCTTTCGTTGCGACAGGGTAATCAAGACCTTTTGGCTTATATTGCGTCTTTCAACAGACTGATAGTGGAAACTCAATGGCCTGAGGACAAAAGGATTACGCTGTTTTATAGAGGTCTACGTGGAGAGCTCAAAGATGTGTTAGCCCAAGTAGTGAATCCCCCGCAAGACTGTTCGGACTATATAGACTTAGTCGTTCAAATAGATCACAGACTGCAGAACAGGAAGGCCGATCGTTCCAAGTTTGATGCTCAAGTATTCTCCAAACCACCAACTCCTTCCAAAGGAGTAGACTCCGGGGAACCCATGCAAATAGGGGGCCTGAAAGGACCGCTAACACAAAAGGAGCGGGAAAGGAGAAAACAGTTGCAATTATGCCTCTATTGCGGAAACTCAGGGCACTTTCTTCGAGACTGTCCGGTGAAACCAGCCAAGAAGGCAGTAGGAGCTGCAGTTACCAAGGTCACAAACTCTGAGCAGGGAAACGACCTCGCCCGACAAGAATAGAGGTCCTCTTGCCGAGCGTTAAAACCAGTTCCGTGACCTCGCATTTCGTGATACCTATGGTCCTCATTAGCCCTGATCATCCGGATCGATTACATGCGATTGAAGCTTACGTCGACCGCTGTGCCATCGGCAATTACGTGGATCATGAAATGGTTTTGAGGATGAATCTAACTCTTTGTCCCAAGGCTGTAAAGGACGTCATTACTACGGTGGATGGTACGGAGATAGCCTCCGGACCAGTAACGCATACCACTCAAGAAGTGACGCTAGTGTGTCAAGATGGACACCATGAGAAGATCGTGTTCGACGTGATCAAGGCCCCTCAGTTCCAGATTATTCTAGGAATACCTTGGTTAGAGAAACACAATCCTCAGATCGATTGGCGAGCAAGAACGGTTCAGTTTCCAGAAAGTGTCTCTACTTGTCACCCTCCACCTGGTGTTGCACTGGCAGCAATTTCTTCGGAGACTGCCCAGTTACCTCCTGAATACCTAGAATTCCAAGATGTTTTCCGGAAGGATCAGGCTAACTCTCTACCTCCTCATAGGTCTTATGACTGCCAGATAGACCTGATACCTGGATCTACTCCTCCTTGTAGTAGGATTTATGCCCTCACCGAGCCTGAGAACCTTCACCTCCGACAATACCTGGATCAATACCTAGCGAATGGGTTTATTCGTCCTTCCAAGTCACCTGCTTCTTCAGCTTTGTTCTTCGTTCCAAAAAAAGAAGGGGACCTTAGAACTTGTATAGATTATTGTGCCCTGAACCAGATCACCGTTAAGAATAGATATCCGTTACCTTTGATCCCTGAACTCCTGGACCAAGTCAGAAAAGCATGCATATATACAAAGCTGGATCTTAGAGGAGCCTACCACTTGGTACGAGAAAAAGAGGGCGATGAATGGAAGACGGCCTTCCGCACCAAGTATGGGCTATTTGAATATCAGGTCATGCCCTTCGGACTTTGCAATGCCCCGGCCGCCTTTCAATATTTTATGAACGACGTCCTCAGTGAGCTCATAGATGTGTGTGTTGTTGTTTACATTGACGACATCCTCGTTTATTCTTCATCGGAATCTGAACATCGGAAACACGTGAAAATGGTCCTCGAGAGATTGCGTCAACACAAACTTTTCGCCAAGTTGGAAAAATGTGTTTTCAACGTGACTGAAGTTGAGTTCTTGGGATTCATATTATCACCTAGCGGAGTGCGTATGGATTCAAAGAAGGTCGATGCAATTCTCAAATGGCCATCACCATCCTCCGTAAAAGGTGTTCAAAGCATGTTAGGCTTCGCTAACTTTTACCGCAGGTTTATCCCCGAATTCTCTCGAATAGTCCAGCCCATCACCGCCTTGTTAAAGAAAAACAAACGTTTTGAATGGTCTACCGAGGCGGAGCAAGCTTTCCAGAATTTGAAGACTAAATTTATCTCTGCACCAATTTTAAAACATCCTCGCCCCGAACTCCCCTACATCGTTGAAACGGATGCTTCGAGCCTTGCCATGGGGGCAGTTCTATCACAAAAGGACCCAGTAACCAATCAGTTGCATCCCGTGGCATTTTGGTCCCGCAAATTCTCGCCTCCTGAAATCAATTACACTATTACTGATAAGGAACTTCTGGCTATCAAGTCTGCCTTTAAGGCTTGGCGGCATTATCTTCTGGGGGCCCGACACACAGTTACTGTGATTACGGATCACCAAAACCTGCAATATTTGAAAACCGCAAAAGCCCAATCCTCTAGACAACTCCGCTGGGCACTATTCTTTGCCGAGTTTGACTTCATAATTACCTATCGACCTGGTACAAAAAACGGTAAAGCTGATGCCCTATCTCGGATGGGAGTGGAAGAACACTTGATCAACCCTAAACCTGTACCTATCATTCCCGAACAAAGAATTCTGGGTGTAATCGCCACACAATCCATAGAAGAAGTTAAGGATGAAGCCAGGCAACTTGTAACTCCAGCAGACATACAGAATTGGCATCTGCAGGGAAAGGACTTTGCAGTGAAGGACGACTTATTGTATTTCCAAGAACGATTATACCTGCCCAGCACAGATTTACAGAAAAAGGTAATCTCTTGTTATCACGATTCCTTAATGGAAGGACATCCCGGTATGGCCAAAACCTCAGAAAAGATCAAGCGCTACTTCTGGTGGCCTCTTGGAAAAAAGATATCAGAGACTTTATAATGTCCTGTGGAGTATGCGCCCAAAACAAGAGTCAAAAGGAAAAACCAGCCGGCCTCTTACGCCCTATTGACATCCCACCTCGCCCTTGGCATACGCTTTCTATGGACTTCATCACCGATCTACCTCCATGCTCCGGATACAATACGATCCTAGTAATCGTGGACTTATTCTCTAAGATGGCGCATTTCATTCCACTCAAAGGCTTGCCAACAGCAGCAACTCTGGCCCGAGAATTTCTCAAAAACATCGTCCGACTGCACAGTTTTCCTTCAGTTCTAATTTCGGATCGAGGTAGTCAATTTATTTCTCATTTTTGGTGAAGTTGCTGTCGGTCGGCTCAAATTGATGTGAGACTATCGACCAGTCACCACCCTCAAACCGACGGACAAACCGAGAGGACCAATCAAACTCTGGAACAGTATTTACGCTGCATGCTGCAACAAACTGAAAAAACTTGGAAAGATATCCTTTGGATAGCCGAATATGCCGACAATAACTCTGTCCACTCGGGAACTGGGAAAACCCCGTTTTTTCTTCTATACGGCAGTCACCCTCGAACCTCGGAGTTGGATCCACTCCAAGATCTTGGAACACCAGCAGTAGACTACCTGCATTCTACCATCACCCAAGCCTTTAAGGAAGCCATTTCTCACCTTCAAAGGGCTAAGGAACAATACAAGAAAGGAGCAGATCAACATCGGAAGGAAGCCCCCCAATATCAAGTAGGAGATCAAGTCTGGTTATCCACCAAATATCTACCTCTAAAAGGACCACGCACATTCAACCCAAGATACCTTGGTCCCTATTCCATCACTACCATAGTAAACCCAGTAGCGGTCAAGTTGGACTTGCCCCCTCACATGAAGATACATCCGGTCTTCCACGTCTCTCTATTAAAACCCGTGCAACCTCAAACCCGACTAACTAAATCTCCAAAACCTATCCTAGTTGATGGAGAACTCGAGTTTGAAGTCAAAAGCATCCTGGACTCCAAGATCTCCAAATCTAAACTATTTTACCTAATTGACTGGAAAGGCTACGGCCCCCAAGAAAGATCCTGGGAACCTGCAGAATATGTCCACGCTCCTCGTCTAATCAAAAGATTCCATCGAACATTTCCTGACAAGCCCAAACCCCCGGAGAAGCCCGGTTTGGGAGGGGCCTTGAGGGGGGGTGCTGTCATGATCTCTGCTTCCAAAAGGTCAGGACTTACCCAACTCCCTTGGAAGCAGACCCATAACCCAGGTTCTGAGTGCCAACCAGTCCCAATTGGGACCTTTTGGACCCTGTCCTGGCGCCAGTGGCACCAGGCTCATAAATATGCCCAGTCCCAGCGCTGGAAGCGCCGGGCTCATAATGCTTGGGTGGACTTACCTGCAGCAGACCATGCTGCTTACTTACCTGCCAGTTGAGCCTCTAATCCTCTTCTGTTTGGGACTACTTTTCCTGTGGGGTGGGGCAGGAGCCACTCCCTAGGTTCAGAACACTGGAACTCTTCTGGAAAGCAGGAACTCTTTTACCTAGGCGAGGCTGTGGAAGGAGACACCTAAGCACTACAGGAGGCTATTTAAACCACACCCGATGGATGAATCTTGCTTTGCGTTATTCTGCATCCTCTGCAGCAGAACGCTCATCGTGGCTTCTGCATCTGATCCTGGGCCTAAGGGAAAAAGGCTTACCATCCTGAATCCAGTCTTCAGCAACACCTATAAAGACAAGAAAGAACAGGTTAGCATTACGGTCTTCAGTGACAGCGCTTCTCATCTGGTCCATCGGCTGTCACCAACGCCTCGCGCTGCATTCCGGCATCTGAAAGACAAAGGCTTACCTACTCTTGGCGTGCTCCGGAGGTCTTCGCACTGCATTCCGGCATCTGAAAGACAAAAGCTTACCAACGCTTTGCACGCTCCGGAGGCCTTCGGCGCTGCATCCCGCATCTGAAAGACAAAAGAAGGTGCGTTTAAAGACATTGGGTAACTTTATTACTCACGTGCCATTACTCCTTCCCACGCCGAACCCAGTGGGTATTCCGGCACCCTCCAGCAGCTCCGAACTTGTACCTGCAAGATAAAAGGACAGTTAGTGCGCATCGTGAAGCAGGCAACAAGCGCTTACTTATGTGCTTCCAGGCGCTTCTATTTCTCATACGGGTTCCATCCTCAACTCACTTCAGCCCTTCATCCGCCATCGCCGGAACCCTGCAAAACAAGAGACATCATTACAAAAGACTTTTAAAGACATTTGAAATACTCGGAACTTACCGTTCGTGCAGTAAACGACGGACAGCAGTCCTCTGAGGTCAAGAGGCATGCACCCTTATCCAGTGAAGAAACTGGTTACGGCACCCTGCCCCGAGGCAGATGGAGAGCTCGGCGTTCACTTACCTAAGGTGAGAGCATTAACCTTTGGGGTTCTACAGGAGAAGAGAAGGGGAAGAAGAGAGAGACACCCAATAACCCCAGTTCATTAATCCCATATTTTCTATCTGCAGACATCTTACTCTTCGAGTCAGACATACAGTGCACAGAGGTCCAGCCCAAAGAGCCAACCGTGTGTTACACATCACCTTTGAAGATACGGTATTCGCCCAGTCAAGACCGGCGCCTGTGCGGGAATCAGGTGAGCGTTACAGAACGCAAAGCCTACCGCAAAACTCCCGCCCAGGCGCTATGGAAACCTCGGATACCGACCAGCTAGCCCAGTTACTTGGGGAACTAAGAGCAAAAGTGCATGCAGCCCGTCAGGAAACGAACGCTCTAAGAAGGGAACTGATTATTTCCAAGGAGTGAACAGACGATCTCGCTAGACACTTGCTACAGTCACAAGCCGGACAGACCCCATTACCCGCATCAGGGGCAAATCTTCCTTCAACATCCTCTATGAATCCAGTGCAAATCAACCTACCTGGGAATGTACCTCTGGCTCCGCCCGAACGATTTTCTGGTGACCCAAAGAGGTTTGCAGTATTTATTAATCAGTGCCGGTTGCATTTCTTATGCCGGCCAGCAGCCTTTCCAACTGATCAAGCTAAAGTAGCTTTCGTGCTTTCGTACCTTAGTGGCAATGCGGCAGACTGGTCGATCCCTCTGGTTAATCAAGATGATCCGGTTCTCCATGATTTTCAAGCTTTTCAGCTCAGTATGGAAAAACTGTTCGCAAGACATTCACAGGGGCAGGCCTTGGACAATGAGCTTCTTTCGTTGCGACAGGGTAATCAAGACCTTTTGGCTTATATTGCGTCTTTCAACAGACTGATAGTGGAAACTCAATGGCCTGAGGACAAAAGGATTACGCTGTTTTATAGAGGTCTACGTGGAGAGCTCAAAGATGTGTTAGCCCAAGTAGTGAATCCCCCGCAAGACTGTTCGGACTATATAGACTTAGTCGTTCAAATAGATCACAGACTGCAGAACAGGAAGGCCGATCGTTCCAAGTTTGATGCTCAAGTATTCTCCAAACCACCAACTCCTTCCAAAGGAGTAGACTCCGGGGAACCCATGCAAATAGGGGGCCTGAAAGGACCGCTAACACAAAAGGAGCGGGAAAGGAGAAAACAGTTGCAATTATGCCTCTATTGCGGAAACTCAGGGCACTTTCTTCGAGACTGTCCGGTGAAACCAGCCAAGAAGGCAGTAGGAGCTGCAGTTACCAAGGTCACAAACTCTGAGCAGGGAAACGACCTCGCCCGACAAGAATAGAGGTCCTCTTGCCGAGCGTTAAAACCAGTTCCGTGACCTCGCATTTCGTGATACCTATGGTCCTCATTAGCCCTGATCATCCGGATCGATTACATGCGATTGAAGCTTACGTCGACAGCTGTGCCATCGGCAATTACGTGGATCATGAAATGGTTTTGAGGATGAATCTAACTCTTTGTCCCAAGGCTGTAAAGGACGTCATTACTACGGTGGATGGTACGGAGATAGCCTCCGGACCAGTAACGCATACCACTCAAGAAGTGACGCTAGTAAGTCAAGATGGACACCATGAGAAGATCGTGTTCGACGTGATCAAGGCCCCTCAGTTCCAGATTATTCTAGGAATACCTTGGTTAGAGAAACACAATCCTCAGATCGATTGGCGAGCAAGAACGGTTCAGTTTCCAGAAAGTGTCTCTACTTGTCACCCTCCACCTGGTGTTGCACTGGCAGCAATTTCTTCGGAGACTCCCCAGTTACCTCCCGAATACCTAGAATTCCAAGATGTTTTCCGGAAGGATCAGGCTAACTCTCTACCTCCTCATAGGTCTTATGACTGCCAGATAGACCTGATACCTGGATCTACTCCTCCTTGTAGTAGGATTTATGCCCTCACCAAGCCTGAGAACCTTCACCTCCGACAATACCTGGATCAATACCTAGCGAATGGGTTTATTCGTCCTTCCAAGTCACCTGCTTCTTCAGCTTTGTTCTTCGTTCCAAAAAAAGAAGGGGACCTTAGAACTTGTATAGATTATCGTGCCCTGAACCAGATCACCGTTAAGAATAGATATCCATTACCTTTGATCCCTGAACTCCTGGACCAAGTCAGAAAAGCATGCATATATACAAAGCTGGATCTTAGAGGAGCCTACCACTTGGTACGAGTAAAAGAGGGCGATGAATGGAAGACGGCCTTCTGCACCAAGTATGGGCTATTTGAATATCAGGTCATGCCCTTCGGACTTTGCAATGCCCCGGCCGCCTTTCAATATTTTATGAACGACGTCCTCAGAGAGCTCATAGATGTGTGTGTTGTTGTTTACATTGACGACATCCTCGTTTATTCTTCATCGGAATCTGAACATCGGAAACACGTGAAAATGGTCCTCGAGAGATTGCGTCAACACAAACTTTTCACCAAGTTGGAAAAATGTATTTTCAACGTGAATGAAGTTGAGTTCTTGGGATTCATATTATCACCTAGCGGAGTGCGTATGGATTCAAAGAAGGTCGATGCAATTCTCAAATGGCCATCACCATCCTCCGTAAAAGGTGTTCAAAGCATGTTAGGCTTCGCTAACTTTTACCGCAGGTTTATCCCCGAATTCTCTCGAATAGTCCAGCCCATCACCGCCTTGTTAAAGAAAAACAAACGTTTTGAATGGTCTACCGAGGCGGAGCAAGCTTTCCAGAATTTGAAGACTAAATTTATCTCTGCACCAATTTTAAAACATCCTCGCCCCGAACTCCCCTACATCGTTGAAACGGATGCTTCGAGCCTTGCCATGGGGGCAGTTCTATCACAAAAGGTCCCAGTAACCAATCAGTTGCATCCCGTGGCATTTTGGTCCCGCAAATTCTCGCCTCCTGAAATCAATTACACTATTACTGATAAGGAACTTCTGGCTATCAAGTCTGCCTTTAAGGCTTGGCGGCATTATCTTCTGGGGGCCCGACACACAGTTACTGTGATTACGGATCACCGAAACCTGCAATATTTGAAAACCGCAAAAGCCCAATCCTCTAGACAACTCCGCTGGGCACTATTCTTTGCCGAGTTTGACTTCATAATTACCTATCGACCTGGTACAAAAAACGGTAAAGCTGATGCCCTATCTCGGATGGGAGTGGAAGAACACTTGATCAACCCTAAACCTATACCTATCATTCCCGAACAAAGAATTCTGGGTGTAATCGCCACACAATCCATAGAAGAAGTTAAGGATGAAGCCAGGCAACTTGTAACTCCAGCAGACATACAGAATTGGCATCTGCAGGGAAAGGACTTTGCAGTGAAGGACGACTTATTGTATTTCCAAGAACGATTATACCTGCCCAGCACAGATTTACAGAAAAAGGTAATCTCTTGTTATCACGATTCCTTAATGGAAGGACATCCCGGTATGGCCAAAACCTCAGAAAAGATCAAGCGCTACTTCTGGTGGCCGTCTTGGAAAAAAGATATCAGAGACTTTATAATGTCCTGTGGAGTATGCGCCCAAAACAAGAGTCAAAAGGAAAAACCAGCCGGCCTCTTACGCCCTATTGACATCCCACCTCGCCCTTGGCATACGCTTTCTATGGACTTCATCACCGATCTACCTCCATGCTCCGGATACAATACGATCCTAGTAATCGTGGACTTATTCTCCAAGATGGCGCATTTCATTCCACTCAAAGGCTTGCCAACAGCAGCAACTCTGGCCCAAGAATTTCTCGAAAACATCGTCCGACTGCACGGTTTTCCTTCAGTTCTAATTTCGGATCGAGGTAGTCAATTTATTTCTCATTTTTGGCGAAGTTGCTGTCGGTCGGCTCAAATTGATGTGAGACTATCGACCAGTCACCACCCTCAAACCGACGGACAAACCGAGAGGACCAATCAAACTCTGGAACAGTATTTACGCTGCATGCTGCAACAAACTGAAAAAACTTGGAAAGATATCCTTTGGATAGCCGAATATGCCAACAATAACTCTGTCCACTCGGGAACTGGGAAAACCCCGTTTTTTCTTCTATACGGCAGTCACCCTCGAACCTCGGAGTTGGATCCACTCCAAGATCTTGGAACACCAGCAGTAGACTACCTGCATTCTACCATCACCCAAGCCTTTAAGGAAGCCATTTCTCACCTTCAAAGGGCTAAGGAACAATACAAGAAAGGAGCAGATCAACATCGGAAGGAAGCCCCCCAATATCAAGTAGGAGATCAAGTCTGGTTATCCACCAAATATCTACCTCTAAAAGGACCACGCACATTCAACCCAAGATACCTTGGTCCCTATTCCATCACTACCATAGTAAACCCAGTAGCGGTCAAGTTGGACTTGCCCCCTCACATGAAGATACATCCGGTCTTCCACGTCTCTCTATTAAAACCCGTGCAACCTCAAACCCGACTAACTAAATCTCCAAAACCTATCCTAGTTGATGGAGAACTCGAGTTTGAAGTCAAAAGCATCCTGGACTCCAAGATCTCCAAATCTAAACTATTTTACCTAATTGTCTGGAAAGGCTACGGCCCCCAAGAAAGATCCTGGGAACCTGCAGAATATGTCCACGCTCCTCGTCTAATCAAAAGATTCCATCGAACATTTCCTGACAAGCCCAAACCCCCGGAGAAGCCCGGTTTGGGAGGGGCCTTGAGGGGGGGTGCTGTCATGATCTCTGCTTCCAAAAGGTCAGGACTTACCCAACTCCCTTGGAAGCAGACCCATAACCCAGGTTCTGAGTGCCAACCAGTCCCAATTGGGACCTTTTGGACCCTGTCCTGGCGCCAGTGGCACCAGGCTCATAAATATGCCCAGTCCCAGCGCTGGAAGCGCCGGGCTCATAATGCTTGGGTGGACTTACCTGCAGCAGACCATGCTGCTTACTTACCTGCCAGTTGAGCCTCTAATCCTCTTCTGTTTGGGACTACTTTTCCTGTGGGGTGGGGCAGGAGCCACTCCCTAGGTTCAGAACACTGGAACTCTTCTGGAAAGCAGGAACTCTTTTACCTAGGCGAGGCTGTGGAAGGAGACACCTAAGCACTACAGGAGGCTATTTAAACCACACCCGATGGATGAATCTTGCTTTGCGTTATTCTGCATCCTCTGCAGCAGAACGCTCATCGTGTCTTCTGCATCTGATCCTGGGCCTAAGGGAAAAAGGCTTACCATCCTGAATCCAGTCTTCAGCAACACCTATAAAGACAAGAAAGAACAGGTTAGCATTACGGTCTTCAGTGACAGCGCTTCTCATCTGGTCCATCGGCTGTCACCAACGCCTCGCGCTGCATTCCGGCATCTGAAAGACAAAGGCTTACCTACTCTTCGCGTGCTCCGGAGGTCTTCACACTGCATTCCGGCATCTGAAAGACAAAAGCTTACCAACGCTTCGCACGCTCCGGAGGCCTTCGGCGCTGCATCCCGCATCTGAAAGACAAAAGAAGGTGCGTTTAAAGACATTGGGTAACTTTATTACTCACGCGCCATTACTCCTTCCCACGCCGAACCCAGTGGGTATTCCGGCACCCTCCAGCAGCTCCGAACTTGTACCTGCAAGATAAAAGGACAGTTAGTGCGCATCGTGAAGCAGGCAACAAGCGCTTACTTACGTGCTTCCAGGCGCTTCTATTTCTCACATGGGTTCCATCCTCAACTCACTTCAGCCCTTCATCCGCCATTGCCGGAACCCTGCAAAACAAGAGACATCATTACAAAAGACTTTTAAAGACAATTGAAATACTCGGAACTTACCGTTCGTGCAGTAAACGACGGACAGCAGTCCTCTGAGGTCAAGAGGCCTGCACCCTTATCCAGTGAAGAAACTGGTTACGGCACCCTGCCCCGAGGCAGATGGAGAGCTCGGCGTTCACTTACCTAAGGTGAGAGCATTAACCTTTGGGGTTCTACAGGAGAAGAGAAGGGGAAGAAGAGAGAGACACCCAATAACCCCAGTTCATTAATCCCATATTTTCTATCTGCAGACATCTTACTCTTCGAGTCAGACATACAGTGCACAGAGGTCCAGCCCAAAGAGCCAACCGTGTGTTACACATCACCTTTGAAGATACGGTATTCACCCAGTCAAGACCGGCGCCTCTGCGGGAATAAGGTGAGCGTTACACTGTGGCACAGGCACCTGGCTTCAATACTGTAGCTAGAAAAATGACTGCAGTGCCAGTAGCCCTGTGTGTGATGGGCTAGCTGCAGCAGAGAACGACTGCAGTGCAAGTAGCCCTGTGTGTGGTGGGCTTGCTGCAGCAGAGAAAGACTGCAGTGCAAGTAACCCTGTGTGTGATCGGCTAGCTGCGGCTCAGGGACCTGGCTTCAATACTGAAGCTAGAAGAGAGATTGCAGTGCAAGTAGCGCTGAGTGTGATGGTCTAGCTGCGGCACAGGCACCTGCCTTCAATACTGAAGCTAGAAGAAAGACTTCAGTGCAAGTAGCCCTGTTTGTGATGGGCTAGCTGGCACAGGCACCTGCCTTCACTACTGAAGCTAGAAGAAAGACTGCAGTGCAAGTAGCCCTGTGTGTGATAGGCTAGCTGCTCCACAGGCACCTGGCTTCCATACTGAAGTTAGAAGAAAGGCTGCAGTGCAAGTAGCCCTGTGTGTGATTGGCTAGCTGTGGCACAGGCACCTGCCTTCACTACTGAAGCTAGAAGAAAGGCTGTAGTGCAAGTAGCCCTGTGTGTGATGGGCTAGCTGCAGCACAGAAAGACTGCAGTGCAAGTAGCCCTGTGCGTGATGGGCTAGCTGCAGCACATAAAGGCTGCAGTGTAAGTAGCCCTCTGTGTGATGGGCTTGCTGCAGCCGAGAAAGACTGCCATGCAAGTAGCCATGTGTGTGATAGGTAAGCTGCAGCACAGGCACCTGGCTTCACCACTGATGTTCGAAGAAAGACTGCAGTGCAAGTAGCCCTGTGTGTGATCGGCTAGCTGCAGCACAGGCACCTGGCTTCTCCACTGAAGCTAGAAGAAATAATGCAGTGCAAGTAGCCCTGTTTGTGATAGGCGAGCTGCGGCACAGGCACCTGCATTCAACACTGAAGCTAGAAGAAAGACTGCAGTGCAAGTAGCCGTATGTGTGATGGGCCATCTGCAGCACAGAAAGACTGCAATGGAAGTAGCCGTGTGTGTGATGGGATTGCTGCAGCACAGAAAGACTGCAGTGAAAGTAGCCCTGTGTGATGGTCTAGCTTTGGCACAGGCACCTGGCTTCACTACTGTAGCTAGAAAAAAGACTGCAGTGCAAGTAGCCCTGTGTGTGATGGGCAAGCTGCAGCAGAGAACGACTGCAGTGCAAGTAGCCCTGGTTGTGGTGGGCTTGCTGCAGCAGAGAAAGACTGCAGTGCAAGTAACCCTGTGTGTGATCGGCTAGCTGCGGCTCAGGCACCTGGCTTCAATACTGAAGCTAGAAGAGAGACTGCAGTGCAAGTAGCGCTGTGTGTGATGGTCTAAATGCGGCACAGGCACCTGGCTTCACCACTGATGTTAGAAGAAAGACTGCAGTGCAAGTAGCCCTGTGTGTGATGGGCTAGCTGCAGCACAGGCACCTGGCTTCGCCACTGAAGCTAGAAGAAAGACTGCAGTGCAAGTAGGCATGTGTGTGATGGGCTAGCTGGCACAGGCACCTGCCTTCACTACTGAAGCTAGAAGAAAGACTGCAGTGCAAGTAGCCCTGTGTGTGATAGGCTAGCTGCTGCACAGGCACCTGGCTTCCATACTGAAGCTAGAAGAAAGACTGCAGTGCAAGTAGCCCTGTGTGTGATTGGCTAGCTGTGGCACAGGCATCTGGCTTCAATACTGAAGCTAGAAGAAAGACTGCAGTGCAAGTAGGCCTGTGTGTGATAGGCTAGCTGCAGCACAGGCACCTGGCATCAATACTGAAGCTGGAAGAAAGACTGCAGTGCAAGTAGCCCTGTGTGTGATGGGCTGGCTGTGGCACAGGCACCTGGCTTCAATACTGAAGCTAGAAGAAAGACTGCAGTGCAAGTAGCCCTGTGTGTGATGGGCTAGCTGCAGCACAGACACCTGCCTTCACCACTGAAGCTAGAAGAAAGAGTGCAGTGCATGTAGCCATGTGTGTTATGGGCTAGCTGCCGCACAGAACGACTGTAGTGCAAGTAGCCCTGTGTGTGATGGGCTAGCTGCGGCGGAGGCACCGGCTTCAATAGTGAAGCTAGAAGAAAGACTGCAGTGCATGTAGCCCTCTGTGTGATGGGCTAGCTGCGGCTCAGGCACCTGGCTTCAATACTGAAGCTAGAAGAGAGACTGCATTGCAAGTAGCGCTGTGTGTGATGGGCTAGCTGCGGCACAGGCACCTGGCTTCAATACTGAAGCTAGAAGAAAGACTGCAGTGCAAGTAGCCCTGTGTGCGATGGGCTAGCTGTGGCACAGGCACCTGCCTTCACCACTGAAGCTAAAAGAAAAACTGCAGTGCAAGTAGCCCTGTGTGTGATGGGCTAGCTGCAGCACAGGCACCTGCCTTGACTACTGAAGCTAGAAGAAAGACTGCAGTGCAAGTAGACCTGTGTGTGATGGGCTAGCTGCGGCATAGACATCTGCCTTCACCACTGACGCTAGAAGAAAAACTGCAGTGCAAGTAGCCCTGTGTGTGATGGGCTAGCTGCAGCACAAAAAGACTGCAGTGCAAGTAGCCCTGTGTGTGATGGGCTAGCTGTGGCACAGGCACCTGCCTTGTCTACTGTAGCTAGAAGAAAGACTGCAGTGCAAGTAGCCCTGTGTGTGATGGGCTAGCTGCGGCACAGGCACCTGCCTTCACCACTGAAGCTAGAGGAAAGACTGCAGTGCAAGTAGCCCTGTGTGTGATGGGCTAGCTGCAGCTCAGGCACCGGACTTCACTACTGAAGGTAGAAGAAAGACTGCAGTGCAAGTAGCCCTGTGTGATGGGCTAGCTGCGTCACAGGCACGTGGCTTCACCACTGAAGCTAGAAGAAAGAATGCAGTGCAAGTAGTCCTGTGTGTGATGCGCTAGCTGTGGCACAGGCACCTGCCTTCACTACTGAAGCTAGAAGAAATACTGCACTGCAAGTAGCCCTGTGTGTGATGGGCTAGCTGCAGCACCAAACAACTGCAGTGCAAGTAGCCCTGTGTGATGGGCAAGCTCCGGCACTTGCACTTGGCTTCACTACTGTAGCTAGAAAAAAGACTGCAGTGCAAGTAGCCCTGTGTGTGATGGGCTAGCTGCGGCAGAGAAAGACTGTAGTGCAAGTAGCCCTGTCTCTGATGGGTTAGCTGCAGCAGAGAAAGACTGAAGTGCAAGGTGCCCTGTGTGTGATGGGCTAGCTGCGGCACAGGCACTTGCCTTCAATACTGAAGCTAGAAGAAAGACTGCAGTGTAAGTAGCCCTGTGTGTGATGGGCTACCCGAAGCAGAGAAAGACTGCAGTGCATGTAGCCCTATGTGTGATGGGCTAGCTGCAGCAGAGAAAGACTGCAGTGCAAGTAGCCCTGTCTGTGATCGGCTAGCTGTGGGACAGGCACCTGGCTTCAATACTGAAGCTAGAAGAGAGACTGCATTGCAAGTAGCCCTGTGTGTGATGGGCTAGCTGCGGCACAGGCACCTGCCTTCAATACTGAAGCTAGAAGAAAGACTGCAGTGCAAGTAGCCCTGTGTGTGTTGGGCTAGCTGGAACGGGCAACTGTCTTCACTACTGAAGCTAGAAGAAAGACTGCAGTGCAAGTAGTCCTGTGAGTGATAGGCTAGCTGTGGCACAGACACCTGGCTTCCATACTGATGCTAGAAGAAAGATGCAGTGCAGGTAGCCCTGCGTGTGATAGGCTAGCTGTGGCAGAGGCTCATGTCTACAATACTGATGCTAGAAGAAAGACTGCAGTGCAAGTAGCCTGTGTGTGATGGGCTAGCTACGGCACAGGCACCTGGCTTCAATATTGAAGCTAGAAGAAAGACTTCAGTGCAATTAACCCTATCTGTGATGGGCTAGTTGCGGCACAGACACCTGCCTTTACCATTGAAGCTAGAAGAAAGACTGCAGTGCAAGTAGCCATGTGTGTGATGGGCTAGCTGCTGCACAGAACGACTGCAGTGCAAGTCGCCCTGTGTGTGATGGGCTAGCTGCGGCACAGGCACCTGGCTTCAATACTGAAGCTAGAAGAAAGACTGCAGTGCAAGTAGCCCTGTGTGTGATGGCCTAGCTGCGGAACAGGCACCTGGCTTCAATACTGAAGCTAGAAGAGGGACTGCAGTGCAAGTAGCCCTGTGTGTGATGGGCTAGCTGCGGCACAGACACCTGCCTTCACCACTGAAGCTAGAAGAAAGACTGCAGTGCAAGTAGCCCTGTGCAGGATGGGCTAGCTGTGCACAGGCACTTGCCTTCCCTACTGTAGCTAGAAAAAAGACTGTAGTGCAAGTAGCCCTGTATGTGATGGGCTAGCTGCAGCACAGAAAGACTGCAGTGCAAGTAGCCCTGTGTGTGATGGGCTAGCTGCGGCACAGTCACCTGGCTTCAATACTGAAGCTAGAAGAAAGACTGCAGTGCAAGTAGCCCTGTCTGTGATTGGCAAGCTGCGGCACAGGCACCTGGCTTCAATACTGAAGCTAGAAGAAAGACTGCAGTGCACGTAGCCCTGTGTGTGATGGGCTAGCTGCGGCACAGGCACCTGGCTTCAATACTGAAGCTAGAAGAAAGACTGCAGTGCAAGTAGCCCTGTGTGCGATGGGCTAGCTGTGGCACAGGCACCTGCCTTCACCACTGAAGCTAGAAGAAAAACTGCAGTGCAAGTAGCCCTGTGTGTGATGGGCTAGCTGCAGCACAAAAAGACTGCATTGCAAGTAGCCCTGTGCAGGATGGGCTAGCTGCGGCACAGGCACCTGCCTTGACTACTGAAGCTAGAAGAAAGACTGCAGTGCAAGTAGACCTGTGTGTGATGGGCTATCTGCGGCATAGACACCTGCCTTTACCACTGACGCTAGAAGAAAAACTGCAGTGCAAGTAGCCCTGTGTGTGATGGGCTAGCTGCAGCACAAAAAGACTGCAGTGCAAGTAGCCCTGTGCAGGATGGGCTAGCTGCGGCGCAGGCACCTGCCTTGACTACTGTAGCTAGAAGAAAGACTGCAGTGCAAGTAGCCCTGTGTGTGATGGGCTAGCTGTGGCACAGGCACCTGCCTTCACCACTGAAGCTAGAGGAAAGACTGCAGTGCAAGTAGCCCTGTGTGTGATGGGCTAGCTGCAGCAGACAACGACTGCAGTGCAAGTAGCCCTGTGTGTGGTGGGCTTGATGCAGCAGAGAAAGACTGCAGTGCAAGTAACCCTGTGTGTGATCGGCTAGCTGCGGCTCAGGGACCTGGCTTCAATACTGAAGCTAGAAGAGAGATTGCAGTGCAAGTAGCGCTGAGTGTGATGGTCTAGCTGCGGCACAGGCACCTGCCTTCAATACTGAAGCTAGAAGAAAGACTTCAGTGCAAGTAGCCCTGTTTGTGATGGGCTAGCTGGCACAGGCACCTGCCTTCACTACTGAAGCTAGAGGAAAGACTGCAGTGCAAGTAGCCCTGTGTGTGATAGGCTAGCTGCTGCACAGGCACCTGGATTCCATACTGAAGTTAGAAGAAAGACTGCAGTGCAAGTAGCCCTGTGTGTGATTGGCTAGCTGTGGCACAGGCACCTGCCTTCACTACTGAAGCTAGAAGAAAGGCTGTAGTGCAAGTAGCCCTGTGCGTGATGGGCTAGCTGCAGCACATAAAGGCTGCAGTGTAAGTAGCCCTCTGTGTGATAGGCTTGCTGCAGCCGAGAAAGACTGCCATGCAAGTAGCCCTGTGGGTGATAGGTAAGCTGCAGCACAGGCACCTGGCTTCACCACTGATGTTCGAAGAAAGACTGCAGTGCAAGTAGCCCTGTGTGTGATCGGCTAGCTGTAGCACAGGCACCTGGCTTCTCCACTGAAGCTAGAAGAAATAATGCAGTGCAAGTAGCCCTGTTTGTGATAGGCTAGCTGCGGCACAGGCACCTGCATTCAACACTGAAGCTAGAAGAAATATTGCAGTGCAAGTAGCCGTATGTGTGATGGCCCATCTGCAGCACAGAAAGACTGCAATGGAAGTAGCCGTGTGTGTGATGGGCTTGCTGCAGCACAGAAAGACTGCAGTGCAAGTAGCCATGTGTGATGGGCTAGCTTTGGCACAGGCACCTGGCATCACTACAGTAGCTAGAAAAAAGACTGCAGTGCAATTAGCCCTGTGTGTGATGGGCTAACTGCAGCAGAGAACGACTGCAGTGCAAGTAGCCCTGGTTGTGGTGGGCTTGCTGCAGCAGAGAAAGACTGCAGTGCAAGTAACCCTGTGTGTGATCGGCTAGCTGCGGCTCAGGCACCTGGCTTCAATACTGAAGCTAGAAGAAAGACTGCAGTGCACGTAGCCCTGTGTGTGATGGGCTAGCTGCGGCACAGGCACCTGGCTTCAATACTGAAGCTAGAAGAAAGACTGCAGTGCAAGTAGCCCTGTCTGTGATCGGCAAGCTGCGGCACAGGCACCTGGCTTCAATACTGAAGCTAGAAGAAAGACTGCAGTGCACGTAGCCCTGTGTGTGATCGGCAAGCTGCGGCACAGGCACCTGGCTTCAATACTGAAGCTAGAAGAAAGACTGCAGTGCAAGTAGCCCTGTGCGCGATGGGCTAGCTGTGGCACAGGCATCTGCCTTCACCACTGAAGCTAGAAGAAAAACGGCAGTGCAAGTAGCCCTGTGTGTGATGGGCTAGCTGCAGCACAAAAAGACTGCAGTGCAAGTAGCCCTGTGCAGGATGGGCTAGCTGCGGCACAGGCACCTGCCTTG